>NC_133117.1:26215798-27415798 GCF_022965805.1 Primulina eburnea | reverse complement strand
TTACGGGTCGTATTTGTGAGACAGATCTCTTATTTGGGTCACTCATGAAAAAATATTATTTTTTATTCTAAGAGTATTACTTTTTATTGTGAATATGAGTAGGGTTGATCTGTCTCACAAATTATGATCCGTGAGACGATCTAACATAAAACTCAATAGAGACTAATACCAACTCCATGCAAGTGTGAATCCAAAGGCAAAAAAGTCTTGGCATCTTCCCCGATAAAATAACGATCCATTCCATCCCCATCAATTCTCACTACCCAATTACCCTCCAATAATTCATCAGATTTCCATTTTATTCACTCAATCCAAATTTAGCTCCGGGTTTTTTGGATTTTAAAACACTACATATTCATCCTCCGATCCATTGTGTGTTTAATAATTTGTTTGTGTGTGAATTCTCTGCCATGAAAGGTAGTGGTAGTAGTACTTCATCAGAGAATCAGACTCCGGCCAAATGCTTCTCCGGCATTCTGCGCGGCTTGCTCTGCACCGGCAGTCTGCCGACACATCCGTCGGACCAGTTCAATATCAAGTCGTGCACGGCGCAGATCGATTGTCGAAACCCGGAAAAATGTTCGGGGTCTGAGGCTTATAATCATGTGGATAAACAAGCTGCTGCGTCGTCGAAGCCAGGAGTTGTGGCAAGATTAATGGGGTTGGATTCGCTTCCAGCGAGCCCTTTGTCTTCCAGACAGAATTCGAAAACCTTGGGTTCTTACTTCAGAAGCAGGTCGGTGAATTCCATCGATTTTCTCTCGCAATTCGATCCAGTACATCAAGGGTGTCACCGTCGGCACAGGAGGGTTAGAACCTCTGTTTCGTTTCAAGAAGTACCTTCTCTTTTGGCACTCGACGATAAGTTTAGCGTAGTGTTCCCATTAGAGGAAATATATGAAACTGTGGAATGCGGAGAAGATCAGCAGCAGATTGTAGCAAGAAAGACCAGCGTAATATATGAGAAAGGGAAAATGGAGAAGAGGGTCAGGGGAAAATCTAGAAATGCTGAAAAGTTTATAGAGAGAACAGTAAACAAGAAGCTGCCTGAAGGTAGAAAAATGGAGACGGGGGAAGGGAGAAGATCAGTTTGCACTAAGCTTCAGTCGGGTTCGGCGACTCCTAAGAAAGATTTTAATGGAAGAACGAGGGTAAATTTGAAAGAAAGAAGGGCAGTGATCAACAAATCAGCAATGGATTCTAGAGAAAGAAGGCCAACTACGAAGCAAGTGAAGAAGAAAAATGTGTATGGCGTCAAGAAAATACATCCTGAACCAACCGGAAGAGGTATGCAATCGACTATGGCGTAAAATTTTCAAAAAGCGTTGTAGGATCATGATCGTCTAGTTACTCAAAATTTGGTCGTAATGGGTATATTTTTAATCAGGTTTTCTTGGAGTGCCGAATGTCTGACACCATGTCGACATTCTTATTTTGAAGAATTTTCTCTTGATTTCATGTCTAATTGTAGGTGAAGCATCGCACGAAATATGTTCAACGAAACATTCCTCGTCCCAAAAGAATGGAGAAATCAGGCCAATTACCGAGAGCAAAACTCACGAGAAGAAAGCGAGAAATGAGTGCGCAAATGTGTTGGAAGCAGTCTTTAGGTTGACCCAAGAAAGTGTGAACGAGATCGATTGTGACTGGACGGACGGCCAGATCTTGAAGTTGGAAGATTTTGAGGATATATGTGTCCAATTTGGGGGACAGATTCTGGAAGTGTTGTTGATCCAGATTGTAGATGAATTGGTGCTACTTTATGGCACAAGGAATTAGTTATAGATATAATTAAGGGCTATTCATGATTAATTAATTGCATGAAATTTGTAAAAGTGTGGATATCATATGGAAAAAAAATAACTATGGTCCCTATAATGATTTCATCCTTTTGGTTAAATAAATGAACATAGCAATATAATTGTAACAGAACTTTGCAGTACTTTGTCTTGCAGATTTAAAAGGTAGCTCATAATGGGTAGTGTTTTACCTTGCATAAGACTTTTTTCTCGATGTTTTTTTCAGTCACCGAATCTGATATCATGCGGTCATGTTTCTGGTTAGAATAAGCCTATGACAAGCACGAATTCTAGCTATAGTGTTCCTAGAAATTTATTTTGTCGTATACCAGCTTATATGTCATTTTTATTCCGAATTTTAAGCTTAAATCATCTAATTTTTATTGCTTATGGGTTTGAATAAAAGTTAAAAAAATATAAAAAGGAAGAAAAAGTAACTAATATGATGCCATGTTGAAAATGGTGTGAAAAATGTGGAATAATCATAAAGAAAAAGGGACGGAAAATCTCAAAAACAAACATCCACACCCTGTGCAAGGTATGGAACGACATCAAGACGGCTAAGAATGGCATGAACCCTGGACAAGATTCAAAGCAACGTGCGTGTACAAATACACATACCCTAGCCCACCAATCGACACCCTCGTGACTATACGCATACAAAAATTAATCTTGCCCGAACCTTGACTCGGACCAACACAGACCATGTGCTTTTTTTCGTGAAAGTTACTATATTTTCAGCGAGCCAACTTGTAGATTGACTTTATCGACATCAAGACGGCTAAGAATGGAATGAACCCTGGACATGATTCAAAGCACGTGCTTGCACAAAGACACAAACCCTAACCCACCTATCGACACCCCTCATGACTATATGAATACAAAAAATAATCTTGCTTGAACCTTGACTCAAATCCAACACAGACAACTCTGTGCCTATCTCGTGAAAAATACTATATTTCTCTTATAGTAGTGCTCAACAAGCCAACTTTTGAATTGACTTTATTAACTCTTATGTTAAAACGATATTTATTTTAAAATATTTTACAGTTTTATCCAATTATGACAATTACTTTATACGTATACTCATGCAAACTAAATAGATAAAGTCCTTGAATATACTATAGGTACCATGCGTAAGATCATGAAAATCGTTAAGAAGTGTATCGTATATTCTAAACAGATTAATTGAATCAGCCATCTAAAATAAGGAAAAAAAATTCTTGAGTTTGAGACTAACATATTTGATGTAAACTTCATGTTTCATTGGTAACGGCATGGACATATCCATTCGTATAGATGAATGATCATTTGATGATACACTAAACAACCCTCTCTCGGACTATCCAAGCGGTTATCACTTATCGAATAGAATAGTCTGCGGTTATAGTTGTAGAAGCTGTACGCAGTAGCATGAACTTTGATCTGTTTACTGACTCTATTGAGGGTCATTAGATTGCGAGGTTGAGTGTAGTTTCGAAATACGTATGATTCAATATATCGTAGTCGGGGATTTATCATTTGCATAAGAGTGAGATATCATATGTGATCTGATGAGTTAATATTGCAAGGAATATTTTTTCAGAGTAAGACGTACATTTTGGGAAAAAAATTATCAGTTGCACATATCATATAACTTTTATTACTAAAATAGATATCACATCATTATCGAATTCATTTGCAACTCTCGATATATCAATTTTGGCATATTCAATCGTGATGTATGAGTTGAAAGGACTGCACTTGTTGGATCATTTCATGTTCGCAATCTTAATTTTGATGTTAACAAAACTTGTTTTTTTTGTTTTTTAATAATCTACCTTAGTGCGCAGATAGCTGAAACTGAAATAATCAGTTACGAGCCAAAACTGAATCTGTCGAAGACGCCAACTGAAGCATCAACTGATCAACCAAACTGAACCAGTTCAACTGATGTGTCGTAAATGAGTTCAACTGAATATTCAGTTGATAAGTGGTTCAGCAAGAGAACCTCAGAAGCCCGGCCAGCCGAAGGAGTGTTCAACTAATGAAGAGCCCAACTGAAGTTCAGTTCAACTGAACAAGAGTGAAATCAGTTCAACTGACGAGTCAAATGATTTCGCCAGCCCAACGGAAGACCAGTTCAGAACATCAGTTAGGAGCAATCAGTTGCAGATAAAGACAAGCTGATATAAGTGCAATCCAGTTGTGCGCAAAGGTAAAAAACATTTATCCAGTCAAAGGAAAATAATGGACGTTGCATCAGAGCTTTAAGATAAAAGTATTCCAGAAAGAACAAGACAAATTTCGAGGAACAGATTCAAAATGCAACGAATACAATAATTGAGTCTCACTGTATGATCAAACTTCGCGCCTATAAGTAGAGGGTGAAGATCAATGAAGAAATATACAACACATGAGAGAAAAGAAAAGAGCATGTTTCAAAGTTATATCAACTTAAGAGAGAAGCATTCAGCTCAGTTGAGGGAACACTTAAACGTGTTATCAGCTTTATATTAGAAGCATATTTCTCTCAGTGTGTGAGAACACTTTTGGGTAGTTTTTCAGAGATCAGTTCACACACACACACAACCACTCAAATACAGTCTTGCTCAAAGACAATAAACTTGTGTATATAGTATTTCTCAGATAGACGTTAAAGAAGTGTTGGCTGGAAGGTGCTGCCTTCAGTCTAGTCTAGGAGTTCAGTTAAGGCAGTGGGTAAGTCCTAAGCTGGGTGGGTTCGTATAAGTTGTTGTATAGATCAAAGTCTTCTAGTGAATCCTACCCGAGGTTGTAGAAGAGGTGACGTAGGAGCAGTTGAAGTCTCCGAAATCCATAAACATATATTGTGTATTTAACTTTTTAACTATTGTTTTCAAACTGATTTAACTAGTTAGAGCATTCATTGGTTCAGTTCTCACCATAACTGAACTAATGAATGCGAAAACTAATATAGTCTTTTGGTTATTCAGTTACACAATATATACAAATACATCAGTGTTTCTTAATGAATGATTATTTCGAGTGTTTTCCGTTTGGTTCTATACCAAACTTGATTTAATTCATCGGTGTATATATTCTTCGAACGCGAGCTATTGCAGCTCTTGGAGAATATTTTGTTTGAGGCACCTCAAGGTGCTCTGCAATCGATCCTTCAGTACTGTATGCTAACATAACTTAAGGTTCTTGCAGAATTATCAATGATATCTAAGGGATCGTGGACTGATGCTACTAGGAACTCTTATCATGATCTGATGGGTGAAATCAGAATTTATTTTTGACATTATTGATCAAGGGGTTGATGAAAAGAATGAGGTAATTAGAGTAAGCCTGAATAAGAATAAATATTATTTTAAATCAAATAAAGTGGTGAATCCACAACTATTTGTATTCCTGAACTATTGATTGTCACACAAGTATTGAATTTTGTGTTCCCATTGAGATAGTCAAGTTCGAGGAGTTGAATTTGACGACTATAGTTTGATAGAGATCAAAGAGATAGCTTATAAAGAGTTTATAAATTGATTTCATGTAATACAAAAGTGGAGGTTAGATTAATTACTAATTAAAGAGAGTGGAACTGTCTGATTTAGTTAAAGAGTTTACAAACTGACAGCTACCAAAAAAAAATCATTGGAAATTTGATTTCGAAATTTTCAATTTTAAATATGTGAATATCAATCGGAGTTATAATGGAGTCACAATTATTTATTTACTAAGTTTAAAATCAACTAATTAAATAACAATATTAGTAGTGGTTTCTATTATATGTACATGATTTTCATGCAATATTCTAAGGGGTCTAGAATTGATTAATTAATGAACAATTAAATTAAAAAAATTAAATAATGGTTATTTAATTTTGCATATGTGTATATATGTATGTATGTATGTATGTATGTATGTAGATTTGTGTGTGTGTGTGTGTGTGTATATCATACATTATTAGGAGTTGACTTTGTATGATATATACTACATAATAATTTTTTTGATTAATGAAAATAAAGGAATCCTGATGGGTTAGTATTATGAAACTTAGTGGAATATGGTAGTGTATTTTTATTAATATGTTATCAACATTTGATAACATGAAAAATAACTTTGGCAGACTAAATTTTATTCGCCAAAATTTTTCTTCTCTCTCTCCTCCTCACAAAATCGGCCACCACATAAATTTTAGAGAAAACATTTAGGCCACTGTGCTGCCGCTGGATTTTCGAAATTTTATCAATCCAATCTTGACACAATCTTCATTTAGATCTATAGTACAATCTATGTGATGAACGAAATTTCTGATCTAGAACTTATTTGACGATCAAAGAAATAGGAAGATATATTCGTATAGATTTACAAGAAAGACCAACTCCGCTAATCCCATACTGGTTTGTGTTCAGTGTTATATACACAAAGATAAACAGATCTAAATACTCTATAAATGTTTTAAATCATACAAAACCAATGAACGTTTTGAACATCAAAACAAAATTTTTAAACTTTTATCACGCTTTGACTTCGAGAAAACAGTACTCCACTAGTGGTATCAGAGCCAATATTTCTCTATCGTATGATTTGTTGTTTAAATGTTGAACAAATTGTCTCTAACCGAAAAAAAAAATTGAAATTTCAAACAATGAAAGCTTTTCAAAAAATTTATTTTTGCGTGTTCTTCCTAGAATAGTTCGGGGCGGAAAAAGAGCGCACGCGAGCGCAGTTGGGCAGCCGCTACAGATTTGGGCAATGGCGGCTGCCTAGATCCGTTTTAAATTTTACTTTCAAGGCTATTTCAAGTAGGGCCAGCGGCTGTCTGAAAATTTCGGGCTGTGGGCATGGCAAAAAATGGTGCCCGAGATGGTCTCTCGGGCAATCCCTGGCCCTTGGGCTCGAAAATTTTAGGCCCGGGTACGATTTTGTGATTTTTAAAATTATGTGTCAAAATTGATATTTTATAAAAATTGAATAATTTTGTCCTTGAAAATAATTTTAATAAAATCTAAAAGAAATAAATTAAAATATGGTTTTTATTATTTGTGGTAAAAAAAGTTTTACAAAAAATTAATTTATAATAAATTGAATTAAGTAAAGGTGTCTATTAATTTTACAATTTAATTTTAATTATGGCGGTTAGTGAAATATTTGTAAGTTACATGATTTGATAATATTTTATATTATAGTTCTAATATAGTATTTGATATTATATGGTAAAAAGATGATCGAGAGACATGACCAATTTCCTAGGTGTATGTTAGGATATTTTACATGTTGTGTTTTTAACTATTTGTTAATTATATAAAGTGTGTTGGAAAATTTCATGTTCGCAATCTTGATTTTGGTAATAACAAAACTTGTTATTTTGTTTTTAATGATTTACCTAAGTGCGCAGGAAGTTGGAACTGATCAGGCTTCGAACTGGTCAGTTAAACGAGCCAAAATTGAAGCTAACACATGCGAATTGAAAGTGTCAGCTGATTGCTCAAACTGAATCAACTCAACTGATATATCAAAAAACAGTTCAACTGATTTTCTAGCTGATAGGCAGTTCAGCAGAAGACCTTCAAAAGCCCGGCCAGCTGATGAAGTGTTCAACTGATAAAGAGACCAGCTGACAAGTTCAACTAAAAGAGTGAAATCTGTTCAATTGATGAGTCAACTGGTTTCACCAGCCCAACTGAATATCAGTTCAGATGACCAGTTAGGTGCATCGGTTAGGATTCAATCAATTGTACATCAAGACAAGCTTACGTAAGTGGATTCCAGCAACGCAAAACGATACAAAAGCTATTGTATGATCAAGGTACAATAATGGACGTTGTAACAAAACTTAAAAACAAAAGTTCAAGCATAGAAGTCGGAAAAGTCGAGAGACGAATCTCAAGGAACGTATTCAAGCTGCAACTGATACAATTATTGAGTCTCACTATACGATCAGTTTCCCGCTTATAAAAGATCAGTGAAGAACAATATAGAACAAGGTGTGGAAAAACAGAGAGGACACGCATAATGCTTATCAGCTTTGAAGAAACAACCAGCCCAGATGGAACACTTCATCGTGTTATCAGCTTAGATGAGAAGCACAATTCTCTCAGTGTGTGAAAACACTTTCTAATTGTAATCAGAGATCAGTTCACACACACACACACCACCACTCTAATATAGTCTTGCACAAAGACAATAAACTTGTGTATGTAGTCTTTGACACACTACAGACGTTAAACAAGTGTTGGCTGGAAGGTGCTGCCTTTAGTCTAGATTTGGAGTTCAGTTAGGGCAGTAGAGTAAGTCCTAAACTGATTGGGTTTGTACAAAATGTTGTATAGATCAAATTCTTCTCGTGTATCCTACCCGAGGAGGTATAAGGGGTGACGAAGTAGAGCAGTTAAAGTCTTCAAACATCCATAGACATATCTTGTGTATTTAATTGTTTAAATACTGTTTTAAAAAATTTGATCAGTTAGAGCATCCGTCAGTTCAGTTTTCACAATAATTGAACTGATATATGTCACAACTGATTCCTTTTATTTTCAGTTATTCTGTTACACATGATATAAAATATAAGTATATCTTAACTAAGGATTATTTCGAGTGTTTTTCGCTTGATTTAAAATCAAACTCGATTTAATTCATCGGTGTAAACATTCTTAGAACATGAGCTATTGTAGCTCTTGGAGAATATTGTATTTGAAGCACCTCAAGGTGCCCAGCACTCGATTCTTCAATTGATATCAGAGCTAGTTGTTCTAAGAAGGACAATTGAAAACTGACTAAAAATTATTTTACTTTAAAATAGTTTTAAAATCTATTTAAAAGTACTTTATATTATTTTCAAAACTATTAGAAAATGTTTATCTAACGCTCATCGCTAAGAGTTGAGAGGATTGGCTCTGCAATTAACATTGTGGCCAGTTTGCTCGACTCCGAGCTTCGCGGCTTTAATCAGCCTGCAGGGGTATAAGTCCTACCTGTTGGCTATTCAGCAAAACTGATCGGAAGACAAGGTTTCAGCTACCAACCTTCCAGTTAAAGCTGATCAACAGACGAAGCCCAACTATGTTGAGATATTGGTTGATAAAAGTTGAACTTAATCATCAACAATATGCTGCCGCTTAACTGCCATATCAGATCAAGTAGATGATCAATGTGGTTCAACATCAGCTGAGTCCAGTTTGAATAAGACTGACCAGTTTGGCAACACAGAGATCATGTCCAAGGCAGCGAGCTGTTTGTCTGGCAAGAAGATTCAAGATCGTTGCAGCACTTCAAGAGTTCAAGACAACCATTTGTTCCCATATTCAGTTATGTCATGCATAAACGGATTGATATTTGATGTTGTTTAAAATATGCTATTGTAGTAGCAATTTCCCCTTATAACTGATGATGTACTTTAATGTTTAATAAAAGGGAGATCTGTTTGATTAAACAAACATAATGTCTATCCAATTATGTTTCTATATGATTGAATCGATATCTCCAGATTTCTTGTCTAGACTTCTTGAATAATTAAAGCTACTAAATTTTGGCGTAGATAATTATTTTTAAAGAGGAGTTTTCAATTCAGTTAGGGAGGGGGAGCTTTACTTCCCTCAAACTGAAAAATATTTTAAATTTGTTTTTAACCCATTTTAAAATTCAATTATTGAGGGAGAGCTTTCTTATCTCTCGAACTGCAAATTTTTTTTATTATTATTCTCACAAAAAAAGGGGAATCAGTTAAATTTTTTTAAATTAAATTTTAAAATTTATTTTTTAAAAATTGCTTTAATTGTTCAAGTTTGTGATCATAAAAAATGGGGAGATTATTGGAATATTTCATGTTCACAGTCTTGATTTTGATGATAACAAAAATTGTTATTTGGTTTATAATGATTTACCTAAGTGCACAGGAAGCTGGAAATGATCAGACTTCCAATTGATCAGTTAAACGAGACAAAACTGAAGCTAACATATGTGAACTTAAAGTTCTAGCTGATTGCTCAAAATGAATCAGCTCAACTGATATATCAAAGAACAGTTCAACTAATTGTCCAGCTGATAGGAAGTTCAGCAGAATACTTTCAAAAGCCCGGCCAGCTGATGAAGTGCTCAACTGATGAAGAGCCCAGCTGACAAGTTCAACTAAAAGAGTGAAAATCAGTTCAACTAAAAGAGTGAAATCGTTTCCACTGACGAGTCAACTATTTCACCAGCCCCACTGAATATCAGTTCAGATGACCAGTTATGTGCATCAGTTAGGATTCAATCAGTTGCAGATCAAGACAAGCTTACCTAAGTGGATTACAGCTACGCACAACGATACAAAAGCTATTGTACGACCAAGGTACAATAATGGACACTGTAGCAACACTTAAAGACAAAAGTTCCAGCAAAGATGTTGGAAAAGTCAAGACATGAATCTCAAGGAACATATTCAAGCTGCAACTGATTCAATTATTGAGTCTCACTGTACGATCAGTTTTCCGCCTATAAATAGAAGATCAGTGAAGAACAATATAGAACAAGTGTGTGTAAAAACAAAGAGGTCACACATAATGCCTATCGGCTTTGAAAAAGCAATCAGCCAGAGGGAACACTCCATCGTGTTATCAGCTTAGATTAGAAGCACAATTCCCTCAGTGTGTGAGAATACCTTCTGGTTGTAATCATAGATCGGTTCTCACATACACACCACCACTCAAATATAGACTTGCAAAAAGACAATAAACTTGTGTATGTAGTATTTGACACACATACGTTAAACAAGTGTCGGCTGAAAGGTGTTGCCTTCAGTATAGACTAGGAGTTAGTTAGGCAGTAGAGTAAGTCTTAAGCTGAGTGGGTTTGTACAAAATGTTGTATAGATCAGAGTCTTCTAGTGTATCCTACCCGAGGAGGTAGAAGGGGTGACGTAAAAGCAGTTGAAGTCTACAAACATCCATAAACATATCTTGTGTATTTAATTATTTAATTATTGTTTTCAAACTGATTTGATCAGTAGAGCATCCGTCAGTTCAGTTTTCACCATAACTGAACGAATATATGTCACAACTGATTCCTTTTATTTTCAGTTATTCAATTACACATTATATAAATTATATCAGTATTTCTTAACGAATGATTATTTCGAGTGTTTTCCGCTTGATTTAAAATCAAACTCAATTTAATTCATCGGTGTAAACATTTTTTGAACACGAGATATTGCAGCTCTTGGAGAATATTGTGTTTGAAGCACCTCAAGGTGCCCATCACACGATCCTTCAAAGTGGTCCTGGTTTATGACCATTTCCTACCCCTAAATTTGTATCACAATGTGCTATGAAAATTTAATGTAAATATTATATTTAGTGGGAGATCAATATTTGAAGATCGTGGGCTCAAATTCTCAACAATTTTTAAGATCAAAGACATGTAAAATATTGGAAGCTTATATAATATTTCATTTGCATATCTGTATTTACCTAGCTTTCAGAAATTTCCATATATAGTTCACATAGGTCAATTAGCTCTCGGTTATCGATCATTCTTTATTAATTAGAATATATGTGATATATTATAAATAATCAGTATGTACATTATTATTAATATAATAGCAAGAGTTGCACTAATCTGGCAAACAAACAAACAAACATAGCACAAGATTTAAAATTAATGAAGAGACAAAATTTCAAAATTAAAATATCTCATTTCAGATAAGATTCAAAATTTAAATTAATCCATTAAAATGAAAATTTAAAGAAAGTTTAATATTTAATTGTCTTCTATTAATAATGGTTGCATGATAAACGCTACCCGTTGACAGACTTTGGCCTAGATAACTGGAGATCTCATGGCGACCATACATGAAAATTCAACATTGATGGTGGGACTCGATGCGTAAAGATAAACGACCATATTAGTGGGTTCTTACCAAACGTGAGACAAAAATACGTAAGGGTTGCAGAGTGCTGCAATTGGGCTCTTCCTTTCGGAAATAATGATTTTCCGAGATAAATTGGGATTATAATTTAGGAATTGGGCCTTGCATACTAAAGAAATTGTATTTCTCGTTTTCATTAGAGGGTGTGAAAATATCAAAATGAAGAAAATCACAAAAAAAGTCCATATTTTTTGTCTTACAAAATATTTTCAAATAGTTAGTAACGTTTATTCTGTTTCCATTTCAGTATACTTACAATGTCGTCGCGAAATCCTCTATCTATTATACTCTGTCAAAAAAAGCTAACCGAACCAAATTACCTAGAATTGTTGAGGAATTTAAGAATTATTTTAAATTCTGATAAAATAGTGCATGTGATCATAAAAGCGATCCGAAAATGGCTGCTGCCAATCCCTCTACTGTGGAGTTGGCTAGGCTTGAGAAATGGTGGGACCATGATTTGAAAGCTAAGAACTATATGTTGTATTTTATGTCAAACGAGTTGCAAGGCGGTTTGAGGAAGCTATAAATGCTGCTGAGATTTACGGTCACCTACAAGAGTTGTATGGTAAAAAACACGTCCAATAAGGAATGCTACTATCAAGGAACTCATGACATCACTCTTGTGAGAAATGACATCGGTCCATGAGCATGGTATGGGCATTATTGGGCTCATCCAGAAACTAGTGGGCCTGGACCTTTTTATTCAAAATGAATTGTCAACGGAATTCGACTGTTGTCATCGTTTGATAGGTTTATGGTGAACTTCAATATGAAAAAGCTGGAGGTCGGCCTTGAAGAGTTGGTCAACATGCATACTAGCTATGAAGCCACCATCAAAAAAGAAAAGTATGTTTTTCTAGTGAGCTCTTCATCTGGGACGAAAAAAGGCCCAAAAGGGAAGGGAAAGAAACATTAGGCTCCTTCATAGAGAAACAAACCAATTAGTAAGCAGGCTCGAAGAACTTCTAAAGGACCCACAAAGCCCGATAAAGTAGAAGATGTTTGCTTCCACTACAAGAAGTTTGGACATTGGAAGCGTAATGGCAAAGAATATCTAGCCCAGAAAAGTTTTGACAACGTTATGTTTTATATTGTAATAAATGTCTCAATTGATTCAAATTTTGGGGTATTAGATACTGGATGAACTCATTCCTGGATGTAATCTAAGAAACTTCAAATAAACGTTCTCTGATGTCGATTAATCTAAATGACTTTAAGTCACGCAGTCTGAGATGGACTCCATGTATTCGAACCAAATATGGTCCTTAGTACATCCACATGAGGGAAATGTTCCCGTAGAAAGCAAATGGATTTACAAAAAGAAACTTGGGGCGGATGGGATGATAATGATCTTCAAAGCAATATTGATAGCAAAAAGATATACTCAAAAACAAGGTATTGACTATGAGAAAACTTTTTTCCTATCGCAATGTTCAAGTCCATGATATTGTTAAAAACCTTGAGAAACCATGTGCATACAAGAAATTTAGTGGGAGTGCAGTGACATTCCTATTACTTTATGTTGATGACATATTAATCATTGGGAATGATGTAGATATGTTACAGTCAACTAAAGTATGCTTAGCTAGTAAATTATTTATTAAAGATATGGGTGAAACATCATATATATTAGGAATACAGATCTATAGGGATAGATCAAAGAGGATGTTAGGTCTCAGTCAATCCACTTATATCGATAGCATACTGAGGATATGATCTTTGGAAGAGTCCAAGAGAATATATCTCACAATGTGTCATGGTTTCACTCTGTCTAAGTTTATATACCCTAAGACTAACTATGAGATAAAAACCATAAACCACATTCCATATGTATCTGTTATAGGAAGTATAATGTATGACATGATATGTACTCGACATGATATTACATTTCAACTAAGTGTTTTCAAGAAAATATCAATCGAATACAGGTCCATTGCATTGGAAAGTTGTGCAGTACATTCTTAAGTACTTAATAAGAACTAAAAATTTGTTCTTTGTTTAGTGGAGAATTAAAATTGAAATATTATAGTGATTATAACTTCCAATCAAATGTGGATGATTCGAAATCAACATCTGGATTTGTATTCAAGCTTAATGGTGGTGCTATAATTTAGAAGAGTTTCAATCAAGACACCACAGCGGATTCAACCATTGAGGCCAAATACATAACCGCATAAGCTAAAGCAAAGGAGACAATTTGGATGAGGAATTTCATTCAACAATTGGGTGTCATTTCTCAAACAGTTGATGCAGTCTCGGTCAACTGTGACAACACCGGTGTCATTGCTCTGGATTCAATAACAATTAAGAGATTATGAGAACATTGCACAAGAGTCACCATTCATTTGTGACAATACAATCTAATTCTACATCCGAGGAGCAAACACATTGATTTCAGGTGTCTCTTCATCAAAGATCATACATTGAAGAAATAAATAAGTCTAGAATCTCAACTGATGAACAAGCAGCATATATTTTAACCAAGACCTATCAGAAAATAAATATTTTTTTTTTTACTTTAGAAACATTTTAGGGCTTATTGATTTATCTTAATGATTAGTTTATGGGGAATACTGAGTGTTAAAAAGGTCAAATGTTATGACAGAAGTCAGTTTACCTTGAGCTCCACTGACTATCAGTTTAGTTCCCTAAACTGATCTTTTGGACAAACTGATCTTATCATTTAGTAGACTGATTCTTAACCTAGTTTAGTTCCATATCAAGTTGTGACGGTTGAATGATCAGTCTACTTCAAATTATTTTTGTAGTATCCCGATGCCTAATTTGAGTTAATTATTGGATTAATTATATTTCGGTGGGATCGGAAGGACCGAACAGAGTTCGGATCGTCCGAAGCGGGTTCGGATCGTCCGAAGAGGGTTCGAATCGTCCGAAGACAGGTGGCTGGACACGTGGAAGACATGCAGAGTTCGGATCGTCCGATCAGGGTTCGGATCGTCCGAAGACAGGTGTCTGGACACGTGGAAGACATGCAAGGTTCGGATCGTCCGATCAGAGTTCGGATCGTCCGAAGTGTGCCGGATCGGATCTTCCGAAGTGGATCGGATCTTCCGATCGTTGTCTATAAATAGAGGCGCGAGGTTTCACATTTTACTCGCCAATTCCGAGTGTTCCAGAGCGTTTTAGTCGTTTCTGATGGGTTTCTAGTCTTTTCCCGAGGTTTAGGCACTAGCGGGGAGCTACTAGTCTTGTAGCGGAGCTGTGCTCTAGTTGGGAGCTAGCGGCATCAGTGGGCTGACTACGGACGCAGACTTGATTCTAGGACTGATTGCTAGGATCTACTGGTTTGAGGTACGAAAGTACTATCCGAGATAGCAGGATTGAGTATGCTTTACTATGTGTTGCATGTTTATATGTTGCATTATTATCTGTCATATGATGCATGGTTTATTATGCGGCATTTGCATAATCATGTTGAGCCTGACTATTTTTGAGATAGCCTGTTGAGAGGGTGCTCAGCCCTCGTTTGTTGTGGATGGTTGGACCCCGTTGGCCGACGGTGGTCAGGTCACCGGTATATCCACAGGTTTATTTTGGTATGGGAGCCACCTCCTGGTGCGACGGCGCAGAGTGCTACATACCTTGACGTCATTTACCTGAGCAGTATTTCGTTATACCCAGATCCTGGTATCCAGTACATTTTGCATACATGCATGTCATAGTCTTGTATACTCATGCTTTCGGTGCTGAGCGTTTTATGCTCACGTCCTCGGTTTATCTCTGTTTTGGACACCCTATTCGATGGGGCAGGTCTCAGGTTGGACGGTCCAGGAGGGAGTGGTCAGGGAGCTGGCAGAGGTTGACCTGTAGTTATTGGTATTTAGTTCGATCTGGTTGTTTAAGTATTTTTGTACTTACAGATTCGATTGGGTTGCATTACTGTTTTTCCGCTGTTTACCTGTTTCAGTTTAAATGTTAAATTTTGCATGCTTAAGTTCTGATTAGTAGGTGATTCTGGAACGGGTCACTACATTTATGGTATCAGAGCATGCATTAAGATTTTGGGATTTAGAACTGTTCTTTTGGGTTTAATCTCTGGTAACTTTTGTAGCTAAGAGATGTCTGGTTTTGACGACGATGCTAGTAGTCATGGCAGCGTTGGACGCTGGGGAGACCGCGACGATCGGGAGCGTCGTCGAGAGCATCGAGAACGTCGTCAACACCGTCGTGATGAGCCTCGGAGTTTTAGTATGCATCGATTCTTGCAGATGGGGCCGAAACCTCTTTCAGGCGGTGAGACCCCGGATGTTGCGGAGAACTGGCTCGAGAGGATGGAGAGCTGCTTCAAGACTTTTCAGTGCTCGGCGGAGCAGCAGATTGATACCCTTGATTTCTTGCTGGAGGGTGGTGCGCGCAAGTGGTGGAGGTCTACCTCTGCACCGATAGTTCAGCGACAGGGTCGAGTTCTTTGGGCCGATTTCCGAGCCGCTTTCATGCTGCTTTACTTTCCGCCAGCTCTTCTGCAGACCAAGGCGATTGAGTTGATCAATCTGAAGCAGGGAAGTTTGTCTGTTGATGAGTATCAGCAGAAGTTCTTTGAGTTGCTTCCGTATGTTCCGCATGTCAGTGACAATGCTATGGCCAAGTATAACCATTTTCTTCAGGGCCTCAATCAGGAGATTTATGATCGGGTTGTTGTCTGCGATGATCCGACATCGTATGAGGGTCTTGTGAATCGTTGTCGCCAAGCTGAGGGCAGTTTGCTGAGAGGTCGAGCCATGCAGTCTGCTCGTCCTACTAGTTCTTTGGGTCCCCGCGCCCAAGCATTTAAGAAGGCTGGATCTACTTCTTCTTCCTCTGGATCTGGAGGAATTCACCATTTTGGGAAGAAGAAGGGCCCGTGTCAGCATTGCGGGAAGGATCATCCGACGGAGCGTTGTCGCAAGGTTGCGGGTGCTTGTTACAAGTGCGGTGAGATGGGCCACATGAAGAGAGATTGTCCACAGACGGGCGGAGGATCAGGATCTGGTTCTCAGGCTTCAGTTCATCAGAGGCCACAGCAGGGACAGTCTACTCAGGGTTCTAACCTCCGACCGCGTACTCAAGGGCAGGTCTTTGCTCTTAACCAGGATCAGGCGGCTGAGGAGAACGAGAGAGTTATCGCAGGTGTGTTTTTATTATGTGGATTACCTGCTTACGTTCTCATTGACACTGGTGCATCTCATTCATTCATATCTGCGAGATTTGCTAAGCGTCATAAGTTACCTTTCACTTCTTTGGACGTTGTGGTATCTGTTTCCACGCCGATGGGTCATTCGGTGCTAGCTAAACGTCTAGTTTTGGGTTGTCCTCTAGAGTTTGAGGGTAATGCTTTAACTGCTAATTTGATGATTCTTGTGATGGAGGATTTTGATTGCATTCTGGGAATAGATGTGCTGACTGTGTTTAGAGCTACTGTGGACTGTTATCAGAAGTTTGTGCAGTTTCGTCCAGTTGAGGGCGACAGTTGGTTTTTCTATGGAGAGGGAGCGCGACCCCCGATGCCTGTGGTTTCTGCTCTGAAAGCCTGTCGTGCTTTAGAGTCGGGCGGGGAAGGCTACCTTATCTATGCTATTGATTCGTCCGCAGATAGTGTCGGTATCAGTGACATTCCAGTGGTTTGCGATTTTCCGGATGTTTTTCCCGAGGAGATTCCTGGTTTTCCTCCCGTTCGGGAAGTGGATTTCGGCATTGATTTAGTGCCAGGCACGGCACCAATCTCTAGAGCTCCTTATCGTTTAGCTCCATCGGAGATGCAAGAATTGAAACAGCAGTTGCAGGATCTTCTTGACAAGGGGTATATTCGACCCAGTGTGTCCCCGTGGGGAGCACCAGTTCTTTTTGTCAAAAAGAAGGATGGTTCTATGCGGCTCTGCATAGATTATCGGCAGTTGAATCGTGCGACGATAAAGAATAAGTATCCGTTGCCACGGATTGATGATTTATTTGATCAACTGCAAGGTACCTCTGTGTATTCCAAGATTGATTTAAGGTCTGGTTATCATCAGCTTCGGGTTCATCAGGGAGATATATCGAAGACTGCATTCAGGACCCGGTATGGGCATTATGAGTTTCTGGTTATGCCTTTTGGGGTGACGAATGCACCAGCAGTTTTTATGGATCTGATGAATCGGGTTTTTCGGGAATTCTTGGATAAGTTTGTTGTGGTGTTTATAGATGATATCTTAATCTATTCGCATGATCAGCAAGAACACGCACAACACTTAAGGATTATTTTACAGACACTTCGCGAGAATCAGCTTTATGCTAAGTTGAGTAAATGTGAGTTTTGGATTGACAGGGTTGTATTCCTTGGTCATGTCATTTCTAGCGAGGGAGTTTCAGTTGACCCAAGTAAGGTGGAAGCGGTATTGAACTGGTCGCGTCCGATGACAGTAGCCGAGATCCGCAATTTTCTGGGATTGGCTGGGTATTATCGTCGTTTCATTGTCAACTTCTCTCAGATTGCTAGGCCACTCACTCAGCTCACTCGGAAAGATGTTTCATTTGAATGGACATCAGAGTGCGAAGAGAGTTTCTTGGAACTTCGCAGACGTTTGACATCTGCGCCTGTTTTGGCTTTACTGTCTGGATCTGGTGGTTTCAGTGTTTACACCGATGCTTCTTTACAGGGACTAGGGTGTGTTCTGATGCAGAATGAGCATGTGATTGCTTATGCGTCGAGACAGTTAAAGCCTCATGAGGAAAACTATCCTGTTCATGATCTGGAATTAGCAGCGATCGTTTTTGCTTTGAAAATCTGGCGCCATTATCTGTATGGTGAGCGATTTGAGATTTTCACCGATCATAAGAGTTTGAAGTATCTGTTCACTCAGGCTGAGTTGAACATGCGTCAGCGTCGTTGGATGGATCTACTCAAGGATTACGATTGTGAGATCAAGTATCATCCAGGATCTGCGAATCTCACGGCCGATGCTCTTAGTCGCAAGGTGAGGTTATCTGCTCTTCAGACTTGTGATGTATCTGGGATTATTCAGGATTTCTGTTCGATGGGATTCAATTGTAAGCATCGGAAGGGAACAGAGAGTATCCGTATAGCTACTATTTTGTCCGAGCCAGTTTTGTATTCTCGGATTACAGATGCTCAGATGTCTGATTCTAAGGTTCAGAAATTAGCTCGGTTGGCTGATAGAGATAATACTTCTGGATTCCACTATCAGTCTGAGGGTCTTTTGTGCTTATCTGGTCGTGTTGTTGTACCGGAAGATGACACTTTGAGGGAAGAGATTTTGTCCCAGGCTCATCGTAGCAAGTTGAGTGTTCATCCAGGGAGCAACAAGATGTATAAGGATTTGAGGACTCGATTTTGGTGGAAAGGTATGAAACGTAATGTTTATCAGTATGTCTCCAAGTGCCTTGTCTGTCAGCAGGTGAAGGCTGAGTATCGACGACCTGGAGGTTTGTTGCAGAATCTTCCTATTCCGGAGTGGAAGTGGGAGCATATCACGATGGACTTCGTGACTCACTTGCCTATGTCTGTGGGGAATAGAGATGCTATCTGGGTGGTAGTGGATCGACTTACTAAGTCTGCCCATTTTCTTCCGTATAACAGAGATTTCACTTTCGATCGGATGGCAATGTTGTACATTCAGGAGATTGTACGGTTTCATGGTGTGCCCGTGAGTATCGTTAGTGACAGAGATCCTCGATTTACATCTAGATTTTGGGGCAGCTTTCAGCAAGCTTTGGGCACTACCCTGAGTTTGAGTACTGCATATCACCCAGAGACTGACGGTCAGTCAGAGAGGACTATTCGGACTCTTGAGGATATGTTGAGATCTTGTGTGATGGATTTCGGGCCAGCTTGGCAGGATCATCTGCCGCTGATAGAGTTTGCATACAACAACAGTTTTCATAGGAGTATTGGTATGTCTCCGTTTGAAGCATTGTATGGTCGACGTTGTCGTACTCCTCTGTTCTGGGAAGAAGTCGGAGAACGACAGGTCGAGGGTCCAGAATTGATTCAGCAGGCCATGGACAAAGTTCTTGTGATCAAACAGCGGATTAAGACTGCTCAGGATCGACAAGCGAGTTATGCGAACACCAAGCGCATACCTCTTCATTTTGATGCAGGCGAGAAAGTGTTTATCAAGGTATCACCTTTTCGGAGGATTCTGAGATTTGGACTCAAGGGTAAGCTATCTCCGAGATTCATTGGTCCTTTTGAGATCTTAGAATGTGTGGGAGATTTGGCCTACAGATTAGCTTTGCCACCGTATCTGTCTAGTGTTCACAATGTGTTTCATGTGTCCTTGTTGAGACGATACGTAGCGGATGAGTCTCATGTTTTGCATCCGACAGAAGTTCAGCTGAATCCGGATTTGTCTTTTGTGGAAAGACCGGTTTCGATCTTAGACCGGAAGGATAAGGTACTACGGAATAAGACTATTCCTCTTGTATTAGTGCAGTGGCAGCGCCGAGGTACTGAAGAAGCTACTTGGGAACTAGAGAGTCGCATGCGGTCAGAGCATCCAGAGTTGTTCTAGTTGTAGTATTTTCAGTAATGATTGTAATTTCAGTTGTACTTTCAGTTGTAATTCATTCTTAAGATTGAATGTATTGTTGTTCAGAATTGTCATTCTTCAGACTCGATTTCGCGGACGAAATCCTTTTTAGGGGGGGAGAATGTAGTATCCCGATGCCTAATTTGAGTTAATTATTGGATTAATTATATTTCGGTGGGATCGGAAGGACCGAACAGAGTTCGGATCGTCCGAAGCGGGTTCGGATCGTCCGAAGAGGGTTCGAATCGTCCGAAGACAGGTGGCTGGACACGTGGAAGACATGCAGAGTTCGGATCGTCCGATCAGGGTTCGGATCGTCCGAAGACAGGTGTCTGGACACGTGGAAGACATGCAAGGTTCGGATCGTCCGATCAGAGTTCGGATCGTCCGAAGTGTGCCGGATCGGATCTTCCGAAGTGGATCGGATCTTCCGATCGTTGTCTATAAATAGAGGCGCGAGGTTTCACATTTTACTCGCCAATTCCGAGTGTTCCAGAGCGTTTTAGTCGTTTCTGATGGGTTTCTAGTCTTTTCCCGAGGTTTAGGCACTAGCGGGGAGCTACTAGTCTTGTAGCGGAGTTGTGCTCTAGATGGGAGCTAGCGGCATCAGTGGGCTGACTACGGACGCAGACTTGATTCTAGGACTGATTGCTAGGATCTACTGGTTTGAGGTACGAAAGTACTATCCGAGATAGCAGGATTGAGTATGCTTTACTATGTGTTGCATGTTTATATGTTGCATTATTATCTGTCATATGATGCATGGTTTATTATGCGGCATTTGCATAATCATGTTGAGCCTGACTATTTTTGAGATAGCCTGTTGAGAGGGTGCTCAGCCCTCGTTTGTTGTGGATGGTTGGACCCCGTTGGCCGACGGTGGTCAGGTCACCGGTATATCCACAGGTTTATTTTGGTATGGGAGCCACCTCCTGGTGCGACGGCGCAGAGTGCTACATACCTTGACGTCATTTACCTGAGCAGTATTTCGTTATACCCAGATCCTGGTATCCAGTACATTTTGCATACATGCATGTCATAGTCTTGTATACTCATGCTTTCGGTGCTGAGCGTTTTATGCTCACGTCCTCGGTTTATCTCTGTTTTTGACACCCTATTCGATGGGGCAGGTCTCAGGTTGGACGGTCCAGGAGGGAGTGGTCAAGGAGCTGGCAGAGGTTGACCTGTAGTTATTGGTATTTAGTTCGATCTGGTTGTTTAAGTATTTTTGTACTTACAGATTCGATTGGGTTGTATTACTGTTTTTCCGCTGTTTACCTGTTTCAGTTTAAATGTTAAATTTTGCATGATTAAGTTCTGATTAGTAGGTGATTCTGGAACGGGTCACTACAATTTTAAAAAAAATTCAAAAATATTTTTGTTCCAATGACAGACTGCCACATGTCTCATCAGAGGAAATTCAAAATGTCACCGCACATAAGTACTTCAGTTTATCTCTTACATTTCTTAATTCGCTTTTTAAAACATTCTTCGCAATTTTTTGTGCTTTTCTTGCCCATTTTCAATCTAATTCAATATTTACTTAAATTTTCTTTGATTACATACTCAAAATTGTATCACCTTCACCAGCTTACATTTTGAACGCTCTTGCTGTAGACTTTGACTTTGTTTACACCATGGAAGACAAATCAATCTCGTGAGTATTCTGATTATTGGAGTCATCTGGACTCAGGAGTTTTATTTCGGAATCTTCCTTGGACATTTTTGTTACTGGGTTATTGTGTGTCTATGAGAAAAGTACAGTTAATGAAGAAGGAAAGATTGTGATGCACATCAATGAGCATTATCTATTGATCAATGAGGCTTTCTTTGCATCTCTGTTTTAGTTACAGTATGATGGTATTACAAGTTTTGTTTGTTGATATCTCTCTAACTAACATGAAGGAGAAGCAACGGAAGTTTTCTACTTCCTGGAAAAGTTGTTAAATTGGTGGATTCTAAAAAAGAGCTCAAGTTGGAGCATCAGTTGCTGGAAGATGTTGTGGCCAATCATTTGATTTCTAAGGCATGTTCTTTTGCTGCCCTATTTGTCGAGAAGTTTCAAGTAATGATGGCCATAGTAAAGAGGATAAAGATCAACTAGTTATCGATTCTGTTCAATGTTTTGAAGAATATGGTGCATCATACCAATGAATCTTTTGGTTTCACAATTCAGTTTAGCAAACTTTTTGACGACTCTGGAATTCTTCTGAATGAACCAAAAACTCTACACAAACTCAGAATGTTGAATGCACATAGCATCATGGCTTTGAGGCTCAAGAATATTTCATCGACAAGATTGGTAGAGGTCAAGAAGGAGAAATCGAACCGTGGTACTTGAGTTTCTATGCAGTTTAAAAGATTTGAGTTGCACAATTACCACCGGCTATAGCTTTTGATAAAGCGACAAGAGCCTAGTACTAAAATTAGTATCAGAGCCAAGGCCACGGGTGAGATTCTCATTGATTGCAATTAGTGCAATTATTGGGAGGGAGATTGTTGGGTACAATAATTGTCCCTACTGGAAGAGCGATCGAACTGTGATGCTTGAGCTGATGTGTGGTTTAAAAGATTTGAGTTGCACCACTATCACCAGCTATAGCTTTTGATAAAGCAGCAAGCGCTCGGTTCTACAGAAGTCTAAGGATGTGAAGAGAAAATCAATTTAGCTCCAAAGCTCAAGACTCAGAGGAAACTAATCATTCATGAGAGTGACTCTGAGACAACACCTCCACCACCAGTCAAGAAAGCTAGAACCACCAAAACTAAATCAATCTTAAGACTGAGCAAGCTATCAGTGTTGTTTGTTGGGAAAAAAGAAAAGAAGAAGAATAAAATAAAAAAAAAACTGATGAAATTTAGCCCAAAAATTGATGTCAAGGAAGCTACTGCTAAGGAAACTAACCAAGAATTTTCTGCTAAGCTTGCAGAAAATTTGGCCTTAGTTGGGATAGTTGCTCCTCTGCAAACAATTGCTCCACTTACTATTCTACCGGCAACAAGGCCTAAGGGCGTCACAATCAGGGATCTTATTGAGTAAACCAGGTCTGGATTGGACTCAAGTTTAGCTTCTAAAGGGACAAAAGGAAACGGAAAGGAAAGATGGTCGAAACTGGAGAATCCAAATCATTATCTGTAGTCCAAAATCAGATTGATTTAATAATAGATGAAGTGAACGAGTACGCTGATACCAAAATTGACATTTTTTATGAATGATATCAGTTTAGGACAATCACTCTTGCTCGAAAACTGAGGAGAAGGACACTTTGAAGAAGTTCGTTGCTCTTGAGAAGACTGTGATTAATGTTGTGAAAGCAGTGACAGTAGTTCATGCTTGGAAAGGAGAGAATATTTCTTTGATTTAATGAGAATCAAGAAACTAACCATGATTTGTGAAGAACTGAAGAATAACTATGATTCGACATGTCCACATGCTCATCATAATATAGCAACATTTACTCACTTGGATGTGGATTTAAGCTCTTAACAAATAAAAGTCAAATTCTGAGAGATGGACCAATAGTTATTGTAACGTACCGTACTTTTTACTACTTAAAAATTTTCTTAAATAAATCACGAACATCCAAAGTTTGATAAAGTAAACTGTACGTCTCCAAATCTGTTGCAACAAAAGATCTAAAAATTTAAGTTTGGCAAAAGTGTTTGAACATTTTCATAAAACTAAAAACTTGGGCGGTCCTCAGGTTGAGGGATTCGTTGGATTTTCATAATTTAACGCTTTCCAATCCTAAACATAAATTTGGTCACAAGACATTTATCATACCTCAAAAACTTAAAAGTATTTTCTTTGCATGTCGAACATACTTACTTGACGTTGAGGGATTCGTTGGATTTCATTTGGGCCGCTGCTGCATATACTAACATGAATTTGAAGAATTTCATTGTTATTGAGAAGACTGCGATAAAGGCTCTGAAATTAGTGACAATATTTCATGTGTTGGAGATGAGAGAATATTTCTTTGATTTAGTGTGAATCAAGAAATTTCATTGATTTGTGAATAACTGAAGTAGAACAATGATTCGGCCTGCCCAATTGCTCACGATGACAGAGCAACATTTACTCAGTTGGATGTCTATTTAAGCTCTTTACAAATGAAGTCAAATTCTAAGAAATGGACCAACATTTATTCATATTTGTTGACTCCAAGAGCGAGAAAAATTCCAAAGACTCTACCAAAGAATAACAAGTTGATGAGGGTTCTCCAGTTCAGGTCCAATAGGAGTCAAGCCAATGTGGAACATCATCCAATAATGTTGAGCCAGAATTTGACTGAACTGAATGGTATGTTGTCGTTGAGCCACCAAACTTAAAGTCCTACTCTCTAAATAAAGTTAGTGTAATGGTGAGTAAGGTCGAATCCACAGGGAACAGAGGATGATTTCTTTCGAGTAAAATGTAAATACAATGGGGATTTTGGATAAGAACAAAATAAAATATTAAAACTAAAATTAGAAATCAATAAAAAATAATAAATCTAACGAGAATTAAATTATCAAACTCTGATTCAAGGTGATTTTCACTATTCAATTGTGTCAACGTTCATCGGCTAAAATATTATTTATTCATGTAGTTACAAGTAATTAACCTTAAAATTATAGGGATAGCCGCTAAAATACTTATGTTTTCTTAATTTAATTTACCAAACCCTGCATCCAGTCAAAACATATAAATAACTAACTGGGCACGATCGTATTCCATATTAATTAAAGATAGCTTTTAGATTTGTGAAAACAGTTAATCCTGAAGTCTAACAACTGAGATAGCTGCAATTGATAAATTCAGTTATGTTGATTTATTTAGATTAAATATATTATGATAGCACAACACATCTAATATACGCTACTCATGTACCAAGCATTAATGACAATTACGGATCAATGAATTCATAGATAGTAATAGAAAATTATATATCGAATTAAATTGTCAGATTAACCGAGATACACCTTTCATAAAATTAGATATAAATCAACAAATACTTGAAAAAACACGAATATTAAATTAAAGCAAAAAAATCCTCACAGTGATAAAATTGAAATAGTAGAATTATCCCTTGAATGAGAAATAAAACTTAGCCTAGAGTTGTGGTGAGAAATTGAGAGAAAATCCTGCGTTTTTTTTCCTTCTCTTCAAGTGAGTTGTAGAGGAAGATATCTTTTTCTTGAGTTGTTGGTGATTTGAGAAAAACTCTTTTCTTCTGCCTCCCCTTATTCACATGAATAGTGTAGATAAAAAAGAAATTTTTTTGGTCCAAAAATATAAAAGCACAATAATTATAAGCTAATCCCTAAAATCTAAAAGATATTAGGAAATATCCACTAAGAAAATAGAATTTTTTATGGAAAAACTATATCTAGTATTCTTCCTTGATATAAAAAAATCCTTGATCATCCCTAGACAGCTGAAGAGTAGTCACAAAGCGTGATCACGCCTTGTCCAAAAATCACTTTTGAATTTTGCTGCTTCAAGTCTTCCGCTAACATCATATCGACAATTTTAATTGTGATAAAATCACCATTTTTAGCCCAAATTTATCGCAAGAGCAGAAAACTTCTTCCTGCAATAAAATCACACAAAAATGTGTGAATTAAACACGTTGAAAGTTGTAACAATGAGATATATGACAATAAAAATGGAAACTATTATGAGCCTATCAAATCTCCCACACCTAAACCATACTTGTCCTCAAGCATAAAAGAGTTTAATTCATTATCTCGCTTCTTTATCCTCTTCTGCTTCCTTTGCTTGTTTGTAGAATTTTTCATGCATCAAAACATTTTGATTATTGAGCATCTGATATACCAACATCATGAACAATCGTTTCCATCAAAATGTATAGAAATTAAAATGCATAAGGTTCAAACACTCCTCACAGGATTCGCTCATTTCACTCGTAAGTGTCTAGGTATATATCAAGGAGCTCTCATGTCAAAACACTGAAATCTTTTACAATATGCTTGCAAATATATCACATCCTTCACCAAATGAATGGATTGAAATGCACAAACATGGGTTATAAATGGGTTGTACTATGGCTAGAGGTCAGGTAAGAAAGAAGTACAACAGTTTATGTAACTAAATAACACATATTCACTTTCCACATAGACAATTACATCCATCTAATAATATCTTCAATCTCATTATAACATCCAAGGACACATTTTTTTTCGTTGCTATTATTTTCCTTCTCACTCCTTTTTTTTCATTTTTATTCATATATATATTTTTTATAATTTCTCTTTTTCTTTTTTGCATAAGAAGTTTTTGAGACAACGACTTCAAGCATGAATAACTCTATCTTAACAATTTACACTTTCTTGGCTCAAAGCGATTCGAAATGCGAAAATTTGTATGATTCTCCAATTCAAGGTTCAAATAGAGGAACAACCAACAAAAGGGATTTATCATGGCTTGTAACGTGGTTATTTTCCAACGAATAGGCTCGAGCTCGAACTTGGCTCACTAGGGGTAAATGAATCAAGGTAGGCTCAAATAACCGACACTGTTGATACGAAAGCAACGGTTGGAACCTAATGTCCTTTACTTTGTTTATGCCTCTAATCCATCACAAGGTGTCAAAAAAGACATGTATAACAATGAAAGTTCTAGAAAAATCAACAATACATGACCAACACACAATCAAATAAAATGGAGCATGATATAATGTTTGCTCATAGGCTCAAATCTCACCAGAGAAAATGGTATGTGTGCTAGACCCCATACACTTATCATTTCAATACATCATCTAAAGAAACTACCCATAAATGTAGCAGTGGAGGATTGTTTGCAGAGCACCTTGAGGTGCTTCAAACAAACTATTCTCCAAAAGCTACAATATCTCGTGTTCTAAAAATGTATACACTGGTGAATTAGATCGAGTTTGGTATAGAACCAAGCGAAAACACTCGAAATAATCCTTCGTTAAGAAATACTGATATATTTGTATATCCTATGTAACTGAATAACCAAAAGACTAGATTAGTTTTTTCATTCATTAGTTCAGTTATGGTGAGAACTGAACCGACAGATGCTCTAACTGGTTAAATCATTTTGAAAACAATAGTTAAACAATTACACAAGATATGTATATTGATGTTTGGAGACTTCAACTAATCCTACTTCACCCCTTCTACCATCTCGGGTAAAATTCACTAGAAGATTTTGATTTATATAACTACTTGTACAAACCCACCCAGTTTAGGACTTACTCAATGCCTAACTGGACTCCTAGTCTAGACTGAAGGCGGCACCTTCCAGTCAACACATATTTAACGTCTATGTGAGAAAGACTACATACACATGTTTTACGTCTGTGTGCAAGACGGGATTTGAGTGGTGGTGAGTGTGTGTGTGTGTGAGAACTGATCTCTGAAAACTATCCGAAGGTTTTCTCACACACTGAGGGAAATAGACTTCTAATCTAAACTGATAACACATTGAAGTGTTCTCTCTGGGCTGATTCCTTCTCTCTTGTAAGCTGAGATGCAATATGCGTGCCCTTCTTCTTTTCACTTTTCAATTCTCATCTTCGTCTTCACTGAGCTTCGGCTTTTATAGGTGTTTAGCTGAACGTACAGTGAGACTCAATTATTGTGACCATTGCATTTTGAATATGTTCCTCGAAACCCATTCCGGAAATTTTGGTTTTAAGCTCTGATACAACGTCTCTTATTGTACCTTGATTGTACAATAGTTTTTGTAACTTTTCCGTAGCTGGAATCCACTAGAATACGAAGATTTTCTTGATCAGCAATTGATTGGTTCTGACTGATGCTCTGAACTGGTCATCTGAACTGATCTTTAGTTGGGCTGGTAAAATCATTTGAGTCGTCAGTTGAACTGATTTCACTCTTTCAGTTGAACTGGTCAGCTGGGCTCTTCATCAGTTGAAGACTTCATCTGCTGGCCGGGCTTCTGAAGATCTTCTGCTAACCACCCATCAGCTGGACAATTAGTTGAAATGTTCGTTTGCATTTCAGTTCGACTGGTTCAGTTTGTGCGATCAGTTGGACGTTTCCAGTTTGTGATTTTGACAGCTCGTAACTAATCTCAGCTCCGGTTTTGGCTCGATAACTGATCAGTTCGCAGCCAGATCAGTTCCAGCTACCTGCGCACTAAGTTAAATACATTAGAAACAAAATAACAAGTTTTGTTCACATCAAAATCAAGATTGCGAACATGAAACTTTCCAACAAGCAATGAGAATGCAAAATCACTTGCATACGAAGAAAACATCAGGTCTTTTCACAAACTCGCATCAGAGACATTCAAGATTCAAATGAGAGAGATAACGAATATACACTAAATGATTTATGGATCAAACATCTTCATTCTGTTGTATTCTCTATTTTTTATATTTTTTCACTTTTTTTGAATAAACATGCCAAAAAAAATGGAAAAAATAAAAATTGAAATTAGAAATAAAGCTATATTCCCCCTCCCACACCTATATGTGGCAATGTTATCAATGACACAAAATGTAGATGTACAACGCAGATCTTAAAAACGAAAGGTAAGTTAGAGAACTCCCCTGAAATTTGTTGGGCATCGTAGAGTAAAGCTTTCTATTGTTGTGGCAGGGGAAATGGTGGATCGATGATGGAACCTGCTGAGAGAAGATGTGAAAGGGGTGAGAACAAATAGAGTTAGATAAAAGAAACATAAATTCTATTTTTTTTCAAAATCAGAAGATGTTTTATCACAAGACGTGATCACGCCTTGTTAGAAAACATCTACTGCGTTTAGGGAAATTTTTTGGTGCAGAAGTGATATTCTTATAAGGCGTGATCACGCTTTGTTAGAAGACATCTTTCGTACAAAGGTGACAAAAATTGTACTATTTGAAAAAAATAAAAATAAAAGAAATTAAAAAATAATAAGAACAAAAAATTTGGGTTGCCTCCTAAAAACGCTTAATTTTTAGTCGTCAGCATGACCCTCAAAAGCACTCATTCAAAGAGCGGCTGACGCCCAAAGTACGTGTCATATGACACTACATATGGGTATTGGTTCCATGTGCCCTCAAGTTTGGCTTGATGTATGCAATATAAGCTTGTCTCCTCAACCAAACGTGACTTTAAATAATAGGCATGTGATAAGGATATCATCGTTGGATCTTGAAGAACAAAATCTGTTGAAATTGGTAATGGAGAAAGACAAGGATCTCCTAGATGTATGTATGATAATATTATCGACGAGCTTAAATCGATAGTCTCAAGAGCTTGTTCATCTATCAACTTCATTGGTGGCTCATCTTCGTATGATATTTCTTCCAAAACTTCTTCAGACTGAGGTTCAACAGTTTCCTCATTCAATGCAACGCGCTTGTTTACCATATCATTCAGTTGACTTATGATTAATTCAAGACTACATTCCTCAAAGGTTGAAAGGTTGGTTTGTAAAATCAGAGTGGCTAATTTCTGGAGGGTATGGTGGTTCCAACTCTGCAGCGAAGGATCCAAATATTGATGGTAGTCAAAGTCGGCCATATCATTTAACAAATATATCATATTGTCTTCAGGTCGAATAAATAGTGGACTACCAGTTGTTAGTGCTCCATTAAAATCCATCTTCGTGTAGCTACATCCAAAGCTTTAAGGACAAGTCGAATAAGAACATAGTTAGAAAAATCAAGATTCCTGAATTTTGTTGCTAAATTATTGAATCTTTCCCATGCTACGTAGAATGGCTTTCCTTTTTTTTGGGCAAAACTTGTGAATACTTGTCGATAAAATATCTCGACGTATTTCACAACAATAAATTCTCAAATTATTCTTCTCTCGATGAATCAACTATAAGAGAAGAACAAAGCATAAAAAAATAACAAAACTCGAAAAAAATTAATCTTGCATCGTTCCCCGGCAACGGCGCCAAAATTTGGTGTGTTGTCGTTGAGCCACCAAACTTAAAGTCCTACTCTCTAAATGAAGTTAGTGCAATGGTGAGCAAGGTCGAATCTACAGGGAACGGAAGATGAGGTCTTTCGAGTAAAATGTAAATACAAGGAGGATTTTGGATAAGAACAAAATTAAATATTAAAATTAAATTTAGAAAGCAATAAAAAATAATAAATCTAAATGAGAATTAAATTACCAAACTCTGATTCAAGAGTATTTTCACTATTCAATTGTGTCACTATTCATCGGCTAACATATTATTTATTCCTGCAGTTACACGTAATTAACCATAGAATTATAGGGATAGCAGCTAAAATCCTTATGTTTTCCTAATTTAATTGACCAAACCCAGCATCCAGTCAAAACTTATCAATAACTAAATGGGCACGATAGTATTCCATATTAATTAAAGATAGCTTTTAGATTTGTTAAAACAGTTAATCCTGAAATCTAACAACCGAGATAGCTGCAATTGATAAATTCAATTAAGTTGATTTATTTAGATTAAATATATTATGATAGCACAACACATCCGATCTAAGCTACTCATGTACCAATCATTCATGACAATTACGGATCACTGAATTCATAGATAGCAATAGAAAATTATATATCGAACTAAATTTTCAGATTAACTGGGATACAAATTTCATAAATTTAAATATAAATCAACAAATACTTGAAAAAACACGAATATTAAATTAAAGCATAACAATCCTCATAGTGATAAAATTGAAATAGTAGATTTATCCCTTGAATCAGAAATAAACTTAGCCTAGAGTTGTGGAGAGAAGTTGAGAGAAAATGCTGCGTTTTTTTCCTTCTCTTTGTGTGGGTTGTGGAGGAAGATTTAATTTTCTTGAGTTGTTCGTGATTGACAAAAACTCTTTTCTGCTGCCTCCCTTTGTTCACATGAATATTGTAGGTAAAAAGGAAATTTTTTGGTCCAAAATATAAAAGCCCAATAATTATAATCTAATCACTAAAATCTAAAAGATATTAGGAAATATCCACCAAGAAAATAGAGTTTTTTATGGAAAAAACTATATCTAGTATTCTTCCTTGATATAAAAAATCCTTGATCATCCCTAGGCAGCTGAAGAGTAGTCATAAAGCATGATCACTCCTTGTCCAAAAATCACTTCTTAATTTTTATGCTTCAAGTATTCCGCTAAGATCATATCAGCAACTTTAATTGTGATTTAAAATTACCATTTTTAGCCCAGATTTATCGCAAGAGCAGAAAACTTCCTCCTATAATAATATCACCAAAAATGTGTCAATTAAACACGTTGAAAGTGGTAACAATGAGATATATGACAATAAAAATGCAAACTATTACGAGCCTATCACTGAAGTCGCAATCACTCTAGCACCGAAAGTTGAGTTGACAAGTTAATCAGTTGAGTACGTGTCTCTACTCAATGTTAATGAGATTTTAAAGTCTGTAACTGAAAATATTACAGAGGTTCTTGAAGAAGAGGTTAAGAGAACATATTCAACAGTGATGGAAGTTGAAGAACCAGTTTTGGAAGTTTCAGTCCAAAATCACGAAGAACTTATGGTTGTTGAAACTGAAGTGGAGTTTGTACGCGAAATTTTTTCTTTAGCACAACCATCAGTTCCAACACCAGTTCACTCAGTGAATTATTTTGGAACAATTCATGTTCGCAATCTTGATTTTGATGTTAACAAAAAATTTCATTTTATTCTAATGAATTTATCTAAGAGCGCGGAAACTGGAACTGATCAGGATTCCAACTGATCAGTTATCGAGCCAAAACTGAAGCTATCGAGACGCAAACTGAAATCGCCAACTGATCGCCCAAACTGAATCAGTTCAACTGAAATATGAAAATACCAGTTCAATTGATTTTCCAGTTGATAGTCAATTCAGTAGAAGACCTTCACAAGCCCGGCCAGCTGATGAAGAGCTCAACTAATGAAGAGTCCAGCTGACCAGTTCAATTGAAGCAGCGAAATCAGTTCAGCTCGTGAGCCAACTGATTTCACTGAACTAGTTCAAGATCAGTTCAGAACATCAGTTAGAAATCAATCAGTTTTCAGAACACGACAAGCTTATTCAATGGAATCCAGCTGTGCAAACTGAGAAAAATCTTTTCTCAAGTCAAATGACAATATTAGACGTTGCATAGTGGTTAAAGCAAAAACATTCCAGAATGGATGTCGGAAAGTACAAGACAAATATCGAGGAATGGATTCAAATTGCAACGTTCATATTTGATGAGTCTTTGTATGGTCTCATTGCCACTATAAATACCAGACCGAGATCATTAATACAAAAAAGTGTGGAAAATACACAAGTGTGTGAAGAGAGAAGAGAGAGCATTTAACTTTTTTTATTTATTTTTTTTTGTTTTGTTTAATTATTATATTTATATTAAGAATTATAAATATTATTTATATAATAATATGATATTATTATATTAATTTAATAATTAGATATATTCAAATAGTAGTATAATATGGATTATATTATTTTAATAATTAGATAATATTGATTATATAATTTTAATAATTAAATATAAAATCATAAAAATTAAAATATTTAATTATATAAATTTACAAAATATTTTACAATAGTTTTATAATTAAACATCTAACAGACAAATTTATTGAATAATATTTAAACATTCAAGTACATAGTTAAAATAAAAATACGAATTCGAATTCAGATAATTTAAATGCAAGTATAATAAAAGACAAACAAACAAAAACATCAATAATTTGGAAAATCGGATCCGGATCCAGATCCAGATCCTCCAAAATCACAAAAATATTTTCCAAATGCGCTGCCCTCATGTTGGTGACGTTCTGCATCCCTTTTTTTCATAATTCTTGCTCGTTCATTTTGAACAATTTGACATGATCCGTGTGGTCCGAAGAAGCAGTATTTTACGATGAAACAAGAGTCATGCAGGAAAGATGTGGAGCGTGCATTTGGAGTTCTTCAATCACGATTTGCGATTGTGGCATCTCCAGCACGTGGTTGGAAGAAAAATCATTTGAATGATATAATGAAAGCATGTATTATAATGCACAATATGATAATCGAATATGAACGTGATCTTAGTGCACCGATTGAAGATGCTAGAGAAGCACCGACTCCAATTGTAGAAATGGCTGTCAATGAGCATATCAGATTTCAAGAATTTCTCGCTCGATATAAAAAAAATAAAAGACAGAGACGCTCATTATGCATTACGAAATGCTTTAATTGATCATTTATGGGATGAATATGGTCGTTCAAATATTTGAAGTTGTATTTGTAATATGTTATTTAATTTAATGTCATGTATTAATTTTATTTCACCAATTTAAATCGTTTCTATTTCAATTCGTATAATATAGATTTCAATAATATATTTAAAATAATTAAATTAATCATTTTTGTAATATTATCACAATTATTAAAAAAATAGTATTAAATATATTCAATATAAATGTAATTATTAATATATCTCTAAATTTAAAAAATATATATTTAATAAATTATAAAAAAATTAAATAAATAAAATAAAAAAGAATATTCCGAGAATATTTTTTTAGTGTAAGATTTGAAGTAGATGGGTTGGAGATGAATATTGTATTTGGTGCAGAAACTGCACTATTTTAGAGTAGAGTTAGTTTAAAATAGAGTTTTGGGTTGTAGATGGCCTTAATATAGAAGCAAAATTCTCAGTGTGTGAAAACACTTTTATGTTGTATTCATAGTTCATTACTTACACATGAACACACACAATCACTCACATATACAGAGAATTGAGCTTATTAACTAGATGAGCGAGTCTTGCAAAAAGTCGTAAAACTTGTGTATGTAGTTTTTGATACATAGACGTTAAACAAGTGTTGGCTGGAAAGTGTTGCCTTTAGTTTAGGTTAGGAGTTCAGTTACGTAGTAGGGTAAGTCCTAAGTTGAGTGGGTTTGTACAAAGTGATGTATAAATCAAAGTCTTCTAGTAGAACCTACCCGATGTGGTAGAAGGGGTGACTTAAGAACAGTTGAAGTGTCCGAACATATATTGTGTCATAAACTGTTTAACTATTGTTTTAAAACTGATTTGATCAGTTCGAGCAGTTATCAGTTCAGTCCTCACCATATGATCCCCCTTATATCTGTTAATCAGTTTACACAAGTTAAAAGTTTTAAACTGATTAGCTTTCTTAACAAATGATTATTTCGAGTATTTTTCGTTTGGTTTAAAACCAAACTCGATATAATTCATCGGTGTCATTCTTAGAACACGAGCTATTGCAGCTTGAAAGATCGTTTGCAGAGCACCTTGAGGTGCTTCAAACAAAATATTCTCCAAGAGCTGCAAAAGCTCGTGTTCTAAAAATATATACACTGATGAATTAGATCGAGTTTGGTACAAAACCAAGCGGAAAACACACGAAATAAGAAACACTGATATATTTTTATATATTGTGTACTTGAATAACTGTAAGGCCCGAGAATTGGATTACCGTAATCTGAGATTAATCTGGGATGATTTCTTGATTAATTGAGATGATTATAAACAGAACGGATTAGACCGGGAAAATAAGGGAAAAAAGATGTAAATATATGTGCAAGGAGATGTGCTTGCGCACATGCGCGATGGGATACGCGAGTCATGCGCCGAAGGTCCAGAACTTCTCGCGCATATACGCCTTTTGTGAGAAATCCGTACATCTGATTTGAATCTGACTGCGGTATTGTGTTCCTATCGACGTAGGACGTAAGTTTTGCTACGTTTTGATATATTCTAAAATTATGGTATTTTCAGAATCTGATATGATTCATATATGATGTTCTTGGCATGTTAGACATCGTATAATCGAAACTGGACTGAGGAACAGATACCATATGAAATTGTTATGATTTTTAGAGTTGAATTGAGTAAGAATTGATATCAAGATTGAGTGATTATCGAGTATAAGACGTTAGAATTGATATCTGACTGATATGGTATTGCTGGATATATTGAGATTATGATATTATGCCGTCGAAACAAAATTTGATTGAATTCTGATTATATCCAATATTGATTGAGTGGTGTATTGACACTATACCCTCTATATCGTGATTATCAGATTGAGTATTGACAGGCTTGGGGTTCGAGACTTCGACAGAGTCAGAGTACCAGAAAGAAAGGTATAAATTAATGTTGAGTTGGGATTGCACAACTCGAGTGAGGTTTGACTCGAGTTTCCCTAAATCACATACTTAGTTTATTACATTGATATTTGTAATTGATGAGATTGATATTTGTTGTCTATTGATTTATAGCCACTGCATGTATTGACTACTGAGTCGTTGAGTCATAGGCTGATTCGTCTGGTTATTGGCTGATTCGTCTAGTTATTGACTGTTTGGTCTAAACTTTGGCTGATTCGCTTAATTAATGGCTGATTCGTCTAGTTATTGGCTGTTTCGCTTAATTCTTGACTGATTCGTCAATTCTGCGGCTGATTCGCCCAGACACTGGATATATGAATTATATCGATGCCGTTTAGGGATTGAGTCATTCCTATCGACTGAGATTCGGTATAATTATTATTATTCAGACACCGGGATCCCTAGAATAGAATTGAGTCGAGTCTGAGACGACATGTCAGTTGAGTCGAGTCTGAGACGACGCGTCGGTTGAGTTGAGTCTGATATGAAATGTTGATTTACAGTTTTATATCATTCATGTTTGTTGAATTGCTACATGTTAATGATAACTGATATATGCTTTTGTATATGTTTCTATATAATTGCATGTTTACATTGTTTATACTGGGATGTATTTCTCACCGGAGTTATCCGGCTGTTGTCTTGTTTTGTATGTGTGCATGACAACAGGTGGGGCTGGATCAGGGTCAAGAAGAGAATGAGAGAAGATAGATAGCGTGGAGATCCGAGCTTTAAAGCAACTTAGGATTCAGCATTGATATATAGTTGAACCTAGTTGAATTCTTGTAGATAACACAAGATTTGTATGTTCATGTTTAATATGTAATTTGAGTAAATTACATTACGTTTCCGCTTTGTATTTAAAAAAATATATTTAGACCCTGTTTTATAATTGATTAATTAGTCCCAATGATGATTAAGATCATGATTAGCGTCCGGGTCCCCACAACAGGTGGTATCAGAGCAGTAGGTACTAGAACTGTAGATTTTTGAGACTGAGATAGAAGCTAGTGAGCGGGGTAGATTGAATTTTCTTTCCTTGCTTGTGATTGCTAGCATGATTTATTGTTTTTACATACATATTACTTGATTTATCTGATTTGATTGGTAACATGTATTATTGAGAATGACTCAGCACCGATTCTCGATCTGCAGTAAGATGATCGGAGGAGAGACTGAATTGAAACAGGTTTGTTGGATTGGGTTACTAATCCTTGTGATATTCAGATATGCCTCCCAGAAGAATACCAGAACAGGGTAGTACATCAAATCCTCCAATGGATGTAACACCGACTCCAATGGAAACCTTGCTGAAGAGGTTTCAGTCATTCAAACCACCCACTCTGAAGGGTACTGAGACATCAGTCGAGTGTGAGAGTTGGTTAGGTAGCATTGAGATGCTGTTTGATTCACTGGAGTACAGTGATGAGCGCCGGATTAAATTGATTGGGCACCAGTTGCTTGATGTTGCACAAAGCTGGTGGGTTACAATGAAGAGGGCCTTGGAGCAGCGAGGTACGATTATTACTTCGGATGTATTTAAAACTGAGTTTTATCAGAGATTTTTCCCAATATCGTACAGAAAAGACAAGGGGGCGGAGTTTGCCAATTTGAGACAGGGTCAGCTGAACATTGAAGAATATGTGACCAAGTTCTCTACCTTGTTGAAGTTTGCTCCACATGTGGCTGGAAATGACGAAGCCGTTGCCGATCAGTTCATCAATGGCTTGAATCCCGATATATTTACATTGGTGAACACAGGGCGACCAAATAACTTTGCTGATGCAATGAATAGAGCAAAGGTCGCTGAGGCAGGCCTGATGAGGCAGAGGGGAGCTGCAGATGTTCCTTCCTCACTGAGACCACCGCAACCACCTCCCCGATTCGAGAGTGGCAGTAGCAGTGGTGGAAAGAAAGATTTTCTGAAGGCTAGAGGAAAGCAGTTTAAGAAGTCTAGCGGCAGTTCTTCTAGCTCCAGTGGTTCCAAACAGAGTTATATCGGGACTTACTGCAGGAATTGTGGTGGGAGACATTCCACTGAGCAATGCCAAGGAGTACTTGGTAGTTGCCACTTCTGCAAACAACAGGGACATTTTGCCAGAGTATGTCCACAGAGGGGTTCCCAAAGATCCCAGGGAGCCGAATCATCTGGATCAGCGGCACAGTGGAGTAGACGATCAGCTACTGTTCATTCATTTCAGTCAGCACCATCTCAGTCACAGCAGAGGCCAGGAGGAAGCCAGACAGTTGGCCAGCCTCTTAGACAGCAGGTCAGAGTATTTGCTTTGACCGAGGAACAGGCTCAGGAAGCACCAGATGATGCTGTTGCAGGTAACTGATTTGTTTGATTATCCTGCATATGTATTGAGGGATACCGGTGCTTCACATACTTTTTTTTCTGAAAGATTTGCATTGATGCATGCATTATCTGTTGAGTCCCTATTTACTGTAGTATTTGTTTTTTTTCCTTTGTGAAAAATCTGGTATCAGTGAATTCTGTTAGATCTTGTATACTACAGTAGGATAAGAAGGAGATAGAGTTAGATTGTGTGGTAGATGGAATTGTACTGGTGTTCTATGATTTTGGAACTGCATTACTGATATTGATATGCTGATCAAGTACAGAGCTACCATAGATTAGTTCCAGAAGATGGTGAGAATCAGACCTGAGATGACCAAGAGATGAATATTGTACGATAAGAATTCTAGACTGAGAATTCCTTTGATATTCGTACTAACAATGACTCGATTATTACAGAAAGGAACAGAATGACTCCTTATGTATTCAGTCTATTTACTGAAGTTGAGTCTATCATTGGCTGATTTACCAATGATAAGAAAGTTATTAATGTTTTCCCCATATAAGACTTCAGATCTGATTCCAATCAGAGAGATTGATTTTAGCCTTGAACTGATATTAGAAATTGTTGAAATTTTGAATCCTGATTGAGATAGATTGCATTCAGGATGTGTTATATCTGAAGATGATATATTCGTTGATTTTAACAGAATTAAACCGTAATTAGTTGGCCGAGGTGGATATCAGTGTAAGATATTTGCGGTTTTATGAGTTTAACAGATCAGTACCGATGAGTGATGTTTTGAATCTTATTGAATCTTGATGTTGTTCTGAATCCGTTTTTGAACCAGGTAAGTAATACTGTATTGTATGTTAATAACTGATTTGTTTGTGCCCGATATTTCGAATGTGAAATGACATAGATTGTCAGAAAGGTGCAATACTTGATTCAGTAGGCATCATGATAGCAGAAACTGTTTTGATAGAAACAGATGAGATTAGATATGGCAGAGTCTGGACTGAAATGTCTGAATTACAGACAGATAAAGACAAAAAGAAAACAAACCAAGAGATTGGTTAGATAATGTATCGGTTCCTGAATGGAAATGAGATTACATTTCCAAGGATATCGTAATGAAGTTACTACATTCCTCTCGGAATTGAGTATTGATTGAGCTAAGAACGACAGACTGACCCAGTCTGCGAGTGCTAAACCGTACAGGAAGATGTACACATATGATATACTACTGATATTTCGTCAGAAAAATGATTAGATTACACGGAGTGCTGAGAGTTGAGTATATTAGACCGTGATTTTGGTTGATTTTGCACGTTGGACAGAATGTACCGTAAGAGTTAGATACTAGATTATATCTGAATACTGAATAGTATTCACTATCTGATGGACAGTCAGAGTGGATTATCCAGATTTCGGAGAATATGCTGAAAGCTGTAATGCTTGATTTTGACACTGAATGCCCGGATTCATTGCCATTTTGTGAGTTTTCGTACAACAATAAATATCAAACGGGTATTGAGATAACTCCTTTCGAAACGTTGTACGGAAAGATATATGGATTCTCTCTTTATTGAAATGATATCTCTGAGGTTCTTGAGATTGGATCTGAAATGATCAGAGATATGACTGAAAAGATGAAGCTAATTCAGAATGAAATGAAAACAGCTCATAATAAACAGAATGAATATGCCAATGTCGGACGATGACTGTTGGTATTTGAGACCAAAGATAGAACATATCTTTGATTGAGATAAACAGACTTAATAACAGCTGATGATGTTGAGATGTTACGAACTGTTAGTTGGGTATATACAGATGTTGTATAACCAGTATTGCGAGATTGACTTTATCAAAGCTATTTTTAGAAATAGAATTTGATATGAGATTGAAATTTCAGAACAGATTCATTGAGATGAGTTTCTAATTTAAACTCTATACACATTTTTTCTGATATATCTGAATTGATTACTTGTGAGTTTGAGGACGAACTCAGATCTAAGAGGGGGAGAAAATGTAAGGCCCGAGAATTGGATTACCGTAATCTGAGATTAATCTGGGATGATTTCTTGATTAATTGAGATGATTATAAACAGAACGGATTAGACCGGGAAAATAAGGGAAAAAAGATGTAAATATATGTGCAAGGAGATGTGCTTGCGCACATGCGCGATGGGATGCACGAGTCATGCGCCGAAGGTCCAGAACCTCTCGCGCATATGCGCCGAGATGGTGCGCGCATATGCGCGAGGGACAGTCTCGCGCATATGCGCGACCAGTAGGTCTCGCTCATATGCGCGACTTGAGTTCGCGCATATGCGCGAGCAGTCCAGTAGCCAAGAAGACGGAACAGAACATTACGCGCACATGCGCGACATGAGCCGCGCACATGCGCGAAATAGGCAGAAGGGATGGCGCACATGTGCGGGGTAGAGTCACGCATATGCGCGGGTGGATAGATTTGGATATGCCGGGCAGCAAGACAGGCGCATATGCGCGATGCTTAGGCGCGCATATGCGCGCGGCATGCGAAGCAAGAACAAGCCACTTGTCCCTTACCTGAACCGTGTGTATATATATATATATATATATATACATATGCATACAAAAGAGAATCAGAACGAGAAGAATCGAGAAAGGGCCGAGGAAAGTTACGAAAAATCCTTACGCCTTTTGTGAGAAATCCGTACATCTGATTTGAATCTGACTGCGGTATTGTGTTCCTATCGACGTAGGCTACAACTGGACGTAAGTTTTGCTACTTTTTGATATATTCTAAAATTATGGTATTTTCAGAATCTGATATGATTCATATATGATGTTCTTGGCATGTTAGACATCGTATAATTGAAACTGGACTGAGGAACAGATACCATATGAAATTGTTATGATTTTTAGAGTTGAATTGAGTAAGAATTGATATCAAGATTGAGTGATTATCGAGTATAAGACGTTAGAATTGATATCTGACTGATATGGTATTGCTGGATATATTGAGATTATGATGTTATGCCGTCGAAACAGAATTTGATTGAATTCTGATTATATCCAGTATTGATTGAGTGGTGTATTGACACTATACCCTCGATATCGTGATTATCAGATTGAGTATTGACAGGCTTGGGGTTCGAGACTTCGACAGAGTCAGAGTACCAGAAAGAAAGGTATAAATTAATGTTGAGTTGGGATTGCACAACTCGAGTGAGGTTTGACTCGAGTTTCCCTAAATCACATACTTAGTTTATTACATTGATATTTGTAATTGATGAGATTGATATTTGTTGTCTATTGATTTATAGCCACTGCATGTATTGACTACTGAGTCGTTGAGTCATAGGCTGATTCGCCTAGTCACCGGCTGATTCGTCTGGTTATTGGCTGATTCGTCTAGTTATTGACTGATTGGTCTAAACTTTGGCTGATTCGCTTAATTAATGGCTGATTCGTCTAGTTATTGGCTGTTTCGCTTAATTCTTGACTGATTCGTCAATTCTGCGGCTGATTCGCCCAGACACTGGATATATGAATTATATCGATGCCGTTTAGGGATTGAGTCATTCCTATCGACTGAGATTCGGTATAATTATTATTATTCAGACACCGGGATCCCTAGAATAGAATTGAGTCGAGTCTGAGACGACATGTCAGTTGAGTCGAGTCTGAAACGACGCGTCGGTTGAGTTGAGTCTGATATGACATGTTGATTTACAGTTTTATATCATTCATGTTTGTTGAATTGCTACATGTTAATGATAACTGATATATGCTTTTGTATATGTTTCTATATAATTGCATGTTTACATTGTTTATACTGGGATGTATTTCTCACCGGAGTTATCCGGCTGTTGTCTTTTTTTGTATGTGTGCATGACATCAGGTGGGGCTGGATCAGGGTCAAGAAGAGAATGAGAGAAGATAGATAGCGTGGAGATCCGGGCTTTAAAGCAAATTAGGATTCAGCATTGATATATAGTTGAATTCTTGTAGATAACACAAGATTTGTATGTTCATGTTTAATATGTAATTTGAGTAAATTACATTACGTTTCCGCTTTGTATTTTTTTAAAAAAAAATATTTAGACCCTGTTTTATAATTGATTAATTAGTCCCAATGATGATTAAGATCATGATTAGCGTCCGGGTCCCCACAATAACCAAAAGACTAGATTAGTTTTTGCATTCATTAGTTCAGTTATGGTGAGAACTGAACCAACTGATGCTCTAACTGGTTAAATCGGTTTGAGAACAATAGTTATACAGTTAAATACACAAGATATGTTTATAGATGTTCGGAGACTTCAACTGCTCCCACGTCACCATTCTACTACCTCGGGTAGGATTCACTAGAAGACTTTGATCGATACAAATACTTGTACAAACCCACCCAGCTTAGGACTTATCCACTGCCTAACTGAACTACTAGACTAGACTGTAGGCAGCACCTTCTAGTCAACACTTCTTTAAAATATATGTGAGAAAGACTATATACAAAAGTTTAACATCTTTGTGCAAGACTGTATTTTTGGTGATGGAGTGTGTGTGTGAGAGAGAGAACTGATTTATGAAAACTACCCGAACTTGTTCTCACACACTGAGGGGAATATCCTTCTAAATCTAAAGCTGATTACACGTTTAAGTGTTCCATCGACTGGGCTGAATGCTTCTCTCTTAAGCTGATAAGACTTTGAAGCGTGCCCTTTTCTTTTCTCTCTTGTGTTGTGTATATCTTCACTGATCTTCACCCTCTACTTATAGGCGTGAAGTTTGATCGTATAGTGAGACTCAATTATTGTATCTGTTGCATTTTGAATCTGTTCCTCGAAATTTGTCTTGTTCTTTCTGGAACGCTTTGTCTTTAAGCTCTGATACAACGTCCATTATTGTCCTTTGATTGGACAATTGTTTTTGTACCTTTGCGCACAACTGAATTCCACTTATATCAGCTTGTCTTGATCTGCAACTGATTGCTCCTAACTGATGTTCTGAACTGGTCTTTAGTTGGGCTGATGAAATCAGTTGACTCGTCAGTTGAACTGATTTCACTCTTGCTCAGTTGAACTGGTCTGTTAGGCTCTTCATCAGTTGAACACTCCTTCGGCTGGCCAGACTTCTGAGGTTCTCCTGTTGAACTACCTATCAGCTGAACATTCAGTTGAACTCATTTACGATACATCAGTTGAACTAGTTCAATTTGGTTGATCATTTGATGATTTCAGTTGGAGTCTTCGAAAACTTCAGTTTTGGCTCGTAACTGATTATTTCAGTTTCAGCTATCTGCGCACTAAGGTAGATTATTAAAAACAAACAAACAAGTTTTGTTAACATCATAATTAAGATTACGAGCATGAAATGTTCCAACACAGCTCATTGAGAATATTATGTTTGAAACACCTTCAAAGGTGCCCAAACCGATCCATCAAAGTACAAATTGCTACAGTCACAATCTCTGAATCAATTTTTCTTATTTCTGAATCGGTGAGGGACCAGCTTGATCTGAACCAATCAGCTGTTGAAGAGTCCATTGAAGTGACAAATCAAACTGAAATTGTTGAGACGTTTGAGCAAAATGTCACTCTATCGATTAAACCAGTTGCGACTAATTCAATTGAGAAAGTTGATATTGCATAACCAAGCCATCAGTTGATCATTTTCCTTGATCCAAAACTCATATAATTGTTGATTCACCCGAGCTGGAGCTTGGAAAAGATTTGCTATGGATAATATTCTTTTAAATCTAACTGGAATCAGTTATTTGCTTAAACAAGTCAAAACATGACAGAGACAGAATGCAACTGACATTGAGAATCTGAAAGATTAAGTGTTCAAGGACCTCTAAGGCGTATCTAAAGATGTCAACACGATGTTTATCAAGCCGGCGTCAATGAGAATGAACTGATAAGTGGATTTTGTGAACTTAAATAATCCTTACATTTCATATAGATTGTTAGTTTTCTTGGGCAGAATTATGCGTTTTTGTTATTTTTGGTGTGATTGCAAGAATTTAGGTACGACTACGACATGGGAGTGAAAATGAACTAAAATGGCGCTTAGGAGAAGAAATGTCAGCAAAACAAGAGCTGAGGGCAATGCATCGCGCATATGCGCGACTTATTATCGCACACATGCGCGACTATGGCAGTAGGTTACGCGCACACGCGTCACTCAGGGCGCGCACATGCGCGACACAAGCAGAAGGCTCCACGCATGCGTGCATGTGCGCGCAAGAATAAGGCCAACACCAGAAGCGACCCGCGCATATGTGCGGGTCTTGGGCGTGAATATGTGCGCGGCGTGAACCTCATAAATAAATAGGTTTCGACGTGAGCTTTGAAAGGGGTTCCGAAAATTCTTGACACATCCGACATATCACTCGAGAAAAGGAGAAAAAGTGAGAGAGCACGGCGCACGGGACGCGATGAACAGAGATAGAAGACGCTGGATCCTGACAGGGAGACTCACTTAAATCTCTCGCCAACACGTTCTTAATTCGGTTCTTAACTTTTACGTTCTTAATGAATACAAACAGGTTTTGTATTAAATTAGATTCGAGTATGAACTAATTTTATTGTCTAGAGATTGACGTAGTCGAGGTTGAACCTATGTTATTGACAATTGAATTTTCATTGAATTAATTCATCGTGTTTATTTGTGATTTCTTGTCTTTAATGTTTTTGGATTACTGGCCATAATTAGATTGATCTAATAATTTAGATCTAACACTCGAGAGAGGTGATCGAAATTAGGACAGGGGAAATCGCATCGTCAGATGTTTATAACGTGCAAAAGACGTATAACTTTGACGAATCCATAAAAGAACTTTGGTTGCATTTATTACGTGTTACATGATTTTTAATAAACATATTAAAATCGGTAATAGGGTACAATTCAATTTATCACTTGAAAAAGGGAATAGAAAATATTTGGAGTTCTTGGTTAATAAATATGGTGCAAATTAATAATATGTTAGACGAATTTAATTTAGCATAGAGGAGACTCGACGAAATCATATGTCAATTATTCACCATTGTGCACATCAATCAAAGCTTTTCCGGTGGCCAAGAACGGTCTTCCAAAGATAAGCGGAGTTTCATGGTCTTCTTCCATATCTAAAATGACAAAATCAGTAGGAAATATGAATTTGTCTACCTTTACCAGCACATCCTCTACTATCCCTCGTGGATGGTAAGTGATCTGTCTGCCAGCTACAAAGTAATAGTGCTAGGGGAGACAGATTTAGGCGAATAAAAAATGAGATGCAGGATCAGAGGTGGTTACTCGTCGAGCAGCACCAGGTGCTGGATTCGCTTCAGTACCACACCGACCATTTCATGGGATATATGATGGACTTCACCTTCGTGCTTGCTCAGCGGTTCCCACCTATAGGTCCAGAGGATCCGATGTTTCCCTAGCCATCTGTATGGCCACCACAGTATACGAGACCCCCTCCACAGGCCCCATCCCAGCACATGTGTAACGAACCGTATTCTTTACTACTATAAATTTGCGGAAAAATTAAAAATTTTCTTAAATAAAAGAAAACATAACATCGATACGGTCGTCACTCATCAATCATAAAAATATCTTTAAAATCAATCATCACAATTAAAATTTTCTAAAAGCAAAGCTGTCTCAAAATGTCTCACGATCCAATCATAAAATCAGAGTATTTTAAACTTTGCATAAAAGCATAAACTTTGCGGTCCTCGGGTTAGCCTCCCGCCTAGTCCAAGCCTGCCCCTTGGTCGCCACCTCCCGTCTCCTCATCCACACAATCACCTGCATCGATCAAGGCTAGTGAGTCTAAAGACTCAACACGTATAAACTGGAAGTAACGAGTACTACATAATAAAATCACATGCAACTTTAAAATAGGACATACATAACTAGAAACTTGACATACGTACAAACATAACTAGACGTGCCATAACTTAAACTTTCATAAACATACTGCATACGTAAACATACATAACTTCATCAATTTTCGTAGAGGATGTTTCAAAGCAAGTGACCCGTAACATAAATGAGCCTGATCAGACTATACCACAGTACTGGGCTGGCAGAGACGTATCCACTGCCGCATACATAAGATCCCTGTTCATAATTTAACAGGCCAGTTGATCCACGTTCATAATTTAACGCTTCACAACCACGATCTAACCCGTTCATAATTTAACGGGCGGATTGGTCCCCGTTCATAATTTAACGCTTTCCAATCCTAACATAATATGGTCACAAGACATTTAGCATACCTCAAAACTTAAAATATTTTCTTGCACGTCAACATACTTACTTGGCGTTGAGGGATTCGTTGGACTTCGATCGAGGCCGTTGCTGCACAAGCTAACATGAAATTGCATACTTAACTCGCATAACTAAAACGTAGGAATCGCACTTAGGACATCCTAAAATTTCCCATGACACGACCTTGATAACCCTTGCACTAAACCATGACATCAAACCTCGAACGTGATATAATATTTTCCCAAAAATGTGCAGGACACGGACCCCGTACCTACATCCGTGTAGGGGTCCGTGTAGACTCTGGAAGTGGACACCGGAAGGGAGCAAAGGCACGGACCCCGTGTCGAGGTCCGGGTGGACATCCGTGTAGGCACTGGAAAAATACACTAAGTGAAACCCAAAGGCACGGACCCCGTGCCCTCATCCGTGTAGGGGTCCGTGTAGATACTGGAAAAGTACTCCGAGGGGACAACAAAGGCACGGACCCCGTGTCAGGGTCCGTGTACAGGTCCGTGTACCCACTGTGATCGCGAACTTACGAAAATTCTGAACACCCAATGCTTATTCTTCTAGACTCGCTTACACGGACTATGAAACGACACCCCGAGACCCATCCTAGCACGCTATGGCATCAAAACATTATCGTAACAGTTCCCAAAGCGACGACGCTCGCCCTACGACACATACCATTCAAAACGTGGCATTTGACATTAAAACGTTACCTACGACTTCTAGAGTGTACGAGTACCTATCGACACGAAACGACATGTCAAATAACAACCCAACGTCATAATAACCATACCTAGGTGCAACAACGATCGCCCGTCGATCTCCAACGAAGCCTGCAACAAATAAACTCGGGAACACATATTTTCATAAAAGTCGCAGTTTGAGCAGTCCCACGAAAAACGCCATAACTCACTCAATTTTCGTCCAAAAATTTCGAATCATATATCAAATCGAAGGTATCGAAAAGTTCTACGTTTTTGCCGTTGAAAGTTTTCCCAAAATATGAACAGAAAAATCGCAGTTTTGACATGAATAGTAAAAACGAGTTTTAGATCTAAAAATTTTCCTTCGAAATTGATCCGATTCATGATCCGCTCAAACTACTAGCATCATACATAACTTTTACGCATAAAAACAACGCAACGCATAATATGACTTGATCGATACAGAAAGAACAGATTATACGTGCCTTTTAATATTTAAAGATACCGTAACGACGACACCGAAGCGGAGATGGAGCGAGGCTTGATCCGGGACGAAGGCGGCTCGATTTTTCCTTGAAAATACCCAACGAAAATCGCTGGAAATTGAGGGGAAGGGGGGGCGGCTCTTTACAAGTGAAGAACCCTAGCTTTTCTCTTAAGAAAAATAATAAAACTTGAATGAAATTTGTGTGTGTGTGAGTTTAGGCGCTAATCAGTGTGTGTAAAAGTGTGTGCGTGCGTTTTTTACTGTGTGTAAAAGTGGGTTTGTGTGTGTAGCATATATTTTTAATTTAAAAGTTGCTAATTGACTAATGGCAACTTAATTAAAAAAAATACTAACTTTCCCCCAACTAAACACAACTTTAATAAAAATAAATGGTACAAATGCTAGACTTAAAAATTTAAAAGTCTTAAAATTTCTAAATAAATATTTTATACTTTAAAATATTAATCATCTCATAACATACTAATTTTAAAAGTTTTAAACTCTTAAAATTGCTAAATACATTATTTAGGCTTAAAAGTGCTAAAACTCACTAAATTATTTAAAATACCCCCAAACTCAACTAAAATAATATACCATCCTTAAAATTGCCAAAAATCGTCCCCGGGTCTTTTCCTCAATCCCGCCTCGAATGATCGCCTGAAACATGAAGCTCGAAAAACATTTTAACGTGCATCGCATAAACATAATTAATTTAAAATAATGCATTTAAGTAAATCATGCATCGCCAAAACTCATTTAAAATTTAACTGATTTAATAATTACATGAATGCATGAGTTATACGTGTATTAAATTTGGGCACTACAGTTCCTCCCCCACTTATAAAAATTTCGTCCTCGAAATTAAGTCTTACCGAACAACTCCGGGTAGCGAAGTCTCATGTCGGCCTCTGACTCCCAAGTGGCTTCTTCCACCGATTGATTCAGCCATCGAACTTTGACTAGCTTAGTCGTCTTGTTCCGAAGTCTGCGCTCCTGTCTGTCTAGGATTTGGACTGGTTTCTCCTCGTAAGACAGGTCTGGAGTCAACTGTAACGGCTCATAACTCAGCACATGAGAGGGATTAGCCAAATATTTTCTCAACATCGAGACATGGAACACATTGTGCACCCCGGCCAGATTCGGCGGAAGGGCTACACGATACGCTAGCGTCCCAACTCTGTCCAAGATCTCAAACGGTCCAATAAACCTCGGACTCAACTTACCTCTCTTTCCAAATCTCATAACACCCTTCATAGGTGCTATCTTGATAAAAACGTGATCTCCTACGGCAAACTCGAGATCTCTCCTCCTTTTATCTGCATAGCTCTTCTGACGGCTCTGGGCGGTCTTCATTCTGTCACGAATCTTGACCACCACGTCTGCAGTCTGCTGAACTATTTCTGGACCAAGTTCTGTCCTCTCACCAACTTCATCCCAATGAACTGGTGATCTGCACTTCCTCCCGTACAACGCCTCATAGGGAGCCATACCAATAGATGCTTGGAAGCTGTTGTTGTATGTGAACTCCACTAGAGGTAGTCTAGACTCCCAAGTTCCTTGAAAATCAATCATGCAAGCTCTTAGCAAGTCTTCCAAAATCTGAATCACTCGCTCAGACTGGCCATCTGTCTGCGGGTGAAAAGCTGTACTGAACAGTAACTTCGTCCCCATGGCTGCATGTAAGCTCCTACAGAATGACGATGTAAACCTCGGGTCCCTGTCGGACACAATAGAGACTGGGAAACCATGCAACCGGACGATCTCCTGGATATAAAGATCCGCATACTGCGTCATGGAGAAAGTCGTCTTCACTGGCAGAAAATGCGCTGACTTAGTGAGTCGGTCCACTATAACCCAAATGGAGTTCGATCCTCTGACTGATCTCGGTAATCCAACTACAAAATCCATAGTAATGTTCTCCCACTTCCACTCGGGGATGGGGAGTGACTTTACCAACCCTGCTGGTCTCTGATGTTCAGCTTTTACTTGCTGACAAGTGAGGCATTCTGATACGAACCTACGGATGTCTCGCTTCATCCCTGGCCACCAATACAATAACTGAAGGTCTTTGTACATCTTGGTGCCTCCTGGGTGAATGGAATACGGAGATGCGTGTGCCTCTGTCAAAATATCCTGTCTGATCGAACCAACACTAGGCACCCACATTCTACCTCTGTATCTCACGATGCCGTCTGAAACTGTGTACAACACACTGCCCTTGGCTTCGTCTTTCAGTCGCCATTTCTGTAACTGCTCATCTGAAGACTGACATGCTCGGATTCGGTCTAGCAAATCAGATTTGACTGTCAGATTAGACAGCCTAGGAGCCTTGCCAACACGATAAATCTCTAGACCAAACTTCCGAATCTCCGACTGTAGTGGTCTCTGAGCTGTCAACTGAGCTACCACTGCCACTTTTCTGCTCAAGGCGTCTGCGACAACATTAGCTTTTCCCGGATGGTAGCTAATCTCGCAGTCATAGTCTTTCACAAGTTCTAACCACCGTCTCTGTCTCATATTCAACTCTTTCTGCGTGAAGAAATATTTGAGACTCTTGTGGTCGGTGAAAATCTGACATTTCTCGCCGTATAGATAGTGTCTCCAAATCTTCAATGCAAAGACAACGGCGGCTAATTCAAGGTCGTGCGTCGGGTAGTTCTTCTCGTGCACCTTTAACTGTCTGGAAGCATAAGCTATGACCCGACCCTGCTGCATCAACACTGCGCCTAATCCGAGCTTGGATGCATCGGTATAAAGCACAAACTCGCCTTGCCCTGTCGGCATGGCTTGCACTGGCGCTGAAATAAGAGCTTGCTTCAAGGTGTCGAAGCTCTTCTGGCATTCCTCGCTCCACACAAACTTTGCATTTTTCTTGGTTAGTGAGGTGAGCGGCACTGCTATGGACGAAAATCCCTTAATAAACTTACGGTAGTAGCCTGCTAAACCCAAAAAGCTGCGGATTTCAGATGCGTTCTTTGGCTCAACCCATTCTTTAACGGCTGCCACCTTCGATGGGTCCACCTCAATACCACTGCTGGATACTATATGCCCCAAAAATGCAACTTTCTGTAGCCAAAATTCACACTTACTGAACTTCGCAAATAACTTGCGACTCTGCAAGGTCTGCAAAACTGTCCTCAAATGCTGGTTGTGCTCCTCATGGCTCTTCGAGTAAATAAGAATGTCGTCAATGAATACTATGACGAATTGATCGAGGAACGGCTGAAATACTCGGTTCATGAGGTCCATGAAAATAGCTGGGGCATTGGTCAATCCAAACGGCATTACTAAGAACTCGTAATGCCCGTATCTGGTCCTGAAAGCTGTCTTATGAACATCTGCATCCTTTACTTTCAGCTGATGATACCCTGATCGAAGATCTATCTTAGAGAACACGGTAGCTCCCTGCAACTGATCGAACAAGTCTTCGATTCTAGGCAACGGGTATTTGTTCTTGATCGTTACCTTGTTCAGCTCACGGTAGTCGATGCACAGCCTCATGCTCCCATCCTTCTTCTTTACAAAGAGCACTGGTGCGCCCCACGGTGAGAAACTAGGGCGAATAAATCCTTTGTCAAGGAGCTCCTGAATCTGCTGTTTGAGCTCTAACATCTCAGCTGGAGCTAATCTGTATGGCGCCTTGGAGATTGGCGCTGTGCCTGGCGCGAGATCGATTGCAAACTCCACCTCTCTCTCTGGTGGAAGACCGGTGACGTCATCAGGAAAGACGTCTGGAAATTCTTTGACTACTGGCACCTCTGATAAGGATGGAGTGGACACGTCAGGCGCTGAAATAATACTAGCCAAAAAGGCTTGACATCCCTTGGAGATCAAACTCCTCGCCTGCATGCATGAAATCATGCGAGGAAAGCTTCTCCATCTGGCTGGCTCAAAAAGAAATTGCTCCATGCCCGGCGGTCTAACTAAAACTGACCTCTTCTGAAAATCTATCAGAACTCTATTCTTAGTCAGCCAGTCCATTCCCAATATAATATCGAACTCTGGCATCGGCAGTAGGATTAAATCTGCGTATACTAGGTGGCCATGCAGTTCTAGATCAATATCTCTGATCACACTGGTAGCCAACAGTTCTTCCCCTGACGGGACTGTCACGGAGAAGTTCACGTCTAGGCCTATGGACTTGAGGTCCAAATGATTGGCAAACGTCTCCGATATGAAGGAGTGGGTGGCTCCTGAGTCTATCAGTGCAGTTGTAGCTAATCTCTTTATGAAAATATTCCCTGAGAAGCGTTAGCACAACACAACTTATACCCCAAAACACTAACAAGCTAGTAACCCAAATGTATTCAAACAATATTAGCATCCTACTCATCTCAAATAAAATTCCACATGCAAGGCGACGAAAAGTCGAGCTTAGGTAGAAAGGTTACCTGTCAGTAAAGTAGTGTCTGGGTCCGCCTCCTGTGCATGCATGGCGAATACCCTGCCCTGGGTTGGCTGCTTCCACTGCGGGCACTCCTTCAGCATATGATCTGTAGCTCCACACTTGAAGCACCTGCCTGATCCATACAAGCACTGTCCCGGGTGTTGACGATTGCATTTAGGACACACGGGAAAGGCAACGGGCTTCTGAGGCGCCCCTTGCTGCTGAACTGGACCCTTGCCCTTTGGTGGTCCCTGATAAGGCTTCTTCGCTGGCGGCCCCTGATACGGTTTCTTAAAGTGGGGTCGCTGATTCTGCTGTTGATGGTGAGGCTGTGGTGGAGCCTGATAGGGCCTCTTGCCCTGCCTGTCAGCCTCAATATCTCGCTGGTCCTGTTCTGCCGCCAAAGCTCGGGACACGGCGACTGCATAAGAAGTGGGACCAGCTACTCGGACGTCACGGCGTAGGATCGGCCGCAGACCATTCAGAAAATGCCTCAACTTTGCTTGGGCATCATTCGCAATGAGGGGCACGAAGTGACACCCCCTCTCAAACTTTCTCACAAACTCTGACACGCTACTATCTCCTTGCCGCAGCGTCATGAACTCGTTGGTGAGTCGGGTTCGTACTTCCTCAGTGAAGTACTTGGAGTAGAACACCTCCTTGAAACCATTCCATGGCAGTACTTGTAAGTTGACTGCCACTGATGCACTCTCCCACCACAATCTGGCGTCCCCTGTCAGAAGGAACGTGGCACATCTGACCCTATCTGCGTCGGTCAGTTCCATAAAGTCGAAAATCACTTCGATGGATTTGATCCACCCCTCAGCTACCATCGGGTCAGTGGTACCCGAAAACTCCTTCGGACTCATCCTCCGGAATCTCTCATATACCGCCTCAGGTCTAGGCCTCTCCTCGGGGCCTACAGCAGTCTGGTTCCTCGCAAACTGTGCGAAGAATTGCGTCATACCAGCAAGCATCTGAGCCTGCATATCTGGTGGTGGAGGCGGAGGGGGATTGGCCCTCTCCTCCTCTCGATGCTCTCTGTCCTCAACTCGGTGTTCCCTGTTCTCATCCCTTGTTTCCCGGTCAACCAAACGTCTAGGAGGCATACTGTTCCAACAATTACCCAACACGTAAACCCAACATGCATGAATATAATACCAATAAGATGCACGTAAATCGACTTTAAAACATAGACGTGATGTAATAATGACTTAATGCATAATACATAGCATAACTCAAAACTTTAAAACTTACAGACTTGAGGTGTGACTTCGAGAGCTTCTTGCGACTGGCAGTAGGCGTAACCCTTTACAAGAACACCGCTCTGATACCAACTGTAACGAACCGTATTCTTTACTACTATAAATTTGCGGAAAAATTAAAAATTTTCTTAAATAAAAGAAAACATAACATCGATACGGTCGTCACTCATCAATCATAAAAATATCTTTAAAATCAATCATCACAATTAAAATTTTCTAAAAGCAAAGCTGTCTCAAAATGTCTCACGATCCAATCATAAAATCAGAGTATTTTAAACTTTGCATAAAAGCATAAACTTTGCGGTCCTCGGGTTAGCCTCCCGCCTAGTCCAAGCCTGCCCCTTGGTCGCCACCTCCCGTCTCCTCATCCACACAATCACCTGCATCGATCAAGGCTAGTGAGTCTAAAGACTCAACACGTATAAACTGGAAGTAACGAGTACTACATAATAAAATCACATGCAACTTTAAAATAGGACATACATAACTAGAAACTTGACATACGTACAAACATAACTAGACGTGCCATAACTTAAACTTTCATAAACATACTGCATACGTAAACATACATAACTTCATCAATTTTCGTAGAGGATGTTTCAAAGCAAGTGACCCGTAACATAAATGAGCCTGATCAGACTATACCACAGTACTGGGCTGGCAGAGACGTATCCACTGCCGCATACATAAGATCCCTGTTCATAATTTAACAGGCCAGTTGATCCACGTTCATAATTTAACGCTTCACAACCACGATCTAACCCGTTCATAATTTAACGGGCGGATTGGTCCCCGTTCATAATTTAACGCTTTCCAATCCTAACATAATATGGTCACAAGACATTTAGCATACCTCAAAACTTAAAATATTTTCTTGCACGTCAACATACTTACTTGGCGTTGAGGGATTCGTTGGACTTCGATCGAGGCCGTTGCTGCACAAGCTAACATGAAATTGCATACTTAACTCGCATAACTAAAACGTAGGAATCGCACTTAGGACATCCTAAAATTTCCCATGACACGACCTTGATAACCCTTGCACTAAACCATGACATCAAACCTCGAACGTGATATAATATTTTCCCAAAAATGTGCAGGACACGGACCCCGTACCTACATCCGTGTAGGGGTCCGTGTAGACTCTGGAAGTGGACACCGGAAGGGAGCAAAGGCACGGACCCCGTGTCGAGGTCCGGGTGGACATCCGTGTAGGCACTGGAAAAATACACTAAGTGAAACCCAAAGGCACGGACCCCGTGCCCTCATCCGTGTAGGGGTCCGTGTAGATACTGGAAAAGTACTCCGAGGGGACAACAAAGGCACGGACCCCGTGTCAGGGTCCGTGTACAGGTCCGTGTACCCACTGTGATCGCGAACTTACGAAAATTCTGAACACCCAATGCTTATTCTTCTAGACTCGCTTACACGGACTATGAAACGACACCCCGAGACCCATCCTAGCACGCTATGGCATCAAAACATTATCGTAACAGTTCCCAAAGCGACGACGCTCGCCCTACGACACATACCATTCAAAACGTGGCATTTGACATTAAAACGTTACCTACGACTTCTAGAGTGTACGAGTACCTATCGACACGAAACGACATGTCAAATAACAACCCAACGTCATAATAACCATACCTAGGTGCAACAACGATCGCCCGTCGATCTCCAACGAAGCCTGCAACAAATAAACTCGGGAACACATATTTTCATAAAAGTCGCAGTTTGAGCAGTCCCACGAAAAACGCCATAACTCACTCAATTTTCGTCCAAAAATTTCGAATCATATATCAAATCGAAGGTATCGAAAAGTTCTACGTTTTTGCCGTTGAAAGTTTTCCCAAAATATGAACAGAAAAATCGCAGTTTTGACATGAATAGTAAAAACGAGTTTTAGATCTAAAAATTTTCCTTCGAAATTGATCCGATTCATGATCCGCTCAAACTACTAGCATCATACATAACTTTTACGCATAAAAACAACGCAACGCATAATATGACTTGATCGATACAGAAAGAACAGATTATACGTGCCTTTTAATATTTAAAGATACCGTAACGACGACACCGAAGCGGAGATGGAGCGAGGCTTGATCCGGGACGAAGGCGGCTCGATTTTTCCTTGAAAATACCCAACGAAAATCGCTGGAAATTGAGGGGAAGGGGGGGCGGCTCTTTACAAGTGAAGAACCCTAGCTTTTCTCTTAAGAAAAATAATAAAACTTGAATGAAATTTGTGTGTGTGTGAGTTTAGGCGCTAATCAGTGTGTGTAAAAGTGTGTGCGTGCGTTTTTTACTGTGTGTAAAAGTGGGTTTGTGTGTGTAGCATATATTTTTAATTTAAAAGTTGCTAATTGACTAATGGCAACTTAATTAAAAAAAATACTAACTTTCCCCCAACTAAACACAACTTTAATAAAAATAAATGGTACAAATGCTAGACTTAAAAATTTAAAAGTCTTAAAATTTCTAAATAAATATTTTATACTTTAAAATATTAATCATCTCATAACATACTAATTTTAAAAGTTTTAAACTCTTAAAATTGCTAAATACATTATTTAGGCTTAAAAGTGCTAAAACTCACTAAATTATTTAAAATACCCCCAAACTCAACTAAAATAATATACCATCCTTAAAATTGCCAAAAATCGTCCCCGGGTCTTTTCCTCAATCCCGCCTCGAATGATCGCCTGAAACATGAAGCTCGAAAAACATTTTAACGTGCATCGCATAAACATAATTAATTTAAAATAATGCATTTAAGTAAATCATGCATCGCCAAAACTCATTTAAAATTTAACTGATTTAATAATTACATGAATGCATGAGTTATACGTGTATTAAATTTGGGCACTACAACATGGATGAAGATGTCGATGATGATGACGGAGAGCACTGACGCTCGTCGTGGGAGGTATGATTGTCCCGTTCTTTCTTGTTTATACATTGAGGACAATGCATATTTTAAGTTTGGGGGGTGATTTGATTTGATTTGATGCTTTAGTGTTTTAATTTTGATGTTTATTTTTTTAAAAATATTTAATTAAGTCTTTATGTCCATATTTAGTCGTTAAATTTTTTTAGAGTTGTGGAATTAAGGTAATAACCAAACAATGATGAGAGTTGACCCGAAACACATGTTGTTCCATGATTACGAATCCAAATGCATGTTATCTTTACTTAACCGTTTACACATTAATTCACGATTGCTATGATTGTTGATACATCCGATGTCAAGAGAGTGTTCATGTAATTTGTGAATTGGAATTTATGGATGGACTCCAAAACCTGCATGTTGATTACTTGTTGTTGAGTTACATGTTCACTAACACAAAAATGTTTCAGGCATTCTTTGAGTTATGTTGGGCCTGTTTTTCCTTGAATAATGTGTCAATTGTTAGCCCTTTGAGCCTAAATGAGAATGAGATGTGTGATTTGTTCTTTTTTAATACCCGAAAACATGATCTGTCTGTGTTTGTTGATTGGTAAATTGAAAGTAGTCTAGAACTTGGTTTGGCACTCTTCGAGGCGAGATACGAGTTTTGTGTGTCTTAGGGATGATGTTGGAACTTTTCAAGTTCGCAATCTTGATTTTGATGTTAACAAAACTTGTTATTGTGTTTCTAACATATTTACTCAAGTGTGAAGTTGCAAACATAAGAAGCAAGCTGAAACTGAATTTTGCACAAACTGAATTTCTGGCGAGCTTCGGTGTTTTGATGATATCTCCCAGCTGGATGATTCAAATGACAATCCGCTAATTGGACTGATTAGAAAACTCAATTTGGAACAAATCGTATTTCACGTCAGTTGGGCAAAATCGGATGTTATCATGGTCTAACTGATCGCTCAATTAGCAAATTGATCACACGAAAACAGCAATCAGTTGGGTTTGAGCAGCTGAGGTATTTTGGTCATATCTCTCAGCTCAGTTATCGAAACGAAGCGATACAGTATGAGTTGGAAAGATAAGACATAGATCTACAAATCATTCTAAGAAGTCAAAGTCTGAATCGAAGCTTACGATGCTGATAAATGACGATGAAGCTACTGGTTCTGCACAAACTGAAATCAGCTAGGCTGATTTCAGCATATCAGCTGAAACTGAACCAACTGAACCAGCTGCTGACCATCTGACCAACCAACTGAACTGAACCAGCAGTTGACCAACTGAACTGAACCAGTTGCTGACCAGTTGAACTGAACGACCAGTTGAGTTGACCAGAGTTGACCAGTTGACCAGAGTTGCCCAGCAAGCTGAATTTGACCGTTGCAATCTCGGAAATAGTACAGAAACTTTTCAAACGGTCATATTATTGTATCTAACGTATATATCATTGTTGGGGCTTATAAATACAACATATTGAAGATCAAACAATAGCTTTTGAAGAGGATTCAAAGCATGTGCAGTTAGCATGAAGAAATCAGCTAGTTGAGAGCACAAGCCCTTGTGTGAGGATACATTTGAGATGTGCACTGTAAAAGATAAATTCCTCACACACACAATCACTCACACATATACGAGAGAGTTGAGCTTACAAGTTTAGTTGAGTGAGTCTTTACACATAGACGTAAAACATTGTGTTTGTAGTCTTTGCATATGAGACATTAAACAATATGCTGATTGTGAGGTGTTGCCTACAATCTTGAGTGCTAGGAGTTCTAGTTGGGTGCTGCCCTTCCGGAATGGGTGTGTACAAGTAGTTGTATAAATCAAAGTCTTCTAGTGGATCCATCCCAAGGGGAAGAAGGGGTGACGTAGGAGTGTTTGAAATCTCCAAACATCCATAAACAAATTCGTGTCTATTTGTTTATTGCATTTGCATATCATTTCCATAGTTTTAAAGATGTATTGTTGAAGCATTTTATGTCTTCTTCAAATACCAAAATATTGTATACCAAGTGTTTGATAAAATGCTTCGACTGAATATTTTTACTCATTCAACTTGCATATATTTTAAATGGTTTACAAAATATTTATTTGGTTTCTACGAAGGATTATTTCGAGTATTTTCCGCTTGGTTTGAACACCAAACTCGATTTAATTCATCGGTGTTCAATATTTCAAGAACCGAGCTATTGTAGCTCAACGGTGATCCCCCTAACCGATCCTAACAGATGATTTAGGCAATTTTTGGAACTTTTGAGCCTTTCAAGCCTACCCATAACATCATATTATACCCTATTGTCTTATGTTTGAGTTTAATGAAAATCAAATGGAGTGTGCCAAGGCACACAAAAGCCCCCATTCGTATCAATTCTAAACTCCTACGTCAACTACCAAATTTTGAGCATATACACTAGTACCTACCGAAAACTGAGAGAAAACGAACCTGTGTATCACTATAAAAGTTCTTCCCCCTTGTGTGAGTATAAGATTATCATCGACAAAAGAGGAAAAAGTTGAAAAGAAAGAAATGAATTTCTTTGAAAAGAAAAAAAAAAGATGTTGAGAAAGGGAGAAGGAAAAAGTTGAATACAAAATAAAAGAGTATGACGTATTGATGTGAAAAAGAGAACAAAATGATGAATATGTTGTGACAAAGCAAGTGGCTGTGAAACAAGAGGAAGAAGGAGAAGCGTGTTGAAACAAAAAATTGGTTTGTTTCTCTCACCTTTGATTCCCTATCTTCATTTGTAGCCATTAGCCATAGCCTAACGTTATAAGCTTAAAAGACCTATTGACCGAGTCACACGTACCCAACATACTAGTGGAGAAGAGTTACCAAAATTAAGCCTATGTACACTTGAAAAATGCAGTCGATAGACATAGATTTCGATTGTGTACATGTGCGCATCTCATGATAATGGACTTCGTTTGGTTAATTATTATCTTCAAATTTTCATTTTGTTTAGCCAAATGCTACTCTATAAGTCTTATTGATTTGTGAAGGTAAATATGTGTCTCAATGGTTTTGCTAATTACATGTGTGTCGAGGAGTCCAGAATTTTATGAGATAAAAAGTTATGAACTTATCTTGGCATTTGGATTGGGTAAACGAGAATAGCAAAACACACACGCACGTGAACTGTGAGTAATGTGGCATGTGGTTGATTCAATATCATGGAGACTGTAATATCTGAGGCTAGTGGTTTATCCTTTATTTCGTAATTCTTGTTCGTTCAGTTATTTTCTTTAAGATGTGTTGAGTCTAGTTTAGTTAATGTTTTATTTTATTTTGCTCGGGACTAGCAAAATGAACTATGCTTCAACATCACAACTATCTAGTTATCATGATGTTCTTATACAGAAGATGGAACTAGTGCATGACAACTTAAATTAGAAGATATATTCAGTTCACACCCAACTCTCTGCAAAGTTCGATACCATGACTACACAAATGACTTTAGTAGATCATTTCCTGCAAATATATGTGACTGCACCTAGTGTTGACAAAAAAAAGGAGTGAGTCTCGAGGACAAAACTGATAAATCTGAAGTGGAATCTGCTTCAAAGATGTCAGACGAAAAGGGTGAAGACAATGAACATAGAAGATAATTGTATTTGCTTATTCTGTCATTTTTCATAAGTTTTTAGTTTATCTCTTTCAGAAGCTTTCAGTTTATCATATATTTTCTTAATCTGAATTATTCGTACAGATTTTGCCTAAAGACAAATGGATGAACTACTGAATTTTATCAAACATCAAAAAGGAAAAATTGTTGGAACATTATGTTTTGGTGTTAACAAATGACTTAAAGACAAAATGATCATAGCAAAAGTAGTTTACCTAAACTAGACTATTGAAGCAAACTAAATCAGAGAAAAAATGATTGTTATCAAATCACATTTTATCAAGCTATCAATTTTAGAGATCATCATTCATTCTAAAGGACATCAGTTTACACCAGATGGCTAAACTGATTATGGATAAGTTATTAGTATTTTTTTAACACATCCAAATTCAATTGCGCTACATCTTGTACGGATGCCAGATAATGATGACCTGGACAAAAGACGCAGCAACATCTACGTATTTGAAACTAATATTTTTGAATCTTTTGACCGTTGCAGTTTGGAATCTATAAATAGAGATGCAAATTAGTTGAGCAGGTGACACCAAGTTACAAGAACAACATTTATACACTTACAACAACTATTTGTTTCAAGATTACAAGTTCAAGAAAAATCGATCATATGTTCAAGCACATTTTACAAATTATTGTATCTGATCATTGAGGATCATTAAATTTTAGAAATTCTTTATAATTCATTGAATTCGAGAACATCTTGTATACTGTTTCTTCGTTCAGTTGAGTAGATTAGAAGTTTCAGTTTTTGCAGTATTTAAGTCTAAACTGAACTGGATTTTTGCAAATTGTTTGTAAGAATCAAAGCCTTCCGGTGCGAGTCTTCCCAAAAAGAAGAATATGTGACATAGGAGTTTGAGTTTTATGAACATCCAAAAACAAACTTGTGTCTATTTACCATTTAATTAGTTTACCCATTCAAACTATTTTTTGAATTGTTTTAATATGTCTATTTGACTTCTTTCTCACGTATGTTTGTAAGTCGACTGACATTGACATCACGAATATCGAGTTTAGTTTTTAACTAGACTGAATTATTTTGAAGTTGAGAAATTTGTTGTGAGTGTTTGTTCAAACCTCTTTCTAAACACTTCAACTGATCCTATCACGAAGGCTGCCGAATTGCTTCGAAGGTGGACATAAACTTGGTTTTGAAACGCTGCTGCAAAGCTCTGAATACTTGCTGCATGGCTTCGAGTTTGACCGTCACTTAAGCTCAAAACTGAGCAGAAATGATGCTTCAAAGGTTGCTGAATTCTCAAGGAACTGGACATCAATTGAGCTTGCAAACTGGAAAGGAATTGAGCAGAATTCATGCTTCGAAATGGACAACAACTTTGCTTGTAATTGGTTGTTCTAAAATGGTTGGAAATCAGCTTCCGAAATCTTCTATAGTTGCTGTAGAAACTTGCTTCGAAAGACTGCTGCATATGCTTCAAATTTTCGACAAGAATCTGCTTCGAAATGCCGCTGAATTCTCGAGACTTTGACAGCCACTTTGCTCGATCTTCTGGGCTGTTTTTGGGTGAAGTTTGGACATCTCTCTACTCGTGAATGGACAATTTTTTGATCGAGAACATGGGGTTGTTGACAGTCTTCGAATTGGGAAAAAATGCTTGAAAGAAATGTCGTACGTGAATATATATATATATATATATATGTATGTATGTATGTATGTATCTCGTGACTTTGGCAAAACTTTGGGTTGAACATAGGAGCTTTGATAATTGGCTTTTGGTGGATTTCTGGTGTTTTGGTCTTGGTTGGGCTGGGTCTTCACACTACTACTAATGGACACAGGTTTTTTTTTATATAAAAAAATAATAATTGAGGCTTACCTACGGTTTATAGATTTTCTGGAGAATTCATTTACGGATTTTAATTTGATTTGGTTCACAATTGAGAACTAAATAAGAGCGTCGTTTCATTTTATCATGAAGAAACTGATCATATTTTGTTGATTTTTTACCACTCCAATGACATTTTGTATATATAAACAAATTTTCGAATACCAATATTAACAAAATTGACGGGGGCCAAAACTTGTGTGAGACGATCTCATATTTCGTATTTTGTGAGACGGGTCTCTTATTTGGGTCATTAATGAAAAAGTATTATATTTTATGCTAAGAGCATTACTTTTTATTGTGAATATCGGTATGATTGACTCGTTTCACAAATAAAGATTCGTGAGACCGTCTCATAAAAGACCTGCTCATCGACTGGTAGGGTTCTGATCTTTAAACGAATATGCAATAGTTAAATCTATATAATTATCTCAAATAATAGATTATTGTGGTATTAATTTGGTTCATGTTTTTTCCCCTCAAAATCAATTAAATGGATCGACGAACCAAGTTTGAGAGAAAAAACTATTAATATATATATGTTTCATTTCAATTAACTAGATTATTTTTATTACAAAAAATCTCATATGACACTGTCTCAGATCAATTTTGTGAGACAAATCTTCATTCCAAATCAACTTGCAAAAAAATATTATTTTTTTATGTCGAAAATATTATTTTTTTATGTCGAAAATATTATTTTTCGTTGTACAGAAAAATCGTAATAACATGAACTTAATCTTTTTATTATTTTTAAAAGTTTAAACTTATTTTATTATTATTTTACTTTTATAATAGTTTTTTTTAAAAAAAGTTTGATTAGATTGGTATATGAATCCACTTGCATAGACCTAGGCAGGGTGTGTACTTCCGTGGGCACCGCTCAGTTGGCGTCCACATGGCTTATTTTATTATTTTTTTCAATTCTCAATACACGAAATTATCTCTTCTTCTCCAAATTAAGTGCCTCGGAAAACTCTCTCTTCTCATCAAAAAACAATCGGGAAAGCGCAGCGGCCATCGTCGTTCCTTCTCCTCAGTAGTCGCAAGCTCTCTCAGTCACCAGGTAATCTCTATCTACTTCTTTCAAGTCAGAATTGCTACTGTTTTTCGGATTATTTTGGCTCTTTTTTGCGGGTAAAAGCGGAGGGAATACCTCATCGAAACTTCCTGCGGAAAATGAAATTGGAAATGGAGAAAAAGCAATTGACTAAGTCACAATCGGCGGATTGTTTTTTCTTTTGTTTTTTTTTAATCCCCGTCGTTATATTTCTTTGTCTGGGAGAAAAACCCAGATGTAATACTTGGAATCTCGGAAGGGTGGGTTGGGAAAATAAGTCAATTTTGGATATTGAGCTTTGTGGGCACTTTTCTATATTTCGAAAAGATTGAATCTTTTGGAATTTTTTTTTTAAAATTTTGCTTTGGCTCGCAAATTTAATTATTTTGGGTAATCAAAGAATGTTCACATGATCAAAGAAACAGAGGTATTCGAGTAAATTTTAAGATTTCTATCGCTATTTATTTTGTTGTATGGAGATTTTTTTTACCGTGTAATAGATCCGAGTTTAGAATAATTATGCTTGGGTAGTTAATTTAATTTTGGCTTCTGTACACTTATGTTTCTATCAGAGAAAGTGGGTGGTTTCTCTTTTTGAATTTAAATTCAGATTTTTTTGATAAATTATTTGTCAAATGTTAAAGGTTGTTTTACAAGTTCGTGGCTTTCATTTTTCTTCAGCATTTATTTATTTGCTTTTTATGGTGCATGTTTGTGATGGTTAAATGGTGAGACGCTTTCCCGAACTTAGATTTGGCTATGTTCAAATCTATGTACTACGTGTGTCCTAGTTTGGCTCTGTACTTTCTCTTCCTTGATGTTGTATGTGCAAAGAATGTTGATTTTGTCATTGTAGGATGATGCTTACATTCTCGCCTAGTGTCTTTTAGAACCTTTCTCCATAGATACAGAATGATTCTATGGTTTCATTTTATAAAAGTTGCTTCATTTTACTTTGTTGGGTCATCTTAAGAAAAAATGTATTACTTATATCTGATAAAAGCTTTTTTTTTTTTTTTTTAACTTTCTCCATTGACATTTGAATCTTGCCTGTGCAGGTAAACTCTTGGAGTATCAACTAATCTAAATAATCTTTGGCTCGGTAGTCAGTCCATAATGTCGCCATTGGTTTTTTCTCATTTGTTTGCCTGAATTAGTTTTGTGTGTGACGCTGGGGAAACTTCTTGAACTCGAGAGAATCTTGATTCTTGAGTTGGAATTTTAATTTTGTTTTATTTTGAGTTTATTTTTTTAACTTGTTCGTTTGCAGTTTATTTTTGTTCCATCTGTTTTGGATTTATGTTTCTTGTTTCTTTACTTGCTTTCAATTGTCAATACACAAAATCAGGAAAACTATCTCTTCTTCTCACTTAGCCACTATTTCACCGCCCAATCTCCGTCGTAGGATCGAAACTCTTCCACCACTCCGCCACCCGATCTCCGCCGTTCCAAGGTATGCACCGATTACCTATATATATATATTTTTTTACAGATTTTTTTTATTAAATTAGAACAAAACATGACTGATTGGTGGAACACTTTCTCTCGGATTTTTATTATTATTTGTCTCCTTTTATCATAAAAGATAGTAGCTAGTATGAATTATAACACAATTTGATGTTTTCCTATTTTCTTGTTTTTTTCCACCTTTTTCATTGTTATGAATTTTCTTAATGCAAATAAGAATTTAAAAATTAATCATTGTTATATGAGGCAATCAAAAGATCATTTACCCACATATAATAATAATTGGGTGGTTAAATAAAATGTTCATCAAATTGTTCTAAAGCAATACAACAAATATTTTTTTTGAAAAACTACAATAAAATGTTTATCAAATTGTTCTAAAATTTCATATTTCTCAGTAATGGAAGTAAATATCGGTGATGATCAGCAATTCATTCCACAAGTTGCAAACGATCGAAAGCCAAAAATTGGGATGGAATTCGTATCATTAGAGGATGCATTTTCGTTCTATAACCAATACGCACGAGAAGCAGGATTTAGCGCAAGAATAAGCAACAACAAGAAAAATAAGATAACAAATGAAGTTGTTTGGAAGAAATTTGTGTGCTTTAAAGAAGGGCGTACAGACGAAAACTGGTCGAATAAACAAGAAAAAGGTGATCAACCGAAAAATGAAAGAGCTCGCGGTGAAGTTAGAACTGGATGTAAGTCAAAGATTTCAATTGTCAAGAAACAAACTGGTCCTAATTGGATTGTCAGTACATTCATGGAAAGCCATAATCATCCACTCTCGACTCCTTCGAAGGTGCATTTACTACGCTCACATCGTAATGTTTCGGCATCAAAGAAAGCATTGACTCAACAGTTTTCAGAAGCAAATGTGCCAACTTGTCAACAACTGCGATTATTGGAAATAGAGTATGGAGGTCCCGAGCATGTAGGTTGTACTGAAAGAGATATTAGAAACTTTGAGAAAAAGCTTAGAGATGAACAAAAGGGTATCGATGCCGAAACATTGATTGAGTTCTTTGCATCTGAGAAAGACAATAATTCCTCATTTTTCTTTGATTATGAGACTTATTCAGATAAAAGATTTAGCATGTGTTTTTGGGCAGATCCTGTGTCAAGGAGGGCAAACAGTGTATTTGGTGATGTTGTGTTGTTTGATACGACGTATAACACTAATAAATATGGTATGATTTTCGCACCATTTGTAGGAGTTAATCATCATCATCAGACAATTGTGTTTGGTTGCGGTTTTTTAACTGACGAAAAAACTCAGTCTTTTGTTTGGTTGTTTAACAAGTTCATAGAAGCAATGCCTAAAGGTGCACCAAACGTGATAATCACTGACCAAGATCCTGCTATGGCGAAAGCCATTGCACAAGTTTTCCCTAAAACAGTGCATCGATATTGTTTGTGGCACATATTGAACAAATTCCCAGATAAATTAAACCCTATGACTTTTCGTGACCACTATCGAAGCATAAAGAATGTCATTCAAAATTCCACAACACCTGATGAATTTGAGAAGTCGTGGGAAGATGTTATCAAGTGTGCTAACTTGGAGCAAAATGATTGGTTGTCATTGATGTATGAATTGCGACAGAAGTGGGTGCCAATATATTTTAACCATATATTTTGTGCTGGAATGTCAAGTAGTCAGAGATCTGAAAGTTCACATGCATTTTTCAAGAGGTACGTCTCTAATAAGAATTCATTGATGGATTTTATCACCCGTTTCAATAGGGCACTCCGGCACCAAAGGCACAATGAGTTAGTTGCTGACCATATTGATATGAATGAGCATCCCAAGATCAAGACAAACTGGCCAATGGAAGCTCAAATGGTTAAGGTGTATACGAAAAAAAAATACGTGGAGTTTCAAAGTGAAATGTGCGAGAGTCATGGTTATTACGTGCAACAAGTATCTGTAGGAGCTGAATTAGTGGTTTACAATGTGATGAATTTTCAAACTTGTTCTTCCTCCAAATCAAGGACGCTCACTCATAATAAACGGTTGGATTATATATCATGTAGTTGTATGAAGTTTGAGTTTGAGAGCATACCATGCAGACATATGTTAGCTTTTTTTCGTATCAACCAAGTGTTTGAATTGCCTGATAAGTATATACTCAAACGGTGGACACAAGATGCAAAGGTTGGAGCAATATATGCTATGGGTGAGCAAAATGTCAACGACGATCCAAAAATGTGTTTGATGTCAAGACACTCGAGGTTATCCTATAAAGCTTCTGTAGTAATTGATGATGCATCATTGACTGATGAAGGAACAAACTTCTTAGATGAACAATTAGATTATATTTTAAAAAAATTAAAGAGGTTAACATTAGTAGAACATTCAGCAATGGAAGTCAAAAGAAGAAAATCATGGATGGGGTCTTTGGTATTACCGGTCCTTCTGAAGTAAGAACAAAAGGATGCGGGAAGAGGTTGAAATCATCAAAAAGAAGTCAACCTCGAAGACCAGGATATGTCGTGGATGCGGGCATCGAGGTGTGTCACATGACAAGCGCAACTGTCCAAATTTGCATGACAGGTATACGTTGATTAATTTTTTGTTTGTTGTATAATATTTTTACAAACCAATTAATCTCATTATTTTTTTGTAAATATGACTATATATCATTTACCAGATCAACCGTAGATAATCATCATGACAATGATGACAACACAAATGAAGAAGATTTTGCATCGATGACTGGTACTTGAAATGCTTCATCTTTTTTAAACAAACGTTTCTCATTAAAAGATTGACATTTACAATTGTCTTTATTATTGCAGGTTCTAACAACATGTGGACAACTGGAATACGTTTGGATGAATGAAATTCATTTATGTGTCATGTTGTAGATGACTAATTATTTTTTGTGCATTTTTTTCATTCAATTCCAAGGATGAGATGGATAAATTCTTTACTATTTGGCATTTGTTTAGTTATTTGGTTTTCAGAATTGTTTTTCTATTCTATTGATTAGTTTGGGTTGTTTGCTTATTTTTTAACAGCTTTAGTTAATAAAGATGTTTTTAAAAACTTTTTGTGATGAGCTTTCTTAATCTTATTGTTATTTTATTTTCTTTCAACTATGGTTATGTTATTTATTTATTGATAGATGTATGTTGAGTACTTGAACAAAATTTTTTTAAGATTAGTTTTAACTTATTCTTGGTCTGGTTCAGTTGGATGACATATATTGTATTGCATTTATATAGTTATTATGGTCTTGCATAATGTCTGATCAAGCAAAGTTTATATACTTATAATATGACACGATATTTCGTATATATTTCTTTATATTTTTACATGTATAGATAATAACCATTAAAGGAAGTTGAATGAATCGACTAAACAAGCTCGTCATTACCTTCTGTAAATGCTAAACAAAATCCAAATATTGTTTATATCAAGAATCTTTAAACTTTCTGTTTCGTATGAATGACTTGTAGAAGAAAATGGAATATCAATGCTAATAAAATAAAAATGATTGACAACTAGCTGATAATAGATGTAGATGATATTCGTACAGAAACTCCAACTTCACAAGAATAATTTCCAAATAAACTTAGTACATAAATTCAGCATGTTAAATCCAATTCAGATATGTGCCTAAACATCTTCACTAATCTGTAGAGATTTTAAACATCATTGTCAAATTAGTTACTTTTTCATGTTGCAAAAGTTTTCTTCTTGTACTTGAACTCGAACTTGAACTTGAACATGAACTTTCATTTCCACTAGATATTAAAGAAGTGGCTGAAAATTATTTCTCCATGTATGCTTGAAAAGTTATTTCTGCCTCCTCTCTACTCTTGAAAGATGAAAGAATGGTGTACAACTCTTGTATCTGCTAACTTTAGAAGATGCTTCTACCAAGATGTCATAAACATCTGTTCACGGCCACCAAAGATAACATATGTTTCTCCTATATGAGAAACAAAATTAGCAACTAACATTTGGAATTTTGTATTAACAAAGAATTAGAATAGGAACCAATTACAACTTAAAATGAAACTTAAACTTTATTACCAAGTTGATGACTATTTGTTTGAGAACCAAATCTCACGCCCCAGCACATAACAGGAGTATTAAGAAAAAAAATTTCCAGAAAAGAAAATTTACAAGCTTTGAAACTTGAGAATATAACAATTCTTCACCACTGTTACCACTGGAATATTAAGCAAACTTCACTATTTTACCTATTTATTATGTTGTCAATCAGTGCTGATATAATAAATTAGCCAACTGATTCGAATCATTATAGAATTCAGGGGTTTAGTTGTGAAAGGTCCACTCCAGCGAGTAACGGCTACCAATTCACTCCGGAAGAAACTTTATTTTGTTGTTTGATACATTTAACAGCACCAACTGCGGAGTCCAAAGTTTTGAAAAACTTTCTTCAGCATATAGAGCATATAAAACAACCTATTGCTATCAAATAATAGAGATTACTTCCAAAATCAAGTCAAGCAATGCATTCAAAATCAAACAACCTCGTGATGGACCATTTTCACCGGTTCATTATGTGAAATATTTGATAGAACACATGGAAAAGCTACAATTCATAGAAAGTACAGAGCCGAACTAGGACACACGTAGTACATAGGCCTGAACATAGCCAAATCTAAGTTCGGGAAAGCGTGTACACCAAAATAAACCACAGACGTAAATCTACATCAAAATCAATTGAATCTTTACCGTAAAATGAATCAATTCACTAAGCGGTGCCGATGCCAAGTTAGCTTGTTTTGTAGATATTTAGTCCTTAACTGCAGGTTTTATTGTTAAAATCTTTCTTGTGTCAAAACAAAAGAATACCAAACTAATAACATCGGCACTAGATATTTTGTAAACAAACTAAACAAAACCAGTTACGGTTTTTGTCCCTTTCCGTGACCATCTTTTTACCATTTCACAACTGTGCGAGGAATTTTTTTTTAAGCAAACACAGCACATAAAAGAATAAAAAACAAGAAACTAAAAGATCCCTAGCAATACCACCAATTCCATCACTCTTAATTTATATTCAGCTCTTTTTCTTGCTTTACCCCCGAAAAAGTTCCCTTGATCCCCAACCAATAGCACGAAAAACATCAGAAACAAGACATCGATTCGCAGCAATATTTCCGATACAAACAAATATAGAAAAGTGCCCACAATGCTCAATATCCAAAATTGACTTATTTTCCCAACCCACCCTTCCGAGATTCCAAGTATTACATCTGGGTTTTTCTCCCAGACAAAGAAATATAACGACGGGGATTAAAAAAAACAAAAGAAAAAACAATCCGCCGATTGTCATTTAGTCAATTGCTTTTTCTCCATTTCCAATTTCACTTTCCGCAGGAAGTTTCGATGAGGTATTCCCTCCGCTTTTACCCGCAAAAAAGAGCCAAAATAATCCGAAAAACAGTAGCGATTCTGACTTGAAAGAAGTAGATAGAGATTACCTGGTGACTGAGAGAGCTTGCGACTACTGAGGAGAAGGAACGACAATGGCCGCTGCGCTTTCCCGATTGTTTTTTGATGAGAAGAGAGAGTTTTCCGACGCGCTTATTTGGAGAAGAAGTGATAATTTCGTGTATTGTGAATTGAAAAAAATAATAAAATAAGCCATGTGGACGCCAACTAAGCGGTGCCTACGGAAGTAGGCACCAAAGTTGTGTAGGATATCATTTATATATATATATATATATATATATATATATATATATATATATATATATATATATATATATATATGATTTTCTAATTGATCATTCATTTCAAAAATTTATAGTAGTATATCTTTTACTATTTATTAAGTTTAAGCATATTAGAATAACTGTTTTTGGTGTCTTTGGTCTGTTTTTTGGTTTCCCTATTTTGCCCCTATTTGATATCAAAATTACATTTTTGTTTTTTTTTTTAAATTTCAAAAAACATTTTTGTTTTTATTTTTTTTATTACAATTATTCAAATAGCACTTTAGTACCTCGATAATTTGTCAAATTTCATTTTAGTCCATAAATAATTATAAAAAAAAATTGTACACACACGCACCGCGTGTGCAGAGTAGCTAGTTTTTATTAAACATCTATTGACATTTTAACAATTTTGTTTATGATTATATTTTTAATAAAATTAATAGTCGTCGTATTACTATATATTCACCTATAACAGTTAATTTTATGTTTGTAGATTGAATTCATCTTCTTGTTTATTTAATTATTTTTTCATATAAAAAAGCCGCATAATCAACGAAACTATCAAAATTGTGCATTAAGTTTTAATTAAGAAAACCACAACTTAAAATAACCGCCAAAACCGCATCGTGATAACTCATTCATCTCCAATATAGATACTGATTTATTGAATAAGTCTCTAAATCATATACATAACAATTATTTCGGTTGTTAAACTTCAATTAACATCATATTAGAGAACGATTTTGCGGTCTCTAATCTCCATTTTTTTTAGCGAGAGGTCCAAATACTTGAAAAAAATAATTATTATCTAGGAGAAAATTATAATTTTAGTCTTGTAAATTGTCAAATTTCAAATCTAATATACTAGTAAGGAGCGAATCTAAATGTCTAATTAGTCTACACAAGAATTTTCGGAGATAATTGCAAAAAAGCGAGGCAAAGTGAGGCTAACATGTATGCTTTTCTTGCATGTTATTATTTATGATGGGCGGAGATTAATTATGCTGCGAGATTTATTAATTAATTAATTAATTAATGTATGAGTTGTGGACAGAATCATTTTAGCCACGAATTAGTTAAGTGGCATCTTATTGCGTATTGGTTACTCTGCCTGTGATGTTGACAGTCTGACCTAGGTTTGGGATCTGGAAATCTACCGTACAAAAGTACTGCATGCAGTTTGACAAGGAATATTCATGTTAAGTTTCTCTCTATATTTATTTATACAAGGGGATATTACAAACCTTGATAGTTCGTATAATTTTAATTTGTTATTGGTTTTAGTTCATTAATCTGCGTTTGTTTATTAATTTTAATTTTTTTCATTAAAATACTGACATAACGTAAGAAAATAATGACGTGATACTAAAAAATGATCATATGAGATAAAATTGTTGAAATGACGACCATCTCTTTAAATATATTTCATATTCTACTTCTTCCACATATTCCAAAACATGGGAAAAATTTGATGTTTGTTCTTCGGGTAGATGCCCAATGGATAGGTCGAATGGTCAAAATTCATTTGCATCTCATGTGCAATGAATTTGGTCGTTGATTTTGGCGAACATGCATTGTATGTTTGTCTGCTAGCATTGAATTTGTTGGTGTACTATTTTCTTGAACCCAAAACGCATTGGATGTTTTAAAATTTTAATTTTGACATTCGAAACGTTTTTTGGGCAATGAATGATTTAAATTATTCATAGCTTTTTAGATTTGATTTATCTTTGTGTATTTAACACTGATTCCAACCACTCCGATTTTTAAGCACTAATAACTCTTCTTGTAAATCCAATTTTCTTTGATATCCTAATCAGATTCATGATCAGAAACTTTGTTTCTCGTATAAATCGCTTTGGAAATCTAAACGAAGTTCATATCGATATTGGATCGCCGGAATTTCATAAATCTGATGGCGGCGTCGGGGCAAAGGCACAGTGGAAGGATGGTGGACGAAATATTTTCTCCAAAATATAGGGGTGGCGAATTTTTCATGTGAGGGTAGATCCATGCGAGGGGAGAGAGGAGAGAAAATTTTGGTGGTCCAATTTTTGTGTGTAAAAAATTATCTTATAATATAACTCTTAATGAAATATCTATAAACTTAAATTATTGGTCAAATTAGGAATCATACTTTAATCAGGATACTGTAATTCTATTATTCAAAATCTCTCATTATTAATTTTCACTCTCCTCACTTAATTAACAACTAAGCTAACTTCCATTACATGAAATCAACTTACAAACTCATTTATAAGACATTTGTTTGATCTTGATCAAACTACAGTCGCCAAAATTTAACTCCTTGAATTTGACTATCTTAACAAAAACACAGAATCTGATACTTGTATGACCTCAATGGTTCAGGGATACAGCTAGCAGTGAGATTTATCACTTCATTGTGATTCAGAATGACATTTATTCTTATTCGGGCTTACATTAATCAACCACATTATTTTCATCAATTCTTTGATCAAGGACTTCAGAACTCAAGTTTGATTGCACTCATCCGATCATGATTAGAGCATCTAGGGACAATGCCTCATGATCCATAGGCATCAGTGATAGTGCTTGCAAGAACCTTAAATTATGGTTAACATACATTATAGTCATTTAAATTCATATATCTCGGTCGAATTTGCAACCACTGGTATATCGAGAGTTGGAAATGAATTCGATATTGATGTGATATAGCTTTGAGTAATAATAGTGACATCGTATATGCAACTAGAAAAACACATTTTTTTTAGAACACATGTTTTGCTCTGGCCAGATACTTCTTGTACTATTAACCCATCAGATCAAATATGATATCTTCACCCTTAGGCGAGCAGTGAATCCACGACTACAATGTATTGGCTCCTACGTATTTCGAAGCTACACTCAACCTCGCTACCCGATGACCCTCAATGGAGGTGGTAAACGGATCAAAGTACATGATACTACGTAGAGCCTCTACGTTATCCCAAGAAAATGACAAATGGTGTACAACCATTACCACAGATTTTTTCACTCAATAAGTTATAATAACTTAGAAAGTAAGAGGGAATGTTGCTTAGTGCATCATCAAATGATCATTCACCTGTATGAACGAACATCTCCATGCCCTTACCAATGAAACATGATACTAACATCACAAATTCTTGTCTAGAAAAAATAGAGCGAACTGTATCCATTTTTCATGCGGCTAACATGTTTTGAATATACAGTACACATCTTAAGGAGTTTCATGATTTTACATTGCGAGAGAGACCTCGTGAGACCGATTGTATATTCAAGGATTTTATCTATGTAGCTTGTATAAGTATGCAGATGTCATAATTAGATAAAAAAGTAAAATATTATTAAAATAAAGAATAAAAGTTAATAAAGTTCAAATTACAAGTTGGCTCGTTGGGCACTTACTTTAAAAAAATCATCCCAAAGTACCAACGTAAACAACAATTCCATAGTACGAACAACTGCCTGATCTGATTGATCTCGGTTTTCTTGTGCCCAAACATAGCGGAAGTTTTAAAATTTTTATTTTATTTTGATAATCAAAATATATTTGTTTTGGGCATTCGAATAGTTTATATAAGCAAACATTCATAGGGCGTTAGAATTTTTTGGAACTTTTCAAGTTCGCAATCTTGATTTTGATGTTAACAAAACTTGTTATTGTGTTTCTAACATATTTACTCAAGTGTGAAGTTGTTAACACAAGAAGCAAACTGAAACCGAATTCTGCACAAATTGAATTTCTTGCGAGCTTCGATGTTTTGATATTATCTCCCAGCTGGATGATTCAAATGACAATCCGTCAATAGAACTGATCAGAAAACTCAATTTGGAACAAGTCGTATTTCACGTCAGTTGGGGAAAATCGGATGTTATCATGGTCTAACTGATCGCTCAATTACCGAACTGATCACACAAAAATAGCAATCAGTTGGGTTTGAGCAGCTGCGGTATTTTGGTCATATCTCTCAGCTCGATTATCAAAATGAAGCGATTCAGTATGCCTTGGAAAGATAAGACAAAGATCTACAAATCATCTTCAGAAGTCAAAGTCTGAATTGAAGCTTACGATGCTGATAAATGACGATGAAGCTACTGGTTCTAAACAAACTGAAATCAGCTAGGCTGATTTCAGCACACCAGCTGAAACTGAACCAACAGAACCGGCTGCTGGCTAGCTGACCAACAAACTGAACTGAACCAGCTGCTGACCAACTGAACTGAACCAGCTGCTGAACAGATAAATCGAACTAGCTGCTGACCAGCTAAACTGAACCAGCAGTTGACCAACTGAACTGAACTGAACCAGCTGCTGACCAGTTGAAGTGAACGACCAGTTGAGTTGACCAGAGTTGACAGTCAAGAAAATGTCCAGCAAGCTGAATTTGACCGTTGCAATTTCAGAAACAGTACAGAAACTTTCCAAACGGTCATATTCTTGTGTCTAACGTATATATTATTGTTGGTGCTTATAAATACAACATATTGAAGATCAAACAAGTGCTTTTGAGGAGGATTCAAAGTATGGGCAATTAGCATTAAGAAATCAGCTAGTTGAGAGCACAAGCCCTTGTGTGAGGATACATTTGAGATGTACACTATAAAGGATAAATTTCTCACACACAATCACTCACACTTATACAAGAGAGTTGAACTTCAAAGATTAGTTGAGTGAGTCTTGCACAAAGACGTAAAACTTGTGTATGTAGTCTTTGAATATGAGACATTAAACATTATGCTGATTGTGAGGTGCTGCCTACAATCTTGAGTGCTAGGAGTTCAGTTTAGGCAGTGGGTAAGTCCTAGCTGAATGGGTTTGTACAAAGTGTTGTATAAATCAAAGTCTTCTAGTGAAAATTTCCCAAGGAGAAAAAGGGTGACGTTGGAGTATTTAAATCTCGGAACATCCATAAAAAAAATCCGTGTCTATTTGTTTATTGCATTTACTTATCATTTCCATAGTTTTAAAGAAGCATTGTTGAAGCATTTTATGTGTTCTTCGAATACCAAAATATTGTATACCAAGTGTTTGATAAAATGCTTCAACTAAAATATTTTTTTCTCATTCAGCTTGCATATATTTTAAATGCTTTACAAAATATTTAGTCGGTTTCTACGAAGGATTATTTCGAATATCTTCCACTTGGTTTTTAACCAAACTCGATTTAATTCATCGGTGTTCAATATTTCAAGAACCGAGCTCTTGTAGCTCAACGATTACCCACCTAATCGATCCCAACAAGTGGTATCAGAGCGGGTTGTTCTTGAAATAACACTGAAACTGATTTTGATGTTTAAAATTCGAAATTTCAGATTTTTTACACATATATATGTCAAACTGAATTTTCGTGCATCTTATAGCGACCATGGGAAAAATGGCATATCTCATTGCTCGAGTGTCCAAATGACGAACCGCTTTTTGCATTGCAAACTAGACTCGTAGAGGTTTACAGGGTATAAAATTTTCAGCCTAATTATGAACGAAAAATACAATTTATTTGTTGAAGACATAGCATATGTGATGCAGCAGAAAATGAGTCATGGAGAAAATTGATTAGTTATCCCTCTTCTTTTACATTTTTCAAAATTTCAAAAATATAGGGGTAGAACTCATTAAAATTTTAATGGAGTTATTATTTTTAAATATTGAGGGGGAGAAAATTTTGTTTAAAATGTTTTGAAAATATGACTTTTGATTCACATAAAAAGGGGGAGAAATATGTTAGTTGAGTTGATTGTTTATTCAAATTTTGTGATCATCAAAAAGGGGGAGATTTTGGAACTTTTCAAGTTCGCAATCTTGATTTTGATGTTAACAAAACTTATTATTGTGTTTCTAACATATTTACTCAAGTGTGAAGTTGTTAACACAAGAAGCAAACTGAAATCGAATTCTGCACAAACTGAATTTCTGGCGAACTTCGGTGTTTTGATGATATCTCCCAGCTGGATGATTTAAATGACAATTCGCCAAATGGAATGATCAGAAAATTCAATTTGGAACAAGTCGTATTTCACGTCAATTGGGCAAAATCGGATGTTATCATGGTCTAACTGATCGCTCAATTACCGAACTGATCACACAAAAACAACAATCAGTTGGGTTTGAGCAGCTGCGGTATTTTGGTCATATATCTCAGCTCGGTTATCGAAATGAAGCGATTCAGTTTGCGTTGGAAAGATAAAACAAATATCTACAAATCATCTTCAGAAGTCAAAGTCTGAATCGAAACTTACGATGATGATAAATGACGATGAAGCTACTGGTTCTAAACAAACTGAAATCAGCTAGACTGATTTCAGCACACCAGCTGAAACTGAACCAACTGAACCAGCTGCTGACCAGCTGACCAACAAACTGAACTGAACCAGCTGCTGACCAACTGAACTGAACCAGCTGCTGACCAGATAAACTGAACTAGCTGTTGACCAGCTGAACTGAACTGAACCAGCAGTTGACCAACTGAACTGTACTGAACAAGCTGCTGACCAGTTGAACTAAACGACAAGTTGAGTTGACCAGAGTTGACCAGTCGGGAAAATGCCCAGCAAGTTGAATTTGACTGTTGCAATTTCAGAAACAGTACAGAAACATTCCAAACGGTCATATTCTTGTGTCTAACGTATATATCATTGTTGGTGCTTATAAATACAACATATTGAAGATCAAACAAGAGCTTTTGATGAGGATTCAAAGTATGGGCAATTAGCATTAAGAAATCAGCTAGTTGAGAGCACAAGCCCTTGCGTGAGGATACATTTGAGATGTACAATGTAAAGGATAAATTTCTCACACACAATCACTCACACTTATACAAGAGAGTTGAACTTCAAAGATTAGTGGAGTGAGTCTTGCACAAAGACGTAAAACTTGTGTATGTAGTCTTTCAATATGAGACATTAAACAATATGCTGATTGTGAGGTGCTGCCTACAATCTTGAGTGCTAGGAGTTCAGTTTAGGCAGTGGATAAGTCCTAGCTGAATGGGTTTATACAAAGTGTTGTATAAATCAAAGTCTTCTAGTGAAAATTTCCCAAGGGGAAAAAGGGGTGACGTAGGAGTATTTAAATCTCCGAACATCCATATAAAAAATTTGTGTCTATTTGTTTATTGCATTTACTTATCATTTCCATAGTTTTAAAGAAGCATTGTTGAAGCATTTTATGTGTTCTTTGAATACCAAAATATTGTATACCAAGTGTTTGATAAAATGCTTCAACTAAAATATTTTTTTCTTATTCAACTTGCATATATTTTAAATGTTTTACAAAATATTTAATCGGTTTCTACGAAGGATTATTTCGAGTATCTTCCGCTTGGTTTTTAACCAAACTCGATTTAATTCATCGGTGTTCAATATTTCAAGAACCGAGTAGCTCAACGATTACCCACCTAGTCGATCCCAACAAGTGGTATCAGAGCGGGTTGTTCTTGAAATAACACTGAAACTGATTTTGATGTTTAAAATTCGAAATTTCATATTTTTTACACATATATGCCAAACTGAATTTTCGTGCAGCTTATAGCGACCATGGGAAAAATGGCATATCTCATTGCTCGAGTGTTCAAATGACAAACCGCTTTTTGCATTGCAAACTAGACTCGTAGAGGTTTAGAGCGGTATAAAATTTGCAGCCTAATTATGAATGAGAAAATATAGTTTATTTGTTGAAGACATAGCATATGTGCTGCAGCAGAAAATGAGTCATGGAGAAAATTGATTAGTTATCCCTCTTCTTTTACATTTTTCAAAATTTCAAAAATATAGGGGGAGAACTCATTAAAATTTTAATGGAGTTATTGTTTTTAAATATTGAGGGGGAGAAAATTTTGTTTAAAATGTTTTGAAAATATGACTTTTTGATTCACAAAAAAAGGGAGAGAAATATGTTAGTTGAGTTGATTGTTTATTCAAATTTTGTGATCATCAAAAAGGGGGAGATTGTTGGAACTTTTCAAGTTCGGAATCTTGATTTTGATGTTAACAAAACTTGTTATTGTGTTTCTAAATATTTACTCAAGTGTGAAGTTGTTAACACAAGAAGCAAACTGAAACCGAATTCTGAACAAACTGAACTTCTGGCGAACTTCGGCATTTTGATGATATCTCCCAGCTGGATGATTTAAATGACAATCCGCCAATTGGAATGTTCAGAAAACTCAATTTGGAACAAGTCGTATTTCACGTCAGTTGGGCAAAATCGGATGTTATCATGGTCTAACTGATCGCTCAATTACCGAACTGATCACACAAAAACAACAATCAGTTGGGTTTGAGCAGCTGCAGTATTTTGGTCATATCTCTCAGCTCATTTATCGAAATGAAGCGATTCAGTATGCGTTGGAAAGATAAAACAAAGATCTACAAATCATATTCAGAAGTCAAAGTCTGAATCGAAGCTTACGATGATGATAAATGACGATGAAGCTACTAGTTCTAAACAAACTGAAATCAGTTAGGCTGATTTCAGCACACCAGCTGAAACTGAACCAACTGAACCAGCTGCTGACCAGCTGACCAACAAACTGAACTGAACCAGCTGCTGACCAACTGAACTGAACCAGCTGCTGACCAGATAAACTGAACTAGCTGCTGACCAGCTGAACTGAACTGAACCAGCAGTTGACCAACTGAACTGTACTGAACCAGCTGCTGACCAGTTGAACTGAACAACCAGTTGAGTTTACCAGAGTTGACCAGTCGGGAAAATGCCCAGCAAGCTGAATTTGATTGTTGCAATTTCAGAAACAGTACAGAAACTTTCCAAACGGTCATATTCTTGTGTCTAACGTATATATCATTGTTGGTGCTTATAAATACAACATATTGAAGATCAAACAAGAGCTTTTGAGGAGGATTTAAAGTATGAACAATTAGCATTAAGAAATCAGCTAGTTGAGATCACAAGCCCTTGTGTGAGGATACATTTGAGATGTACACTATAAAGGATAAATTTCTCACACACAATCACTCACACTTATACAAGAGAGTTGAACTTCAAAGATTAGTTGAGTGAGTCTTGCACAAAGACGTAAAACTTGTGTATGTAGTCTTTGAATATGAGACATTAAACAATATGTTGATTGTGAGGTGCTGCCTACAATCTTGAGTGCTAGGAGTTCAGTTTAGGCAGTAGATAAGTCCTAACTGAATGGGTTTGTACAAAGTGTTGTATAAATCAAAGTCTTCTAGTGAAAATTTCCCAAAGGGAAGAAGGGGTGACGTAGGAGTATTTAAATCTCCGAACATCCATAAAGAAATTGGTGTCTATTTGTTTATTGCATTTACTTATCATTTCCATAGTTTTAAAGAAGTATTGTTAAAGCATTTTATGTGTTCTTCAAATACCAAATATTGTATACCAAGTGTTTGATAAAATGCTTCAACTAAAATATTTTTTCTCATTCAACTTGCATATATTTTAAATGATTTATAAAATATTTAGTCGGTTTCTACGAAGGATTATTTCGAGTATCTTCCGTTTGGTTTTTAACCAAACTCGATTTAATTCATCGGTGTTCCATATTTCAAGAATCGAGCTATTGTAGCTCAACGATTACCCACCTAGTCGATCCCAACAGAATTTATACCTTTGATGGATTAATTTACTTGGCTCCAACTATTCCGGTGTTAGCAGATATAGCTCTTGATAAATGCCATACGAACGTTTTTCAGAAACTCCTTTCTTTATTCTTCTAATTAGGTCCACGACTAGATGATTTTTTCCTCTTCTAATTTGCACTAAAAAATTTAGAAGAGATTTTACGTTGGAGATCAAAGTTTGAGACGGCTCAAACTTTTCCCCAAAATGAAGTGGCCGAAATATTGAGTGTTATGGGAGAAGGGAATTTCGGAAATTCCAAGGTGATGGAGGCTAGGGTTATGGCTTGTTCACTCCTATTTATAATTAAGCCAAGACCTAATACACATAATTAATATTAACGAGCTTGATTAATTAATTGGGGTAATCTAACTAGTTTAATTAATTAATCAAAGTTCATTAAGAACTTGAATTATTTAGTATGTTGGACTTGTACTCCTACAAGCACATTAAACATACTTCCCACCAATTTTAATTTAATATTTAATAAACTCAACTTTTTAGTTTAATAAATTAAATTATCAGATTTTATAAATTCAACTCCTTGAATTTATTCTTCCAAATTTTATAAATTCATAAATTCAATTTCTTGAATTTACTATCTGATAAATTCAACTCCTTGAATTTACTATATCATAATATAAATTCAACTCCTTGAATTTATCCTCTCAACGGGAACAAACGATTCAGTAATTGTGTGACCCTCAATGATTCAGGGATACAGCTAGCCGTGGGTTCACAACTCCTTGTGATTCAGGACATAATCCTTTATTCGGGCTTACCCTTATTTGCCTCATTCTATGTATCAACAATTGATCATGAGAATGTCAGAAATCATATTTCTGATTAAACCCATCGAACCATGGTAAGAGCGTCTAGTAGCATCGCCCCATGATTCCCTAAGTATCACTGATAGTGTCTGCAAGAACTAGTACGGTCCCTTTATCTCATATATCCCGATCGAATCTGCAACCATTGGTTCATCGAATGTTGCATAATAATTCAATAACTATGTGATACATATAAATAGTGGCATCGCATTTACGATTGGAGAACTCTTTCTCCAATGTACATCTCATACTCTGGCCAGAGATTCCACGCACTATTATTTCATAAAATCACACAGGATATCCACACCCGTAGGTGAGCGGTGAATCCCCGACTACAATGCACTGGCGTCTATATGTGTCGCAACTGTACCCAACCTCGCCACCTGATGACTCTCCTGGATCCGGTAAACGAGTCAAAGCACAGCCCTAGCATATAGAGCCTCATTGTTGTCCCGGGTCGTAAGGACTAATGGTGTACAATCACAACCACAAACTTATCCTCTCGATGAATGATAACCATTTAGAAAGTCCGAGGGAGGGATGTACGGTATAATCATCATATGACTACCCATCTACATGTTTGGACATCTCTATACCCTTACCAAGAAACGCAGTACACAACATCACAGATGCGGTCTCGAGCTCAAGCGACATTTATCCATGTTTTAGGCGGCTAAATCAACTAGGAACGAATTTAGATCGTACAGTGTTTACAAACGAGTTTCAACATCGAATTACGATTCATTTGTATTAAATTATAATCAAGGTTTTTATCTATGTTTGATAACATAGTATACAGATAAAGAAATAACAAACCATGAAATAATGGATTATATTAAAATAAAGATTGTTTATTACAACTGAGTCAATAAAATCACTGGGCAAAAGTTGGCTTGCAGGACATCTACTATAACATGCTCTAAAATAACAAGGCATAACAACTAATGTATGAGGCAATAAAATTTCACATTCTCTAGATAACCAACTCTCTGTGGGGAAGGATATACAATCACATTTCCAACTCGGCAACATCATGTGGCACAAGGCTCGACCATGGTTTCATTCATTCACACCATGGTCACTGCCCAACATGCAGTGTTATTGGACTGAACCATTTTAAGATTGCATGTATTCCTAGCATGTTGTTGTTGGACTGAACCATTTTAAGATTGCATGTATTCCTAGAGTTTACTTTCTGTTTTGGTAGTTTGAGATTTATTTAATTAACAAAATTACAAAAATCATATATGAAAAAAAAGGGATCTAACTGCAAAACAATCATATTAAACAATAGGAATTATAAAAGTTTGTACATCAACCAAATCTGACTATCAATTAACTTGAAGCTTAGCCACAATGGTGAACCGGTTATGAAATAAGCAAGTTCAACTACATAAGTGATAAGACTGAACTTTAATTCCTTCATTCAATCCGCTTAAGCGAGCTTTTTAGAACACTGCATAAGACTGAACTTTAATTCCTTCATTCAATCAGTAGCCAGCCTGCTTTAATTCCTACTTTTCTTCCAAGTGAGTGAAATTTCAAAGCTTGTGCATCATATTTAGCTTAACAAATTTCCAACATTCTAGAAACAAAAATATTTTAGTTTGCGTAGGCAATGACCTATACTGAACTGAACTTACATAAAATTATGTCAAACTTTATCACTTGGTAATTATCACTTGGTAAACATTATTAAAGCACCGTTTCGTACAAAGATAAAACATTAAATTATTACCCATCCTTCTTTCAAATATAATTTTTTACTCAAGTTCTGCGAAATGATTATCAGAGTCATATGTCATCTTTTTCTTATATATTGATTTATCATCGGTATATCATGAATCCCATTTCACGAAACAAACAAGTGTGTAGATGTTTAATTTCTTATGAACCTAAAAATTACACTCAAATTGGGCTCAAAATTTTCATTGGAAATTAAAGGACAATTATACATGCTGATAATCAGCCTATAAAGGTGATCAAATATGAGTTTCAAGAACATACCTCTATAGCACTATATATCTGATATGGTATTTAACCTTCTCCTTCTCTAGAACAAAGAAACAAACCTCAAATTTCAGACAAAGACTACATTTCTTCTCTTCTAAGCTTATTCAAAAGGGCTGTAATAAGAGCATCTCTTCTCTCAGCTCTAGCTTCTTCCCTAATCCTCCTTTGCTCCTCCCTTTCCCTCCATCTTCTCTCCATCATTATCCTCTCATTCTCCAAAGCCTCCATTTTTTGCCTCCATTCAATCTCCTTCATCCTCCTCTCCTCCTCTCTCGCTTCATAAGCTTTAATCCACTGCATATCCATCTCCATCTGCTGCTTCATGTAATCCTCCATTATGCCCTTTACGCCGTTTATTATCAAACTCCCATTGCTAGAACTCGTTCCGGCCGAAGGGTTTCCTGCTTCTTTCCCTTTGGTGATCTTCTTCCTTCTTGTTACCCCGGCCTTCTCCCCTTCGCTTTCCTCGTTTTCTTCTTCCTCGTCCGACGAAGAATATTGTGCTGCTGCCTTTTTCCTTTTCTTCGGAGTGCTGGCGGCGGCTCCGCCACCGTCAGCCTCCAGCCACAGCATTCTTTGCATTCTTGCTGCGAATATACTTTGCAGATCATTGTAAAATGGAAACTGTTGCCTCATCCCTTCTGCTTCCATTGCTTCGCATCCCTATATATATAATAAACATAAACACATCAAAAAACTTGCAAGTTAAGCATCTTTTTGGCACAATCTAATCCTAATATTATCCTATTAAAATTTTTACTTGTCATCTGTTTTAAGTTAAAATAATAATGAGATAAACAACGCGGATCAATAATTGATTACACTACATACCAGAAATGATTACGACCTTATATTTATCTATGGCTTATTAAAATTTAATTAATATCTGTCATCTAATTATTTTTTATATAAAAAAATGATATATAAATATAAACCTTATAGCGTGTGACAAGGTTTTTCCACTTGCATTTACACTGATCAGCGCTTCTGATGTAACCCTTTTCTTTCATCCTGGTCGAGATAACCTCCCACAGAAGCTTATTCCTCTTGGTCTCCATGAAAGTCGGGTCGAGCTCGGCCCGAATCATCATCAAATCCCTGGTTTCTTGAATACTCCATTGAGGGAACCTGTCGCTGCTACCCGTGTCGATATTCAGAGCTGCAGAATAAGGATTATGCAGCTGCGAATGATCCATATATAATATTTTGATATAGGGAAAAATTCTTAGCTAAATATCAAGAAAGTGAAGGAAGAAGAAAAAGGGGGGTCGGAATGAAAAAGGGTTTTGTGATAATGGTCGTGTGGTATTATAATTTAAAATTTGGGCAGTGTGAAAATATGGTGTGAAAATATGGAAATCTTTTTTCAAAGGAATATGTGGCGTAGGTGTCAAATAAGAGAGCAGAGAAAAGAAACTCTTTTCCTTTTCTTTTAAGATCGTTCCTTCTTTTTTTCTTTTCCATGTACAGTTTCTGTATTCCTTCTGTCTCATCCTTCTACGCGGAAACTGAGTTTTTCCCTTTAAATATGCATTTTTTTATATGTTTTATTTGCTTTATTATTTATTGCTAAAAATAGTTAAAGAAAATAAATATCTTTTTGGAGCATACACATTCGTTCACATTGCGCACGTTTTGCTGTCGCCATGCTGACGAGCTGGAAAACGAAAGATCAGAGAAGCCGGTGGGTCATCCCCTCGCTCATAGAATAAGAACAAGTTATATTTGTGTTCAATATATTTATTCTTTTGCAATTTTATTATTTCTCCATTTGTCGATTCTAAGTTTTAATCCATTTTCTTTTTTTCTTTTTGTAATTTTAGTTGTTTATACGGTGTGACACCGATACGATGATGTGTATGTGCATGATTCATTGTCTCGTTGGCGTCGGCACAAAAATGACTAAAATAACTCAAAATTGCTAAAATCATAGATAAGTGAATGTGAAAGATCGATATTGCAACATGTATGTATGTGTTTGTAGATCGAATGGTTTTGCTTTTGTTTTACATTTTCATCTCATCAAGTCTCGAATCCATGATCTAGCTGGTTATTGACTGTCACATTTTAGTAGCAAAAATTATGAATATATATTATAGCCTTGTTTGAAAACTTAAAAATAAAAGTATTTTTTTTCTTTTCAAAAAACAATAAAAAGTTGTCAATTTATATATTCAACGGTAAATTTGAATTTCTAACTGATTTGATTGTTTTTTTATTTCAAAATCTCCATGATTTGATTATTGTTTTTCCCTTTATTTATATAAATAATTTTCTTAAGCTTTTAGATTATTTTTGTTAAATCATTTAAAAAATGATTAATAACGATCGTTAATTAATAGTGGACATGAAAAGTTCTTTTATATGTATTTGTTACACTGATTTTTCTAAAATAGTCGACATGAAAAACTTTTACATTATATTGTTATGACAAATAATTATTTTATTTATAAATTTTACATGAATGAAATAAACTGGAGTGAGCAAGAGACTGGAGTGAGCAGGAGAAACATAACTTATTCGTGACTAAGATATGAGATTCAAGACTCAATAATAACAAACATCTTTCGATTTCAAAAACAAAAAATAGTGGTTTGCATGTGTGAAACAAATTTCGTAAAGACAAAATATACTTCCACAATCATGAGCCACAACTAACTCAAGAATGCGGAGAGCCAAAACACACTCTCACATTCATGAGTCATAACTTTCATTCAACTCTAAATTTGATTTAAATTTCCAACAATCCCTCACATGAATGAAAGTTGATACAAATCTTGGTGATAAAATTATACAGTTTAATTCTGCATAAGATAGATATGTTTTACCATTTGAACATTCACTTATGAAATATATTTTCTATACTAGTTGACCAGTAAACATGATGCCCTTGAACTCATGTTCTGTTGTATATGTAAATTTAGACATACTTCGCACAGAAATCTACCTGATACAATTTTGTTCTCATGATTGTGTTTGTTTTTTTTGCCATGAACACACGTCTAGTTCTGCGAAAGGGTCTAGAATTGAGCGTAACAATTCATACAAAGCGGCCTCACTTCTCTCACATAAGTGATTCTTTATTGTTTATCATCATAATCATTAAATGTAACGTCCCAAAAAAAAGTGAAAGTCCATGTAAACCACATGCATACAAATTATTAATTTTTTTTTGTATTTTATTACATTGTTTCAATGCATTAAATGCATGTTTATTTCATGAATTTGTATTTTAATTCATTGTTTATTTAAAGTTCCAAACATTAGGATTTTAAGTTGCATTTCGCACTCGAACAAGGAACGGAGACCGGGGATATTCAGGAAAAATATTTTTATTGGATAATTATTTTTAGTTATTTAGTATGAGGTTTTTTTAAGTATAATTTTTGAAAATGGTCTTGGTTGGGTATTTTTACACACCGAGTTATATTTTTAGCTAGTACGCAAATTTTATCAATTCGGGAGACTTTTCGAGGGTTCGGACAATATTTTCAAAAGAGTACCTAAACGGAATATTTTTTGGGAGTGTAATTGGGCTTGATGGGTTTATTTTAGTGCTTAATGGGCCCAAAACCCTTTTAACCCTTTAATTTTTAATTAAGGACACATTAATGTATTATTTTATGGCTTAAACTTAATTAACAAACCCTAAACCTATTTTCCTACATGATGGCCACCCCATTCTTTTCTCCAGCATAATTCTCACGTTAGAACAGCAGCAACTAGCAGCCATTCTTGATTTCTCCATGGTTCTTCAAGAAAACTCCTTCCACGCCTCTCCGGTTCGCGTCCTCTGCATAGTTCTTCGAGTTTTTGATCACGTTTTTGCTAAAGCACGCCGTGTATCTTTATTTTTGCATCATTCATGCTGTATACCTGCTCTTATGTGTGCTCTATGCGTATATATCTCGGTCCCTGCATCTATTTCCATTGTAGCTTCGGTTCTTGGCCACACATGCTTTTCTTTTGCAACTCACAAATTTTTATGTGGCTGTTAAAGGGGCTGTAACACAATGTTGATTAAAGAAAATTTAGGATGGAGTCGAGACTTGGTGAGTTATGATGTAGGCCGTGAGTTTTTTTGTCAAGGAGGGGTTCGGGTTTGGCTAGTGCGAAGGCTATGGGTGCAGCAGCCGTGCATGGTTCGATCTTGGCCAAGACGCTGACCCTCTTGGGTCCAAGATGGGGCTGGGAGAGAGCCATGAGCTGCTGTTCTTGGTTCAAAAGTTGATCGAAGGGGTGGCTCGGTTGGTTTTGTTGAAGGGTTTCAGGTGTACAACGTGTAGTTAGTTGTTTGGGCAGTAGGGTCAGCTAAGATGGTTCAAGTAGGGTCTCTCGAGTTCTTCTTGGTTCTAGAAAACCGGATAGGTGCTGGACACGTTGGATTTTAACTAGAGTCAATAAAACCGCGGCGTGGTTGCATTAGGTTTCGAACTTGGCACTTGCTGGTAATTTCAGCAGCTTGTGGCCTCGTTTTCGTGGGTCTTAGGGGGTTAGAACGTGAGGTTTATAGGCTGGTAGGATGTATTTTATACATGGTTTAAGTTGGGAGAAATTTGGTTAAGTTCCGGTTCGATTCGGGTTAAAACCGGGACCCCGTTTCAAGTTTTAAAACGGATCGTTTCAGTTTTGAAACGAGTTCGAGGTGATGCAAACATGGTAGGCCAAGCTCCAAAGAAGGCATGAGATCCTTTAAAGTTGCCGGAGGGGGGCCAATCACGAGGGGACGACTGAAGATATTCAAAGAAACATTGCAAGAGCTCATGAGCAATCAAGTAGAGCTTGCAAGCAAGAAGCCAAGTCCCGAGGGTTTCGTGATTCACGGGAGAAAGTTTGGGAGTCAGTGGAATGCGGTTCAAGTGCTAAAGTATGAAGAAAATGACTCGGGACCAAAAGCCTCCGTGCTAGGGCGGCCAAACTTCACCGCCCCAGCGCCAAACATTCTGTCCGAAGTGTAGGATTTCAGAAAGCTTCGCGCTAGGGAGGCCAAACATCACGCCCCAGCGCGCCTGTACAAAAAGACTCACGCTAGGGCGGCCAAACTTCACCGTCCCAGCGCACCGCAGCCGAGAAAAATACTTATTTCCTTTTTTGAGAGTCCTAAATTGCTTGGTAACTAGATTTGATATCTTTTTTTATATGTAAACATTATGGACGAAATTTTGGACACTTTTCAGAATATTCATTGAGTTTATACAATATTTTTGAGTTTTTTCTCAAACACTTTCAAGATTTTGCTTTGTTAATCAAAATAAAACTTATCAAAGTTTTACTTTGTGGCGTTTGTAGGTTGATCTCATACGGATTGTTAAGGGCAGGTTCTTCGAAGGTTCGTTTGATTTTTCAATCGTTTCATTGTGATTCTTTGTTACTAAACCACGTAGTTTAGGGGTGAAAATCATGTATTATTTGAATCAAAAGATCGGGACACAAAAACAATCCTTGTTTGTTTTTGAATTTGAAGGCGCGATTCATATTTAATTGTGTTTGCTTTTCTTACGTACGTGGATCCATATCATTTGGTATCAGAGCTTAGGTTCATTGAATTCAAGTAAGTTTATTGTTTTATTATTTCGTTCTATGGTCAGATCTGTTATCCTTTCGTCCCTTTTCAGATCTATCCTTTTAGTATATCGTTTTTCGTCAGTTTCTGAAAATTTTGGTGATTTTTTTGTTGGGATTATCGAGTAAGTACTCAGCAAAAAAAAAGTACAAAAAATCCGAAAAATTCACCATTATTTCTTTTGGTTCCTATAGAGAGTCATATTCAATTGTGTCTCACAGTCAAAAATAAATTTTAATTATATTTTCAAATTACTTGTCTATGCAGTTTAAGTGAGTCGATCGCAATTGTTCACAAGTTGAAGTTGATTGTTTGATATATCCATATACAAAGCTTGAGCACCTTGAGGGAACTCTCGAATTTGAGTGAAAACACTTGAGTGCGAGTGAATTTTCTTTGGAGTGAACGTTGAGTATTTGTTGTGAGCAAAAAAAAGAGACGAGAGACGAGTGAATTTTCTTTGGAGTGACCGTGAGACTTTGGGTGAGGAATATTTTGTTTTCTACTAATGTTTTCTTGCAGGTACAAATCTGAAATTAAAATGGAGAGGGATGTAGGAGATAATCCGAACCAAGGGTTGTCTAAGTTTCAAATAGAGGCATTATTCGGTCATTTTAGTAAGATGATGAGGAACGAATTGGAGCCCTTACATGAGAGTTTGGATAAGCTTGAAGTTAGTGCTAGTGGGAGTAAATCTAAGCCTAAAGATTTGGTTAGAGGAGAATATGAGTAATTTGATTTGGGAGTAGACGAGGAGAGCCAAAATGAGAATTGGGGTAGGAATGGAAGAGATAGAGGATTTGGGAGAGGAAGAGGAGAAGCTGTACGGGGTAGATACAATGATGGGCATAGGTAGGTTGGTAATATGGGTAGTATTAGGATGAAAACTCCTTCTTTCCATGGGAAATCTGACCCGGAGGAATACTTAGAATGGGAAAAGATGGTAGAGTTTGTGTTTGAATGTCACCATTTTCCGAACAAAAGAAGGTTAGGTTGGCGGTGGTTGAATTTCTAGACTATGCTCTCATTTGGTGGGATCAACTAGTGACCACTAGGAGGAGGTATAATGAGAGACCCATTGAAAATTGGGATGAGATGAAGAGGGTCATGAGAAAGAGGTTTGTGCCTAATCACTATTATAGGGAGATGTTTAAGAGGCTACAAACTTTGAGGCAAGGAGTTAAGAGTGTTGATGACTACTACAAAGAGATGGAAGTAGTCATGATTAGAGCAAACATAGAGGAAGATAGTGAGGCGACCATGGCACCTTTTCTTTGTGGTTTGAACAGGGAGATATAGGATCAAGTGGAGCTTAGGCACTACTTGGATCTAGACGAGATTGTGCAAATGGCCATAAAGGTGGGCAATAACTCAAGAGGCGAGGAGTTGGCCGCACCAACCAAACTGGGGGTTTGTCATCTTCTTGGTGACCAAATGTGGCGAAACGTGATGAAGTAAGTTGGTGACCAAGCCCAAGATTGAGACCAAGCAAGATATGCCTAAACAATGAGTGCAAGGTAAATCTGAAACTCCTCTTAATCGTTCTAGAGATACTAAATTTTTTTAGATGTCAAGGGTTGGGTCATATTGCTGGCCAATGTCCTAATAAGAGGGTGATGATTTTGAATGACTATGGTGAATATGAGTCTCAAATTGAGGGTGATGAAGAGGGTGATGACAATTAGATGCCTGCGTTAGAAGATCCTGATAAGTGATATGAGGCGGTTGTAGGTGAAGCACTAGTGACTAGGCGTATCATGAGTGCCCAAGTCAAGGAGGATAATACTAACAAAATGGAGAACTTGTTCCACACTAGGTGTTTTGTAAATCAAAAGGTTTGCAATCTAATCATAGATGAGGGGAGTTGTACTAATGTGTCTAGTGTTGAGATGGTGGAGAAATTGAGTTTACTTACATTAAAGCATCCTCAACCATATATGCTTCAACGGTTGAATGATTGTGCGGAGGTGAAGGTGAACAAACAAGTATTGGTTTCTTTTTCGATTGGGAAGTATGTTGATGAGGTGTTGTATGATGTGGTGCCAATGCATGCTTGTCATATTTTGTTAGGGAGACAATGGCAATATGATAGGCAAGTGACACATGATGGGTTTAGGAATATGTATTCTTTTGTTCTCAAAAGGGAACCTATTGTTTTAGTTCCTTTGTCTCCAAAGCAAGTGTTGGAGGACGAATTGAAAAAAAAGAAGAGGGATGAGGCAAAAAAAGGAGTGAACTAAAAAGTGAGATGACCTTTAAAAACAAAAATGAGATGGCTGAAAAAAAGAGTGAGATAGCCATACAAAAGAAAAATGAGAGGAAAGAGGTCAAAAAGAAAACATATATGGCCCAAAAAAGTGAGTTGAAACATATGTTGCACACACATGAACCACTTGTGTTGATTCTTTATAAAGAGATACTCTTTAACACAAGTGATATAGTCGGGTCCCTTCCGAGCATTGTTGTTTCACTTTTGCACGAATTTGATGATATATTTCCGGAGGAGCTACCTCGAGGACTACCACCATTGAGGGGGATTGAGCACCAAATTGATTTGGTACCCGGGAGTGCATTGCCAAATCGCCCAGCTTATAGGAGCAGTCCGGAGGAGACTAAGGAGCTTCAGCGGCAGGTAAGTGAGTTGTTAGATAGTGGTTTTGTGCCTGAGTCCATGTCACCTTGTGTTGTACCTGTTTTACTAGTTCCTAAGAAAGATGGCTCATGGCGTATGTGTGTAGATTGTAGAGCAATCAATAATAGAATCATTAAGTATAGGAATCTGATACCTAGACTATATGATATGTTAGATGAATTGCATGGTGCATGTGTCTTTAATAAAATTGACTTGAATAGTGGTTATCACTAAATTAGAATGAGAGAATGTGATGAGTGAAAAACTGCTTTTAAAACCAAATACGAGTTATATGAGTGGATGATCATGTCTTTTGGCTTAACTAACGCTCCTAGCATCTTTATGAGGTTAATTAATAATGTTTTGCATGCACACATAGGAAATTTTGTTGTGGTTTATTTTGATGTTATCTTAGTGTATAGCAAAAACTTGGATGAGCATGTTAATCACTTGAGACTTGTGCTAATCACACTAAGGGCTGAAAATTTGTATGCTAACTTAAATAAATGTGATTTTTTTACAAGCAAACTTGTCTTTCTTGGTTTTGTGGTAAGCTCACAGGGTATACAAGTGGATGAAGACAAGGTAAGTGCCATTCGAGATTAGCCAATGCCTACTACTGTTGGTCAAGTTCGAAGCTTTCATGGTCTTGCAAGCTTCTATAGGAGGTTTGTAAAGGATTTTAGTACACTGGCAGCACCGATTACGGCGTTAGTCAAGAAGAACGTTCCATTTCATTGGGGCGAGGAGCAAGAAAAATCCTTTAATACTAGCAAAAATTAATTAATGCTCCTTTACTTGTTCTACCTGATTTTTCTAATACTTTTGAGATTGAATGTGATGCTTCAGGTGTAGGTATTGGTGGAGTGTTGATGCAAGGAGGACGGCCTGTGGTATAATTTAGTGAAAATCTTAATGGAGAAGCGCTGAACTATCCAACATATGACAAGGAGCTCTATGCTCTTGTGAGGACTCTTGAAACGTGGCAGCACTACTTGAGGCGTAGGGAGTTTGTGATTCATACGTTTCATGAATCCTTGAAGCATCTCAAGGGACAACAGAAGTTGAACAAGAGGCATGCCAAGTGGGTGGCGTTTGTGGAGATGTTTCCCTATATGATCAAATACAAGCAAGGTAAGGAAAACGTAGTGGCCGACGCACTATCACGAAGGTACATACTATTTTCTACTTTGGAATCTAAAATTTTTGGGTTTGAGCATGTCAAGGAGTTATAGGTGCTAGACGAGGATTTTAAAGGTGTGTTTGAAACATATATGCATGGTCCACATGAAAAATTCTATTTGCATAATTCTTGTTTAGAAAAGATATGTTGTGCATCCCTAAATCATCCATTCGTGAATTACTTGTTAGGGAAGCACATGGGGGTGGTTTGATGGGGCATTTTGGTGTGGCTCAAACTTTAAGTGCATTGCATGAACATTTCTATTGGCCACATATGGAACGTGATGTTGAGCGTGTTTGCGAGAAGTGCATAACTTGTAGGCAAGCTAAATCTAGAACACAACCACATGGATTGTATACTCCACTTCCGGTCCCTAGTGAACCTTGGATTGACATATCTATGGATTTTGTTTTGGGGTTTGAAGGGAAATATAATTTCCATATTAAATCTATTTCCCTAATATTATCTTTTCTTTGTTGATTTGATTGAGTATAATATTTAATTGTGGTTTTGGCTTTCTAGTTAATTATGTTAAGATTTTATTGTGATATAATATCATGTGGAATATTTTGTTTTACGTTTCTAGATATTATCTTTGTGATAAATATCTTCTAGATATTATATTTATGATAATGATTTAATGAGATATGATAACAATATTTGAAAAGAGTTTATTTCTAATTAGACTCTCACTTTCCTTGTGAAATAGGTTTCCTTGAAGAATAAAAGTCTACATCTATAAATAAGAGATAAAAGACGTTGTTGAAGCTCTCTCTCTCACTCTCTCTTCTCTCTTTCTTGTGCACAAGCCTTCTCGATTATTCATACACGCACTTTGGAGAGAGCTCTTGGATTGAGGATTCACGCATACTTTTAAGAGAGAGCTTTTCGATTTATATGGTTTTCACTCTTCACTTGGAGGTTTTCATGAATGCATAACTTATGCACTTTTGCACGTTCAGAATTTCAGAGAAAACTTTATTCAAGAGACGTTGCTGTTTTGAAGAGTGCTGGTTTACGTGTTGCCCTGAATGCTGCCAACATCTACAGACAACATCCGTAACGATGTTGGCTGAAGATCGTGTTTAGCTGCTCGTGTTTTTAGGGATCTCGTTTTTGCTTTCTTATTCATGTTTTAATATTGTTGGTTGTTTTTAGAAAGCTTTATTTTCTCAAAGTGATGAGGAAATTGATTTTTGTAAAAATCACTAGTGATAGGTTTTTGTGAACGGTTAAGTTTTCTAGTGATTAATTTTTGCCATAAGGTACCGCACAAGTATTTATACTTGTGCATATTTAATCTTGTCCATTTAATTACTTAAAGTGAATTTGTGTTATTAATTTTCCGCTGCATGTAGATGTTGTCCGAGATGTCGTAACATCTGGCACAACATTTAATTCTGATAAAACACAAATTTACAGTTTTACAATCTATTCTGATATTTTCATTATTTCGATATCTGTCGGACAAAATAATCCTAACAGGGTTGCCTAGGACAAAGAAGGGGAGTGATTCTATATTTGTTGTTGTAGATATATTTTCTAAAATGGCACATTTTATAGCTTGTCATAAAACTGATGATGCTTCTAACATTGGGGATTTGTTCTTTAGAGAAGTCATTAGTTGCATGGCATGCCTAGGAGTATTGTTTCTGATCATGATGTTAAGTTTTTAAGTTATTTTTGGAAAACGTTATGGGCTAAACTTGGCACAAAATTGTTGTTTTCTACTGCTTGTCATCCTCAAACGGATGGACAAACTAAAGTTGTCAATAGAACTTTAGGAACACTTTTGCGTTCTATTCTTAAAAAGAACTTAAAGAATTGGGAAGATTGTTTGTCATTTGTTTAGTTTGTTTATAATCGTTGCGTGCATTCTACTACAAATTATTCGTCATTTGAAATTGTATATGGTTTTAATCCTTTGACTCCGTTGGATTTGATGTCTTTACCTGTGAGCGAAAGATTAAACATGGATGGCAAAACGAATGCTGAATTTGTTAGGGGTTTGCATGAAAATGCCAAGGCTAACATTGAAAAGAAAAATGAGCAATATATTTTATGCTCCAAAGACACCACAACAAAATAAGATAGCCGAACGTAAGAATAGAACACTTCAAGAAATGGCAAGGGTGATGTTGACTTCAAAGTGTATTTCAAAGCATTTTTGGGCAGAAGCCCTTAACACCGCTTGCCACATTTCAAATAGAGTGTCTTTGAGAAGTGGTTCGACTATGACATCGTATGAGATAATTATGGGAAAGAAGCCTAACCTTAAATATTTTCATGTTTTTGGTTGTGTGTGCTATGTTTTGAATGACAGGGATAAACTTGCAAAATTTGATTCAAAAAGTGATAAGTGTTTGTTTTTAGGATATGCCACTAATAGTCGTGCTTATCGGATGTTTAATCTTAGAACTAGGACTATTATGGAATCCATTAATGTTGTTTTTGATGACCGTGCAGATTTGAAAAAGAAAACAGCTGAAGATGATGTGGATGAGTTTCTGGAAATTCCAATATCACTGGAAAATGGAGATGTTGCCCCATATGTTGCAACATCTGACACAACACTTGAAACTGAAGTCACTGAAGCTGAGGACGGAACGAATAACGATGATGGACAGAATATTCCAAGTAAAATTCAGAAAAATCATCCATCATCTCAAATAATTAGAAGTATGCATGAAGGTGTCCAAACTCGAAAGAAAGAAAAAGTGGATTACCGAAAGATGACTGGACTTATTTGCATGAGCTCCTTATACTCACAGATTGAGTGAATATCTATTGGTAATTGGATTCAAACGAGGTGAGGTAGACAAAACTCTTTTTATTAAGAAATCTAAAGGTGAGATTCTTATTTGTCAAGTCTATGTTGATGATATAATCTTTGGTTCCTCATCTCAATAGCATGCTGATAATTTTGTTTCTTTTGTGTCACTTTCAACTGCTGAATCCGAATATGTGGCAGGAGGAAGTGGTTGCTCTCATCTTTTGTTAATGAATCAAATGATTGAATACTATGGACTTTCAAGTGAAACTTTAGTTGTATACTGTGATAATTCTAGTGCAATAAACATTTCAAAAAATCCAGTACAACACTCTCGAACTAAACACATTGACATTAGACACCACTTTATTCGAGATTTAGTAGAAAAAGAATTGATTCGAATTGAATTTGTTGGTACAAATAACCAACTGACTGACATATTCACAAAATCATTAGACTTTGAGAGATTCTTTAACCTTAGGAAATCTCTTAGCATATGTTCAGTCTAATCATACATTGATGTTGTCTCAGATGTTACAACATCTTAGATAACATCTAACATGCATGTGCATTTTTAGGCATTAGACATTTTGCATTTTTCATTCATACTGTTATATGATGTGTTATCACTATGTTGCATAAATCTTCTGGTGCACTTACAATTTCTTGTTCTATCTAAACTTAACACACTTGGATATGCTTAACAATCTGATTAAATCACAAAATAGTTGAAGGATGTTCATGTACTCTATGACATTGTCTCATACGAAAAGTGACTTGAAAAGATTGAGTAAAAAGAAAAATCAATTATGCATATGCTTTGTATCAGAAGAAAAGATGGGAAAAAGCTACCTAAAAGAGTCCAATGAAGACTGTGCTTTTAGTATGGGAGCTACCTCTTCTGAATTTAATACAAAGGACAAAAATAGAAGAAAATGGAAAAAGCTACCTAGATGAGTCCTAAAGAAGACTGTTCTTCTAGTGTGGGAGCTACCACTTCTATGATCAGAAAGTTGATAAGCCTTTTCAAGTGTGAAGAAAATAAAAATTGTTTTTATGGAATTGTGCGTGTTATCAGAAGATGTTGCCAACATTTGTGAAAACACTTCATTTGTGAACATATCTCATATTTGTTTTCATGTTTCTATTTCTGTTACATTATGTTATTAGGCATAAATAGGTCATGCATAAACATAACATTGTGAATATTGTTGGTCCAGAGGGTATGCGTATTTCAACAGAGAAAATTCGATGAAAATCCAGATTTTGCTAGAAATCCAATATTTGTGATTTTTGATGGTTCAGTGGTGTTAACTCGATGTGAGTTTCAATTCTGGAATTTTTTTTAATGATTCTTGACGCAATTATTCAGTAATTTTGAATAGTGATTACTCGCTAAAGCTGATCTTGTCTCCTATGAGAACTTAGTTTCTGACTATCGTTTGGCTATGGAGGTAGATGTCCATTCTAGACAAAAAGGGGGAGAAGATGCGACTCAAACTCAAGGGACTGTGTATTGAAAGGATCACATGATACCATCTATCTGATACCTTTGCTTGATTTCGTTTTTAATGTTCTGCTTCTGCTTTGTTAAGGTTCTGCTTCCCTGATGTGTTTCTGTTTTAATGAACTGTTAATGATTTTTGCAGGTGTTGTCTCAAGTGTTGCCAACACAACGAACAACACCCGTACTAACTTTATTTTATTCAGGGGGAGAAAAATTCTCGTATTAAGGGGGAGTAAACTGGAGCTTAGTTGAGAATTTGAGTTTGATGTGATTTTGTCCAGAAAGGCAAAAAAAGGGAGATTGAAGGGAAATATAATTTCCATATTAAATCTATTTCCCTAATATTATCTTTTCTTTGTTGATTTGATTGAGTATAATATTTAATTGTGGTTTTGGCTTTCTAGTTAATTATGTTAAGATTTTATTGTGATATAATATCATGTGGAATATTTTGTTTTACGTTTCTAGATATTATCTTTGTGATAAATATCTTCTAGATATTATATTTATGATAATGATTTAATGAGATATGATATCAATATTTGAAAAGAGTTTATTTCTAATTAGACTCTCACTTTCCTTGTGAAATAGGTTTCCTTGAAGAATAAAAGTCTACATCTATAAATAAGAGATAAAAGACGTTGTTGAAGCTCTCTCTCTCACTCTCTCTTCTCTCTTTCTTGTGCACAAGCCTTCTCGATTATTCATACACGCACTTTGGAGAGAGCTCTTGGATTGAGGATTCACGCATACTTTTAAGAGAGAGCTTTTTCGATTTATATGGTTTTCACTCTTCACTTGGAGGTTTTCATGAATGCATAACTTATACACTTTTGCACGTTCAGAATTTCAGAGAAAACTTTATTCAAGAGACGTTGCTGTTTTGAAGAATGCTGGTTTACGTGTTGCCCTGAATGCTGCCAACATCTACAGACAACATCCGTAACGATGTTGGCTGAAGATCGTGTTTAGCTGCTCGTGTTTTTAGGGATCTCGTTTTGCTTTCTTATTCATGTTTTAATATTTTGGTTGTTTTTAGAAAGCTTTATTTTCTCAAAGTGTTGAGGAAATTGATTTTTGTAAAAATCACTAGTGATAGGTTTTTGTGAACGGTTAAGTTTTCTAGTGATTAATTTTTGCCATAAGGCACCGCACAAGTATTTATACTTGTGCATATTTAATCTTGTCCATTTAATTACTTAAAGTGAATTTTGTTATTAATTTTTCGCTGCATGTAGATGTTGTCCGAGATGTCGTAACATCTGGCACAACATTTAATTCTGATAAAACACAAATTTACAGTTTTACAATCTATTCTGATATTTTCATTATTTCGATATCTGTCGGACAAAATAATCCTAACAAGGTTGCCTAGGACAAAGAAGGGGAGTGATTCTATATTTGTTGTTGTAGATATATTTTCTAAAATGGCACATTTTATAGCTTGTCATAAAACTGATGATGCTTCTAACATTGGGGATTTGTTCTTTAGAGAAGTCATTAGTTGCATGGCATGCCTAGGAGTATTGTTTCTGATCATGATGTTAAGTTTTTAAGTTATTTTTGGAAAACGTTATGGGCTAAACTTGGCACAAAATTGTTGTTTTCTACTGCTTGTCATCCTCAAACGGATGGACAAACTAAAGTTGTCAATAGAACTTTAGGAACACTTTTGCGTTCTATTCTTAAAAGAACTTAAAGAATTGGGAAGATTGTTTGTCATTTGTTTAGTTTGTTTATAATCGTTGCGTGCATTCTACTACAAATTATTCGCCATTTGAAATTGTATATGGTTTTAATCCTTTGACTCCGTTGGATTTGATGTCTTTACCTGTGAGCGAAAGATTAAACATGGATGGCAAAACGAATGCTGAATTTGTTAGGGGTTTGCATGAAAATGCCAAGGCTAACATTGAAAAGAAAAATGAGCAATATGCTAAGCAAACCAACAAGGGGAAGAAGAAGGTGGTGTTTGAGAAGGGTGATTGGGTATGGCTACACTTACGAAAGGAAAGGTTCCCCGAGAAGAGACGTTCAAAGCTGCTACCTAGGGGTGATGGACCATTTCAAGTCCTTGTAAGGATCAATGACAACGCCTACAAACTTGACCTACCAGGTGAGTATAACATGAGTTCTAATTTTAACGTTAGTGATCTTTCGTTGTCTGATGTAGGCGATGAACAAGATTTGAGGACAAATCATTTTCAAGAAGGGGAGGATGATGCAAACATGGTAGGACAAGCTCCAAAGAAAGCATGGGATCCTTTAGAGTTGCCGGAGGGGCCAATCACGAGGGGACGACTGAAGATATTCAAAGAAACATTGCAAGAGCTCATGAGCAATCAAGTAGAGCTTCCAAGCAAGGAGCCAAGTCCCGAGGGGTTCATGATTCACGGGAGAAAGTTTGGGAGTCAGTGGAATACTGAGTGCTAAGGTATGAAGAAAATGACTCGGGACCAGAAGCCTCCGCTCTAGGGCGGTCAAACTTCACCGCCCCAGTGCCAAACATTATGTCTGAAATGTATGATTTCAGAAAGCCTCGCGTTAGGGTGGCCAAACTTCACCGCCCTAGCGCGCTTGCCCAGAAAGCCTCGCGCTAGGGCGGCCAAACTTCACCGCCCCATTGCGCTGCAGCCGAGGAAAAATACTTATTTCCTTTTTTTAGAGTCCTAAATTGTTTGGTAACTAGATTTGATATCCTTTTTTATATGTAAACATATTATGGACGAAATTTTGGACACTTTCACATTATTCATTGAGTTTATACAATATTTTTGAGTTTTCTCTCAAACACTTTCAAGGCTTTGCTTTGTAAATCAAAATCAAACTTATCAAAGTTTATACTTTGTGGCGTTTGTCGGTTGTTCTCATACGGATTGTCAAAGACAGGTTCTTCGAAGGTTCGTTTGATTTTTCAGTTGTTTTATTGTGATTCTTTGTTACTAAACCACGTAGTTTAGGGGTGAAAATAACGTCTTATTTGAATCAAAAGATCGGGACACAAAAACAATCATTGTTCGTTATTGGAATTGAGGGCGCGATTCATATTTAATCGTGTTTGCTTTTCTTACTTACGTGGATCCATATCATGAGGTTACATCTAAGAATGCTTATAATTATGGCTTAGGATGTTTTAAGGAGTTTGGTAAGTTTCGGGTTGAAATTTAGAGGTCCAGGGGTAAAATGGTCATTTTGGGTTTCCAGGGGCAAAATGGTCATTTTGCACCCGAGTCGAGATTTTTGTCCTGGCAGTGCCTGAGCACATTTTATCATGTTTTAAAAATTTTGTGCATCATGATCATGATTTTTATGAATTTATGAAATATACGTTGCATTCTTGGTTGTAAGAAAATGTATGCACGTGCATGATTTTGATATTTGATGAAAATGATGATGATTTAAAGGATGAGAATTAGTTGTGGCTATCAAAGTATATGTAAATGCTTAAGAAGTATATGTAAATGATGATGATGAGGCCTAGGCACAGTGGATGGATAATACTGTCACTGATGTCCAACAGTCGTCGGGTACCGCGGTTTTATGTATGATTGATCCATCGTAAATGATGAATGAGTTACGACAGATCCACCGAATGTAATGATGTATAATGATGAATGATGATAATAATGAACTGTTTTGACATGTAATGATTTTATATGGCAGGTCTGCATTTGCGCTTTTTAAGTGCATGAAAGGTATGTTGATTACAATATATTTTCATTGTTGTGTGCTATGTATATGTACTTGTTATTCTTGGTACAGATGTTTGTGTCTTTAGAGTCACTAGGCGTGTGTGATGTAGGTGAGCATGTTTTTGAGGGGATTTGAGGTGCAGAACTCTGAGTCCGAGGGCTGGATGTGCGTGTATGACCCGAGGACCACATTTCTTCCGCACATGATGTTTTGAGAGAGCATGAGCATTTTTATACACTGGGTTTTATACACTGTTGATGTGGTCCAGCGTATAGGTTGGGTTTTCATTGCGAAATATGTATACATATAGTCGACACATTTCGCAATGAAAACCCAACCTATAAACGAGAGAAATTGAGATAACTTACCATTATACATATTATTTTGTATCATCATTCAAAATATGTATACATATTTTAAGGATTTTTACTCGTTTATAGTCAACATAGATAACTCTGGTCGAGAGCAGTTGAGATAACTTACCATTATACATTTTTTTGTGGTCTTCCAATCGCAAATTTGCTATCACAATGTATACATATAGTCGACACAATTTTTTCCCTTCAGGGAACATCTTCTAAGAATTGACACAGTCATTCAACCTCTTCAGCACACTTGTCCAGAGCTATAAACTTAAATTTCATCGTGGATATGGCTATTAAAGTTTATTTATAAGATTTACATGCAATTGTTGCACCTCTTAAAGTGAATACAAATCTACTAGTAGATTTTGAGCCTTTCTTATCAGATATCCAGTTTGTATCGCTATATTTTTCAATAACAGCAGATATCTGATATAGTGCAGTCCAGGTCATGAGTGTACCTTAAGTACCTTAGCAATCTGATAATTGATTTCCGGTATTCAACTCCTTGGTTACTCGTAAATCTACTCAATTTGCTTACAACATAAGCTATATATGGTCTTGTACAACTCATTAAGTACATCAAACTTCCAATGACTTGAGAGTATTTTAATTGAGAGATACTCTCACCTCGATTCTTTGATAGATATTGACTTGTATCTATCGGGGTTCTAGCCAATGCAGAGTCATCCTTATTGAATTTATCAAAGATTTTGTCCACATAATGTGACTAAATTAGAACTATCTACTTTCTATCATGGTTTTATCAAATTTTTCGTGTCATTGCTTTGTGCTTGTTTTAAGCCATATAAAGACTTCACCAGTATACTAACCTTATTTTCTTGCCAGTTGTAGAAATCTCTCAGGTTGTTCCATGTAAACTTTCTATTGTAAATCTCCATTTAGAAAAAGTTGTTTTTTTTATCCTTTTTGTGTACTTAAAGATTTCGTAAGGCAACAATCGTAAGCATCACACAAACAGAAGTTATTTTCATTACAGGAGAATAAGTGTCAAAGTAATAATCTCTTCTCGTTGATAATAACAATTTCTTACCAATTTGACTTAATACTTATTTATGGCTCCATCTCATTTTATTTTCCGTTGGAAAATCCATTTACAGCATAGTGGTTTGTTTCTCGGAGGAAGATCCACTTATTCTCACGTATGGTGTTTTAAAATGGATTTAGCCTATTTTCATATAGGCTCCTCGGATGAATTCATTACTTCTTTGAAGCTTCAAGGTTCACTTTCCATCCTGAAAGTGATGAAATCCTAAATAAAAGATTTCTCTGGCCTAGCTCTCTTACTACATCTAGGTTCAACCTCTTGTTCTTTTCCCTGTGACTCATGTGATCGTTTGGATGAACTTGGTTCTTCCATATATTTTCATGGGAACACATATTCAAAGAACGAAGCATTTTTATATTCCATTATTGTATTCTTATGAATATCAGATATTTGTGATTCAGTACAAGAAAACGATAAGCGCTAATATTTTGTGTGTATCCAATAAAAATGCAAACAATAGTTTTTGGACTTATATTTACTTTCTTTGAAGTGGATACTGCTAATTTGGCAAGACACCTCCACACACGAAATTATTGGTAGGAAGGAGTTCATCATTTCAATAACTCGTATGAACTTTTATCTTGCTTACTTCGGGGCACCTTATTTAAAAAGTAATTTTCTGTCAGAACAGCTTCCCCCCACGTATTCTATGGTAAACAAGAACATAATAACAAATAATTCATCATTTCTTTCAATGTGCAATTCTTTAACTCCGCAATGCCATTTTGCTGAAGAGAATAAGGTGTGGTTCTTTCGTATTTGATATCGTGTTGAGCAAAAAACTTAGCAAATGGCAATTCATATTCACCTCCACGATCGTTTCTTAGCACTTTTCTTGCTAAATTGGTTTCTAACTTCACTCTTGTAGTAAACAAATTTCCAATTGCTTCATCTTTACTTTTAAGAAGATACACATAACAAAGTTTGTGTTATCGTCAACAAAAATAATAGATTATTTATTTCCGCCATGTTTTTGCACTCCTTTTAAATTATATATATCACTTTGAATCAGATCAAGTGGTTCACTATTTCTTTCAATTGTTCGAAAAGTTTATCTTGTTAGTTTTTGCTCAACACAAGTTTCGCATTTGTGTTAGTTATCAATTTAGACAGCATGAATTCTATTCATGTTAACTAATATACGAATTGTATCATACTTAACGTGTCCAAGTCTATCATGCCACAAACAAGAAGAATCAAGTACGTAAGAAAAGTTTTAACTTTATTAATAACATGCTTAATATTTATTACATTGAGTTAGAATATACCATTGCTTACATAGTCTTTGCCAACAAACATTCCACTTTTAGAGAAAATATCTTATCTGATTTAAAGACAATGCAAAAATCATGCTTTTTAATAAGTGACTCGAATACCAAGTTCTTACTAATATCTGACACATACAACACATTGTTCAGAGTCAGCTATTTTCTATATGTCATCTTTAGAACAATTTTTCCTCGACCCTCGATTTCAGAAGTAGTGTAAACAGTGTTTCCCCATTCTCAGATTCCTCGAGATTTGCAAACATCTCTTTGTCAGAGCAAAAATGGTGAGTGGCACGAGTGTCGATCTACCGGTCCCTTGGGTTTGAACCATCAGATTAACTTCAGAGATTATAGGATAGAGATTCATATTTGAAACCTCCTGAGATATGTTCTCTACCACATTCACCTCTCAGTTTCTCTTAAGGTTCTTACACTCAAAGTCCATGTGACCCGTGCCATCACAGTTATAGCATTTTCAGAGAACTTCTTTGAAATGCCTCCTTTGGGTCCTAGGTTCATCTTTTTGTTGGAAGGAGAAAAGTTTCCCTTTTTCGATACTTGGCAATGCTCGACAACGTTTGGTTTGGCAACAACTAGAGGAAAAATTGTCTTTCAGAACTCTTGTTGTCTTTCTTGATGTTAAGTCGAACAATGAGCTCTTCCACATTTATCTCCTTTTGCTTGAGTTTCAAATAGTTTTTGAAATCCTTCCAAGTTGGTGGTAGCTTCTCAACAATAGCAGCCACTTGGAAACGTTCACTCAAAGTCATCCCATCAAAGTTAATTTTTATTGAAACCAATGAACAATGTTGTGAGAAAATACAACAAACAAAACCAAAACAGTAAAGCAAGCTGAGGCATTACCAAGTAAAATTTCATTAAAACAGATTTGTCTCATTTGAAGGTGCTTCGAGGCTGAGGACGGACAACTGTTTCCCATTATATAACGAGAAAACTCATACATCAACTTAGCATGAAGTAACTACACCGACGAACTGAAAACGTACATTCAAATTATAACTAAAACTTAACAGAAGTCAAAAGAAAAGCTAACAATATGAAATGTAAGAGAATGCTTGAGTGAGATCTTGAGTGTGTTTGTAAAATATATTTTATATTTTTTTACTAGAGAAATAGACACACTATTTATGAGCTCCAAAATGCAAACCAAAAGTCATGCAAGATTAATTGAGTATAATTAATCTTGCAATTAACTCAAGAATATGAAAAACCAAAAGTGTGTCTCCGATTAACTCAAAAATATGGAAAGTTAAAATACACTTCTACAATCTTGAGCCACAACTAACTCAAGAATGTGAAGAGTTAAAAGACTCTCACATTCATGAGTCATAATAACTTCAAAATATAAATTTAATTTAAATTTCCAATAGCATGCTCGTGCCCAAGTGTGATATAGCTGCTGGTGTGTACTGTTGAAACCGTGTTTTGAAATTGAGGAAAGGATGGCGTCTGAAAATTCAAGTATAATCAATTAATTAATTATATTTTGTTAACCATATTTTTTTAGTGATAAATTAAGAATGAACAATGCTATAATTTTTGTTATATATATATATATATATATATATATATATATATATATATATATATATATATATATATATATATATACAATTAATTAATTATATTTTGTTAACCATATTTTTTAGTGATTACAGATAAATTAACAATGAGCAATGCTATAATTTTTGTTATATATATATACACACACGCACGCACGCACAATCATATAATTTTCAAATGTAAAGAAATGTAATGATAGGATTAGATTATGTTAAAATTGTCGCATCAATCCACCTTCTTTATTAATGATATTAAATTATACATTTTAATTAAATTAATAGAAAATAATAATTTTTGTTTCTTTTGGTGAGATGAGCAATCAAAAGAAAATCTTCACATGCATGGCATAGCGTGTGCACCTTCTTATTATTATAAAATGGAAAGCGTAATTAAAAGATAAAATATGTTTTCTAGTAGATGCTCTGATTTAGTTATATTCGTGAGATGAGTTGATTCGATTCATATTTACATATGATGGATGCATATGGGCGATTTGAAAAATAAAAACTGGAAAGCGTTTTGGAGATTGTATATATAATGGATGCATATGGGCGATTGAGAACATATGGATGAAATTAAGTTTATATTTTAAAGGATAATCATAAAGTTAATTAGTTGCAAATCCACTAAATTATTTAATTAAAAATTATTTAACAATAATAAAGAAGGAACATTAGCGAATAGGCTGGCAAGATCCTCCGGCGGATCCGGGGCTGAGGGGTTGAATCAAACGCGGCCTTCTGTGGTGTCTCACGTGCGGCCGCCTACCATGTTATTCCACGTACCTTTCATGCAATGGATCCGAGATTTAAGTGTGGGACCCCATTTATTTGCTTGCTAACAAAAGTTGACTTTATCACTAAGCTACCTTAGATATTTTCAACCTATAATTTTGGATATATATATAAATAAATATATATTTTAAAATTATTAAATATTTCTCAATAATTATAAGACCAAAAAATTCAACGTTGAAAATATGTCAATCCTCCACACGAGTAATTTTAGAATAATAGTAAAAAAGAAAAATCAAATTATTTAAAGTCATGCATAAAATGAAATGGGTTATAAGTTAAAACCACAAATAAAATTTTAAAAAAGACCTTAACACACCAAAATGGCAATGTTGAAAAAGCTCTTAAACATTTGAAAAATACAAAAAAAAAAAAAAAAAAAAAACTAAAAAGTTCAAAATTCAATAGTAATAATTATGACAAAAGGCAAAGAAATATGGAGGGGGCATATATATTTTGATATCACAAAAATTTATATGAATATCTCACATGTCAAATTTGTGAGATATATCTTATCAGACTCGAAAAATATATGTGACTTTATTTCAAAAGTATTATTTTTCATTGCACATATTGATCGGATAAACCCGTTTCATGAACATATTCATGGTACTATCTCATAAAAAATATACTCATTTGCTATCTGATTGGGTATTTTACAATTTTTTGGCAACATAATACTACTTGGCAAGAGCCCACTAGTGCTCTGTTATTACATAAATTACTGAGTACAATATATATATATATATATATATATATATATAAATATATATATATATATATATATATATATAAGTATTTTTAATCAAGAAACTTTTTTATAGAAACATAAATTTTATCCTTTCGGCTCTGAACGTAATTTTTTCTACTTTAATAAAAAAAAAAAATTTAACAGGACTGAAAAGGTTAGAATGGTCATTACGAAAATTTGAAACCTAAATGGCAAAATTATTTTCGAAGAATTTTTAGAAACAACGTAACCCCAATTCCATTGATTTGATACAAAGACTTATCAAGGGGGCAAAAAAAGAATCCTACATATCTTACTATCTTATTATAATAATATAATCAATTTAGTTAACTGTTTTTTTAATTAATTAGTGAAGATTGAGATGAATTTACCATTATATTTAACTTAATTTCTAACAAAATCAATATTATTATACAAATTAGTCATTTTATATAGCTTCCTCTTCTTTTAGCCCTATGATGTTATCTTTTTTACCAAAATGACACTTGTGTATTTTTGTATTTCCGAAAATGTCACTCTTCTTTGTAAACTTGATGTATCTATTGTGACGCGTTTACGAAAATGCTACATTTTGTAATTGACCGTATTTTTTTTTTCTTTTTTCAGTTAAAAAAACTTACTGTTGTGTGCACCAGAGTATTAGTATTGTTCTAATTGTAGATTGCAAAGTGTCTTTGAAATCGGGATGTTTCATATTCTTAAATATATATCTCGAGAAAAGAATTTGTTTTGAGACTTCACCTTTTCCTCTTATAAATTATTACATGTATTTTGAAAGAATTTCTAATGAATTTATATACACAATTCAGTAAGAAAGAGTTGCTGAGCTAATTAATACAGTTGTCAGACAACCTCGCAGCCGATTCTAGCATCCTTCTTGAAAGGATGGAGGCTAAGGGAGAGCGACGTAGAGCACCGCATCGGGGCTCGAAGGCGGAGTACGTAGGACGAACTCTCCGGCTAGTAAAAGCTAGAACAGACCGGAGGGAAGTCACTAGCGGTTTTCCTGCATTCGCTCTTGTTCTCTTCGTTCACTCTCGACATTTCAGGGACAATTTTAATTTGTTGGGAATATTTAAATGGTATGCCTAGTTCAAAACGGTAGAGTAGAGTTGTAAGGTCAAGGGCCTAACGATATGTTTAATTGGGCTAAGGTCGTCATAGGCCCAGAGTATGCACTCTTTAAATAGTCTTATTGGGCCATTGGGCTTATTGGAGAAATTGTAAACAAATCGAATCAACCCAAAATGTCGGTTTGGATTGTTTTAAAATCAATCAAACTAAAAAAGTACGGGTTTGGTTCAAAGTTCAGATTTTTTTTTTTTTTAAAAAAAAGCAATCCAAACTGATTTTATAAATATATAATTTTTTTGTCATGGAAAATTTTTAGCAGAAATTTATTGTAATTTTTTTATTTATTGTTATATTGTCAAATGCTTTAATATATGTATACATATGAATATTTGTCTATTTAGAGTAGCTGGTTTAAAAATAATAAAAATATTTCTTTTAAAGAAAAAGGAAAGTTTAAAATAATAATATTTGCTGCAATCATTGATAATCAAATCGATGATCTTGATTTCGATATCAATGATAGGATCGGAATTTTTTTGATTTACCAAATATTATAGTTGATGGTAATTTTGCAACTCAAATCTTTTAAACCGTACAGCAGTCCAAATATCATGATTCGATCGTTCTATCCAGCAAAGAAAATTGTTGCATCCCAATATCTCTCAAACCAAGACAAATCAAACCAAACCGAAATCTGGGTTCGGTTCGGTTTTGTTTTTAATTATGAATGATCTGGTTTTGATACTTTAAGGAAATTAAACCGAAAAATTTGATGTGTTTCGATTTAATCAGGACAATAAATATCCATGAAGAAATAGAATACGAAAAATGTAACAGTACTAATGGGTAAAAATCTAATTTATTATTCTCACAGAACATATGAGCTACTCCCTTGTGTCTCGCATTCTCAGTGATTTTACAATATCTTGAAAGTGAAAATGCATTTGCAAGTTTTCATTATCAAGTCAAAGTTCATGCAGTAATTGTCACAATAGTGTGCCTGATTTATGGTTTTAACTTCCACTTTATCTCTATCATAAAGAAGATTTTGGGCCTCTAAGAGTATATGAGTTGGTGAAATAGATCAACGTTTAACCAATGATTAAAACTTTGATTTTTTTTTTTACACACACCTTCTTCGACGAGCTTGTTGTATAGAACTTACTCAATATGGTTTACTTGACTAGCTTGGTTGGTATGATACTATGTTATTCTTGAGTTTACCCAGTACACATAAAATGAGAGAACATACAGATTCTATGTCATAAAAAAATGATTTGGAGCCAAAAAAATTCCTTTAAAACACATCAATTTCATAAAAATTAATTAATTAATTAATTAATCAAGGAAACCTATAAATGACCAGCCAAACTTTAAATAATACAACAAGACATCATACCTATGATCAAGCGCTTACCATATCAATGTTAGTAGATGAATAACTTTTTTTTTTATATGGTGGAAGATCAAAGCCCCATACCAAGCTATAGATGGGCATGACTCATGAGAGACTTGACACATATATGTGCACATGGATCAAGCTTAGGGATATAAATAAACCAAATCATTTGTAATTTTTTCGAATCTCGATTCGATAAAAGCTTGTTTGAGCCTGTTTAATGAGGCTTGTTAAAATAAACGAATCAATATCAAGCTTTACAATATTCAGCTTGTTAGTTTGTGAACATGTTCAGTTGTAAGTTCATAAGTAATCTCTTAAATAAAAAAATGATAGTTTTAGTATTTGATTTTGCACATTACTTATAAAATATATAGAAAAACTATTAAATTTATCTATAATATATTATTAAGTGTAAGACCTTTAAAGTAACCTTAGAGGACACCAAGATATTTAATTCCATAATTACCCTTCTTACCCTCCTAAAACCTTCTCAAGTCACTCCATATTTTACATAGAAAAAAATCTAAACAAAACTTCCTTTTTTAAAGCGAACAACTCTTCTAAATTGAAAATAATTTCGTATTAATTATTTAGTATTATTTGATCAAATTAAAAAATAATAATTACACATGCAATGCGTGTGCATCTTTTATTGGTTTATTAGAATAAATTTACAAATTTTAATAAGAATGTTATATTTTTCTCTAAATACATAATTTACTTTTTAATGAATTTAATGAAGATTCAAATGTATGATTTTTATTTATTAAGCTCGATTAAAGCTTAAATAAGCTCGTAAGCTATGAATATGTTTGTTAAATAAAACAAGAGATCGTATCGATTATAAACGAGTCAAGCTCAAACATTCAAAAAGTTCGACTCAGCTCGACTCAGTTCAGTTCAGTTCTATTACATCCCTAGTCAAGCTTATTATTATACCATAGGCAGTCGAAAACCACATGTCGAGGCGAGCATACAACAAAATTTCTCGATAACACAGTAAATGTTCCACTCTCCATTCCTCCTGTTTTGTTGGGGTCTATTATCACAGATACATCGAGTGAAGATCAGTTGGTATAACATAAGCTATTATTGAGTCTCGTATGGTAAATATATATCCTATTTCAAAATTGGGATTATCTTCGCCACTTTATCATGCTTTGTCCATCGTTGTTAGAACACGTAATTGTTTCTCTAAAATAAATCCAACCTCTTTAATTTTGTAATGATAAATTTTTGCATTGCTTTTAATAAAATCTCTCTCCAAACACAAGTCAAACATCATAATTAGGAGTCTGAAATCTGGTATTATCTTTGTAGTTTTCGAACTTCAGATTCAATTGTGCTGACAGCTGAAGAATAGTCACAAGACGTGATCACGCTTTGTGAAAAATCTAATTCTGAAATTTTTCTACTTCAAGTCTTTCACAGAGTTCATATTGACAACTTTAATTGTTATATAAAATCACACTTTTTAGTCTACATTTATCCCAAGTGTAGAAAATTCATCATACAACAAAAAAACACGAAACCGTGTCAATTAAGCACGTCAAAAGTGACAACAATGAGAAATATAACAAAAAACACAAACTATTACGAGCATATATATCAATAACCTGAGCAGTCTTTGACCCATTATAAAAGACTTAATCAGGTCGGGTTTCTACACTTAAAGTGTACCATACTAATTTATATAATATTTTGAAAATTTATAATTAATTAGATCACTTTATTGAATCTTTTATTCGATATCATGTCCATGTAAAATTAATTAACTATGTAAGCCCGCAAAAATTGTTCCAACATTCTCAAGATCCATCTCTGACTTCTTCACAGTCTCAAGTTTCTCGAATAGAACTGAAACACATACATCACAAATGATTCCATGAAACATTGGCCACATTCGTCCAGAGGTTTGATACCATTATGTCGTAGATCATTAATCCAAGTTTGTCACTTCAATATCGATAATGAGAGGGTTTATAAGAATGATCGGAAAAATTGTTAATTTGCTTATCATGCTTTGTCCATCGTTAATTGTTGGAACACGTTGTTTCTCTAAAATAAATCCAACCTCTTTAATTTTGTAATGATAAATTTTTGCATTGCTTTTAATAAATTTATCCACCAAATAGAAAAGTCAAATATTAACAAAGCTATAAATCAAAAATGAGACATGATTCCTACATAAGAATTGGTGGCAATGAAAGAGACATGAAAGCCATGGAATCTTGTGTCTTACTCTAATTTAGGGCTTTATAATCAATTATAGGAAATGTCGGCTATTTCTTTTTATACTTATATATGATTCCTTTTTACTCAAACATATGTATTTATGATGCTAATAAGCACCAAAGGCCGGCAATGGGTCAAAACATTAATTACTAGAAATTATAAAGTGCATTAATGATTATGCTAAGGTTATGAAGTTTACATTATTGTTTTCTTTCTCTGGTTCACTCTTTTCAACACACTATGATGGAAGCAACAATGGACAAGAAAATTAGTCCATAACTCGGGTGAGCCTGTCGTATGAGTTTCTCAATGTGGTTTACTTGACTAATGTAATTTGCAAGCTACTATATTAAGTTTACTCAGTGTACACGGAAGATAACGACTGCAGATTTCATAATAACAAAAACTAGTCAATAAGCATGACTTTGAATAACTTTGATGGTCAAATTTTTCATTTTTTCTTAAAATTTCACAAACAAAATTTGATGACTTTGGATTGGTTGGCCTTTGTTTTCTTTTGTTGGATCCATATATATATATATATATATATATATATATATATATATATATATGGTCATGATCGGGAGAGGCGAATGTGTATTAAATGATTAATGAGTTGGGTCATATAGAAATATAGAATACTCAGCCGAAGTTGGAAAACAAGATAAAACATTTGGATTAATTATTCAAACTCAGCTATTCGATATGTCAATATTTATAAGACCAAATTATGTGAAAAAACGAAGAGTATATAATCAACGATAAAAAGAAAACCATGTGATCTGATAAAATAAAGAAACACAATCAGAATTCAAACTTCCTAAGGAACTTATTACCCAAAAAAAAAAGTAAATTCCTTTATTGGTTTTTTTATGCTCGTCTTTTTGCGATTTCGATTGTCTATGTTATCAAATTTCAGTTTTAGTCTGCTATCTTTCAATTTTTGGCAATTTAGTCTTTTTTGTGTGACATTGATGTGACGCCAATATAGTGCTAATATGACGATGGGTTTTTTTTGCTACATCAACATCAAATGAAAATGACTAAAATTGCCAAAAATTGAAAGATATAGAACTAAAATTGAAATTTTATAACCTAAATGTTTGATCCATTATTTTTGGTGATAACAAACAATAACTTATTTTTATTAGATCAAACTGGCTTCCGCTTCAAAAGAATCCAGTTAACCATTCTTTTAATATTAAGCTATTACCTTTATCATCATCAATGTATTTGATCTAATCGACCGCTCTTGTGCACCAGTCTGTGGCACATGGACCACTCGACCGTTCGTTCTATTTAAGAAATTAATAAATGATCGAGTAAAATTATCTTTAGATACAACCATACATCTTACAAAGGTATCACCTACTTTATCAGAAAAATTTGTAGACTAATCATACCCAACAAATATGATGTCAGAAGATCAGATTGTTTTCATTAAAAGTCCACGTGAAGAGTTAGTTACTTTTTGCTGTCAGTGAATGTTTCTTCTTAGATTTGGTAACTGTCAAATTGCTCATTTATTAAAGTATACGATAAATCAGGAAAGGGCTGCGAAAACGGTACTATTGCATTAATGCTAATTTATTGAGCTACATTCAGATGTTGAACGAGAAGATGCAAGAAGTAATATAAATCGAGAATGTCAAAAGGAGATATACAGAGACAATAACACACATTTGAAGTAAAAGATCATTCAAGATTGCATCCTCCAAAACGATTTATGAGCATTCACCATCTTAACATTCACAACTGTTCATCAGTTCTCATATCAAAGAACATTCATCAGATCTTCAAAGATCATCAAAGGCTTATGTTAACATACTCGACCATTTCTTGCCAAGATCGTTTGAGGAGTTTATTGACACTTTGAATTTGAGGATTCATTAATTAACTTCATTGGTGTTGTATTGTTTGTAGACTGTGTCTATCAATCATTTGTAAGAATGATAGGAGTTTCATCTACAGTGGATAAGTCCTAAGGTTAAAGTGAGTTGTTACAAAGTATTGTAAAACCAAAGTTTTTTAGTGAAATTCTTTCTAACCGGAAGAAGGGGTGATGTAAGAGCATGTGTCTCCGAACATCCATAAAAATATTTGTGTTATTTCCTTACAATAGTTAGTTATGTAACGAACCGTACTCTTACTACTTAAAATTTGCGGAAGAATTAAAAATTTTCTTGAATACGAAAATAAAATTAATACGGTCGTCACTACATCATCCATTCACCAATAAAACTTTGCTAAAAGAAAGGCTTGTTCAAAATGTCTAGCAACCAAAACATAAAATCAGAGTATTAACATTTTCATGCTTAAAATCTTAAAATGACGTGGGCGATCCTCGGGTCTAGCCTTCAGCTCAGTCCAAGCCTGCTCTTTGGTCCCCACCCCTCGTCTCGTCATGATCATCCTCACCTGCATCGATCAAGTCTAGTAAGTCTAAAGACTCAACACGTATAAACTGGAATAGCAAGTAATACATAATAAAATCGCATGCAACTTTAAAATAGAACATACATACTTGAAACTTGGATTTGAAATGAACTTGAACTTGCATACATACATAGACGTGCCATAACTTAGAAGCTTTCATAAACATGCCTGCGTACTTGTTCATACTTAAACATACATGATTTCATTTTGCGTAGAGGATGTTTCAAAGCAAGTGACCCATGCATAATAAACGCCTGATCAGACAAACCACAGTACTGGGCTGACAGGGACGTAACCACTGCCACATACATGAGATCCCCGTTCATAATTTAACGGGCTGGTTGGTCCCCGTTTATAATTTAACGCTTCCCAACCACGATCTAACCCGTTCATAATTTAACGGGGTGGAGAGGTCCTCGGCCACGTTCACCGACTTCCAAACTCATTCAATTTGGTCACAAGACATTTAGCATACCTCAAAAACTTAAAATATTTTCTTGCACGTCAACATACTTACTTGGCGTTGAGGGATTCATTGGACTTCGATCGGGGCCGTTGCTGCACATTCTAACATGAATTCGAATGCTTAACTGATACATTTAGACATAATAATCAAGCTTACTCACGAGCTCATTTAATCCATTAGGACGTTCTACAATTCCCATGACTCGACCTTGTAAACCATTGTACTAAACCAAGACATCGAACCTCCAAGCATATTATAAGATTTTTCACAAAATTGTGAAGGACACGGACCCCGTGCCTACCTCCGTGTAGGGGTCCGTGTAGACTCGGGTGAGAAGGCTCGAAAGGAAAGGTGGACACGGACCCCGTGTCAGGGTCCGTGTGGGAGTCCGTGTAGACTCTGGAAACAGACACCGAAAAGAAACAAAGGCACGGACCCCGTGCCAGGGTCCGTGTACCTGCGGGACAATTAAAACTTCGGAAATTCTAAACAGGTTTTGCTTAACAGTCTAGACTCGATCGTACGGACCACAAATCGACACTCCAAGACTCATCCTAGCATGCCATATCATCAAACCATATTCGTACAAATTCCCAAAGCGACGATGATCACCCTACGGTACATACCAATCAAACGTGGCAATTGTCATCAAAACGTTACCTAAGACTTTTAATTAAATCGAGCGCCTAAGGACATGAGACGAAACCTCAAAAATACTCCCAACATTGTACTAAGCATATCTAAACGCAGCAACGATTGCCCGACGATCCCTAACGAAGCCTGCAACAATAAAACCTCGAGAACACATCAAAACATAATTTCTGAAAAACGCAGTTTGAGCAGTCCCACTAAAAACGCCATAACTCACTCGAGTTTTGTCCAAATAACTCGAATTTTACGTCAAATCGAAGGTATCGAAAATTTCTATAATTTTGATGTTGAAAATTTTCCCAAAATCCTGACCAAAAATTTGCAGTTTTAAAAAGACAGTAAAACATGATCTAGATCTAAAACTTTTCCTTCAAAATCGATCCAAACAAATAACCGCTCAAACTACTACACATCATACATGGATTTTACGCATAAAAACAACACAACACATACTATGACATGATCGACAAAGAAAAGAGAGATTATACGTGCCTTATGATGTTAAAATTTACCGAACCGGCGATACCGAAGCGGAGATGGCACGAGGATTGATCCGGAACGATTGTGGCTCGTTTCCTTTGAAAAAATTCACGAAAATATGCAGGTATAATTCAGAGGAGGGGACGGCTTCTTCTCTTGCAAAGAACCCTAGTTTTCTTTAATGTAAAATCTGAAAATGAGTTGTGTGGTGTGTGTTGTGTGTGTTTCACGCTTTCTAGTGTGTAGAATGTGTGTATGCGTGTGTTAGTAATTAATTTAGGGAAAAATTACTTAATTAAATAATAAATGAAATTAATAAAAATACTAGCACTCTTTAAATTTTACTAAAATCCTTCCATTAAAATAATGCATCCAAAAATGCTAATTTTAAAAGTTTTAAACTCTTAAATAACTCAACACATAAATAAGGCTTTAAAACGCTAAACTAAATAAATTATTTAAAATGCCCCTTCCTAGCTTTTAAAATAAAATACCGAATTTTAAATTGCCAATAATCGTCCCCGGTCTTTTCCTCGATCCCGCCTCGAATATTCGCCTGAAACATGAAACTCGAAAAACATTTTAACGTGCATCACATAAACATAAATAATTTAAAATAATGCATTCAAATAAATCCTGCATGGCTTAAAACTCATTTTAAAATAATTAAATGATTTACTAATTAAATAAATGCATGGGTTATACATGTACTAAATTTGTGCACTACACGTTATCTTATTAAATTTTTATATTTGAGTATATAATCTTCATAAGAATCATCAGACCGTTTTCCACACAAATCTGTGGTTCGACCTTTCCTTAAAATGTTGAGAAAATCAAGTCATGTATAGCTAACATATCAAGACCAAGTGATAGTGTTTTAGAGAAAATTTTAAAAGTATTTATTCACCTACACTCTAAACACATTATGGATCCTAAAAATAAAAGATTGAATCACAAAAAAGCAATTATACAAGATCAAAAAGTAATTTCCAAACAAAAATTACTTTTCTGGAAACATAAATGATAGAATTTTCTAAATACATAATTTCCTACCCTAAACACTATTCTTCGTTCAAATCTTACATGGCTAAAAATTCATCAAAATCGAGGACTTCCCTTACTTCATTTTCTAGGGATTCTAATACATCTCGAGAACTTGTGCAACACATCATGACCAGACCTACATAATATAAGCACAAATGCAACATATTGTTATGGTTTGTTGGTGTAATGTTTTCTCACACCCAAAACGCAGCGTAAGTTTTAAATTTTGTTTTAACGTTCAAAATATTCTTTTGACTTCGTATTATTTAAAATATTTGTAGGGAATTTAGATATGTTACCTTTGCACATTTAACAATGGACACCAAGTCAGTCTGAAATTAGCGGAGTTGGTCCATTTTGTAAATCACTAAGAGTGAACCTCCTTCTTTTGATAGTCTAATCAAGTCCACAATCGAAGATTAGATTCTTGTGAGATCTTAAGCAATTTTGCGTCGAGATTAGATATTCGAAATTTCATAAATCTGGTGGTGGTGTGGCAGCGCTGTGGAAGTAGCCCAACTTTTCTTGATTCACAATAAACAAAATGGCCAAGACTTTGGTTGACTTTCACCCACAAAGTTTCCTTGAGTGTTTGACTTATTATTCCAAGATTTATTACCAGGAAAAAAACTTTTTTATTAACACCTCAACCAAAATTGGCCAATAATTTTTTTGATTCCTAAATCAAAATTGGCCGAGAACTTTGTCACATAAAAAAGTGTCTGAAACATGTTGTGTGAGAGAAAAGAAATTTTATCTGCAATATTTTTATTCCTGATCACATCAGGAATCTCACTCTTATTAGGATTCATATTTCTGATCTCATTAGGATTCTTTTATTTTTATTAATTAAAATTCTCATATTGTATATATCATGCAAAGTCAACTCTTGATAATGCATGATATATATATATATATATATATATATATATATATATATATATATTAAATAACCATTATTTAATTTCTTAATTAATTGTTAATTAATCAATTCTAGACCCCTCTAGAATATTCCATGAGAGTCATGTACATATAATAGTCATCATTACAAACATTACTATTTAATTGTTATATTATAATTTACTAAATAAATAATTATGAACTCATTATAATCGTGAAAGATGATCAGAGAGCACTGATATATCAAGGACACAAATCTTGTTCATATAATGAAAATTGAAATTTTTAAAGATCAAAATTTTTACTGATCAATTTCTGAGAACTAACAGTTTTGTGAACTCCTTCACCAAAACAAACGATTTACAATCTCCCCAAAACTTAGCTATTAGGACAACTTACATCATATGAAATCAACTTATAAACTCCTTTATAAGGAATCTGTTTTATCTCAATCAAACTACAGTTGCAAAATTCGACTCCTTGAATTTGACTATCTCAGCGGGAACACAAAATTCAATATTTGTGTGATCCTCAATGGTTCAGTGATACAGCTAGCTGTGAGTTCAACACTTCATGTGATTCAGAATAACATTTATTTTTATTAAAACTTACTCTAGTCAACCACATTTTTTTCTTCAATCATTTGATCAAGAATGTCATAATTCAAGTCTGATTACACCCATTAGATCATAGTAAGAATGTTTAGTAATATAGTCCATTGATCCTCTAGGTATCATTGATAGTGTCTGAAAGAACCTTAAGTTATGGTTAACATACAGTACAGTCCCTTCAACTCATATATCTCGATCGAATCTGCAATCGTTGCTATATCGAGAGTTTCAAATGAATTCAATAACGATGTGATATATCTTTAAGCAATAATAGTGACATGATATGTGCAACTGAGACTACATCCAAACTCACCACCTGATGACCCTCAATGGAGTCAGCAAATGGATCAAAATGCAAGCTAGTATGTAGGCATCTATGTTATTCCGGGTCAAATGACTAATGATGTGCAACCATAATTATAGACTAATTCACTCGATAAGTGATAACCACTTGGATAGTCCGAGGGAGGGTTGTTCAGTACATCATTAAATGATCAGTCATCTATATGAATGGACATCTTCATGCCCTTGCAAATGAAACATAAAAGTTTACATCTTATATGCTATTCTCATGATCAAGCGACCTTTATCTTTATTTTAGACGGCTGATTCGGCTATGAACATGTTTAAAATATACGGTACATTTCCTAATGAGTTTCATGATTTTACATTAAGAGGTAGACCTCATGCTACCATTTGCATATTCAAGGATTTTATCTACGCAGGTTGCATGTGTATACAGATAAAGTAAAACCATAATTGGATAAAATCGTAAAATATTATTAAAATAAAGATTATTTTTATATAAGAGTCAATAAAGTTGAAGCCACAAGTTGGCTCGTTTGGCACCTACTCTAACAATCTCCCACTTGTCATATAGCCAACTAGCAATATATTTTGGACTCATTGCTTTACGATGCTTCTCAAAAAATGGACCTGGTATGAGAATCGTTAGTAGATCAACAAAGTTATATACAGATGCTACTCTCTCTACTGATATGTATCATCTTCCCACAATCTCTCGGATTATATGGAACTTCCTCAGTTTATACTTGGATAGCTGACGATACATTAATTCCTTTACTTGCACAATGGCACATGTGTTGTCACAAGTAGACCGAGACTGGATCATTTGTTTGAGAAATGACACCCAACTCTTGAGCAAAATTTCTCATCCAAACAGCCTCATTTGCTGCAACTGATGCAACTATGTATTCGGCCTCGAGGTTGAATCTTTTGTGGCATCTTGCTTAGAAATCTTCCAAGAGACAACACCTCCATAGAGCTTGAATACAAATTCAGATGTTGATTTTGAATCTTCCACATCAGATTGGAAACTATTAATCAGCATAATTTTTCAATTTTTAATTATCCACTCCCGTAAACAAAGAACACATTCTTAGTTCTTTTAAAGTGCTTAAGAATGTCCTTCACTACTTTCCATATGCAATGTACTAGGATTCGACCAATATTTGACTTGCAATACTCAGTGCAAATGTAATATCAAGTCGGGTGGATATGATATGATACATTACTACTTCCTATAGCATATGCATATGGGATACAACTCATGATTTTTGTCTCACCATCACTCTTAGGGATTATAGACTTAGATAGAGTCACATCATGACACGTTGGGAGATATCCTCTCTCGGACTCTTCCATAGAGGATCTCCTCAGTATGATATTGAGATAAGTAGATTGCGTGAACCCTAGCATCTTTTTTTATATATCTTTATAGAACTGTATTCATAATATATAAGTTGATTCACCCATATTCTTCATAGATAATTTACTAGTTAACTATACTTTAGTTGATTGCAACATTCATACTATCATTCCCAATTAATAGTAGGTTATCAACATAAAGTACTAAGAATGTCACTGCACTTCCACTAACCTTCTTGTATACACAATGAAACGTCCACTACCCTTTTATCTAAAAAAACACTAGAGCCCAATTACAAAATTACGATATCAAATAATATTAGTCAATCACAATTTCAAAAGGATAGAGCCCAATTGTACACCCTTGCAACCCTCACATATTTTTCCTCATGTTTCAGGAAGTTCCAATAATATGATCTCCATTCTCTTCACGTATCGATGCCAGACCATATCAATGTTGAACTTTAGTGGACGGTCGCTATGAGATCCCCTAATAATCTGAGCTGAAATCATGGGATTTCAACATAGTTCACGTCAAGCATGTCAGTGGAATTCAATCCAACCTCCCTAATAATATGAGCCAGACACTGACTGCTGGTAGCGGTCATCATGCAACCACCGTTGATGGAAGGCAATTAATTATTAAACTTTCTTGTAATTTTTCTTTTAATGAGCTTGATTTAAAATTTGGATCTTATCCAGAATGAGTTTGACTTTAAATTTTTTTCTCATCATTAGTTTTAAAATTTCATGTCATGTTTGTTTGTATGCTTGCTAGATTCATGCAACTCTTGTTATTATATTAATAATATACACATACTGATTATTTATAATATATCACATTCATTATAAATAATAAAGGATGATTAATAACTGAAAGCAAATTAATCCATATGAGTCATATATGGATCCATGTACCACTTTAAATAATTATCAAATAATTTTAAAACATATCATGTAAAATATCCTTATATACATCTAACAAATTGGTCATGACTCTCGATAATCTTTTTACCATATAATTCTAATATTATATTAAATCCATAATATCACATTGTTGGGTTTAGAAACTCTAAAAATATTTATTTTGATTATAAAATTTTTTTTTATTGTGTTTCTAACTTATTTAATTAAGTTTGAAGTTGATAATTTAAGATGAAAGCTGAAACTCAATTTAGCTAAACTGAAATCTGGAAAGATTCGATCTTTCAATGATATCTCCCCACTCAATGATGCAAATGATAAGCCTTCAACACAACTGAATGGAAAACTGAATTTGGAACAAGCCGTATTTCCAGTCAGTGGGGCAAAATGACGGTTGCAAGATCAAACTGATTGCACGAAAATAGCAATCAGTTGGGCAAGAGCAGTTGTGGTATTTTGGTCAGCCGGATTAGCTCGTTTATCCAAATGAAACGATTCAGTGTGCGTTACAAAGCTAAGACGATGATCTAAAAATAATATTCACAAGCTAAAGTCTGAATCAAAGTGTGAGATGATGATAAATGACGATGGAAATACTAGTTTTACGCAGGCTGAAATCAGCAATTCAGCAGATCTCATCAGTTTGTTTTAGTTGACCAGGTTCAGTTGAGCAGTTGACCAGATTCAGTTGAGCAGATGAGCAAAATTGACCAGTTTAGTAGAGGAGCAAAACTGAACTAGTTGACTAGTTGATCATGAGTAAAACTGAAGAAGTTGTCCAATTGAGCAAACCAGATGTAAGGATCGTGTATCGTATTATCGTAAATCCTGTGTGATTATCGATAATTAATGAAATTGTCATGTGATTATGTATTTGATGTATATCGTGACAATGAATTGAGAATTGAATATTGAATATGAATTGACGTTGTAAGAGCTCGAGTGGAGAGGCCGGACGCCAATATGGTACAAACATAAATATTTGTTCAGAATGTGTGGCGCCCGGGCGGTGGAAAATGACCGCCCGAGCGCCAGGATGTGTAGAATGATGTTCGTGGACAGAACATGCCGCGCCCGAGCGGTAATGTTTGACCGCCCGAGCGCGGTGTATTCGAAACTCGGGGCAGAATGTCTCGCGCTCGGGCGCGAGAATTCTACCGCCCGAGCGCGAGAGAGATGAGGATAAGAATGTTTCTTTTCTTCTTCTTTCTTCATTTCTACTTTCGAGGATTCGAGAGAGAGAGTACGAGATTTCGATTTTCTTTCTTACAAATCGACTTTGAAACGCTGTCTAAACGCGAAACAAATTATATATTTGTGATCGTCGCGTCGAGGGCTTCTGACTGAGGTAATTTTCTTCTGGTTCCAGCAGCTCTAAATATCAAAGTGCTGGAATAGCATGTAATTGAAGTTGAATTTCTGATATATAGTAGAATAACCGACAAAAAACTCATATTCGAAGTCGGAATTGAATTATGATATGATTTTGATTTGATATGAATTTTTGAAGTTTCAAATGATATTTGAAACTCATATTAATGATTTTAGACTATTTTATTGATTGGAATGAGTATGTTATTGATGTAGATAAAGTATTATACCGATATCTTCAGCCTACATCAACTGGAAACGAAGAATTGAGGTATGTTGTGACTGGGTAACATACGACAGGTATCTGTATTATATGATATATGATTGGATTGGAATACGTGTATATATGCCGGCATACATAACATTATGATTTGAATATCGATGTATAAAATAAATGTTTTGTTAACACACATCATTTTATGCATACATCGATACATGACATGCACGTTGAGCTATGATCCTCGGATACCTTGATATGATTGGATTGGATTCCGGGGTTTGTGAACACAATCGCTATGCCGGTATTATATGACCCATAAAGCATAGACAATTGTGGCCCCATATGATTGGATATAAGATGTGGGATTTGATGGCGCTTTGCCGACGCTATCATACGTGTATTCCCATATCGGCCGGTGTGCCAGCTCGAGCATTGATTTGATTTGATAGAGATTCGATTGATTCTGACATGTGCTCAGTGGATGGGCATTTGACCTGATACCTCCAGGACATACATGCATTGCATACCATATATCATTGTTTAGATATCTGTGGTATATATGATTGGTTGTTCCATACGGAGCTTTGCTCACCCCCAAGGGGGGCTGTTGTTGTCTTTGTGTGTGGACAATGGCAGGTACTCCAGGATATCAGGAGACCGGAGAGGGTACTTCTGGTGGAAGCCACAGCTTGGGCTGAGGTTTATGTTTATGTCTTGTTCCCAGTATATATGTATATGTATCTATATACCGGGGCATGTCCCGAGGATATGAGATGTTTGTATGTGATTGGTTGTGATTACGTGTGGGCATGATTATGACGTGAGATGAGATACTATTTTTAGTATTAAAATAAAATGACTTGGGCTCATTGTAAAGAAAATTTAAACTCGTTTTCCGATGTGATTAATTAACCCTAATCATATAGCATTGTAATAACGATTAGGAGCTAAGGGCCCCACACTAGATGGTATCAGAGCATAGCTGGGAATGCTCTATTGAGTCTTGTGTACACTTGAATAGGCACAAATGAATTGTGCGTATGTGTTTAACTTATTTGTATTACTTGCTCTTATGTGATTTGATTTGAGTAAGTATCTGATGAGATTGATGATATGAGGTGATGAGATTATGAAATTGATATGAAATTGTGATATTCATCTTTTGATTTGTAGATGGATCACACAAATGAAACTGCGAGTAGCAGTACTGAGAGGATTGTTGGGCAATTTGAAGGATTGTCCATGGATGTGGTGATGGCTCGATTTCAGGATTTGAAACCACCGAGGTTCTTTGGCACTGAGAGTGCAGAAAGAGCTGAGGCCTGGCTAGAAGGATATCGAGCACTTGTTTAATATTGTTGAGTATTCCAAGGCTCGGAGACTGAAACTTGCTCTCTATCAGCTGAAAGACCGAGCTAAATCTTGGTGGGAAGTCGCTGAGATTGGATTGAAAGAGGTCGGGACTGAAGTCACATGGGATGTCTTCAAGGCCCAGTTTTTGGAGCAGTATTCCCCTCCTTCTTATTATACTGCTCAGGAGAATGAATTCAATAATCTACAGCAGGGAACGATGACTGTTGCAGAGTATGCTTCGAAATTTTCTACGTTACTGAAGTATGCACCTCACGTAGCTAGAAATGCGAGGGCAAAATATAACAGGTTTGTAAATGGTTTACTTCCTACTTTGTATACCTATGTTGTTTCTGGATTGCCTACCAGCTACGCAGAGGCAGTTGAACGAGCCAAGGCAGCCGAGGCTGGATTTAGGCGGGGAGGCCCACAGTATACTCCTCCAGCTCCGGTGTCAGCCCAGCAGCCTACTTTGCGACCGAGGGGTAAGAAGTTCAAGAAGACTGGCTCTGCTTCTTCGAGTTCTAGTGGATCACAGAGAGGGAGTCCTGTGATTGCTCCCTACTGTAGCCATTGTGGGGGGTAAACATACTATCGAGCAGTGTCGAGGTATGTTTGGTACTTGTTATCAATGTGGGCAGGAAGGCCATTTCTCTCGAGTATGTCCGAACAAGGGTACGACTTCTGCTCAACCCCAGCCAGGATTTAGAGGTGACCCTAGTATGATGAGACCTGCTGTTCCTGTCCCATCTTTTCAGCAGTCAAGTGTGCCACGATATCGAGGACCGGGTGGTCAGAGTGCCCAAGTTCCTCCTCAAGTGAGAGTATACGCCATGACTGAGGATCAGGCGAGAGAAGCTTCTGGTGGTGTGATTGCAGGTATTTGCACGCTTTGCGATTATCCTGCACGTGTTTTATTTGATACAGGAGCATCTCATTCATTCATATCTCATGTATTTGTTGCATCTCACGATATTGAGTGTACCCCGTTGTATGATACTTTGTCGATAGCCACGCCAGCAGGGAAGATTATTTTGTCCGAGAAAGTTGTGCATAATTGTGTACTGATCTATGATGATAATGTGGTATTTCTGAATTTGATTGTCCTCCCTATGCACGACTTTGATTGTATTGTTGGCATGGATATCTTGACGACAAATCGAGCTACTGTTGATTGTGGTCATGGAGTGGTTCGATTTCGACCGATTGATGGACCCAAGTGGAATTTTTATGGCAAGGGTTCCCAAGCCAAAATTCCATTGGTATCTTCCTCGGAGATGTCTCGATTGTTGACTGACGGAGATGAGGGTTATCTTATCTACGCTATTGATATATTTAAGAAGGAGTCTTCTTTATCTGAGATTCCAGTTGCGAAAGAATTCTCGGATGTATTTCCTGATGAGATTCCTGATTTTCCTCCTCATCGAGAAGTTGAGTTTAGTATTGATCTTATGCCGGGGACTGCGCCTATTTCGAAAGCTCCTTATCGCATGGCACCCCTGGAATTGAAAGAATTGAAAGAACAATTACAAGATCTTCTCGATAAGGGATATATTCGATCGAGTGTATCACCTTGGGGAGCTCCAGTTTTATTTGTTCGAAATAAATATGGTACTATGCGAATGTGTATCGATTATAGGCAGCTGAATCGGGCTACTGTGAAAAATAAGTACCCACTTCCTCGTATTGATGATTTGTTTGATCAGCTTCAAGGTACTTCTGTATACTCGAAGATTGATCTTCGATCTGGGTATCATCAAGTGCGAGTTCGAGACGAAAATGTGCCCAAAACTGATTTTCGTACGAGGTATGGCCACTATAAATTCCTGGTTATGCCTTTTGGTCTTTCGAATGCTCCTGCCATTTTTATGGACTTAATGAATCGGGTCTTTTGAGATTATGTAGACCGATTCGTTATTGTTTTTATTGATGATATTCTTGTGTATTCAAAATCGAAGAAGGAGCATGCTGAACATCTGAGACTGGTACTTCAAACTCTTCGTACGAGTCATTTGTATGCCAAATTGTCCAAATGCGAGTTCTGGATGGACAAAGTGGTATTTCTGGGCCACGTCATTTCGAGACATGGCATATCTGTTGATCCTGCGAAGGTCGAAGCTGTATTGAATTGGCCGAGACCTACGAATGTTCCTGAGATCCGTAGTTTCATGGGTTTAGCTGGATATTATCGTCGTTTTATTGAAGGATTTTCGAAGATAGCTAAACCTATTACTCAACTGACACATAAGAATCATCGATTCATTTGGTCGGATGAATGTGAAGCTAGTTTTCTTGAATTGAAGACGAGATTGACCACATCACCTGTGCTTACTATTCCCTCAGGTACCGGAGGATTTGTGGTATGTACAGATGCATCTGGTAAAGGTTTGGGTTGTGTTCTGATGCAACATGGCAAAGTGGTTGCTTATGCGTCTCGTCAATTGAAATCTCATGAAACACGTTATCCTGTTCATGATCTCGAATTGGCTGCCATTGTGTTTGCTTTGAAGACTTGGCGCCATTACTTGTACGGAGAAAAGTTTGTTATCTATTCGGACCATAAGAGTCTGAAATATCTCTTTTCTCAATCTGATCTGAATATGAGGCAACGCAGGTGGATGGATCTCCTGAAGGATTTTGATTGTGAGATTCAATATCACCCTGGATCGGTGAATGTTACTGCGGATGCCCTGAGCCGTAAAGTTTATGATTCTGTTTTAGCTTCTGTCAGTGTCGCCAAGGTACATGAGGATATATGTACTTCTGGTTGGACTTTTCACTCGAATTGGAATTCTGTCACTGTCTCAGCATTGCAAATTGAGCCGAATTTGATATCAAAAATACAAAAGGCCCAACGAAGCGATGCTCAAATCCAAAAGTCGAAAGAACTTGTATCTGCAGGACATCAGTCTAGATTCCAGATTTCTTCTGATGGTTCTTTACGACTTAATGGTCGGCTGGTAGTTCCTGACAACTCTGATTTGAGATCTGTCTTTCTTCGAGAAGCACATTGTAGCAAATACAGTATTCACCATGGAGGTCGGAAGATGTATTTGACATTGAGACCTCAATTCTGGTGGAGACGTATGAAGAAGGACATTGCTGAGTTTATTTCTAAATGTCTTGTCTGCCAGCAAGTAAAAGCCGAGAGAATGAAACCTGGAGGATTGATCCATAGTCTCGAAATCCCGAAATGGAATTGGGAACATATTGCTATGGATTTCGTGACTCATTTACCTCGTTCGCCCAAGGGCTGTGATGCTATTTGGGTCATTATTGATCGGCTTTCGAAATATGCACATTTTATTCCGTATGAGCGGAGTTATCCCTATAAGAGAATGGCCCGTTTATATATTGAGAATGTTGTGAGACTGCACGGTGTGCCAGTCTCGATTGTGTCTGATCGTGATCCCAGATTTGCTTCTAAATTCTGGGGTAGTTTTCAGGAAGCGATGGGTACGCGTTTGGCTATGAGTACTGCTTATCATCCTCAAACTGATGGCCAAACTAAGCGTACGATTCAGACTCTAGAGGATATGTTGCGTGCTGTTGTGATGGACTTCAGGATGGGATGGCAAGATGCCTTACCATTGGTTGAATTTTCTTATAATAATAGTTTTCAGACGAGTAGCGGTAAGTCACCGTTTGAAGCTCTATATGGGAGACGATGTAGATCATCATTATTCTGGGATGAAATTGGTGAGAAACAATTGACTGGACCTGAAATGATACAGGAAATGAACGATAAGGTTCAGTTGATTCGGCAGCGGATGAAAGCTGCTCAGGATCGTCAAACAAGTTATGCGAATAAACGAAGGCGACCCTTGGAATTCCAGAAAGGTGACAGAGTGTTTCTGAAAATATCTCCCTTTAGAGGCACTGTTCGATTTGGCATGCGAGGGAAGTTGTCACCTCGATATGTTGGTCCATATGAGATTCTTGATCGAGTCGGTGATCTTGCATATCGATTGGCATTACCACCAGCTCTATCTTCCATTCACGATGTATTTCATGTTTCTATGCTGAGGAAATATGAACCAGATCCATCACATGTGCTGGCACCTGATGAAGTTGAACTGGATCCTTCTCTTTCCTATGTTGAACAACCTGTTCGCATTATGGATCGAAAGGAGAAGATATTGAGAAACAAATCGATTCCCCTAGTACGAGTGCAATGGACACGACATGGTGTTGAAGAATCAACGTGGGAATTGGAAAGCAAAATGCAAGATTCGTATCCGCATTTGTTTAATTCTACGACATCTATTCCATTGTATTCGATGTATTCTGATCCTTATTCTGATTTTAGTTTTGATATGTACTATAACTGGTGACATATGTATATGTACCAATGTTATGTATATAAGATGTTTGATATTTCGAGGACGAAATCTTTTAAGAGGGAGAGAAATGTAAGGACCGTGTATCGTATTATCGTAAATACTTTGTGATTATCGATAATTAATGAAATTGTCATGTGATTATGTATTTGATGTATATCGTGACAATGAATTGAGAATTGAATATTGAATATGAATTGACGTTTTAAGAGCTCGAGTGGAGAGGCCAGACGCCAATATGGTACAAACATAAATATTTGTACAGAATGTGTGGCGCCCGGGCGGTGGAAAATGACCGCCCGAGCGCCAGGATGTGTAGAATGATGTTCGTGGACAGAACATGCCACGCCCGAGCGGTAATGTTTGACCGCCCGAGCGCGGTGTATTCGAAACTCGGGGCAGAATGTCTCGCGCTCGGGCGCGAGAATTCTACCGCCCGAGCGCGAGAGAGACGAGGATAAGAATGTTTCTTTTCTTCTTCTTTCTTCATTTCTACTTTCGAGGATTCGAGAGAGAGTACGAGATTTCGATTTTCTTTCTTACAAATCGACTTTGAAACGCTGTCTAAACGCGAAACAAATTATATATTTGTGGTCGTCGCGTCGAGGGCTTATGACTGAGGTAATTTTCTTCTGGTTCCAGCAGTTCTAAATATCAAAGTGCTGGAATAGCATGTAATTGAAGTTGAATTTCTGATATGTAGTAGAATAACCGACAAAAACTCATATTCGAAGTCGGAATTGAATTATGATATGATTTTGATTTGATATGAATTTTTGAAGTTTCAAATGATATTTGAAACTCATATTAATGATTTTAGAGTATGTTATTGATTGGAATGAGTATGTTATTGATGTAGATAAAGTATTATACCAATATCTTCAGGCTACATCAACTGGAAACGAAGAATTGAGGTATGTTGCGACCGGATAACATACGACAGGTATCTGTATTATATGATATATGATTGGATTGATTGGATTGGAATACGTGTCTATATGCCTATTTGTTGATTTGATGTGGCATAACATAATATTATGATTTGAATATCGATGTATAAAATAAATGTTTTGTTAACACACATCATTTTATGCATACATCGATACATGACATGCACGTTGAGCTATGATCCTTGGATACCTTGATATGATTGGATTGGATTCCGGGGTTTGTGAACACAATCGCTATGCCGGTATTATATGACCCGTAAAGCATAGACAATTGTGGCCCCATATGATTGGATATAAGATGTGGGATTTGATGGCGCTTTGCTGACGCTATCATACGTGTATTCCCATATCGGCCGGTGTGCCAGCTCGAGCATTGATTTGATTTGATAGCGATTCGATTGATTCTGAAATGTGCTCAGTGGATGGGCATTTGACCTGATACCTCCAGGACATACATGCATTACATACCATATATCATTGTTTAGATATCTGTGGTATATATGATTGGTTGTTCCATACGGAGCTTTGCTCACCCCCAAGGGGGGCTGTTGTTGTCTTTGTGTGTGGACAATGGCAGGTACTCCAGGATATCAGGAGACCGGAGAGGGTACTTCTGGTGGGAGCCACAGCTTGGGCTGAGGTTTATGTTTATGTCTTGTTCCCAGTATATATGTATATGTAGCTATATACCGGGGCATGTCCCGAGGATATGAGATGTTTGTATGTGATTGGTTGTGATTACGTGTGGGCATGATTATGATGTGAGATGAGATACTATTTTTAGTATTAAAATAAAATGACTTGGGCTCATTGTAAAGAAAATTTAAACTCGTTTTCCGGTGTGATTAATTAACCCTAATCAGATTGCATTGTAATAACGATTAGGAGCTAAGGGCCCCACACCAGAACTGAAAAAGTTGACCAATTGACCAAGAGCCAAACTAAACCAGTCGACCAGGAGCCAAACGGAATGACCAGTTTAGACTCGGGAAAAATTCCAGCAAGACAGAAATGACTGTTTCAGTATCAGAAACTTTCCCAACTGTCATTTTCTTGTATCTAACGTATATATCATTGTTTGAGCCTATAAATATAACATCTTGAAGATCAAATATAAGTTTAGGAAGGGGATTCAAATCATGAGCAGCCTACATGAAGAAATGAGCTAGAATGAGCAAGTCCAAGTGTGAGGATGTATTTGAGAGATACACATACTATAACGGATGAAATCCTCACACACAATCACTCATACATATAAATGAGAGTTGAGCTTCAAAGTTTAGTTGAGTGGGTCTTCACACAGAGATACTAAAGATTGTGTTTCTAGTCTTGGCATAAGAGACGTTAAACATTATGCGGATTGTAAGGTTGCGGCCTACAATTAAGAGTGTGCTAGGAGTTTCAATTATACAAGAGATAAGTCTAAGTTGAAATGAGTTTGTACAACGTGTTGTATAAATCAAAATATTCTAGAGTATCTTTATCAAGGGGAAGAGAGGGTGACGTAGGAGTTGTTAATCTCTGAACATCCATAATATTTTTTTTGTCTATTTATTTATTGCATTTACTTATAATTTTTTTATTTTAATAATGGATTTTTGAACCATTTTATGTGTTCTTCAAATACAAATATTGCATACCAAATGTTTAATAAAATGCTTCAACACAAATGTTTTTTGATAGGCTCATAATAGTTTGTATTTTTATTGTCATATCTTTCATTGTTACAACTACCAACGTGCTTAATTGACACATTTTTTGTGATTTTATTGTAGAAGGAAGTTTTCCGCTCTTGCGAAAAATCTGGGCTAAAAAGGTGATTTTACATCGCAATTAAAGTTGCCGATATGATCTTAGTGAGATACGTGGAGCAGAAAAATTCAGAAGATGTTTTTGGATAAGGCGTGATCATGCCTTGTGACAATTCCTTGGCTGCCTAGTGAGATAAAGAATTTTCACATCAAGCAATAAATAGAAGATAGAGTTTTTTCAATAAAAAAAACTCTATATTCTTAATTGATATTTCCTAATATCTTTTATTTTTTAGTAATTATGTTAAAATTTAGATATTTGGGCTTTTATACTTTTTTGGACCCAAAAATAAAAACAATTCCTTTCTTTCCTACAAAAACTCACGTTCAACAAGAGGCGGCACAATCAATTCACTCCCAACCTCCTCCTACAAAAGAAAAACAATTCACGTGAAGAGCAAAAGAAAAGCACAATGATTTTCTCTCAACTTCTCTCCACAACTTTAGGCTAAGTTTTAGTTCTATCCAGGGCATATTTTTACTATTTCAATTTATCACTGTGAGGTCTTTGTGCTTTAATTTAATAGTCGTGCTTTGTTCAAGCATTTGTTGAATTATGATTTATTTATATGAAAGCTGTATGTTGATTAATCTGACAATTTAATTCGATATATAATTTTCTACTGCTATCCATGAATTCAGTGATCTGTAATTTTCATGAACGATTGGTACATGAGTAGCGATACTTGTAACTGCATGAATACATAATATGTTAGTCGAAGAACAGTGATACAATTGAATAGTAGAAATCTCTTGAATCGAGCTTGGTAATATTAATTTAAATTTCATTAGTTATTCATCTTGATTAATTATTTCTTTTTGCATGTTAAATTTAGTTTAGTATTTTATTAAATTCATATTCCAAAATCCCCCCCTTTATTTTCATTTTACTCGAAAAGAATTATCCTCTGTTCCCTGTGGACTCGACCCTGCTCACCATTACATTAATTTTATTTAGAGGGTAGGAATTTAAGTTTGATGTCACAACGACAGCACACCAAATTTTGGCGCCATTGCCGGGAAACGGTGCAAGGTTAGTTTTTTCGAGTTTTGTTATTATTATATTTTTTTATGTCTCATTTTTCTTTGTTGGAAACTAGATTCTGGAGTTTGACAAAACATGAATCAATCGATTAACAAAATATGAATCAACTGATACGCGTAAGCAAATTCGGCAACTGAACTTATCAACTGAAATCAGCTGATACAATGATACAGAGTAAACTGATCAGTTGGAACTGATCAGTTAGAACATTCAGCCGAATGCCTTAAAGTCTCTCAACTGAAGATGTCTCGGGAAAGAACAAAGAAGACATAACAGATTACAAGAGCGCCGCACAACAACCAAGACTACTTAAAACAACTCATTCCGGACAAAGCAATTAAGACGCCGAATTACAATAAATGAAGCAAACAATATCGAAGGAATAATCAAGTGGAAACCAACGGATACAAAGATTCAAATTTATCTCAAGATTACCGTTGGAAAAGAAGAGTATAAATATGGCAGAAGAAAAAGAAGAAGCAACGATACACCATTCAAAACTTGCTATTACTCTGTCAAACTCTCAGCTCACTCTTACTTGATTTATTCGTAGCAATCAAGGCTACAAGTTGAGCAAACTAGCACTCTGTAATATTTGTTAATTCAATAGTGCTAAGATCAGTTACGCACAGAGATCATTTTGTAATACAGAGAGTTTCAGTTTAGGCAGCGGGTAAGTCCTAACTGAAGTGGGTCTGTACAAGTGTTGTATCGGATCAAAGTCTTTTAGTGGAAATCCTATCCTTGCGATAGAAGGGGTGACGTTGGAGTAACTGAATTCTCCGAACATCCAGAAACAATCCTTGCGTATTTTATTTCAGTTCTGTATTCTATCTGTCAGTCAGTTACCTTCCGCAACTACCTCAGTTTAACTGATTGATATTGACCAACAAGATTCCGAGAATCAGTTTGTCACCAAACTGAACTCAAAAATTCTAAAAGACCAATATTAATTGAGAGTGTTTATTCAACCCCCCCTTCTAAACACTCTTGACACGTCAATCGTTCCTATCAAGTGGTATCAGAGCAGTTGAATCTTGTTCTTGAATACTTCTGATCTATAAATCTGCTAGCATGACTTCATTCAATAAAATTCCTATGTTCTCAAGAGAAGATTTCGATGACTGGAAAATCAGAATGCAGGCTCACTTAGCTGCACAAGATGATGACATGTGGTATGTCATAATAGACGGACCCATGAAGATTCTAAAATCAAATACAGCAATTGCCATAACTGAAGGGGCACCACAGAGAATTCAAAAGTCCAGAGAAGAGTAGACAACTGAGGACAAAAGAAAAGCCAATCTTGACAATGTGGCCAAAGATACTCTATACAAAACACTGGACAAAGCAACATTCAACAAAATAAAGATGTGCAAAACAAGGAAAGTTGATTCAGTTATATGAAGGAAATGACCAAACAAAAGAAAATAAACTCTCTGTTGCTGTTCAGAAATTTGACAATATCAAAATGAAGGTTGGAGAATCAATGAATGAGTATGATGAAAGGGTGAGCAGTATTGTAAATGAATTAAATGCACTCGAAAAAGTGTATACTAACAAAGAGGTTGCACTAAAAGTGATGAGAGGTCTTCCAAAGGAATGGGATGTCAAAACTATGGCTATGAGAGAATCTAAAGACTTGAACCAGATCGAACTTCATGAACTATTTGCTGATTTAAAGGCCTATGAATTTGAATTGCAGAGCAGAGAAGGAGAACCATTTACTCCTACAGCTACAACTGCTCTAGCAGCTGTAAGAACTGAATCAACTAGTTCAGTCGAGAAATCTGCCGATCAGTTAAGAAATGATGCTATGTCATTATTCATCAAAAAGTTTGGGAGGTTCATGAGAAAGAACCAAGGAAACTTTCAGAAGCAATACCAGAAAAACAATTCCAAAGAAGAAATAAATGCTTGCTACAATTGTGGCAAAACAGGTCATTATATTGATGACTGTCCTAAACCTAAAAAGGACAGTCAAGGATCAACTGACAGAAGAAAGAAATCATATGAGCATAAGAGAAGACCTAGATGATAAGAAAACCTACAGAAAGAAACATGAGGTTCTATTAGCTGAAGAGAACAAATCCAAATGGGCAGAAACTAATAGTGACGAATCAGAACCAGAAAGCTCATATAGCTCAAGTGATGAAGAGGAAGTCAAATGTCTAATGGCCAATGATACAGAAGCAGAATCTAAAATTCAACAGGTATTTGATTTTAGTTCAACTGATTTTACACGAAAAGAACTCATTTTAACATTGCATGAAATGGTAAATGAGTACCAGAAACTTGCATCATCGGAGGAAATAAAGTCAAAGCAAAATGATCCCATGGACAATAAAACCAAAACTGATGAATCAGTTGATGGGTTGAGTCTAAAAAAGGAAATTGCTGAGTTAAAAGCAGAGAGAAAGAAAGATCAGTCACTGATCCAGAAATTGATCCTTGAAAATTCAAAACAGACTGAACTCATTCAATCTTGGAATAAGTCGTCTACTGCACTGAATGAGATGCAGAATTCACAAAAATCAGTTTCTGATAAAACTAGTTTAGGGTTCAGTAATAAAGGAGAAACGTTTTCAAATGATACTCAACCAAAGCTGACAATGAACAAAGGGAAGTACATTCACTTTTTCAAATCAGCAGTGGTACAAGAACAAATTGAGCCCAGTAAACTGATTGAACAACCTACTGAGAAGTTGAACAAGGCTAGAAGATATGGGATTGGCTATAGCCAAAAGCTTTCAACTGATTCACAAAGCGGGCCATCAAAAAGATTTCACAAAAACTATTCGAATGGCTATGTCAATTACTATAACTGCAAGCCAGTTCAGAAGAGATACAGATTGAACAATCAGTTGAATAAGACTAAAACACATACTGTATCATCTGTACACTACTCACCAAGCACACAAAAGCCGAGAAAAACCATTTGGAATACAACTACTGGAAAGTCAGTTAGACTAATCCAAGTATGGGTTCCAAAGGGACTAATAAGTTTTGGACCCAAATAGATATGGGTACCAAATCATATTATGTGTGTGCTTGCAGGTAACAGGTACAGATAAAAATTCAATATGGTATTTGGACAGCGGCTGCTCACGACATATGACAGGAGATACAAGTATGCTATCTCAACTGACCAAATATAGTGGTCCAAACATCAGTTTCTGAGATAATTCCAAAGGTAAAACCGTGGGTAAGGGTAAGCTTATCCATGGTAACTTTACTATTAAAGATGTTTTATTAGTAGAGAATCTGAAGTATAACTTGATTAGCATCAGTCAGTTATGCGACAATGGATTCTCGATACAATTTGATAAATACTCATGCTCAGTTAAAACATCAACTGATGAAATCATACTAACTGGAAAACGATGTGGAAACACATATAAAGTCAGTTGGAATGAACAACCTCATGCACCAGTCTGCTTTATTGCTTCAAAATCATCTCAAAACTGGTTGTGGCATAAAAGGTTAAATCATTTAAACTTTAAATCCATTGCCTATTTGGGTAAACATGAACTTGTAACTGGTTTGCCAAAAATAAATTTTTCAAAAGAAAAACTTTGCTCAGCATGTTAGTGTGGAAAACAAGTACGATCTTCTTTCAAAAACAAGGGATGTAAATCTTCATCCCGATGCTTAGAACTATTGCACATGGATCTCTTCGGTCCAATAGCAGTCATGAGCTTAGGGGGAATGAAATACACCTTGGTGGTCGTAGATGATTTTTCAAGATTTACTTGGGTTATATTTCTCAAATCCAAAGACCATACGGCTGCACAACTGATTAGACTCTTTAAAAGACTTTTAAATGAAAAATCAGTTGGGATTGATCGAATCAGATCTGATCGAGGAACTGAATTCATCAATCAAACACTTTCAAGCTTTCTAGAAAATGCTGGAATCAAGCATGAGCTCTCAGCAGCAAGAACTCCTCAGCAAAACGGTGTAGCTGAGAGAAGAAATCGCACCCTTAAAGAAGCTGCTAGAACAATGCTTGCTGATTCTGGTATTTCTCAAAGATTTTGGGCAGAGGCAGTAAACACTGCATGTTATACTCAAAACAGATCAATGATTAATAAGAATCATATGAAAACACCATATGAGATCTGGCATGGAAGAAAAAGTATAATCACTTATTTCAAAATATTCGGCTGTAGATGTTTTATTCATGATAATGATAAAAATTACTTAAAAGCATTCGATGCCAAATCTGTAGAAGGAATATTCCTTGGATATTCATCAGTTAGTATAGCTTATAGAGTCTTTAATAAGAAAACTTTAAATGTTGAAGAATCTGCGAATGTTGATTTTGATGAAACTGTACTAACTGATAAGCCAACTGATCAAGTTGAGCTAGCTGATCGATTTACAGATATCAGTTTGGAAGATGATGACAAAGATAAAAGTCATAATAATCAAAACATCTTTCAAACACCAGAACCAGAGATATTAGATCAATTAAATGAGCAAGAAGTCAATGCTGACAATCAGCTATTAAAGCAAACTGATAACATTCAAATACCAGCTGACAAGGCATCAACTGAAGCTGAAAACTGCATTCAGTTACCAACTGAAGAAGTTGCTGATGCAACAAATGCAGAGTACAGATGGAGAAAATCACATCCACCACAACTGGTAATAGGAAATCCATCTGATCCAGTAAGAACTCGCAATCAAATGTTAAATTTATTTATTCATTCAGCCTTTGTCTCACAAATGGAACCAAAGAAAACCGATGAAGCTCTTGCTGATCCTAACTGGGTAAATGCTATGCAAGAAGAGCTGAATCAGTTCACTCACAATAACGTCTGGAACTTAGTTCCAAGACCAACTTCAAAACCATTATAGGTACAAAATGGGTGTACAGAAATAAACTAAACGAGGACGGTTCAGTTATACGCAACAAAGCAAGACTAGTAGCACAAGGATATAGGCAAGAAGAAGGAATTGACTACGATGTGACGTATGCTCCAGTTGCAAGATTGGAAGAAATCAGAATATTTCTTGCTTATGCATCTCACAAAAACTTCAAAGTTTACCAGATGGATGTGAAGAGTGCATTCCTAGACGGTCAGTTACAAGAAGAAGTATATGTTGAACAACCTCCAGGTTTTGTAAATCACAAACTTCCTGATCATGTATACTATTTGAACAAAGCATTATATGGTCTTAAACAAGCTCCCAGGGCTTGGTACGAAACTCTTTCGAAATTCCTAACTGATCATGACTTTACAGTCGGATCAGTTGATAAGACCTTGTTCAAATTTACTAAAATTAATCATATTCTATTAGTTCAAATTTATGTTGATGATATAATATTTGGGTCAACTAACCCAAATTGTGCGAAAAGATTGCAAAGTTAATGCAGGACAAGTTTGAAATGAGCATGATGGGTGAACTGACATTTTTTCTTGGACTGCAAGTGAAGCAACTGGAAACTGGTATATTCATTAGTCAAACAAAATATACAAAGGAGTTGCTAAAGAAAATTGGTATGGAATCATGCTCAGCTGCAACTACTCCCATGAGCTCATCAGTTAAACTAGATACTGACGAAGGGGGAATATCAGTAGATGCGACATTATATAGAGGATTAATAGGTTCATTGTTGTACCTAACAGCCAGTCGACCTGATATTATTTTTGCTGTCTGTATGTGTGCCAGATTTCAAGCAAATCCTAAGCAATCACATTTCTCAGCTGCTAAAAGAATTCTGAGATATCTTAAGGACACGCAAAATGTTGGGCTATGGAATTCCAAAGACTCCACCTTCAATTTAGTTGGATATTCAGATGCAGATTATGCAGGATGTAAGCTTGATCGCAAAAGTACAAGTGGATCTTGTCAGTTCTTAGGAGACAGACTGATCTCTTGGTTCAGCAAGAAGCAGACATCCATAGCTACCTCAACAATAGAAGCAGAATATCTTGCTGCTGGTAGCTGTTGTGCACAACTGATCTGGATTCAGCAACAACTGAAGGATTATGGAGTAACGTCAACTGAATCGCCCATATTTTGTGATAATACCAGCATAATTGCCATCACTTATAATCCAGTTCTTCACTCAAGGACCAAGAATATAGATGTCAGGCATCACTTCATTAGGGATCATGCGTTAAAAAAGGATATTCGACTAGAATATATTTCAACTGAACAGAAAGCAGCTGACATCTTCACAAAACCATTACCCGAGGCTAAGTTTTCTTACTTTCGAAATATTCTTGGTTTAATTGATTTATCTTAGAAATTATTAGTAATATTGCTTCACTAACAGAATTTATATGTAGAAAATAAGAACACAACAAATTGAAAATAACACTTCATTAAGAATACCAACGTTCCCATTTTACAGAAGATGTCATGGAATCAACTGAATCTAGCCACGCCCTAACCCAATCATTTAACTCATAAATTCAAACTCTAGCAAATGCCCTAGATTTCGAAATCTTATCAACAACATGCCACTCCTTCCATAGCATCGCCTCCAAAAGACATTTGTCTTCAACCAAATCCCTAACATGCCTAACTTCAAAACGTTAAAATTATTTCAGTGCTCTTGCCTCCTGAGCACGAGTAGGAATAGCACCACTGTCACTCACCCTCTTCAACTCATGAATCTTTTCCCATGTTGACATCACCTTCTGAAAAACATATATCTCCATCTTTCTCTTGATATCTTTTAAACGAGGGGTTGACTGCTCAGTAACATGAACATGAGTGCTGCTGCATGCATCAGAATCAGACATATTGAAATATTTTTGAACTGATATTGCATCACATTTTTATCACTATCATCTTATTATAGGAAAATGACGTTGGAGAAGCTGAAGAGTCTCAAGTGAGTCAAAGTGTCTTTCACATTTACCAAGGACTTTAAGTTATCAGTTGTTCATTGTCAACTGACACCAGTTTGAATTCTATTAATAGTTGTTTAAATAGTCCCAGTTCATGATCAACTTATGACAGTTAGTCTCTCATCAGTTCATTTGTTTACATATCACAACTGAAGAAATATATCATGTAGTGACCCGTTCCAGAATCACCTACTAATTGAGAACTAAGCATGCAATTAACCTAATTAACCATAATCAGAGATAACAGCGGAAATAGTCAACAAGATAATGGTTATACATGTAGTAACCCGAATCCCAAATTGGGTAATTAACGGATTATTGGTGATTAAGAAGGTTTAATGTGTAATTTTGACCGTGGTCATGATCGGACGGACCGAAGATGGTTCGGTAGCAACGAAGAGTTCGGAAGGTCCGAAGTGAGTTCGGTGGATCCGAACATGAGGTGTCAAGAGTCGATGGACACGTGCATGTTCGGACGGTCCGAAGTGTATGATCGGAGGATCCGATCATGAGCTGTCAAGAGCCGATGGACACGTAAGAGTTCGGACGTTCCGAAGAGGGTTCGGACGATCCGAACATGGCCTATAAATAGTGGTCGGATTTCCTCATTTTGACTCGCCAATTCAGAGAATTCCATAGCATTTCAGTCGTTTCTGACAGGTTCTAGTCTTGTTCCGAGATTTGGGCACTAGCGGGGAGCTGCTGGTCTTGTAGCAGAGCTGTGCTCTAGTTGGGAGCTAGCGGCATCAGCGGGCTAGCGACGGACGAAGGTTTGGAATTTTATCAGTATTTATCTCAGGATTATCTAGTTAAGTCTGGTAGATAAGTTTAGTGATGGTTTTCACTTGATGAATAGGCTTGGATTAGACCTGTTGTCTGGTGGTTCCAGTGGATTAGGATTGCTGTGATAGAGGTACGAAAGTACTATCCGAGATATCCTGGTTGAGTATACATTCTTATATGTGTTGCATGATTATGTGGTGCATTGATATATGTCATATGATGCATGTTATTATGTCACGTTTATTACTGCACGTTGCATTTCATGTTGAGCCGTATTCTCCTTTGAGATAGCCTTTATTGTTGAGCTGTATCTCTTTCGAGATAAGCTATATCTTGGGGCCGCTCAGCCCTGTCTTGTGGACGCATGGACACCGAGAGTACACAGTGGCCGACGGGTCGGGAGGGCTTCGGTGGTCCGGGACATTTTAGGTCCACGTCTGTCTTGTAGTGGATGCAGTGACCCAGAGGTTGGACCGCGCGGCACTATCCACTTGGCGCCTCTAGACTGAGCATTGTTGAGATCCTTTTGTGACTCCTGTTTCTTGACTACCCCGGTATCATGATCATAGCATGTGCATTTCATATAGGTCTGTATACTCATACTTTTGTACTGGGCGTTCTTATCGCTCACGTCCTCGGTTTTGTTTATTCTTGGACACCCCATTCCCGCGGGGCAGGCCTCAGGTTGGACAGCTCAGGAGGAGCAGGAGGAGGACGTTGAGTAGCTGGTTGGTTTAGTTTATCGGTATTGTTTTGATTCGATATGGTTGTATTGGATATTTTTATTTTTGAGTTATTCTAGATTTCGATTGGGTTGTTTAACCATTATTTTTGTTGACTTTTCCGCTGTTATCTCTGATTATTGTTAATTAGGTTAATTGCATGCTTAGTTTTTGATTAGTAGGTGATTCTGGAACGGGTCACTACATATCATTTGTAGAAAAACAGAGTTAAAACCAGATAAATATTTCATTACTTATAAATGTTGGTCTGGATTACATCATCATACTTCTTCTCCACAACAATTATCCAAAATTTCAGCCAAACAGATAGAGAAGAAGGAGCAGTCATGAGAAAGTTGTGAGAATAAGCTATGCGCCTCAGGATCTTCAATTCCTTGCGGAGCATCAGCTGATACTTGTGACCGTCCTTGAAGACGTCCACCCACACAGCAATATTCAAGTGCTTTCGCACTTGATTCAGTTCTGCCACCAATTCAGGAGTGGTGGCCTCCCCAGAGTTGTATAAGAGCTCAAGCTCCTGCAATCGCTCCCAGTAATGCAGATTTTCATAGAAGACTTCGTCTTCTATCTCAGCCTTCCTGGCATCCACAGAAAAGGGAGAAAGACTTGAGTCACCCGTATCAGACATTTTTTATCTTGAATATTTTGGATGATATGTCTAAACCTAATTGAGCAATTTCTATTTATAGCAGAATATCAAGAAAGCTGAAGAGTCGTCAACGTTTCAGCAAAATCAATAACCTCTCTGACTCTTAAAATTATTTTGTAGCACTACTTTAATTATTATATGCACCAATGTAGGGGGAATGTCAGTTTTTAAAGAAGTTAACTGAGAAGACAATCGTTTGTGAATTCTCAACTGACTTGAATCAGTTTCCCAACTGATCGTTCAGTTTGAAAATTTTACAAATCTTCTCACATAAGTTAACCAATTAAAAACTTATTATATTCCAAATCAAATGACGTGACTAAATTTTTATGACGTGGCATATTTTAAAACCGCTCATTATTATATACACACGTGCACACATTTTTATTCAAAAATTTTCCCGGGCTGACACGTGTCCAGAATTTGAACAGTCACGAACAAAAGCATTTTGCCCGCTTCATTTCAGTTCTATTCTTCACAATTACAATCAGTTTCTAAGAGTATACAAATTTCAGAACTTATTCTCTTCAATTTGCAGATCACTACACTTTCCGAAATGGCAAACCAGATCCAAGCCCATATTTTGAATGCGATGGTCATCGATTTTAACTCAGTTCTATCGATTCAAGAAGCAGACGTTAAGAATGTATTTCTAAAGCTTGAGTCGACAGGTCTCAGGATGTTCTTAGGACAATCTTCTCAGAAGATATACCTCAAAGAGGTCAATGAATTCTATCGGAAGGGATTTATCACTGCTAATGACACTATCTCTGTGACTATCAATGATCAGTTGCTACTCCTTTCTGAAGAAGCTTTCGGAGAAATCTTCTCTTTGACAATTGATGGTTATGTCAACTTTTCTGAAGTAAAAACTCAGGACATTGAAGAAATGCAGTCTCGATTATCTGCTGATGGACGGAAAATCAAGGTTTCCGATCCAAAGAAGGAACTGAAACCAGAAATTCAGTTGTTAGCTGATATCGTGGCAAAGGGAATATTAGCAAAAGCCGGTTCTTATGATGTTCTTACACTCAAAAAATTCCAGGTAATGACCATAATCATAGGTGAAAAGAAAGCAAATTGGAGATATATTTTTTTTAACATCTTGAAGAATATGCTCAAGTCATCCAAATAGTCAAGTGGCTTTGCCATCCAAATCAGTTATCTGTTAAAACTGAAGGGTTTGGTAGCTGAAAATGCTGAAACATCATCAAAATTCAAGGTCTTTACTTCCAAAAACACCTTGCCATAAAAAACCAAACTAAAGGTTGAGCCATCACCAGTCAAGAAGGCCAAAACAGCAAAAAGGAAATTGATTCTCAGTGAATCAGAATCAGAGAAAACTCCTTCCCTTAAGCTTTTCAAGAGACCAATGACTCAAAGAACCAAACCAATAACAACAGTGGAAGTCATTCACCTGAGAGAATTATTCAATCAGCTGCTCAACAGCCCATTCAGGCTATCCCTTTGCAAGTAGTCTCACCTGATGACTCAGTTACCAAAGCAAAGACACCAGCTAAGGTAAGAGCTCCCTTGACTCTTGTCAATCGCCCTACCATCTTGCCTAGAGCCAGATCTAAAGGTGTAATATTAAGGGAACCAGTGCACTCCACACATTCTGGAATGGATCTTCCTCACATTCTCTCAACTGACAAAGGAAAAGGCAAGCTGATTGAAGAACCCCGGCCATCCAATGTCATTCAAACACACATTGACCTAGTTTGGGTACAGGTCAATGCATTTGCCACATCACAATTAAAATCTTTTGATTGTTGGAAAAGCTTCAGAACAGAAATCTTTGCCAAAGAACTGAAGCATAGATCTCAACTGAAAAAGTTCATCAAGCTAGAAGTGATTGTGATGAAAGTAGTCAAAGCTGCTACAATTCCACAGGCATTAGAAAGGCAGAAATATTTCTTTGATCAGATTCGCGTCAAAAAGCTAACAAGAATGGTAGCAAAGCTGAAGTCCAACTACAATCCCACAAGTCCAACTGCATACAATGATAGAGCTGTGTTCACTCAACTGGACACAGATCTTAGTAGTCTGCAGAGTGAAATCAGATTTTGGGAAGAAAATCAGGAACTAGTTCTTCATGACAAACCCCCCAACTCAAATACTGAAAAAGATTTATCCTCCTCTCCACAAAAAGAACCATCTCCACAACAGGCAACTGAAAAGCCAGTTCAGGGAATACCTGAATCCTCTCAGACAGAACATCAGCTATATTCTGAAGCAGAACTATCCTTGGCAAATATTGATGAAATCATTCAAGCTGTTACCTTGGAAGCTCAGCTAGAGGACATACAGTATGACTCAGTTACCCATTCAGCTGAACAACCAGAGCAAGACATTAAGATATCATCTGAAGCACCAGCTGAGTCACTTATTGCTGAAAAATTTATATCTGATCAAACTGAAGATCAAACTGAAGTGCCAAACCAAACTTCAGAAAAAGAAATAACTGAATCGGAAAAAGCTCAAACTGAAGCACTAGTTCAGCCAGAAAGTTCTGCTGAACAAGATATTCAAACTGATGAACAAGCAAAACCCTCAGAACAAGAAACTGCTGAACATGTAGAAGGTCAGTTGCTCACTGAATCAAAGGAGCAAGAACAAAGTTCAGTTAATTCTCCACAGGAGGCCCCTATGTATGAACCATCCATCTCCATCATTCAGCCAGACAGTCCATTTCTTGATCAAAACCAACGTTCATAATCTCAAATTCAAGAAAACATTCCAGCTCAGCCTATGGCTGGAACAATGGAAACTAATCAAGCATTAGTTCTTTTTGGACAAACATCGAAGCATTCAGAAACGCCCAGTCAGCGACCTCCAATTCAATCAACAGAAATGGATGTTGTTCTTGAAGAAATCCAGAACATACAGTACAATATGCAGCAGATGCTCGCTGAAATCAAGAAAATTCAATTAGAACAACTGTCTCATACTGTCAAATTAGATTCTTCGACTGAATTTGACTCGGCAAAACTAAACGCTCTTTAAGCCAACATGGACTCTCTTAGCAGAACTGTGCATGAAATAAAGAAGGTGCTAGTTAACTCACTCTTTACAACTCAGGTTGTAATCAGTCAGAGATTTGAGAGACTGGAAACATCTGTTTCAAATCAAATAGAATTGCTACAGACCTCCCTCACAACTGTTGTCTCAAGTATCTCATCAGATGTAAAACTTCTTTCCATTGTCGTTCGAAAGTTTTCAGACAAAATGGAGTTGTTTGACAAAAAGGAAGAACAGCAGCTGAAGAAGAATTAATCAGATTATTAGAATCAACTGATATTATATTCTCAGATTTTATGTTATCTACAAGGAATCCAGTTATTTTATGATTCAGTTGCGTAATATATTATCTACAAAGAGCTCAGTTATTCGATCTTAAATCACTTGGTTTTGTCAAACACCATAAAGGGAGAAATTGTTGGAAACTAGATTCTGGAGTTTGACAAAACATGAATCAATCGATTAACAAAATATGAATCAACTGATACGCGCAAGCAAATTCGGCAACTGAACTTATCAACTGAAATCAGCTGATACAATGATACAGAGTAAACTGATCAGTTGGAACTTATCAGTTAAAACATTCAGCCGAATGCCTTAAAGTCTCTCAACTGAAGATGTCTCGGGAAAGAACAAAGAAGACATAACAGATTACAAGAGCGCCGCACAACAACCAAGACTACTTAAAACAACGCATTCCGGACAAAGCAATTAAGACGCCGAATTACAATAAATGAAGCAAACAATATCGAAGGAATAATCAAGTGGAAACCAACGGATACAAAGATTCAAATTTATCTCAAGATTACCGTTGGAAAAGAAGAGTATAAATATGGCAGAAGAAAAAGAAGAAGCAACGATACACCATTCAAAACTTGCTATTACTCTGTCAAAATCTCAGCTCACTCTTACTTGATTTATTCGTAGCAATCAAGGCTACAAGTTGAGCAAACTAGCACTCTGTAATATTTGTTAATTCAATAGTGCTAAGATCAGTTACGCACAAAGATCATTTTGTAATACTAAGAGTTTCAGTTTAGGCAGTGGGTAAGTCCTAACTGAAGTGGGTCTGTACAAGTGTTGTATTGGATCAAAGTCTTTTAGTGGAAATCCTATCCTTGTGATAAAAGGGGTGACGTAGAAGTAATTGAATTCTCCGAACATCCAGAAACAATCCTCGCGTATTTTATTTCAGTTCTGTATTCCATCTGTCTGTCAGTTTTCTTCCGCAACTACCTCAGTTTAACTGATTGATATTGACCAACAAGATTCCGAGAATCAGTTTCTCACCAAACTGAACTCAAAAATTCGAAAAGACCAATATTAATTGAGAGTGTTTATTCAACCCCCCTTCTAAACACTCTTGACAAGTCAATCGATCCTATCATTCTTGTATAGGTGATTCATCAAGAAAAGAAGAATTTGAGAATTTTTTACTGTGAAATACTTCGAGATGTTTCATCGACAAGTATTCACAAGTTTTGCCCAACAAAACAGAGAGCCATTCTACGCAGCATGTGAGATATTCAATAATTTAGTAACAACATTCAAGAATCATGATTTTTCTAACTATGTACTTATTCGACTTTTTCTTAAATGTTTGGATACAGTTACACGAAGATGGGTATTTAATGGAGCACTAACAACTGGTAGTCCACTACTTAGTCGACGTGAAGACAGTGTGATATATTTGTTAAATGATATGGCCGACTTTGACTACCATCAGTATTGGGATCCTTCGCTGCAGAGTTGGAGCCACCAATACACTCCAGAAATTAGCCAATCTGGCTTTACAGACCAACCTTCCGAGCATCAAGAAGATGAGGGATATAGTCTTGAAATAATCATAAGTCGATTGAATGATATGGTAAACAAACGCGTGGCATTGAATGAGGAAACTGTTCAGCCTCAGTCTGAAAAAGTTTTGGAAGAAATATCACACGAAGATGAGGCACCAATCAAGTTGAGAGATGAACAAGCTCCTGAGGAGACGAACTTACATTGCATACATCAAGTCAAACTTGAGGGCACATGGAACCAAGACCCATATATGGTGTCATATGACACGTACTTTGGGCGTCAGCCGCTCTTTGAATGAGTCCTTTTGAGGGTCGAGCATAACGACATTAAAAAAATTGCTCTTTTGGGAGGCAACCCAAATTTTTATTTTTTTCTTATTATTTTTAATTTCTTTTATTTTATTTTTATTTTTTTTTTCAAATAGTACAATTTTGGTTACCTTTGTGCAGAAGATGTCTTCTAACAAGGCGTGATCACGCCTTATAAAAATATTACTTCTGGAAAAAAATAATAAATTTCCAAAAATCCCAGCAGTCACACCATGGAAAAAAAATTTTTTTTTGACCTATACGCAGTAGATGTTTTCTCACAAGGCGTGAAAAAAAAACTGAATTTTTGTTTGTTTTATCTAACCCTATTTGTTCTCACCGCCTTTCACATCTTCTCTCGCAGGCTTCGTCAACACCACCACAACAATAGAAAGCTTTGCTCCACGATGTCCAACAATTTTCAGTGGAGTTTTCTAACTTCTTTTGCGTTTTTAGTGTATACGTTGTGCATTTAATTTTTGTGCCATCAATGACATTGCCACATATAGGTGTGGGAGGGGGTATATAGCCTTATTTCTTGTTTAAATTTCTATTTTTTTCAAAATTTTCGCATGTATATTCGAAAAATAAAATAAATAAGAAGTCCAGCAAAGTGAAGTTGTTTGATCCATATATCATTTTGTGTTTATTCGTTATCTCTCTCATTTGAATCTTGAATGCCTCTGATGCGAGTCTATGAAGAAAAAAAAGCCTATTGTTTTCTTTGTGTGCTACTGATTTTGCATTCTTACTGCTACATTTATGGGTAGTTGCACTTGATGACGTGTTGAAATGACAAGTGTATGGGGTCTAGCACACATATCGTTTTCTTTGGTGAGCTTTGAGCCTATGAGCAAACACTATATCATGCTCCATTTTATTTTATTGTGTGTTAGTCATACATTGTTGATTTTTCTAGAGCTTGCATTGTTATACATGTCTTTGTTGATACCTTGTGATGGATTAGATGCATAAACAAAGTAAAGGGCATTAGGTTCAAACTTTTTTTTTTTTGCATCATCGGTGCCATTCTTTTTTAGCCTACCCTGATTCATTTACCTCTAGTGAGCCAAGTTCGAGCCTGAGCCTATTTTTTGGAAAATAACCACGTTACAAGCCATGATAAAATCCTTTTTTTTTTGTTATTCCTCTATTTGAACCTTGAATTGGAGAATCATACAAACTTTTCGCATTTAGCATCACTTTGAGCCAAAAAAGTGCAAATTGTTGACGTCGAGTGATTAATGCTCGAAATCGTTGTCTCAAAAACTCATTATGAAAAAAAACAAAAATAAAAAAAAGAGAAAAAATATATATTTATATTGAAAGAAAAAATGAAGAAAAAAAAAGGTGAGAAGGAAAATAAGATCAACGAAGAAAAAAATGTTCTTGGATGTTATAATGAGATTGAAGATGTTATTGTTAGTAGGATGCAATTGTCTTTGTGGAAAGTGTGTATGTGTTCTTCAGTTCCATAAACCGTTGTACTTTTTTCCTACCTTATCTCTAGCCACAGTACAACCTATTTACAGCCCTTGTTTGTGTAATTTAATTTATTCATTTGGTAGAGGATATGATATATTTGCAAGCTTATGATAGAAAATTTCAGTGTTTTGACATGAGAGCTCCTTGATACATGCCTAGACATTTACGAGTGAAATGAGCGAATCCTGTGAGGACTGTTTGGACCATGTGCATTTTTTTTATTTCTATACATTCGGGTGGAAGAAGTTGTTCATGATGTTGGTATGTTAGGTGCTTAAAAATTAAATTGCTTTGATGCATGACAAAATATTTTGCAGACAAGTGAATGAAGTTAGGTGCTTAAAAATTAAAAATCAAACTCTTTTATGCTTGAGGAAAAGCATGGTTTAGGTGTGGGAGATTTGATATGCTCATAATACTTAGTATTTTATTGTCATATCTTTCATTGTTACAACTACCAACGTGCTTAATTGACACATTTTTTGCGATTTTATTGTAGAATGAAGTTTTTTGCTCTTGCCATAAATCTGGGCTAAAAAGGGTGATTTTACATCACAATTAAAGTTGCCGATATGATCTTAGTGGAAGACGTTGAGCAGAAAAATTCAGAAGATGTTTTTGGATAAGGCGTGATCAAGCCTTGTGACAATTTTTTGGCTGCCTAGTGAGATAAAGAATTTTCACATCAAGCAATAAATAGAAGATAGAGTTTTTTCCATAAAAAAACTCTATATTCTTAATTGAGATTTCCTAATATCTTTTATTTTTAGTAATAAGGTTTAAATTTAGATATTTGGGCTTTTATACTTTTTTCGACCCAAAAATAAAAACAATTCCTTTCTTTTCTACAAAAACTCATGTTCAACAAGAGGCGGCACAATCAATTCACTCCCAACCTCCTCCAACAAAAGAAAAAAAATTCACGTGAAGTAGGGGTGATCACGGTGCGGTTTTGCGGTTATTTTAAAAAAATTCAAACCGAATTACCATATGCGTCGGTTAGTTATTTGAAAAATTAATTGCGATTTTATATGGAAAATTAGCCTTGCGGTTTTGAGCGGTTTCAAGCGGTTGCAGTCAGTTTACGGTTTTTTTAATGAAAAATATTAAAACATATATTCTAATTTATTTGAAAACAACAACAATATATTGTCTTCAAATATAAAATATAGTTCAAAGCATATAAAATTCAAAATAGATAAAACAATAATCAAGATTCAAAACTAAGTTAATAATTTAACAACACAACTTATTCACAACAAAAATGACATTTACACTATTTTATCCTTTTTTTTTACTTTCAAACTTCAAACAAAATATTGTAACAAAAGAAATAAATAATTTAATAAAAGACTAATATGAAGAATAATTAAGAAAAAAGATATGTTTTACTTGTAAAAATAATAATTTTGAAGAGAGTTCTGATATAATGAATGATGACTTATTTATTTAAATATATTTTTTACAAATTATTATAATTACATGCCTAATATTATGGCAAGCAGTTTAGGCGGTGCGGTTTGGTGCGGTTCTTGACAAAAAAATAACCGAACCGCGTATGCGGTGCGGTTTATGATTAATATTTTTAATTGCGGTTTTTATAAAATATTATGAAAAACGGTGCGGTGCAATTCGGTTCGAGCGGTTCGGGCGAAGCGCAAGGATTTTCTCTCAACTTCTCTCCACAACTTTAGGCTAAGTTTTAGTTCTATTCAGGGGATATTTTTACTATTTCAATTTATCACTGTGAGGCTTTTGTGCTTTAATTTAATACTCGTGCTTTGTTCAAATATTTGTTGATTTATGATTTATTTATATGAAAGTTGTATGTTGATTAATCTGACAATTTAATTCGATATATAATTTTCTACTGCTATCCATGAATTCAGTGATCTGTAATTGTCATGAACGATTGGTACATGAGTAACGATAGATTAGGTGTGTTGTGCTATTATAGCATATTTAATCTAAATAAATCAGCGAAACTGTATTTATCAATTGCAGCTATCTCGGTTGTTAGATTTAAGGATTAATTGTTTTCACAAATCTAAATGCTATTTTTAATTAATATGGAACGTTATCGTACCCAGTTAATTATTGATAAGTTTTGACTGTATGCTGGGTTTGATCAATTAAATTAGGAAAACACAAGAATTTTAGCGGTTATCCCTATAATTCTAAGGTTAATTACTTGTAACTGCATGAATAAATAATATGTTAGTCGATGAACAGCGATACAATTGAATAGTAGAAATCCCTTGAATCGAGCTTGGTAATATTAATTTACATTTCATTAGTTATTCATCTTGATTAATTATTTCTTCTTGCATGTTAAATTTAGTTTAGTATTTTATTAAATTCATATTCCAAAATCCCCCCCTTTATTTTCATTTTACTCGAAAAGAATTATCCTCAGTTCCCTGTGGATTCGATCCTGCTCACTATTACACTAATTTTATTTAGACAGTAAGAATTTAAGTTTGGTGTCACAATGACAGCACACAATTTTTACTCATTCAACTTGCATATTTTTAAATGCTTTACAAAATATTGATCGGTTTATACGAATGATTATTTTGAGTATCTTCCACTTGGTTTAAAAACCAAACTCGAATTAATTCATTGGTGTTCAATAATTCAAAAACAAATATATTATAGCTCAATGATTATCCTCCAATCGATTCTATCACACATATTATCAACAAATCATATATATTGTAAATTATCACTAAATGTCGTGGTTAAAAAATTAATTAATATGTTAAATAAACACTTTTATTTAAAATTCAATTAATTTATTTATAATTAAATTTCTTGTAAAACAATTTTAGAAATAAAAAGAATTTTAGGTTCTGGAAAATAATTATTTTTTGATTTTGAAAAATGAATTTTTAGGGTCTGGAATTTTCTGGAATTTCAAACGCGGTTAGAAATAAAATACTCTACACTATTTAAACAACAAAAAAATCATACGATATAGAAAAAATTTGGCTCAATACCACTGTTGGTGTACCATTTTCTTGCACACAAAAGTTTAAAAATTTTGTTTTAGCATTCAAAACGTTCCTTTAGCATCGTATGACTTAAAACATTAATAGGGTGTTTAGATCTGTTTACTATTGCGTATTTATCGCTGGACATCAAACCAATTTGGGATTAATAGAGTTGATCCTTCTTGTATATATATCAATTCTAAATTTTTATAGAATATTCCATGAAAATCATATATATATATATAATAGTCACCATTACCAATATCATTATTTAATTAATACATTCTAAATTTACTAAATAAATAATTGTGAACTCATTATAACCACGATCGATGATCAAACAACGAAGAAGTACCAATGATACAAATATTATTAATATAATAAATATTGAAATTTTTGAAGATCTAAATTTCTACTGATACATTTTTGGCAACTGTCAGTATTGTGAGTTCCTTCCCCAAAATAGGCAGTTCAACTCTCCTCACTTAGTTAGGTGTTAGGCTAACTTCCACAACTTTATCATATGCAATTATCTCATATCCTTTATAAACAATCTGTTTGATCTCCATCAAACTACAGTCGTCAAATTCAACTCTTTGAATTTGATTATCTCAATGAGAACACAGAATCCGATACTTGTGTGACCTTCAATAGTTCAGAGATAAAGCTAGGCGTAGGTTCACAATTTCGTGTGATTCAGAATAATAGTTATTCTTATTCGAGCTTATCTTATTAACCACATTCTTTTTATCAACCCATTGATCGATGATATCAGAAGTCAAGTCTGATTGCACCCATCAGATCATGACAAGAGCTTCTAGTAATATCGTTCCATGATCCCCTGGGTTTCATTGATATTGCCTACAAAAACCTTAAGTCATGATTAACGTAAAGTACGGTTTCTTCAACTCATATATACTGATCGAATCTGCAACAATTGATATATCGAGAGTTGTAAATGAATTCGATAAATATGTGATATATTTTTGAGTAATGATAGTAACATGGTATGCGCAATTGAGTAAACACCTTTCCAAAATGCATGTCTTACTCTGACCAGAAACTCCTTGCCTTATTGACTCTTCAGATCACATATGATATCTTCACTCTTAGGCAGACGACTAATCCTCGACTACAATATATTGACTCTTATGTATTTTAAAACTACACGAATCTCGTAACTTGATGACCCTCATTGGAATCGATAAACAGATCAAAGTACATGCTAGTACGAAATGCCTCTACGTTGTCCTGGGTCAAAGGTCTAATGGTATACAATCATAACCGCATACTATTCCACTTGATAAGTGATAGACACTTGAACAGTTCGAAGGAGGGTTGTTCAATGCCTCATCATATGATCACTTATCTGTGTGGATGAACATCTCCATGTCCATACAAATGAAAATGACGTTTACATCACAGATGCTAGTCTCAACATCAAGCGACCTTTAACCTTATTTTAGCCGGCTGATTCTACTAGGAACCTGTTTAGAATATATGGTACACTTCCTAATGAGTTTCATGATCTTACGTTGACAAACAGACCTTATAGTACAATTTGCATATTCAAGGACTTTATCTATACAATTTTCATGAGTATACAAATAAAATAAATGTCATAATAGATAAAGCTGTAAAATATTATTAAAATAAATATTGTTTTTACATAATAGTCAATAAAATTCAAACACAAATTAACTCGTTGGACACTATACTCTAACAACGATCAAACATTGAATCCATCCATCATTAATGGTCTATGTGTATCTAATAGTATAACTATAACATATTGGTCATTTCTCCTATTATTAGATTCAATAGTTACATGTGAAAAAAAATACACAATATAATGTATAGTTTCAAAATAATAATAAAAATGCAAGTTATGACATGAATTGGCTAAGTGGTCAAAAGCAACATACCGTAAATCTATTAAAGTTTTTTTTTCTACGTAGATTCGAATCATCGTCTTCTCTACTTTTTTGTTGTATACTTAAGAGAGAGTCATTCATTCAATGTAGGAAGGCCAATCGAGTGAACTTTCTTTTTTTTTTTGTCGTGTCGTGCCGTGCCGTGAAGTGAAATTGTATCGTCTATTAGTCAAAGAGCATTCACGAAGCAACTGAAGGAATGTGGTGATAGAGCATGCCAAATTACCTCTACAATCTTTTGCATTTTAAATTTGACTTTCTCTTAATAAAAGAAATTTGTTTCCATTTTGTATACAAAAATATCAATTATATATAGATATGAAAAATCAACTCGGAAAATTGTATTTTCTGGTTCAGAATGTTTTCTTTGTTGCAATTTTAGTTATCTATGTTATTCATATTCAGTCGGTCTCGTATCTTCTAATTTTTTTGTAATTTTATGCTTTCGAAAATCAAGTGTACTGATATATAATACAGCACATAGAATATCAAAATCGAAAAAAAATAAATGAGAAAAACAGTTTTCCCAATTTCACTTTTCTCCTTTTTCAATATGAATGCCAAAATTTGCACGAAAAACATACACATTCTTGTTTTTTCTTTATTAAAACCGAACATACTCATCACGTGTTCTTCTTTTCTTGACATGCTTTAATAAGGCGCGCTTTAGGCAGTTTGGGTGAATTGGCAGAAATGCCCCTTGCTTCCCAATTGCCTGGCACGTGACAAACTTTTCCTTTCTAGGGATTAAAATTTTTATTTAACTTATATTAGGGTGCAAAGAGCAATTTTGGTGTAATTCCAGTTCCGGGCTTTTTTGATTCCAACTGCGGAGTAGAACAGTTGCCCCTTTCGCACGGAGTCGCACACAGTGAAATTCACCCTTTTCTGTGTGAATAACAATCACATTTCGGTTACTGATCTGAAATCCGTGCTTTACTATCACTACTGTTTGGGATTCACTGTTCAATGATGTGAAACTTGGCTTTTTTTTTAGTTTAGGGTTTTTGCTCGTTTTCGAAATCGTTGATAAATTCGAAATCCCTGATTTGGATGGGGAACTGCTGCAGATCTCCGGCGGCTGTAGCCAGAGAAGACGTAAAGTCCTCCAATTTCTCCGGCCACGATCAAGGCAGGAAGGACAAGTCCTCGGGCAACATTAAGAAAACAATCACCGTTTTGAAGGATCTTAAGAAGGAGAACGTTGAAGACAAGTACTTGATTGACAGAGAGCTTGGGCGTGGCGAATTTGGAGTCACTTATCTGTGCATTGAACGGGATAGCAGGGAGCTGTTGGCGTGCAAGTCGATTTCGAAGCGGAAGCTTCGGACAGCTGTGGATGTGGAGGATGTGAGGAGGGAGGTGGCGATAATGAAGCATTTGCCCAAGAATTCGAGCATTGTGAGCTTGAAGGAGGCGTGTGAGGACGACAATGCTGTGCATTTGGTGATGGAGTTGTGTGAGGGAGGGGAGCTGTTTGATAGGATTGTGGCGCGTGGGCATTACACAGAGAGGGCGGCAGCTGCCGTGACAAGGACGATTGTGGAGGTCGTGCAGTTATGCCATAAGCATGGGGTGATTCACAGGGACTTGAAGCCGGAGAATTTTTTGTTTGCCAATAAGAAGGAGAATTCACCACTTAAAGCCATTGATTTTGGTTTGTCAATCTTCTTCAAGCCAGGTAAATGAATGATTTTAGCTGCTTTCATAATATGTTTGATAGGAATGATTTCTAAATCAAAAGGATCTTGTGGTATTAACAGCGATCCACGGAAGCTTGACATGTTTCTTCTTTGATTAACTATTCCAGATCACTTGTTGACATGTCAAAGCTATATCTTCCGATGTATTTCTTTGTTTTTAGGTTGAGTTGGCCATCATAAGATCCACCACATAAATCATAAATGAATTCATTGATCTATTTGTTGCAGTCGAACATGGTTATAGAAGATTCTGTACTGTGATAATATCTTGTGTACCTTAGTTAACGTTGATACTGGTTGATCCAAGTGTTAGGGTTGGATAATATGACTTAAAACGATGGAAGAGAGGACAATGTATATAATGATTTTTTTATTTTTTATAAAATTCAGAAATTAATTGGAAAAGTTCAAATGTACTTGGTAGGGATGATTATCTAGTCTGGAATCAAAGAATTTCGCTATGTATTTTTTGTCATTTGTATTGTAGATTTATCTTAATGTTGTGTGACTGTTATTTAATGTGCTTCACTGCTACATTCGAAATCTAGTTTTTTTTTTAACTGAAAAATATCATCATGATTATAAATGTTCTAATTGTTACAACAGAGAAATTGAAGTAATTAACCAAACCGAATCTAACTTGTTTATATAGGATAGGGCATACTAATCTTTGTCCAATCTGTTCTCAAAAGAAATATTTGACCTCGGTATCATTCTTTTTTGTCTGATTGATATGGATGATTTGATGTTCCCTTATCACATCTTTTCAATTTATGTCCTTCAGGAATCAGTTAAGATAATGTTTTTGGTTCTCATCACTAAGTGACAGCGTGTTTTTACTTTCTATTTTTGAAAACATGAGCTATAAGTAGTTGAAAATTCATTCAAGTCGGCAAGTTCAATGTGAATTACCCATCAAGCACTATGTTTTTAGCCCGTTCAATGTTCATATACTGCAAATCTTTTTTTTTTCTTTCTCCATACTGTGGGTATTCTTACCTTTAGAAAAATTTTCATAAATGACAACGGGTGATGAACCCACAATGATTATCTTCTTCTTTTTACATAACTAAAATTGCTATAATTCCTTGCTCCTTCATGATGAATCCTGTAAGTTTTATATTGTACGATTTATCAACTTCCAATCTTCCATCATCATCCTTCATTCTTTTATATAAATTTGTATCTTTTGGAATGACGCAGCCTTTCACTGGCCAAGCAGTTTCACCTTTTCTCAAATTGTCATGCTATAATCTAAATAAATAGGGCTGATAATCCTCTGGTTAGGATTATAAAGAAGTCAATCTACCTGTTTTTGATATCAAATTTTTGCTCTTAAAGATGCTTTATGATTGGTGAATACCTTTGGGGTAATTGTGCACCTTACCCATTGTGCAGACCGATGTTTTCTTCAAGATTCTGATTCCAGACATGCTGGATATGTGTCTATCATTTATCCTTATGTTTCTCGTAACTTATGAATGATAGTATGTTATTAAATGGAATCAACTTACCGTAGCCCCTGTATTTTAGGTGAAAGATTCTCTGAAATTGTGGGAAGCCCTTATTACATGGCTCCAGAGGTGCTCAGGAGAAACTATGGGCCAGAAATAGATATATGGAGTGCAGGCGTGATTCTGTATATCTTACTGTGTGGAGTTCCTCCATTCTGGGCAGGTAGCTGCCATCAACTTATTTTACTCCTGTTTTCTCTCAGTCAGTTTTCATTCCCCACAGCTACTAGTGCTATAGGGCTTGTTTTGCAAGAGCGGTTGTCTTTTGCCCGTAATGTCTCCTGTTTTCTTGGTGAGTTCATGTTTTGAACTTTATTAATGAGTTTGAAAATTTCTCCCCAAATACACAGAATCTGAACAAGGTGTTGCCCAGGCCATCATACGTGGGAAATTAGACTTTGAACGTGAACCGTGGCCAAGTATCTCAGATGGTGCCAAGAGCCTTGTCAGACAGATGCTGGAGCCAGATCCTAAACTACGATTGACGGCCAAACAAGTTCTTGGTATGTTAAATTTTGCATCTACACTGTTGCTTTACTGCAATGAGTTTGTAAAAATGGTAAATTAGTTTCATTTTCTTCCATTTCAAAGCTTTTTTGGTTACATTTGAAAGTTATATTTACTGATATATGAGTTGTTTGAGATTATCGTCTAATATGAGATTTAGCGATACATTTGAAGATCATAAAATAAAACTGTGTATTCTGTCTTATGGTTGCTATCCAAGTGAGAAAGCAATTTGTTAAACATTGCAGTTTGTAATGTCAAATGAACTGAGATGTGAATCGACTTTTCATTCTTGATCAATTATGTATTCTGAACAAACATGAAAGATCACATCATTGCTCAATAAATGCAGAAAATGCGATGGTATGGTTTTCTACAAGTTGTTCAACATATTTGTACCTCTTTTCCCCATTTAATGGATTTTAGGCTACTACTTTCCATGTACAAATTGAATAGTCAGATGGCTGTTTTCCCCCCCAATTTAATGCGTTCAAATGAGAAGAACATGATAAATATGAAAAATAAAATCTGTAAAAATTGTTATGACTGCACTGTCTTTGTTACTGGAAGAAGTCAGGCTCTTGAGATGGCTATGCAATCTCGCAAATCTGTTACGCATAATCTCTTGCAGTTTCAGGATGAACAGGACTTTGTTTGAACATTCAATTGATTTTTTTTGCAAATTTATATTTACAGAACATTCTTGGCTCCAAAATGCGAAGAAGGCTCCAAATGTTCCTCTTGGTGATGTTGTCAAGTCAAGATTGAAGCAGTTCTCATTAATGAATAGATTCAAGAGGAAGGCTCTTAGGGTTGGTCATGATCTTATCTTTGTTAGCATCTTCTGCAGTTATTTATTTTCTGTAAATTTTGTACTCCTGATTCTTTGATTAGGTTATTGCTGATTTCTTGTCTAATGAAGAAGTTGAGGGCATCAAAGAGATGTTTGCTAAGATAGACACTGATAATGATGGCATTGTTTCATCAGAAGAACTTAAGGCTGGATTACTGAAATTCAATTCAAAGCTAGCCGAGTCTGACGTACAGATGCTCCTTGAAGCTGTAAGTTTGATACTTAATATCCCATTAAAAATGCATAGAGCTCTCATCTCTTATATTTGATAAGTTTATATTCCTTGCTTCGACTGTTATCACAAAGTTTTATGCATACAACCCCATGAAAAGGAATGGATAATTTGTACTCGTGATCTAAGTAATTTACATTGTAATGTAAGAAGAGAGGTAATCATGGTGGATGGTTATGCATACTGTGGATTGAGTGTGGGTTGGTTGCAGGGGTATGTTTGACTATGTATATGTTGTTGTTATGATTGTATACTTATTATTTCTACCTTCTTGATGTAGAAGTTATATTAGCTGTTGTAGTGGTAGCAGTAGCGTTATCTGGAAAGAGGTGTGCTACTTGCTACTTGCTACTTGCTACAGTCATAAAAAATTCACTAGCTCAATAATTTGGTTTATGGATGCTTTGGGATTGTAAATGAGCTACGGATATTGTAGTCAGAGTCTACTCCTGAAAACTAAATATTGTGAAGTAGATCAGCCACTTGAGGTTTCACGTTGGAAGGTTTCACGTTACAAGATTCCCGGTTTCAGGAACTGGAGGCTGAGCTTACAGATAGCAAATGAGATAAATGGTTTTGGATTGTACTGGTTTGGATCAGGGATAAAAGCGATGAATCAGATCTTAGTTAACTCGATTTGGTTCCTATGGCTGAAAATGGGATAAACTTTCAATAACCAAAATCTTATTTAAACCTGTGCAAAACCAAGAGTTGTTGCATTGTGATGCATAAAATTTCTAAGTCATTTTTCAGCCGTAATTACTTTGAAGTTATTTCTTATTTGACACCCAGTGGGTATTCTTGTATCATTTCTCCTGGCAGGGTGATGCAAATGGTAAAGGTGCCTTGGATTATGGGGAATTTCTTTTCATTTCACTCCATGTCCAGAGGATGGCCAATGACGAACATCTTCGCAAGTCATTCTCCTATTTTGACAAAAACAGTAACGGCTACATTGAGCCCGATGAGCTGCGAGATGCCTTGATGGAAGATGGAGTAGATGATTGTACAGATGTGGCAAATGACATCTTCCAGGAGGTTGACACGGACAAGGTGAAAACTAATCCTGCAGCATCTATTTAGAGTACAATGCGAATATATTCTCATAATTTGTAATATAAAAATTCAGGATGGGCTTATTAGCTATGATGAATTTGTGGCTATGATGAAAACTGGGACGGACTGGAGAAAAGCTTCTCGTCATTACTCTAGAGGGAGGTTCAATAGTCTGAGCATAAAGTTGATGAAGGATGGTTCTATTAACTTGGGTGAGTAAAAATATACATGGACTGTTTTCTTCATTTGTATCCATAACTGAGTCGTCGTTGCCCACGTGTATTGAAGTACCTTCTTTATCATTATTTGTGACCTTCCTGGGGTTCGAATCGATTGATGGCCTGTAAGGCTTATAGATGAGGCACGTAGATGTGATTAGCCTCTTCACGGTGTCAATTTAGTAAAGCATGAAGCATTGTAGCTTATTGAGTATGTTTCTGTGTTTGATTCTTTTCTTTTGTCTCAACAACAACTCGAATCTTTTCTCCATTGACATAATGGAATCAGACATTTTGTATTGTAGTACATATCGATGTCTAACAGGTAGCAGCCTTGAACAAGTTTTCTGTTACCTTCTTTGATCTTGTTTTCGAGGTTCGGACATTGCTGCATGAATGCAATTATATGCTTGAAATTTGAGGATTTCTGGGCGTATCTTTCTTGAATTATGTTGGTTGTTTCTTAGATATGCTGTATGGAGCAATCTATAAAAGATGTGCAACCCAATTTGAGTAATTCGTTTTTCCTTCAACGAAGTGAAGCTTCGAGACAGCAGAGTGACACGTCTTTACTTTTTGTAATAAAAAAAATTTCGACGCAATCTCTTTGATTATTAACACACATAATCTCCTAAAAATATAGTTTTTCATTATTAAATTAGAAAATCCATAATCCTTGAAAACAAACGAAAAAATATTTAAATAAATTTATGACTATAAATTTTACTGAAAATTAACAGAAACCTTGAAAAGATATAATAAAAGAGCTACGTAGATATATATTTATTTGACAAAAATTTGTGTGAAACGATCTCACGGGTGTATTTTGTGAAACATATATCTTATTTGGTCCATTCATGAAAAAATATTACTTTTTATACTAAGAATATTACTTTTATTGTGAATATCGGTAAGGTTTACCTGTCTCACAGATAAAGATTCGTGAGATCGTCTCATAAGAGACTTACTCTATTTATTTTACGTAATTATATGTTATACATCAAATATGTATATTGTTAGTTAGGTATTATAAATCTTATTGATGTACTGCCAATTTTGTCTAAGAAAAACTAGTAGAAAGCTAGTCCGCCAAAAACAGTAGACACCTGAAAAGCTTTACACTTGTATCAATTAGAAATCAGCAGAGCTATGGTGAGAAGGAAACCAAAGCTGAGCAGCAGTCCTCACCCTAAGTGCTGTAGGCAATTAAGTTTCGGTAGCAGGCAGTTCATATAACTTTCATCATAATTTGTTTATCCGATTCACGTACTATATGTAGTACACCTTATTTTAAGATGTAGTACTAAATCATTTATTGTCAGTTACTATTTTTAGTATAAAACAAATGACAAACTAAAACTAGCCTATTTCTGGTACATGTACATTTAATGAGAACTAAAGAGTCGCTTGAGCCATTTGAATTCTGACGTTAGGATACTTCAATAAAAGGAAGGCTCTTTGAGGACTTGCAGAAATCTCTCTGAACATCTCTTGAATCAATTACTGAAATACGAGCATATCAAGTCCGCTGAAATCGGGAGAGTCTATGCTCCTCCTGGAGCTTTACTCTCCCTCCTCATAACAATAGACACGTGTCTTATTCTGTTACATTTTTCTTTTCTTTTTTTATATTTTCTTTCTTATTTATCTTTTTCACCTGATTTTTTATTTTTTTTCTCATTTTTTCCTCTTTTTTAATTTTGTTTTTTTAAGAATCTAAATTTATTATTCACTCTTACTTCTAATCATATTTTTATTATCATTCTTTGACCATATATTAATTAAAATTTTCAAAATCTAAATAGTTCTTAAAAAAATGCACTCTAGGATGTTGTTCAAGCCCGTTTTTATTTAACCTACTGACGCCTGACCACCGCCGCAGCCGGCCGGCTGACCACCGGCTCCGCCGACCACCACACCGATGCTGCCTCCGGAGTAAAGAAGGAAAAAAAAGGGCAATGTTGTCATTTCATCAAAAAATTCAAAATTATCCCACACTTAAAAATCATACCAAACATAATACAATTTTATATTATATATTACATTTCTATCACAATCATTTCTTTTATCATTTACATACTAATCATTAGTTTATTTTATCTTTCAAACCAAACGTAGCATAAATCTTCTGGTAAATGCATGAAAAAGTCTTTTGTTTCTTTGTAGAAGATGCAAGAATTATAGAAGTCATCTTGTAATAAGACTGGATTTGGCTTCTATAACAATGAATGCTCATATTCTGAAACTGGTATTCAGTCATCTGGTAATAAGACTGTATTTGGCTTCCATAACAATGAATGCTCATATTCTGAAACTAGTATACAATCACAGCTGGACAAAGACAAAGAGAAGTACATTAAATTTCTAAAGTCCAGTGTGATACATGAAGAAGAAAAACCTATGGTTCAAGTTGAAAAACTGTAGCTCAACATAATAGTATAAGATATTTTGGAATTGTTATCTGTTGCCTGAAAGAAGCAGTCCCTCAGTGATAGATTCAGTAGAGGATCTGCATCCAAGGGACATCTTGATGAAGGTTATACCATATTAATACTGGAACAACAACTTGTCAAAAGAGATATAAATTGAACAACAAGGAAAACGGGCTTGAACAACATCCTAGATTGCATTTTTTTAAGAACTATTGTGATAGAGCTTTTAATGCACACACTCCATTGGATAATAGACGTACAAAACCCATCATGGTAGTAAAAATGTGGCAAATGGACTAATCAATTTTGGAATTAAATAGACTATGTACCAGTTACTTACATCAGTGTTTACAGGAAATGAAGAAAGGTACTGCTATCAGCAACTCTATCTGGTATATGGAAAGTGCTTGCTCGAGACTCATGACATGACAAGCTCTACTGCTTTTAGAAGTAATCAAATGCAATGGTCCAAAGATTACATTTAATGATAATTTTAAGGGTAAAATCGTTAGTAAAAGTAAGTTATCCGCATAAATATTGTTGTTAATGATGTGCTACTGGTGGAAAACGTGTGTTACAATCTGATTAGCATATGACAATTATGTGACAATGGATATTCATTAGTTTTCACACACACACACACACAGAAACACGTGCATAGTCAAGGACACTCATAGTTTTACTTCTTTACAAGGAATTAGAAATGGAAACACCTATAAAATAAATTGGAGCATTGATAAGCCTGACCACCCCACATGTTTAGTGGCATCTCAAAATGATAAGCATGGATAGTGACATAAGATTTAAATAATTTGGATTTCAAGTCTATCAGCAATCTACGGAAGCAGATTTTAATCAATTGTTCATCTGATATCAATTTTATTAAGAATTATGTTTGTTCTGCATGTCAGTTAGGTAAAAAAGTAAGATCCAACTTCAAGAACAAAAGAAGTAGATCAACCTAAAGGTGTTTGGAGCTACTGCATTTGGATCTCTTCGCACCTATTTTTGTAATGAGCTTAGGGGGAATAAAGTACACTTTAGTTATTGTTAATGACTTTTCAAGATTTACTTGAGTCGTAGTTCCCAGTGGCAAATTCCACACCAATACCCATTTGATCAAGCTTTTGAAAAGAGTTCAAAAAAAAAAAAAATCAGTATAGATTAATAGAATTAGATAACATTAGTGTACTGAATTTAGTAACAAAACCCTTGAGATTTATTGGACTGAACATGGATTATATAATGAGTATTTAGCTTCCAGAATTACTCAACAAAATGGAATGGCTGAGAGAAGAAAAATAACCCTTAAAAAGCGTAAAAATTCTTGTAGATGCAGATATCTCTCGACGCTTCTAAGAATAACCGTCAATAATACATCATATGAACAAAATAAAAACATGGTCAACAAGGGACGTGAGAAGAAACCATATGAAAGATGAAAAAAGAGTAAGCCTAAGGTATCTTATTTTCATGTGTTTGGTTGCAGCTTCTATGTTCAAAATATAGTAAAAAATCACTTATCAGCATTTGATCCAAAATCAGATGTTGGGATCTTTCCCGGATACTCAGAAGTTAGCAAATCTTTTAGAATCTTCAACTACAGAACTTTAAATGTTGAAGAGTCAATACATGTTCTTGACGAATAAGATAATGATCCTAAAAATTATAACATTCACAATTTGAGTAATTTTTTAGACAAAATTCATCTAGATATATATAGTAAAGATGAAACAGTAGTTTGAGATAAGTCTCCTCAGAATCCAAAATAAAAGTTCCAAATCAAGAACCAGTAGTTGTGAATCCAGAAATTCTTGAGCCTACCAAAATTTTTCAAGAAGATCCAAAACTTTCTCATAAGGTTCCAGAACAGCATACTGACCAATCATATCCAGAAGCAACATTTTCATAACCAAGTAATAGATAAAGGAAAACTCATCGTCCTTCCTTGGTTTTTGGAAATCCCTCAGCACCACTCAAAACCAGAAGACAAATGATTAATGAATAAATGCATGCTACCTTTATTTCTTAGATTGAACCAAAAAAGACCGACGATTGAGGAAATGCAAGAAGTGTTTAATCAATTTAAAAGAAATGAAATATGGTTTTTGGTACCTAGATCAAATCATCATTCAGTTATTGGTACAAGGTGGGTATTCAAAAATAAGCTAAATGAGAAAGGGTCGGTAGTCAGAAACAAAGCAAGACTAGCGGCTCAAAGATTCAGACAAGAAGAAGGAAAAACATTTGTTCTAGCAGTAAGACTTTAAGCCATTAGGACTGTTCTAGCCTTTGCAGCACATAAGAATTTCAAAGTATTTTAGATGGATATGAAGAGTGTCTTTCTGAATGGACTACTGGAAGAAGAAGTATATGCGGAACAACCTCCAGGTTTTTAGACAATTCCTTTCCGAACCATGTTTACAAGTTGCATAAGCATTATATGATCTTAACCAAGTACCCAGGTCATGGTATAATACTCTCTTTCAATTTGTAGTCAATCATAATTTTACCATTAGAACAAAACATTGTTTAATTTTGTCGAAAATCAGCACATACAGTTGATGATAATTTTTGGGGGTCAATTATTGTAACGTACCGTACTTTTGCTACATAAAATTTGCGGAAAAATTAAAAATTTTCTTAAACATAAAGTAACATTCAAAGTCTGCCAGAAAAACATTCCAACCAAGTCCCCCATAAGACATGGCGGTTCAAAGTACTACAATAAAATTTTCTCACAAAGTTTTGCTCAAAGTATTTCCCTCGAAACAAGAAATCAGAGTAATTTAACTTTTGCATAAAACTTAAACATGGCGGTCCTCGGGTTTAGCCTCCCGCTCAGTCCAAGACTGCCCCTTGGTCGCCATCTCCTGTCTTCTCATCAACATACTCACCTGCATCGATCAAGTCTAGTGAGTCTAAAGACTCAACACGTATAAACTGGAATAACGAGTACTACGTAATAAAATCGCACGCAACTTTAAAATAGGACATACATAACTTGAAACTTGAACTTGCATAATAAACTTGAACAAACATACGTACATAACTAGACGTTCCATCAACATAAACTTTCATAAACATACTACATACTTGAACATACATAACTTCATCATTTTGCGTAGAGGCATGTTTCAAAGCAAGTGACCCATAACATAATAAATGTCTGATCAGACAAACCACAGTACTGGGCTGACAGGAACGTATCCACTGCCACATACATGAGATCCCCGTTCATAATTTAACGGGCTGGTTGGTCCCCGTTCATAATTTAACGCTTTCCAACCTCGATCTAACCCGTTCATAATTTAACGGGCGGATTGGTCCCCGTTCATAATTTAACGCTTTCTAATCCTAAACATAATTTGGTCACAAGACATTTCGCATACCTCAAAAACTTAAAATATTTTCTTTTTGCACGTCAACATACTTATTTGGCATTGAGGGACTCATCGGACTTCGATCGGGGCCGTCGCTGCTGCACATACTAACTTGAATTCACTTACTTAAATTGCATAACTTAGACGTAGATAATCCTGCTTACTTACGAGTTCGTTCAATCCCTTAGGACGTTCTAAAATTCCCATGACTCGACCTTGCGAATCCTTGTACTAAACCCTGACATCAAACCTCAAACATGTTATCGTATTTTTCCCAAAATACGAAGGACATGTACCCCGTGCTTACCTCCGTGTAGGGGTCCGTGTATGCTCGGGTGAAAAGGTTCGGAAAGAAGGGTGGACACGGACCCTGTGACGGGGTCCGTGTGAGGGTCCGTGTGGACTCTGGAATAATGCACTTCGGGTGGACAAAGGGCACGGACCCCGCAGTACTGGGCTGACAGGGACGTATCCACTGCCACATACATGAGATCCCCGTTCATAATTTAACGGGCTGGTTGGTCCCCGTTCATAATTTAACGCTTTCCAACCTCGATCTAACCCGTTCATAATTTAACGGGCGGATTGGTCCCCGTTCATAATTTAACGCTTTCCAATCCTAAACATAATTTGGTCACAAGACATTTCGCATACCTCAAAAACTTAAAATATTTTCTTTTTGCACGTCAACATACTTATTTGGCATTGAGGGACTCATCGGACTTCGATCGGGGCCGTCGCTGCTGCACATACTAACTTGAATTCACTTACTTAAATTGCATAACTTAGACGTAGATAATCCTGCTTACTTACGAGTTCGTTCAATTCCTTAGGACGTTCTAAAATTCCCATGACTCGACCTTGTGAATCCTTGTACTAAACCCTGACATCAAACCTCAAACATGTTATCGTATTTTTCCCAAAATACGAAGGACATGTACCCCGTGCTTACCTCCGTGTAGGGTTCCGTGTATGCTCCGGTGAAAAGGTTCGGAAAGAAGGGTGGACACGGACCCTGTGACGGGGTTCGTGTGAGGGTCCGTGTGGACTCTGGAATAATGCACTTCGGGTGGACAAAGGGCACGGACCCCGTGTGGGGGTCCGGGTGAGGGTCCGTGTACATACTGTGAAGGGAATACTCGGAAAGGAGAGGGGCACGGACCCCGTGCCCGGGTTCGGGTCGTGGTCCGTGAACCTGCGGGACGCCGAAACCTGCGAGAAGAAATCTTACACTATGCATATTTCACCCAACAAACAACATGGAACACTAGTATACTCCTCAAAACCCATCCTGGACTACTATAATATTGACTCAAACTTCTACAATCGCTTCCAAGCAATCACACATCCTAAGCGACACAATAAACTCATGGACACGAATTTGGCATAACGATCAAACCCTATGACCACTATTGAATTCAAGGGCCTAACGGCTCTAACCAACCCGTTGATTATCAACCCAACATCATAACAATCATACTTAAGCGCAACAACGAACGCCCGTCGATCCCAACGAAGCCTGCAACAAATAACTTCAAGAACACAATTTTCGTAAAAGCCGCAGTTTGAGCAGTCCCACGAAAAAGCCATAACTCACTCAAGTTTCATCCAAAAATCTCGAATTTTATATCAAATCGAAGGCATCGAAAAGTTCTACAATTTTGTAGTTGAAAGTTTTCTCAAAATCTCGACTGAAAAATCGCAGTTTCAACCAGAACAGTAAAAACGTAAATTTCAGATCTAAAGAGGGTTTCAAAAGCGATTTAAACAAGGTTGCTCAAACTTCTACACAACATACACATGGTTTTACGCATAAATAACAACGCACGCATAATATGACATGATCGATGCATCAAGAACAGAATATACGTGCCTTTTGATATTTAAAAATACCGTAACGACGACACCGAAGCGTAGATGGAGCGAGGCTTGATCCGGGTCGAACGTGGCACCGATTTCTTGCAATAAAATCCACCGAAACTTGCTGGAAATTAAAGGGGAAGGGGCGGCTGCTTCTAGGCTAAGAACCCTAGTTTTTGCTCTCAAAAATAATAAAATTTTGAATGATAGAGTGTGTGTGTTTATGCGCATACTAATGTATGTAAAAGTATGTAATGAGTGTGTGTGTGGCGTGTGTTTTAATATAATTAGGAGACTAATTTGCTTAATTAATAATTACAAGTTAATAAAATAGTGCACCACTAAACATCCTAATAACATCTCCAAATCTTAAATAAAATGCTTACTTCTCATCTTTAAAAGTTTTCAAACTTTAAAATCTCTAAATTAATAATTTATCCTTTAACCTACTAAAATGCTATCTTTAAAGGGTTTGAACTCTTAAAATTACTAACTACATGTTTTAGGCATAAAAATGCTAAAACTCAAATAATTATTTAAAATACCCAACCATAACTTACAGTAAAATACCACATTTTTAAATTACCAAAAATCGTCACCGAGTCTTTTCCTCAATCCCGTTTCGAATGAACGCCTGAAACATGAAACTCGGAAAACCTTTTAACGTGCATCACATAAACATAAATAATTTAAAATAGTGCATTCAAATAAATCGTGCATGGCTTAAAACTCATTTTAAAATTAATTAAATGATTTATTAGTTAAATAAATGCATGGGTTTTACGTGTACTGAATTTGAGCACTACAGTTCCTCCCCCACTTATAAAAATTTCGTCCTCGAAATTAAATCTTACCGAACAACTCCGGGTAGCGAAGTCTCATATCTGCCTCTGACTCCCAAGTGCCTCTTCCAGCGATTGGTTCAGCCACTGGACTTTGACTAGCTTAGTCACTTTGTTCTGAAGCCTACGCTCTTGCCTGTCTAGGATTTGGGTCTGTTTCTCCTCATAAGACAGGTCTGGAGCCAGTTGCAACGGCTCATAACTCAGAATATGCGAAGGATTGGCTAGATACTTTCTCAGCATAGAAACGTGGAACACATTGTGTACCCCGGCCAGATTCGGCGGAAGGGCTACACGATAAGCTAATGTTCGAACTCTTTCCAAAATCTCGAATGGTCCAATAAACCTCGGACTCAGCTTGCCCCTCTTCCCAAATCTCATAACACACTTCATAGGTGCTATCTTGACGAATACGTGATCACCGACGGCAAACTCGAGATCTCTCTTTCTCTTATCAGCATAGCTCTTCTGACGGCTTTGGGCGGTCTTCATTCTGTCCCGAATCTTGGCTACTACGGCTGCGGTATGCTAAACTATTTTTGGACCAAGTTCTGATCTCTCACAAACTTCATCCCAATGAACTGGTGACCTACACTTCCTTCCATACAACGCCTCATAGGGAGCCATACCAATGGATGCTTGGAAGCTGTTGTTGTATGTGAACTCCACTAGAGGTAGTCTAGACTCCCAAGTTTCTTGAAAATAAATAATGCAGGCTCTCAGCAAATCCTCTAAAATCTGAATCACTCGCTCAGACTGACCATCTGTCTGCGGGTGAAAAGCTGTACTGAAAAGAAACTTCGTTCCCATGGCTGCGTGTAAGCTCTTCCAGAAGGACGACGTAACCTCGGGTCCCTGTCGGACACAATAGAAACTGAGAACCCATGCAAACGAACTATCTCTCGGATATAAAGCTCCGCATACTGCGTCATGGAGAAAGTCGTCTTCACTGGCAAAAAGTGTGCTCATTTCGTAAGTCGATCCACAATAACCCAAATGGCATTGAAGCCTCTGACTGATCTAGGCAATCCAACGACGAAGTCCATCGTGATGTTCTCCCATTTCCACTCTGGGATGGGGAGTGGCTTAACCAATCCCGCTGGCCTCTGATGTTCTGCCTTCACCTGCTGACAAGTGAGGCATTCAGACACAAACCTGCGGATGTCTCTCTTCATCCCTGGCCACCAATACAGAATCTGTAAGTCCTTATACATCTTGGTACCTCCTGGATGGATAGAATACGGAGATGCGTGTGCCTCTGTCAAAATATCCTGTCTGATCGAACCACCACTAGGCACCCACATTTTACCTCTGTATCTCACAATGCCGTCTGAAACTGGGTACAAAACACTGCCCTTGGCCTCATCTTTCAGTCTCCAGTTCTGTAACTGCTCATCTGAAGACTGACCTGCTCGGATACGGTCTAGCAAATCAGATTTGACTGTCAGATTAGACAGCCTAGGGGCTCTGCCCTCACGATAAATCTCTAGACCCAACTTCTGAATCTCAGACTGAAGAGGTCTCTGTGCTGTTAACTGAGCTATGACGGCAATTTTTCTGCTCAAAGCGTTTGCGACAACATTAGCCTTTCTCGGATGGTAGCTAATTTCGCAGTCGTAATCTTTCACAAGTTCCAACCACCATCTCTGTCTCATGTTCAAATCTTTCTGCGTGAAGAAATATTTGATACTCTTATGATCGGTGAAAATCTGGCATTTCTCGCCGTATAGGTAGTGTCTCCAAATTTTTAGTGCGAAGACAACGGCGGCTAACTCAAGATCGTGCGTCGGGTAGTTCTTCTCGTGCACTTTCAACTGCCTGGAAGCATAAGCTATGACCCGACCCTGCTGCATCAATACTGCGCCTAACCCGAGCTTAGATGCATCGGTGTATAGCACAAAATCACCTTGTCTCGTCGGCATGGCTAGCACTGGCGCCGAAATGAGAGCTTGCTTCAACGTATCGAAGCTCTTCTGACATTCATCACTCCACACAAATTTGGCATTTTTCTTTGTTAGTGAAGTGAGTGGCACTGCTATGGATGAAAATCCCTTAATAAACTTACGGTAGTACCCAGCTAAGCTCAAAAAGCTACGAATTTCTGATGCATTCTTCGGCTCAACCCATTCCTTGACAGCTGATACTTTCGCTGGATCCACCTCGATTCCACTGCTAGATACTATATGCCCCAAAAACGCTACTTTTTGCAACCAAAACTCACACTTACTGAACTTCACGAACAAATTGCGACTCTTCAGAACCTGTAAAACTGTCTTCAAGTGTTGGCTATGCTCCTCATGGCTCTTCGAGTATATGAGAATGTCGTCAATAAACACGATGACGAACTGATCAAGGTAGGGCTGAAATACTCGGTTCATGAGGTCCATGAAAATTGCTGGAGCATTCGTCAATCCAAATGGCATTACTAAGAACTCGTAATGCCCATATCTGGTTCTGAAGGCTGTTTTGTGGACATCTGCATCCTTCACTTTCAGCTGATGATACCCTGATCGAAGATCTATCTTAGAGAACACTGCGGCTCCCTGCAATTGATCAAACAAGTCTTCGATTCTAGGAAGTGGGTATTTGTTCTTGATTGTTACCATGTTCAACTCACGGTAATCGATGCACAGTCTCATGCTTCCGTCTTTCTTTTTCACAAAGAGTACTGGCGCGCCCCATGGTGAGAAACTCGGGCAGATAAACTCCTTGTCTAAGAGCTCCTGAATCTGCTGCTTAAGTTCTAACATCTCTGCTGGAGCTAATCTGTACGGTGCCTTAGAGATTGGCACTGCGCCTGGCATGAGATCGATTGTAAACTCTACCTCTCTATCTGGTGGAAGGCCTGCGACGTCGTCTGGGAAGACGTATGGGAAATCTCGGACTACTGGAACCCCTGATATAGAAGGAGTGGGAACGTCCGGTGCTGAGATGACACTGGCCAAGAAAGCCTGACACCCCTTAGAAATTAGTCTCCTCGCTTGCATGCACGAAATCACGCGCGGGAAACTCCTCCATCTGGCTGGCTTAAAAAGAAACTGCTCCATGCCCAATGGTCTGATTAGCACTGATCTCTTCTGAAAGTCGATAAGAACTCTGTTCTTTGTCAGCCAGTCCATTCCCAGTATGATGTCGAATTCTGGCATCGGCAATAGGATTAAATCTGCATACACTAGGTGGCCATGCAGTTCTAGATCGATATCTCTGACCACACTGGTAGCTAACAGCTCTTCCCCTGATGGGACTGTCACTGAAAAGTTCACGTCTAGGCCAATGGACTTGAGGTCCAAATGATTAGCAAACGTCTCCGATATGAAGGAGTGAGTGGCTCCTGAGTCTATCAGTGCAGTTGTGGATAATCTCTTAATAAAAATGTTTCCTGAGATGCGTTAGCACAACACAAAACTTATATCCCCAAAATTACTAACATACCTCAAGCATAATAGAACCCAATATCTCTAGGCACACAAAACACCACTAGCACGCTAATAGTTCCAAGTAAAAATTCCACATACAAGGCAAAATAATACTGAGCTTAGGTAGAAAAGTTTACCAGTCAGTAAAGTGGTGTCTGGGTCCGCCTCCTGCGCATGCATGGCGAATACACTGCCCTGGGTTGGCTGCTTCCACTGCGGGCACTCTTTCAGCATGTGGTTGCTAGCTCCACACTTGAAGCACTTGCCTGATCCATACAAGCACTGCCCCGGGTGCTGGCAGCTGCATTTAGGACACACTGGGTAAGCAACGGGCTTCTGAGGCGCACCCTGCTGCTGAATTGGACCCTTGCCCTTTGGTGGTCCATGATACGGTTTTTTCCCTGGCGGCCCCTGATACGGTTTCTTGAACTGGGGACTCTGATGTTGCTGCTGCTGGTGTTGCGGCGCTTGATAGGGCCTCTTGCCCTGCCTGTCAGCCTCAATATCCCGCTGGTCTTGTTCCGCCGTCAACGCCCTAGATACGACGACTGCATAAGAAGTAGGGCCAGCTACCCTCACATCACGGCGCAAGATCGGCCGCAATCCATCCATGAAATGTCTCAGTTTAGCTTGGGCATCATTCGCAATGAGGGGTACGAAGTAACACCCCCTCTCAAACTTTCTGACAAAATCTGCCACGCTGCTATCCCCCTGCCTCAGTGTCATAAATTCCTTGGTCAGACGAGAGCGTACCTCTTCAGTGAAGTACTTGGCGTAGAACACCTCTTTGAATCCATTCCACGACAGAGTCTGCAAGTTTACTGCCACTGATGCACTCTCCCACCATAGTCTAGCATCCCCTGACAGCAAGAATATAGCACATCTGACCCTGTCAGCGTCAGTCAACTCCATAAAGTCAAATATTACTTCGATGGACTTGATCCATCCCTCAGCTACCATCGGGGCAATAGTACCCGAAAACTCCTTCGGACTCATCCTCCGGAACCTCTCATATACTGCCTCTGGCCTAGGCCTCTCCTCGGGGCCTACAGCAGTCTGGTTCCTCGCAAACTGTGCGAAGAATTGCGTCATACCAGCAAGCATCTGCGCCTGCATATCTGGTGGTGGTGGTGAAGGATTGGCTATTCCCTCATCTCAATGCTCTCTGTCCTCCTCCCTAGCTTCCTGGTTAATCATACGTCTAGGAGGCATACTGTTCTAATGAATTACCCAACACGTAAACCCAACATGCATGTACATATATCAATATTTTATGATGCACATAAATCAAACTTAAAACATGCACATACTGAAATCATAACATAATGCTTACTACATAACATAATGCAAAACTTTAAACTTACAGACTTGAGGTGTGACTTCATGAGCTTCTTGTGACTGTCAGTAGGCGTAACCCTTTACAAGAACACCGCTCTGATACCAACTGTAACGTACCGTATTTTTGCTACTTAAAATTTGTGGAAAAATTAAAATTTTCTTAAACATAAAGTAACATTCAAAGTTTGCCATAAAAACATTCCAACCAAGTCCCCCATAAGACATGGCGGTTCAAAGTACTACAATAAAATTTGCTCACAAAAGTTTTGCTCAAAGTATTTCCCTCGAAACAAGAAATCAGAGTAATTAAACATGGCGGTCCTCGGGTTTAGCCTCCCGCTCAGTCCAAGCCTGCCCCTTGGTCGCCACCTCCTGTCTCCTCATCAACATACTCACCTGCATCGATCAAGTCTAGTGAGTCTAAAGACTCAACACGTATAAACTGTAATAACGAGTACTACGTAACAAAATCGCACGCAACTTTAAAATAGGACATACATAACTTGAAACTTGAACTTGCATAATAAACTTGAACATACATACGTACATAACTAGACGTGCCATCAACATAAACTTTCATAAACATACTGCATACTTGAACATACATAACTTCATCATTTTGCGTAGAGGCATGTTTGAAAGCAAGTGACCCATAACATAATAAATTCCTGATCAGATAAACCATATTACTGGGCTGACAGGGACGTATCCACTACCACATACATGAGATCCCCGTTCATAATTTAACGGGCTGGTTAGTCCCCGTTTATAATTTAACGCTTTCCAACCTAGATCTAACCCGTTCATAATTTAACGGGCGGATTGGTCCCCGTTCATAAATTAACGCTTTCCAATCCTAAACATAATTTGGTCACAAGACATTTCGCATACCTCAAAAACTTAAAATATTTTCTTTTTGCACGTCAACATACTTACTTGGCATTGAGGGATTCATCGGACTTCGATCGGGGCCGTCGCTTTTGCACATACTAACTTGAATTCACTTACTTAAATTGCATAACTTAGACGTAGATAATCCTGCTTACTTACGAGTTCGTTCAATCCCTTAGGACGTTCTAAAATTCCCATGACTCGACCTTGTGAATCCTTGTACTAAACCCTGACATCAAACCTGAAACATGTTATCGGATTTTTCCCAAAATATGAAGGACACGGACCCCATGCTTACCTCCGCGTAGGGGTCCGTGTAGGCTCGGATGAAAAGGTTCGGAAAGAAGGGTGGACACGGACCCCGTGACGGGGTCCGTGTGAGAGTCCGTGTAGACTCTGGAATAATGCACTTCGGGTGGACAAAGGGCACGAACCCCGTGTGGGGGTCCGGGTTATGGTCCGTGTACATACTGTGAAGGGAATACTCGGAAAGGAGAGGGGCACGTGCCCGGGTCCGTGTCCGTGAACCTGCGGGACGCAGAAACCCGCGAGAAGAAATCTTACACTATGCATATTCCACCCAACAAACAACATGGAACACAAGTAGACATCTCAAGACCCATCCTGGACTACTATAATATTGACTCAAACTTCTACAATCGCTTCCCAACAATCACACATCCTAAGCGACACAATAAACTCATGGACACGAATTTGGCATAACGATCAAACCCTATGACCACTATTGAATTCAAGGGACTAACGGCGCTAACCAACCCGTTGATTATCAACCCAACATCATAACAATCATACTTAAGCGCAACAACGAATGCCCGTTGATCCCAACGAAGCCTGCAACAAATAACTTCAAGAACACAATTTTCGGAAAAGTCGCAGTTTGAGTAGTCCCACGAAAAACGCCATAACTCACTCAATCTAAAAATCTCGAATTTTATATCAAATCGAAGACATCCAAAAGTTCTACAATTTTGTAGTTGAAAGTTTTCTCTAAACCTCGACTGAAAAATCGCAGTTTCAACCAGAACAGTAAAAACGTAAATTTCACATCTAAAGAGAGTTTCAAAAGCGATTTAAACAAGGTTGCTCAAACTTCTACACAACATACACATGATTTTACGCATAAATAACAACGCACGCATAATATGACATGATCGATGCATCAAGAACAGAATATACGTGCCTTTTGATATTTAAAAATACCGTAACGACGACACCGAAGCGTAGATGGAGCGAGGCTTGATCCGGGACGAATGTGGCACCGATTTCTTGCAATAAAATCCACCGAAACTTGCTGGAAATTAAAGGGGAAGGGGCGGCTACTTCTAGGCTAAGAACCCTAGTTTTTGCTCTCAAAAATAATAAAATTTTGAATGATAGAGTGTGTGTCTTTATGCGTATACTAGTGTATGTAAAAGTGTGTAATGAGTGTGTGTGTGGCGTGTGTTTTAATATAATTAGGAGACTAATTTGCTTAATTAATAATTACAAGTTAATAAAATAGTGCACCACTAAACATCCTAATAACATCTCCAAATCTTAAATAAAATGCTTACTTCTCATCTTTAAAAGTTTTCAAACTTTAAAATCTCTAAATTAATAATTTATCCTTTAACCTACTAAAATGCTATCTTTAAAGGGTTTGAACTCTTAAAATTACTAACTACATGTTTTAGGCATAAAAATGCTAAAACTCAAATAATTATTTAAAATGCCCAACCATAACTTACAGTAAAATACCACATTTTTAAATTGCCAAAAATCGTCACCGAGTTTTTTCCTCAATCCCGTTTCGAATGAACGCCTGAAACATGAAACTCGGAAAACCTTTTAACGTACATCACATTAACATAAATAATTTAAAATAGTGCATTCAAATAAATCCTGCATGGCTTAAAACTCATTTTAAAATTAATTAAATGATTTATTAGTTAAATAAATGCATGGGTTTTACGTGTACTGAATTTGAGCACTACAGTTCCTCCCCCACTTATAAAAATTTCGTCCTCGAAATTAAATCTTACCGAACAACTCCGGGTAGCGAAGTCTCATATCTGCCTCTGACTCCCAAGTGGCCTCTTCCACCGATTGGTTCAGCCACTGGACTTTGACTAGCTTAGTCACTTTGTTCTGAAGCCTACGCTCTTGCCTGTCTAGGATTTGGGTCTGTTTCTCCTCATAAGACAGGTCTGGAGCCAGCTGCAACGGCTCATAACTCAGAATATGCGAAGGATTGGCTAGATACTTCCTCAGCATAGAAACGTGGAACACATTGTGTACCCCGGCCAGATTCGGCGGAAGGGCTACACGATAAGCTAATGTTCGAACTCTTTCCAAAATCTCGAATGGTCCAATAAACCTCGGACTCAGCTTGCCCCTCTTCCCAAATCTCATAACACACTTCATAGGTGCTATCTTGACGAATACGTGATCACCGACGGCAAACTCGAGATCTCTCTTTCTCTTATCAGCATAGCTCTTCTGACGGCTTTGGGCGGTCTTCATTCTGTCCCGAATCTTGGCTACTACGGCTGCGGTATGCTAAACTATTTCTGGACCAAGTTCTGATCTCTCACCAACTTCATCCCAATGAACTGGTGACCTGCACTTCCTTCCATACAACGCCTCATAGGGAACCATACCAATGGATGCTTGGAAGCTGTTGTTGTATGTGAACTCCACTAGAGGTAGTCTAGACTCCCAAGTTTCTTGAAAATCAATAATGCAGGCTCTCAGCAAATCCTCTAAAATCTGAATCACTCGCTCAGACTGACCATCTGTCTGCGGGTGAAAAGCTGTACTGAAAAGAAACTTCGTTCCCATGGCTGCGTGTAAGCTCTTCCAGAAGGACGACGTAAACCTCGGGTCCCTGTCGGACACAATAGAAACTGGGAACCCATGCAAACGAACTATCTCCCGGATATAAAGTTCCGCATACTGCGTCATGGAGAAAGTCGTCTTCACTGGCAAAAAGTGTGCTCATTTCGTGAGTCGATCCACAATAACCCAAATGGCATTGAAGCCTCTGACTGATCTAGGCAATCCAACGACGAAGTCCATCGTGATGTTCTCCCATTTCCACTCTGGGATGGGGAGTGGTTTAACCAATCCCGCTGGCCTCTGATGTTCTGCCTTCACCTGCTGACAAGTGAGGCATTCAGACACAAACCTGCGGATGTCTCTCTTCATCCCTGGCCACCAATACAGAATCTGTAAGTCCTTATACATCTTGGTACCTCCTGGATGGATAGAATACGGAGATGCGTGTGCCTCTGTCAAAATATCCTGTCTGATCGAACCACCACTAGGCACCCACATTCTACCTCTGTATCTCACAATGCCGTCTGAAACTGGGTACAAAACACTGCCCTTGGCCTCATCTTTCAGTCTCCATTTCTGTAACTGCTCATCTGAAGACTGACCTGCTCGGATACGGTCTAGCAAATCAGATTTGACAGCCTAGGGGCTCTGCCCTCACGATAAATCTCTAGACCCAACTTCTGAATCTCAGACTGAAGAGGTCTCTGTGCTGTTAACTGAGCTATGACGGCAACTTTTCTGCTCAAAGCGTTTGCGACAACATTAGCCTTTCTCGTATGGTAGCTAATTTCGCAGTCGTAATCTTTCACAAGTTCCAACCACCGTCTCTGTCTCATGTTCAAATCTTTCTGCGTGAAGAAATATTTGAGACTCTTATGATCGGTGAAAATCTGGCATTTCTCGCCGTATAGGTAGTGTCTCCAAATTTTTAGTGCGAAGACAACGGCGGCTAAATCAAGATCGTGCGTCGGGTAGTTCTTCTCGTGCACTTTCAACTGCCTGGAAGCATAAGCTATGACCCGACCCTGATGCATCAATACTGCGCCTAACCCGAGCTTAGATGCATCGGTGTATAGCACAAAATCACCTTGTCCCGTCGGCATGGCTAGCACTGGCGCCGAAATGAGAGCTTGCTTCAACGTATCGAAGCTCTTCTGACATTCATCACTCCACACAAATTTGGCATTTTTCTTTGTTAGTGAAGTGAGTGGCACTGCTATGGATGAAAATCCCTTAATAAACTTACGGTAGTACCCAGCTAAGCTCAAAAAGCTACGAATTTCTGATGCATTCTTCGGCTCAACCCATTCCTTGACAGCTGATACTTTCGCTGGATCCACCTCGATTCCACTGCTAGATACTATATGCCCCAAAAACGCTACTTTTTGCAACCAAAACTCACACTTACTGAACTTCACGAACAAATTGCGACTCTTCAGAACCTGTAAAATTGTCCTCAAGTGTTGGCTATGCTCCTCATGGCTCTTCGAGTATATGAGAATGTCGTCAATAAACACGATGACGAACTGATCAAGGTAGGGCTGAAATACTCGGTTCATGAGGTCCATGAAAATTGCTGGAGCATTCGTCAATCCAAATGGCATTACTAAGAACTCGTAATGCCCATATCTGGTTCTGAAGGCTGTTTTGTGGACATCTGCATCCTTCACTTTCAGCTGATGATACCCTGATCGAAGATCTATCTTAGAGAACACTGCGGCTCCCTGCAATTGATCAAACAAGTCTTCGATTCTAGGAAGTGGGTATTTGTTCTTGATTGTTACCATGTTCAACTCACGGTAATCGATGCACAGTCTCATGCTTCCGTCTTTCTTTTTCACAAAGAGTACTGGCGCGCCCCATGGTGAGAAACTCGGGCAGATAAACTCCTTGTCTAAGAGCTCCTGAATCTGCTGCTTAAGTTCTAACATCTCTGCTGGAGCTAATCTGTACGGTGCCTTAGAGATTGGCACTGCGCCTGGCATGAGATCGATTGTAAACTCTACCTCTCTATCTGGTGGAAGGCCTGCGACGTCGTCTGGGAAGACGTATGGGAAATCTCGGACTACTGGCACCCCTGATATAGAAGGAGTGGGCACGTCCGGTGCTGAGATGACACTGGCCAAGAAAGCCTGACACCCCTTAGAAATTAGTCTCCTCGCTTGCATGCAAGAAATCACGCGCGGGAAACTCCTCCATCTGGCTGGCTTAAAAAGAAACTGCTCCATGCCCAATGGTCTGACTAGCACTGATCTCTTCTGAAAGTCGATAAGAACTTTGTTCATTGTCAGCCAGTCCATTCCCAATATGATGTCGAATTCTGGCATCGGCAATAGGATTAAATCTGCATACACTAGGTGGCCATGCAGTTCTAGATCGATATCTCTGACCACACTGGTAGTTAACAGCTCTTCCCCTGATGGGACTGTCACTGAAAAGTTCACGTCTAGGTGTAATGCCCCGAGATTTAATGACTGCAATCAGACGTTGATTAATTGACAGAATTGAGTTTTGAGAACTAAAGTGAAGAAGCCGGGAGTCGGTGCATTTCGAGCTAAGATGTTGGACAGAACATCTGGCGCCCGAGCGGTAGAAAAGAACCGCCCGAGCGCCAATGCAACATAATTATAGAATTTGGGCAGAATGTATGGCGCCCGAGCGGTAAAGAATTACCGCCCGAGCGCCAATGGATAACAAGCGTGGTCCTGGACAGAAGGCTCCGCGCTCGAGCGGTATATTTTAACCGCCCGAGCGCGAGTCATGCAGAACGGAAAGATGCCACTTGCCCTTGCATGCGACGTGGGTATATATATATATAAATATATATATATAATATATATATATATATATATATATATATATATATTATATATATATATTATATATATATATGTATATCAACAAACGATTTTCAGTAGGAAAGAAAGAAGAAATCGAGAAACAGGCCGAGGAGGTTTACCAGAAATCCTTACGCCTTTATATTTCAATCCGTCCGTCTGATTTCAAATCTGACTTCAATACTGAGTTTCTATCAACGTAGGCTACAACTGGACGTAAGTTTTGCTACGTTTTGACATGTTTTGAAATTAGACTATTGTCAGAATTGAATAGAATTCATATATGATGTTCTTGTCATGTTAGACATCATAGAATTGAAGTCAGATTAAAGAACGGACTGGTCATGTAATTGTTATGATTTTTGGAATCAATTTGACTGAGAATTCATATCAGATATGTATTGTTATTGAGATTATGACTGGTATCGACATTGATGATGATTTATGGTATTATATCTGTGATGTTCGGACTGACGGGGTTATCGAGACTGTATTATTATACCGTCGAAACATCAGGGGATTAATATTGATCAGATTCGGTATTGATTTAGATTGCATATTGATTCGATATTGATCAGAGTATATTTTGATTTGAATATTGATCAGAACATGTTCTGAATTGTGTTGTTTATTGATATTATATCTGTTCGGTATTGTTATTACCAGATTGGGAATGGACCGAGATAGAGTCGGGACTTCTTCTTCTTCTACTGAGCGAGAAGATAAAGGTATAAATTAATGTTGAGTTGGGATTGCACAACTCGAGTGAGGTTTGACTCGAGTTTCCCTAAATCACATACTTGATTTTATTGCATTGATTTGATTGATATACTTGTTCTCTTGATTATAGATAGCAGGTATTAGACGAGTAGTCTTATGACAGAAGTGCCTGATAGTGGTGGGATCACCACGGGCACATTGCACGATGTCATGAGATATTGTATTGGCGGAAGTGCCATAGTCTGTCACTGGATAATTGGCTATCGATGTGGATAGGATTATAGCTCCTTCTATTACTGGTGATCAGTACTGTATCGATGTGGATAGAATTATAACTTCTTCTATTACTGTTGATCGATGTCATATCGATGTGGATAGAAACGGAGTTTCTTCTATTACTAGTGATCGATACTATACTGATGTGGATAGAAACAGAGCTTCTTCTATTACTGGTGATCGTTACTATATCGACGAGGATAGAACTGGAGTCTTTTCTATTACTGTTGGTCGATATGGAATGCCAATGTCTGGAAACCGGGATCCCTAGGCTAGGATTGAGTCTAGTCTAAAATATAGAGTCACTGGACTGAGTGACAGTTATATCTTATTGTATTGATTAATACTGATTTATGTTCCTGAATATGGCACATGTCTATTGATGTTCCTGATATTGGTACATGTTTAGAATAGGATTTATTCTTGATATTGATTTATGTTCCGGATTAGGGTACATGTTTAGAATATGATTTATTCTTGTTATTGATTCATATCATGATTTCGATATATGATATGACTATCTGTTATATGCTTTTATATGGTTTATATGATTGCATGTATACATGATTTATACTTGGATATTTATATCTCACCGGAGTTATCCGGCTGTTGTCTTGTTTGTATGTGTGCATGACAACAGGTGGGACAGGATAAGGGTCAAGAAGAGAACGAGGCTAGACTAGATAGCGTGGAGATCCGGGCTTCAGAAGCAATTTAGGATTCAGTACTGAGATGTAATTGAACCTAGTTGAATTCTTATAGACAACATCAGATTTGTATGTTTATGTTTAATATGTAATTTGAATTTAATTACATTACGTTTCCGCTGTGTAATTTAAAAAAAAAAATTAGACCCTGTTTATTACAATAGTTTGAATTATTCCCAATGACGATTAAGGAATGAATTAGCGTCCGGGTCCCCACAACAGGCCAATGGACTTGAGGTCCAAATGATTAGCAAACGTCTCCGATATGAAGGAGTGAGTGGCTCCTGAGTCTATCAGTGCAGTTGTGGATAATCTCTTAATAAAAATGTTTCCTGAGATGCGTTAGCACAACACAAAACTTATATCCCCAAAATTACTAACATACCTCAAGCATAATAGAACCCAATATCTCTAGGCACACAAAACACCACTAGCACGCTAATAACTCCAAGTAAAAATTCCACATACAAGGCAAAATAATACTGAGCTTAGGTAGAAAAGTTTACCAGTCAGTAAAGTGGTGTCTGGGTCCGCCTCCTGCGCATGCATGGCGAATACCCTGCCCTGGGTTGGCTGCTTCCACTGCGGGCACTTCTTTCAGCATGTGGTCGCTAGCTCCACACTTGAAGCACTTGCCTGATCCATACAAGCACTGCCCCGAGTGCTGGCGGCTGCATTTAGGACACACTGGGTAAGCAACGGGCTTCTGAGGCGCACCCTGCTGCTGAATTGGACCCTTGCCCTTTGGTGATCCATGATACGGCTTCTTCCCTGGCGGCCCCTGATACGGTTTCTTGAACTGGGGCCTCTGATGTTGCTGCTGCTGGTGTTGCGGCGCTTGATAGGGCCTCTTGCCCTGCCTGTCAGCCTCAATATCCCGCTGGTCTTGTTCCGCCGTCAACGCCCTAGATACGACGACTGCATAAGAAGTAGGGCCAGCTACCCTCACATCACAGCACAAGATCGACCGCAATCCATCCATGAAATGTCTCAGTTTAGCTTGGGCATCATTCGCAATGAGGGGTACGAAGTAACACCCCCTCTCAAACTTTCTGACAAAATCTGCCACGCTGCTATCCCCCTGCCTCAGTGTCATAAATTCCCTGGTCAGACGAGAGCGTACCTCTTCAGTGAAGTACTTGGCGTAGAACACCTCTTTGAATCCATTCCACGACAGAGTCTGCAAGTTTACTGCCACTGATGCACTCTCCCACCATAGTCTAGCATCCCCTGACAGTAAGAATATAGCACATCTGACCCTGTCAGCGTCAGTCAACTCCATAAAGTCAAATATTACTTCGATGGACTTGATCCATCCCTCAGCTACCATCGGGTCAGTAGTACCCGAAAACTTCTTCGGACTCATCCTCCGGAACCTCTCATATACTGCCTCTGGCCTAGGCCTCTCCTCGGGGCCTACATCAGTCTGGTTCCTCGCAAACTGTGCGAAGAATTGCGTCATACCAGCAAGCATCTGCGCCTGCATATCTGGTGGTGGTGGTGGAGGATTGGCTCTTCCCTCATCTCAAGGCTCTCTGTCCTCCTCCCTAGCTTCCTGGTTAATCATACATCTAGGAGGCATACTGTTCCAATGAATTACCCAACACGTAAACCCAACATGCATGTACATATATCAATATTTTATGATGCACATAAATCAAACTTAAAACATGCACATACTGAAATCATAACATGATGCTTACTGCATAACATAATGCAAAACTTTAAACTTACAGACTTGAGGTGTGACTTCATGAGCTTCTTGCAACTGGTAGTAGGCGTAACCCTTTACAAGAACACCGCTCTGATACCAACTGTAACGTACCGTACTTTTGCTACTTAAAATTTGCGGAAAAATTAAAATTTTCTTAAACATAAAGTAACATTCAAAGTCTGCCATGAAAACATTCCAACCAAGTCCCCCATAAGACATGGCGGTTCAAAGTACTACAATAAAATTTGCTCACAAAAGTTTTGCTCAAAGTATTTCCCTCGAAACAAGAAATCAGAGTAATTTAACTTTTGCATAAATTAACATGGCGGTCCTCGGGTTTAGCCTCCCGCTCAGTCCAAGCCTGCCCCTTGGTCGCCACCTCCTGTCTCCTCATCAACATACTCACCTGCATCGATCAAGTCTAGTGAGTCTAAAGACTCGACACGTATAAACTGTAATAACGAGTACTACGTAATAAAATCGCACGCAACTTTAAAATAGGACATACATAACTTGAAACTTGAACTTGCATAATAAACTTGAACATACATACGTACATAACTAGACGTGCCATCGACATAAACTTTCATAAACATACTGCATACTTGAACATACATAACTTCATCATTTTGCGTAGAGGCATGTTTGAAAGCAAGTGACCCATAACATAATAAATGCTTGATCAGATAAAACCACAGTACTGGGCTGACAGGGACGTATCCACTACCACATACATGATATCCCCGTTCATAATATAACGGGCTGGTTGGTCCCCGTTCATAATTTAACGCTTTCCAACCTCGATCTAACCCGTTCATAATTTAACGGGCGGATTGGTCCCCGTTCATAATTTAACGCTTTCCAATCCTAAACATAATTTGGTCACAAGACATTTCGCATACCTCAAAAACTTAAAATATTTTCTTTTTGCACGTCAACATACTTACTTGGCATTGAGGGACTCATCGGACTTCGATCGGGGACGTCGCTGCTGCACATACTAACTTGAATTCACTTACTTAAATTGCATAGCTTAGACGTAGATAATCCTGCTTACTTACGAGTTCGTTCAATCTCATTAGGACGTTCTAAAATTCCCATGACTCGACCTTGTGAATCCTTGTACTAAACCCTGACATCAAACCTCAAACATGTTATCGTATTTTTCCCAAAATAGGAAGGACACGGACCCCGTGCTTACCTCCGTGGTAGGGGTCCGTGTAGGCTCGGATGAAAAGGTTCGGAAAGAAGGGTGGACACGGACCCCGTGACGGGGTCCGTGTGAGGGTCCGTGTAGACTCTGGAATAATGCACTTCGGGTGGACAAAGGGCACGAACCCCGTGTGGGGGTCCAGGTGAGGGTCCGTGTACATACTGTGAAGGGAATACTCGGAAAGGAGAGGGGCACGTGCCCGGGTCCGTGTCCGTGTCCGTGAACCTGCGGGACGCAGAAACCCGCGAGAAGAAATCTTACACTATGCATATTCCACCCAACAAACAACATGGAACACAAGTAGACATCTCAAGACCCATCCTGGACTACTATAATATTGACTCAAACTTCTACAATCGCTTCCCAACAATCACACATCCTAAGCGACACATAAACTCATGGACACGAATTTGGCATAACGATCAAACCCTGTGACCACTATTGAATTCAAGGGCCTAACGGCGCTAACCAACCCGTTGATTATCAACCCAACATCATAACAATCATACTTAAGCGCAACAACGAACACACGTCGATCCCAACGAAGCCTGCAACAAATAACTTCAAGAACACAATTTTCGTAAAAGTCGCAGTTTGAGTAGTCCCACGAAAAATGCCATAACTCACTCAATTTTCATCTAAAAATCTCGAATTTTATATCAAATCGAAGGCATCAAAAAGTTCTACAATTTTGTAGTGGAAAGTTTTCTCAAAATCTCGACTGAAAAATCGCAGTTTCAACCAGAACAGTAAAAACGTAAATTTCAGATCTAAAGAGGGTTTCAAAAGCGATTTAAACAAGGTTGCTCAAACTTCTACACAACATACACATGATTTTACGCATAAATAACAATGCACGCATAATATGACATGATCGATGCATCAAGAACAGAATATACGTGCCTTTTGATATTTAAAAATACCGTAACGACGACACCGAAGCGTAGATGGAGCGAGGCTTGATCCGGGACGAACGTGGCACCGATTTCTTGCAATAAAATCCACCGAAACTTGCTGGAAATTAAAGGGGAAGGGGCGGCTTGCTTCTAGGCTAAGAACCCTAGTTTTTGCTCTCAAAAATAATAAAATTTTGAATGATAGAGTGTGTGTGTGTTTATGCGCATACTAGTGTATGTAAAAGTGTGTAATGAGTGTGTGTGTGTGGCGTGTGTTTTAATATAATTAGGAGACTAATTTGCTTAATTAATAATTACAAGTTAATAAAATAGTGCACCACTAAACATCCTAATAACATCTCCAAATCTTAAATAAAATGCTTACTTCTCATCTTTAAAAGTTTTCAAACTTTAAAATCTCTAAATTAATAATTTATCCTTTAACCTACTAAAATGCTATCTTTAAAGGGTTTGAACTCTTAAAATTACTAACTACATGTTTTAGGCATAAAAATGCTAAAACTCAAATAATTATTTAAAATGCCCAACCATAACTTACAGTAAAATACCACATTTTTAAATTGCCAAAAATCGTCACTGGGTCTTTTCCTCAATCCCGCTTCGAATGAACGCCTGTAACATGAAACTCGGAAAACCTTTTAACGTGCATCACATAAACATAAATAATTTAAAATAGTGCATTCAAATAAATCGTGCATGGCTTAAAAATCATTTTAAAATTAATTAAATGATTTAATAGTTAAATAAATTCATTGATTTTACATGTAATTAATTTGGGCACTACAATTATCCCCAAGCTTTGTTAGAAATTTCTCAAGTTGATGCAGGATCAATTCATAATGATTATGATGGGAGAATTGACATTCTTCCAAGGATTACAAGTCAAATAGGTTGAGTCAGGGATACTCATAAACCAAATGAAATAATACACCAAGGAACTACTGAAAATTTTGGTATGGAAACATGCATTGGTGCCCCAACTCCAATGAGTTCTTAAACTAATCTTGATAAAGATGAAGAAAAATTTCAGTAGAGGTAACCGTATATCGAGGAATTATCGGCTCTCAACCGTATCTCACTACCATTATATTTGATATAATGTTTTTTGCATGTATTTGTGCAATATTTAAATCGGATCCTAAGCAGTCTCATTATATGGATGCTAAACGTATATTGAAATATTTAAAGAGTACTCAGAAATCTTGCAAATTAGTCATGAAGAGAGAAAGTGACTTCTTTCAATTTTTTGGTGATAGATTGATGTATGAGTTCAGTAAATAATAGACATCTATTGCTCTTTCTACTGCAGAAGTTGAATATTTGGCTGCTGGAAGCTTCTGCTCCCAGATACTTTGGATTCAACAATTAAGAGATTATGGAATTATTGCAATTGAATCACCTATCTTCTTTGATAATACAAATGCAATAGTCATCACTTACAGTCCAATACTGCACATCAGAACCAAATACATTGATATCAGACACCACTTCATCAAAGATCATGTGCAGAAGAAGAACATTCAATCGGAATACGTGTCGACTGATTAACAAGCTACAAAAATTTTCATCAAACCATTACCCAAGGCTAAGCTTTCATAATTTTACAATATTTTAGGACTTATTTATTATTCATCTTAAAATATTAATTCAGGGAACTTGTATAAGTAAGTTTATATAAAATCTTATTATATTGAACAAAGATTTTATCACGTTGATAAAACAGTGGTTTTGCTGATTTTGAGTTGCTACTTGATATTCTAGTATCTCCATCATCAGTAAACCTTATCATATAGCGTCCCAAATTCGTACTCCGTGTTGTTTTTATCACTAACTGACTCTTGGATAAACTTATGTATTTATTCTAAAAATATATACATGTGTTTTTTATGTCATTTGTCGATCTAACAATCTATCCTTTTAAAAAATTTCAAAACCACCACAAATATACTGACACATGTCCTTATGTTTGTAATTTACGGATGTAAATATATTTTCAACCGTCTTTTCAAATTTTTACCATTTTCACTTAAAACTCTTCTGTTGGATCGGGAAAATCCTCTAAAAACATGATGAGCTGTAATAGCTCGTAATCTAAAAATGTTTACACCGATGAATTAGATCGAGTTTGAAATAAAATCAAGAGGAAAATATTCGAAATAATCCTACGTTAAGAAATCACTGATATATTTTATATGTCTTGTGCTACTGAATAACTGAAAATTACATGAGATCAGTTCTGGATTATATCAGTTCAGTTATGGATAGAACTGAACTGATATCAGTTGGACTGCTCAAATCAGTTAAGAACAAAAACAAGCAATTAAACAGAAATAACACAAGATATGTTTATGGATGTTCGGAGACTTCAACTGCTCCTACGTCACCTCTTTTACTGCCTCGGCTAGGATCCACTAGAAGACTTTGATTTATACAACACTTTGTACAAACCCACTCAGTTAGGACTTACACTACTGCCTAAACTGAACTCCTAGCTATGACTGAAGGCAGCACTTTCCAGCCAACACTTTTTAACGTCTATGTGTCAAAGACTACATACACATGTTTTACGTCTGTGTGCAAGACGAGATTTGAATGGTGGTGTGTGTGTGAGAAATGATATCTGAAAACTACCCGAAATGTGTTCTTACACACTGAGGGAAATAGGCTTCTAATCTAAGCTGATAACACGTTGAAGTGTTCCCTCTGGGATGATTGATTCTTCAAAGCTGATAAGCATTATGTGTGCCCTCCTTCTTTATTTTATCTTTTCATTCGTCAACTCTCATCATTGTCTTCACCGAGCTTCGGCTTCTATTTATAGGCGAGTGGCTGATCGTATAGTGAGACTCAATGATTGTATCCATTGCAGTTAGAATTTGTTCCCCCAAATAGATATCTGGAACAATTGGCTTTAAGCGTTGCTGCAACGTCTCTTATTGTACTATGATCGTACAATGCTTTTGTACCTTTGTGCACATCTGGATTAAAATTGTCGTATCTGCAAACTGGTGAGCTCCTAACTGATGTTTTGAACTGGTGAGGTGAAATCGGTTGACTTGTCAGCTGAACTGATTTCACTGATTCAGTTGAACTGGTCAATTCGGCTCTTCATCAATTGAACAGTTCATCAGCTGACCGGGCTTCTGAAGGTTTTCTGCTGAACCACCTATTAACTGGACAATCAGTTGAACTGCTCTTGATACTTCAGTTGAACTGGTTCAGTTCGATCAAGCAATTGGCACTTTCAGTTTGCGTCTCGATAGCTTCAGTTTAAGCTTGGTAATTGATCAGTTCGTAGCCTGATCAGTTTCAGTTTCTGCGCACTTAGGTAAACTCATTAGAAACAAATAAACAAGTTTTGTCAACATCAAAATCTAGATTGCAAATATGAAATGTTCCAACAATATCCCCCTTTTTTATGATCACAAAACTTGAACAAATAAAGCGATTTAAAATAACTTTAAACAGTTAATAATTCTCCCCTTTTTTGAGAATAAAAAACGTTTAAAAAACATTAAAACGAATAAAAGAACTTTTAGTTCGAGAGATAGCAGAAAGAAAAGCTCCCCCTCAACAACTGAATAAAACGATTTGAAAACAAATTTTCAGTTCGAGGGATAGCAAATTTAAAATCAGTTTTAAAGAATAGCTTCCCCTCAAGAACTGAATAAAAAACATCCCCTCAAAAATATAATTGTTGCGTGATTTTTAAAATAAGTTTAAGCAATAAACACTCAAGTAGTTAAGGCAACGTATAAACTGGCAAAATCAGTTTAGTTACACGGAAACTAACTGGATACACATGGTGCTATTTTAATCCAATACGCGTCCCTTGTATTAATATAAAGCACACCAACTTATGTAAGGAAATTGATATTACACTTAGCAAATATCAAATAACATCAAGTATCAGTCAGTTTATATAAAATAAAACTGAGTGTACTAACAATTGGTCGCTTAAAATGCTTGGAATGCTACATCGATTTTGAGTTTCTTTCGCCATAAGAACAGCTAATTGCCTTGGACTTGATCTCTGTGCTGGCTAACTGGTCTTACTGATGCAAACTGGACTCAACTGATGCTGAACCGCAGTGATCAACAACTAGGATCTGATATGACAATGAAGCGGCAACACTTCTGATGATTAAGCTCCGCTTAACTCATCAGTTTCAGCTAGTAGTTGGGTTTCGTCTGTTGATAGTTGAACTGGTAAGCTTGCAACTGAAATCTTGTCTGCTGATCAATTTAGCTATTATGTTGTCAGTTGAACTCAAAAATCCTGCTAACAGCTAAACAACAAAATATCACAGCAAAAAAATAAAATATTATCAGAGGGTTTTGAAAATCATTTTAAAAACATTTTAAAACACATTTTAAAAGAAATATCAGTTTTCAAATGTCTTTCTTAGAACACCTCACTCTGATATCAATTGTTGGATCGGGAAAATCCTCTAAAAACATGATGAGCTGCAATAGCTCATGTTCTAAGAATGTTCACATCGATGAATTAGATCGAGTTTGAAATAAAATCAAGCGTAAAATACTCGAAATAATCATTCATTAAGAAAACACTGATATATTTTATATATCATGTGCTACTGAATAACTGAAAATTATATGGGATCATTTTTGTCTTATATCAGTTCAGTTATGGATAGAACTGAACTGATATAAGTTGGACTGATCAAATCGGTTAAGAACAAAAACAAGCAGTTAAACAGAAATAACACAAGATATGTTTATGGATGTTCGGAGACTTCAACACCTCCTACGTCACCCCTTCTACCGCCTCGGGTATGATCCACTAGAAGACTTTGATTTATACAACACTTTGTACAAACCCACTCAGCTAGGACTTTCATTATTGCCTAAACCGAACTCCTAGCTACGACTGAAGACAACATCTTCTAGCCAACACTTCTTTAACGTCTATGTGTCAAAGATTACAGACACATATTTTACGTCTGTGTGCAAGATGGGATTTGAGTGGTGGTTTGTGTGTGGGAACTGATCTCTGAAAACTACCCGAAAGGTGTTCTCACAGACTAGGGAAATAGGCTTCTAATCTAAGCTTATAACACGTTGAAGTGTTCCCTCTGGGCTGATTGCTTCTTCAAAGCTGGCATTATGCGTGCCCTCCTTCTTTATTTTATCTTTTCATTCGTCAACTCTCATCATCGTCTTCACTGAGTTTCGGTTTCTATTTATAGGCGAGTGGCTGATCGTACAGTGAGACTAAATGATTGTGTCTATTGCAGTTTGAATTTGTTCCCCCAAATAGATATCTGGAACAATTGGCATTAAGCGTTGTTGCAACTTCTGTTATTGTACTATGATCGTACAATGCTTTTGTACCTTTGTACACAGCTGGATTAAGCTTGTGGTATCTGCAAACTGGTGAGCTCTTAACCGATGTTTTGAATTGGTCAGTTGAACAGGTGAGATGAAATCAGTTGAGTTGTCAGCTGAGCTGATTTCACTGATTCAGTTGAACTGGTCAGTTGAGCTCTTCATCAATTGAACAGTTCATCAGCTGGTCGGGCTTCTGAAGGTCTTCTGCTGAACCACCTATTAACTGGACAATCAGTTGAACTGCTCTTGATATTTCTGTAACGCCCCAGATTTGACGACTGTCCTCACTGTACCAAGACGAGTCTTTCCAGCGTGCTTATGTCCTCACTCACACGCACCCTAGGAAACTTCCCAGGAGGTCACCCATCGCAAAATTGTCCCAAGTCAAGCATGCTTAACTTTGGAGTTCTTATGTGATGAGCTACCGAAAAGAAGATGCACCTTCGTGATATGAGTAGTACCAATCAAATCTTTTAAGCCCTCTTCAACTGTTCAGTCCATTACATTGCCCAGTCTCGGAATCCCCCTCATTCTCGTGTGGGTCGGTTCATTCATGTTCCCTTCACCTAGAAGCCTGCCAGGAGCCGCTCATTGTCCGTGCAACTAATGGCACCGGCGTTCACCCCCCGCCCTCTTCGGCCCCGGGCCTCACATGCCCACCAGCTTCCGCTTGGTTCGTCCCCGAACCACACCGTACTAAGAGAGGTCGGCTCTGATACCACTTGTAACGCCCCAGATTTGACGACTGTCCTCACTGTACCAAGACGAGTCTTTCCAGCGTGCTTATGTCCTCACTCACACGCACCTTAAGAAACTTCCCAGGAGGTCACCCATCGCAAAATTGCCCCAAGTCAAGCACGCTTAACTTTGGAGTTCTTATGTGATGAGCTACCGAAAACAAGATGCACCTTCGTGATATGAGTAGTACCAATCAAATCTTTTAAGCCCTCTTCAACTGTTCAGTCCATTACATTGCCCAGTCTCGGAATCCCCCTCATTCTCGTGTGGGTCGGTTCATTCATGTTCCCTTCACCTAGAAGTCTGCCAGGAGCCGCTCATTGTCCGTGCAACTAATGGCACCGGCGTTCACCCCCCGCCCTCTACGGCCCCGGGCCTCACAATTTCAGTTGAACTGGTTCAGTTCAATCAAGCAGTTGACACTTTCAGTTTGCGTCTTGATAGCTTCAGTTTAAGCTTGGTAACTGATCAGTTCGTAGCCTGATCAGTTTCAGGTTCTGCGCACTTAAGTAAACTCATTAGAAACAAATAAACAAGTTTTATTAACATCAAAATCAAGATTGCGAACATATGTTCCAACATCTTAATTTTCAAGCCTTTTACTTTCTTTGCATCTCTTGCACTCGTTGCAGACTTTTACTTTGATATTTTTTACGATTTCACTTGTAGAAATGGCCAACACATAATCCTTGTATGCTTGCCAAGTCTAATTTTCCTATGTTCAAACCATTAAAGATGAAAGTTTGATAGCCATGTTCAAGTATTTGGAGGCCTTGGGTCTAAGAGCTTTTCTAGAAGGACCATCTATCATCTACAATCCAATGATGGCAAGTTTACCTAATCCTTTGGTGACAAAATTTTGAGTATCGATGAAGCACTGCTGGCTTCTATGTTGGCTTCTAGTTTCTCTCTTTCTACTTCTAGAATTACTAACTTTTCTTCAATCTCCAAAGAAGATATCACTGCCTGCTTGAAAGAGTTCTATGCTACTGGTGAAAATTTTTTCCCTTTTTTTTTCAAGAACTTATGAAAATGAAATTTAAAGTTCTAACCAATATTGTTTCCAATACTATTCTGATCAGGGCTAGAACTTTTGACAAATTGATCAAGGAAATGTTCAAGTTCGCTTCTAGAACCAAGGTAAACTAGACCTCGATTGTCTTAAAATCTATGTTTGAAAATGGTTCAAAAGAAGAAGCATCATATAATCTTGAGCTCAAATAAACAAATTATTGAAAGAAGCTGATTTCAGCATTACTGCTGAAAAGGATGACACTTCCACTGCTATGATTGATGCTGAAAATGTCTTTGCTCTAAGACCCAAGACAACTGTAACTCAATTTGTTGAGGTCAAGAAAGAAGTGGGAACCAAGAAAGACGCTGCACAACATAAAAAATATAAGTGATCTAAGAGAATCTTATTACAGTAGTCAATGACTCTGAATAGACAGTTTCAGAAGGGTCTACTACACCAACCCAACTCTCACCAAAGCCCACACCAGTCTATAAGAAATCTAGAATCACCATCCATCTCAAAACTACCAAGAAAACGTCAACCCTAATTGAATCCTCCTCCAACCACAGCCAAATTAGATGATGACGATGTTCCTTTGCACCAAGTGTTCTAGTCCATCGCTACTGGCACACCAAAAGATCCTCCGAAAATTCTTCAGTCTGCAACTGTTCAAGCTCATGTTTTAGCATCCAAACCCACCATGGCTGCTAGTTCCAATTCCTCATCTCTTATTGCTCTGAGACCATTGGGTGGAGTAGTTATCCGTGAACCCCTAACAGAAACCACGTTTAGGAATCAAGTTACCATTGTACACGAGAAAAAGTGAAGGAAAAAATGTCCGACGATCAAGCTACCATTGTACATGGGAAAAGTGAAGGAAAAAATGCTGAAGTTCCAGAATAACCAGAAGAATTTGGTCCCAAGTCCTCTGTTCAAACTGCTTTTGACTTACAAACGGAGCAAGTCAAAAATATTTATGCAGCTGAAACAATGTTGGGTACAATCTCTACTCCTGTTAATGTCTAATATGTAACTATTGTAGTTGCTTCTCCACTGCATGTTATGTTACTACAACTGTCTCACTATCTGACTCACTCTTTGTTCTTATGATTGTTGTCTCTCCAATAAGTGATGCACCAATCTCCATATCACTTGCCACTACGCCCACTGCTGCTGCGGTTCAAAACACTTCAGCACTAGACACAACCATCTATCCCGAAGTCTCACTTATGCAAGATCAGAAAGTTCATATTCCTGATCTTACTATGCTCTCCGAAGAACATCAAGGAGAAATGAGGGAAATTTTATCTGCTGCTCAAGAATCTCTACTACCATTGCTAGAAGATACAACATCGTTGTCTGCATCACCTCCATCCTCCCCAGCTCATCTAGAACCAGATACCAATCTCACTGGCTTCGATCAAACTATATCAGAACTCAATTAGAGGTCATATTGGATCAAATTAATCTCAGTTCCTCAGCACAACCTCAGGCAAATTCTATTTGAAATATGGATGTCAAAATTTGATGCATTGGATGCCAAGATTACATATCAAACTACTTCTATTTTGACCTTGGACTCTAAAGTGGAAGACTTTTTTGCACAATTACTTAACTTAATTCATTGGGTATAGGCATGTGCTGCCAAAAAAATACAAAGATAGGGAAGAATCTTCTACTGCTGCTGAAGCTAGGGAAGATGATGAAGAGAAATGAAGGGAAAATCCAGAATCCGTGGATATCCATCCAGGAGTTTTAGTAGGTAAGGGTAAGTTCTACTGAAGTAGATTTGTAAAAGTGTTGTACTAGGCAAAGCCTTTTAGTGAAACCTTATAAAAATAGAATAAGAAGAGACGTATAAGGGATTTATCATTCGAACTTCTATTAACTAACATTCTATTATTCATTTCCTTATGACTACTACTTTTTGTTTTACTAAATATTGTGGACTGTTTCCACCCTAAAATAGTAGTATGCTGCTTTTAGTTAGAACTAGATTAGCTTCCAATTGTTGAAAACAGTTAGGGGCACCTTTTACAGAAACAGAAGAGAACAAAAGTTGGTGATCTCTATTCACCCCCTCTAAACACTCAATCTATCTTTATATATATTTTAAAGAAAACTTAAATAGTATTCTCGAACGGAGAAAATATAATTCCTTTGAAATATTTTTATAAAATAAAAATTATTGGAATATATTTATAATTTTAAATATTTTTCAATGGGATTTGCCCTTAAATTATTATTGATGACATGAGAACCCATCAGTTGCTATCAAATCCTCCAAACTAACACAAAAATCTCCATTATTAATGATATGAAAATTGATTTTCACTTCAAGAAATTGTATTATGAAGATAATACTAGTTTCTTTAAATTCATTGTGGATGAGGTACTATAAATTTTTCTTTCTAATTTTTTTAAATTGTTATGTCATTTATTTTTAATCAGTAGTGTCTAATTTTTAATTACTTTCATTGTACTAACTTATAAACTTTTTGGAATCAGTTTTTAATATTCTTCGAATATAATAATTTTTTTTTATTATTTTACGTATAAAAGTGAAACACTATATTTATATATTTTTTAATTATACTTTTCTAAAGATCATCTATTTTGGGAAAACAAATATTCATCCTTTATGAGAAATGTGTAGCTCAATCCCTGATTAAGTAAACCGAATGATTATGTAATCTCCCAAAATATTATAATTTAATTTTTCTATTAATAAACATTTCATATATATTTTAAATTGTTCTATTAATTAATCTCGTTGTTTGTAGGATATATTTTGATTGCCCTTAATTGATATAGTTTTCTATTATGCAAGCAATTAACAACAGACACCGATGAACACTTCCTCTAATTGGTTTTATGGGAGAAACGATCGAGGCACTTGAAAAAGTTGTTCCTCTCCTCTCCCCTCCTCGGGATCTTACCAACGAACTACGAAGATGGTGAAATTTTTTGTGGTGAAATCCTTCCGGCTTACAACTTGATCATATTGGGACGATCAATGCAAGCCGCAACCTCTTCTAGGCAATAGGATCTAACTACCAAATGAAGTTGAAATTCACAACTCCGATCCAAGATTAGTGAATGAAGCAGTTGGAGATAACTGTTAGGTAAGCTGTCCTAATCAAATAAATATATTGCATGTGTTGTCGACATGTTTTATTAAAATAAATGGAATTTGACAAGGAACCGTGCAGCATTTGTTGACGAAGGAAATGAATTGTTTAACGCGTTGGAAACGCGTTTTTGCATCTATAAATAGAGTTTTTTCGTTTCTGTTTATTGCATCCCATTCAGAAGCTTTTAAGTTTTAGAAAACAAAGAGTTGTGAGTATCTCTTGTGTGAGTTAGAGAAAATATTTTTTCTCGGTTACACTCGGGTTGGGAGTGTGAGATATTTAGTGTATTGTTGTATACACTTGTTGTAATATTTCTCCTGTTATAAAAGATCTGCAGTAGCTTCGTGGACGTAGCCTATTTTGGGTGAACCACGTAAATCTTTGTGTTCTTGTTGATTATTTTATTCAGCATATTTGGGGTACTATATTATCATAATCGGCTCGGCATCACTTCAGGGTAATCCCCAACAACTGGTATCAGAGCCTTGTTGTGAAAATTCTTAAGAATTCTGAGTATGCTCTGTGGTTGCAGCTTTGTCTGATCTTCCACATCAGAAAAGATTTTTTAGATTTTTTGCTAAGGCTAGAGAAGTGATGGCCGGAGATGATGGATCGGGACCGGGAATCAACAAGTTCGACGGAACAGATTTTTCGTTCTGGCGGTTACTATATAAGCGATTATCTGTACAGTAAAAAGCTGCATCAACCTCTATCAGGAAAGAAACCGGAAAAGATGGAGGATGATGATTGGGAGCTCCTTGACCGACAGGTTTTAGGTGTCATACGATTGACCCTAACAAAGAACGTGGCGCATAACGTGGCGGAGGCCAAAACCACGGAGGAGATGATGTCCATTTTATCGGACATGTACGAAAAGCCATCAGCAAATAATAAAGTACATCTCATGAAAAAGTTATTCAACTTGAAGATGGGAGAAGGTTCTTCGGTGGCAAAACACATAAATGAATTCAACACGATTGTCTCCCAGCTGACATCAGTGGACATCAAATTTGATGATGAGATTCGGGCACTTATTCTTCTGGCGTCTTTACCAGACAATTGGGAACCGATGCGGGCAGTGGTTAGCAACTCTGTTGGAAAAGGGAAACTACAACTCAATGATGTTAGAGATCAAATACTTGCTGAAGAAGTTCGCAGGAAAGACTCAGGTGAAGCAACATCATCGAGATCTGCTCTAAATCTTGATAACAGAGGAAGAGGTAGGAGTGATGAAAGGAGTTCCAACCGATGGCGCGGTAGATCCAAATCAAGAAATGGAAAAGACAAAAACATCTTTGAAAAGAATATGAAGTGCTGGAGCTGTGGTGAGACTGGTCACCTGAAAAAGAACTGCAGATCAACGAAGAATAATGCCAATGCTGTCACTGAGGAAGTACATGATGCTCTGCTGTTATCCATGGAAAGCCCTGTTGATTCTTGGGTTATGGATTCGGGAGCTTCGTTTCATACCACTGGTGATCGCGATGTATTTGATAATTACATCGCTGGCGATTACGGAAAATTTTTCCTGGCTGATGGAAAACCCTTGGAAATTGTTGGTATGGGTGATGTACGGATGAAGATGTCAAATGGATCTGTCTGGAAAATCAACAAAGTCAGGCATGTACCAAAATTGACACGCAATCTGATCTCGGTGGGACAGCTCGATGATGAAGGCCACAATGTGACCTTCGGTGATGGTTCCTGGAAAGTGAACAAAGGAGCCATGATTGTTGCTCGAGGAAAGAAAACTGGAACATTGTATATGACTTTCAGTTGCAGAGACACATTAGCAGCTGTGGATGCTGGAACAAATTCAAGTCTATGGCATTATAGACTTGGACATATGAGTGAGAAGGGAATGAAGATGTTGGTGTCAAAAGGAAAGATACCAGAATTAAAGACTGTTGAACACCAACTATGTGAAAGCTGTATCTTTGGAAAGCAGAAGAAGGTGAGCTTTTCAAAAGGCGGTAGAGAACCGAAAGCAGCAAAGTTGGAGCTGGTTCATACTGATGTATGGGGACCATCTCCTGTGACATCCCTTGGAGGCTCGAGATACTATGTCACATTCATTGACGATTCGAGTAGAAAAGTTTGGGTTTATTTTCTGAAAAATAAATCTGATGTCTACGAGACCTTTAAAAGGTGGAAAGCCATGGTGGAAAATGAGACCAACTTGAAGGTGAAGTGCTTACGGTCTGACAATGGTGGAGAATATGAAGATGATGAGTTTAAAAAATATTGTGCACAGAACGGGATTAAGATGGAGAAAACCATTCCTGGTACACCTCAACAGAATGGTGTAGCTGAAAGGATGAACAGGACCTTGAATGAACGTGCAAGGAGCATGAGATTGCATTCTGGATTGCCAAAATCATTCTGGGCTGATGCTGTTAACACTGCAGCATATCTGATCAACAGAAGACCTTCGATACCGCTTGACTGCAGAATACCCGAAGAGATATGGAGCGGCAAAGAAGTAAACCTTTCTTTCTTGAAAGTGTTTGGATGTCTATCCTATGTTCATATTGATTCAGCAAGCAGAACAAAACTTGATCCGAAATCAAAGAAGTGCTTCTTTATTGGTTATGGAGATAATGAGTTTGGTTATCGTTTCTGGGATGACCAAAATCGGAAGATCATTCGGAGCAGGGATGTAATATTTAATGAGCAACTTCTGTACAAGGACAAGTCAGACATTGGAGCTGGAAATGAATGTCCTGAAGTCAAGAAAACTGATGAAGTGCCATTGACATATATTCCTGTGAATGAATCGAAAACTAGTAACCAGGAAGATGAAGAAGAAACTGCACAAGATGATGACCCACAAACTCCGGTGATTGAACTCAGGAGATCTTTGAGAACCATTAGACCACCTGAGAGATACTCCCCTGCACTTCACTATATTTTGCTGACAGACAAAGGTGAACCGGAGACCTATGAAGAGGCAATGAAAAATGATGATTCAGTCAAGTGGGAGTTGGCCATGGAAGATGAGATGGATTCACTGTCATCCAATCAGACGTGGGAGTTGACAGAACTTCCACAAGGCAAAAAGGCGTTACATAACAAGTGGGTGTACCGGTTAAAAGAAGAGCATGATGGTAGCAAGCGGTACAAGGCACGACTTGTTGTAAAAGGCTTCCAACAACGGGAAGGAATTGATTACACCGAGATTTTCACTCCAGTGGTTAAATTAACCACTATCAGGACTGTACTTGGACTAGTGGCGAAGGAAGACTTACATTTGGAGCAGTTGGATGTAAAGACTGCGTTTCTTCACGGTGACCTAGATGAAGAAATTTATATGAAGCAGCCACAGGGCTTTGAAGTACGGGGAAAAGAGAGAATGGTGTGCAAACTTCAGAAGAGCTTGTATGGTCTCAAACAAGCTCCAAGGCAGTGGTACAAGAAGTTTGATGGATTCATGAGTGAAAATGGTTTCCTAAGGTGTGAAGCTGATCACTGCTGCTATGTGAAAAAATTTGATGGTTCTTATATCATACTACTGCTATATGTAGATGATATGCTGATAGATGGTGCTTGTTTGGAAGAAATTGATAAACTCAAGAAAGATTTATCAAAGGAATTTGCCATGAAGGATTTGGGTGCTGCAAAGCAAATCCTTGGAATGAGGATCTTTAGAGACCGGGTGAATGGAATCTTGAAGTTGTCTCAAGAAGAGTACGTGAAAAAGGTGGTCAGCAGATTTAACATGGATGAAGCTAAATCTGTGAGTACTCCTTTGGCTAGTCATTTCAAACTAACCAAAGCACAATCACCATCGACGGAGCAGGCTTATATGAATAAGGTTCCTTATGCTTCTGCTGTCGGAAGCCTTATGTATGCAATGGTGTGTACAAGACCAGACATAGCACATGCAGTGGGAGTTGTAAGCAGGTTTATGAGTAATCCAGGGAAACAGCACTAGGAAGCAGTTAAGTGGATTCTCAGGTATTTGAAAGGTACTGCTAGTTGTTCTTTATGCTTCAGGAGATCAAAATTGGGCTTACAGGGTTTTGTCGATGCCGATATGGGTGGTGAACTGGATGGCAGGAAAGTACTACTGGATATGTGTTCACATTAGGTGGTACAGTTGTAAGCTGGGTGTCTAAGCTGCAAAAGATTGTTGCGCTTTCGACTACTGAGGCTGAGTATGTTGCAGTTATAGAAGCTAGCAAGGAGATGATATGGTTGAAATCCTTTCTGGAGGAATTGGGTCAGAAGCTTGAAGATAGCACATTACACTGTGATAGTCAGAGTGCTATTCACTTAGAAAAAATCCTGTTTATCATGCTAGGACAAAGCATATACAGATTAGGTACCATTTCATCAGATCAGTGCTGGAAGATGGAGTCTTGATGCTGGAGAAGATTCCTGAAAGTAAAAATCCAGCTGATATGCTTACAAAGACGGTAACCATTGACAAACTGAAGTTGTGTTCAACTTCAGTCGGACTGCAAGAATAAATGAGGACATATGAGCTGCTGCATTAATGGTGTGAAGTCATGATTGAAATCAAGTCTTCAAGTGGGAGAAATGTTAGGTAAGCTGTCCTAATCAAATAAATATATTGCATGTGTTGTCGACATGCTTTATTAAAATAAATGGAATTTGACAAGGAACCGTGCAGCATTTGTTGACGAAGGAAATGAATTGTTTAACGCGTTGGAAAGGCGTTTTTGCACCTATAAATAGAGTTCTTTCGTTTCTGTTTATTGCATCCCATTTAGAAGCTTTTAAGTTTTAGAAAACAAAGAGTTGTGACTATCTCTTGTGTGAGTTAGAGAAAATATTTTCTCTCGGTTACACTCGGGTTGGGAGTGTGAGATATTTAGTGTATTGTTGTATACACTTGTTGTAATATTTCTCCTGTTATAAAAGATCTGCAGTAGCTCCGTGGACGTAGCCTATTTTGGGTGAACCACGTAAATCTTTGTGTTCTTGTTGATTATTTTATTCCGCATATTTGGGGTACTATATTATCATCATCGGCTCGGCATCACTTCGGGATAATCCCCAACAATAACAAGGTGGAAAAAGAATGTCACACAACCATTTTGCAGAATTCGACAGTAAACCGTGAGAGACAGAGGTGAGACAGTGTAAAGAAAGAAGCGAAAATTTGCACACGATTTGCATTATAGCTGGGTACACCAATAATCACCGGAAGAGAAGATACGGAGGGTGGAAGGAGTCGTGCAACATGTCGGCAAAGTCAACGTCGGCAATATGCTAAATGAGCATTAAATGGATGAGTCAACAAAGGTTGGCATTTTTGACTCTGACAGAAATAATGTGTTTTTAATGCATTTTCACACTGACAGTAGGCTCTATAAATAGAGCTCTCACTTTCATTCTAAAATCATTCCTTCTTCGAGTTTTCTCTCATCCTATGAAATTTGAGTGCTTAGTTCTATAATATTTTTGAGGAGTTTATTCTCCTGTATTAAGAGAGTGTGTGTTCTCTTTGGAAACACAGTGAGTGGGTTGTACACCACAAAATATTATAGTAGAATTCTTTTCATATTTCCCGTGGTTTTTACCATAATAATTTTTAGGGGTTTTCTACGTAAATCTCGGTGTCCAGTTTATTTTTTATTTTCGGTTTTTATTATCTCAAATTCCGCACGTGGGACCAACAAGTGGTATCAGATACTTGGTTTAAAATTTCTTAAAATTCTGAGTATGCTCTATGGTTGCAGGCTAGAATGATCTTCCACATCAGAAAAGATTTTTTTTGAGATTTTTTATTTAAGACGGGATTATTTTGTACAGTCTACTAAAATTGTTGTAGACATAATGACGGGAAGGTACGAGATAACAAAGTTGAATGTAAGCAATTTTATGCTGTGGAAAATAAAGATACAAGCATTTTTAAGAAAAGAGAATTTCTTGGCAGCTATTGGAGATAGACCGGTGGAGATGGATGATGGAAAGTGGAATGAGATGAATGATAATGTCGTTGTCAATTTACACTTGGCTATAGCAGACAAAGTATTGTCAAGTATCTCTGAGATAAAAACAGCAAAACTTATCTGGGATACTCTGACAAAGATGTACGAGGTCAAGTCGTTATACAACATGATTTTCTTAAAGAGAAGGCTTTATACTCTTTGGATGACGGAATCCTCATCGATGACCGACCATATCAACACACTAAATGAACGTGCAGAGCTTATACTTCAAAGTCTACCAGATTCATATTATCAACTTATCATCAACATAACCAACAATATTCTTATGAGCTTTCTAAAATTCGACGATGTCTTAACTGCGGTTCTCGGAGAAGAAAATCGACGCAAGAATAAGGAGGACATGTTGGTAACTTCGAAGCAGGCAGAGGCTTTGCCGATGATAAGAGGAAGATTTATGGATCGTGACTCCAGTGGCAGCCAAAGAAGAGGTAGATCAAAGTCGAGAAGTAAGAAGAAAAATATTTACTCTTTTAAATGTGGCGGTAAAGGGCACTTCAAGAAAGAGTGTATGAGTATCGAGAAAATTTCACAAGCAAATGTGGCCAGTACTTCAGGCGGTGGTGAATATTATTTCTGCGAAGCAGCAACTGTTGCAAAAGGCAAACACAAATATTGTGACACATGGATTATGGATTCAGGAGCGACGTGGCACATGACGTCACGGAGAGAATGGTTTGATCATTATGAACCAGTCTCAGGAGGATCTGTATTCATGGGAAATGATCATACCTTAGAAATTGCTGGGGTCGGTACTATCAAAATTAAAATGTTTGATGGCATCATTCGCACCATACAGGATATACGACATGTGAATGGACTGACTAAAAATCTTTTGTCCTTGGAGCAATTGGATCACATCGATGCAAAACACGTATCAAGAAGGAGATCATGAAAATTATGAAGGGTGCGATTGTGGTTATGAAAGCAGAAAAATTTGCTGCAAATCTGTATTTACTTTTGGGAGAAACAGACAAAGAGGCAGAACTAGCTGTTTCATCAAATGGTTCAGGAGAAGAATTAACAGTGTTATGGCATAGAAAACTCGGGTATATGTCATAACGAGGCTTGAAAATTCTCTCAGAACGGAAGCTGCTGCTGGGATTTACAAAAGTGTCATTACCCTTTTGTGAGCATTGTGTTACCAGTAAATAATACAGATTAAAGTTTGGCACTTCTACTGCCATGAGCAAAATTATATTCGAGCTGATTTATTCAGATGTTTGGCAATCACCGGTTGTATCCCTAGGAGGAGCGAGATACTTTGTCTCTTTTATTGACGATTTTTCTAGGAGATGTTGAGTGTATCCAATCAAGAAGAAATAAGGTGTTTTTAAGTCTTCAAAGATTTCAAGCGCGGGTTGAACTTGATTCAGAAAAGAAAATCAAGATTTTGAGGACTGACAATGGATGAGAATATACCGGTGACGAGTTTGATGCATATTGTCAACATGAAGGCATCAAAAGACAGTTCACGACGACTTACATACCTCAATAGAATGGAGTGACAGAGTGGATGAATAGAACCTTGTTGGACAAAACAAGAGCTATGTTGAGTACTGCGGGTCTAGAAAATTCATTTTGGGCGGAAGAAGTCAAAATCGCTTGTTATATTATCAATCGTTCTCCTTCAGTGGCGATTGATCTGAAGACTCCGATGGAGATGTGGACTGGGAAGCCGACAGATTATTCTCATTTGCATACATTTGGAAGTCCTGTGTACGTTCTATACAATGAGCAAGAAAGATCGAAGTTGGATTCGAAATCCAGAAAATGTATCTTCTTGGGTTATGCTGATGGAGTAAAGGGGTTTCGCTTGTGGAATCCTACTGTGCACAATCTTGTCATCAGCAGTGATGTTATCTTCGAGGAAGATAAAGTAAAGGGAGACAAAGGCACATCGAATTTAGAAACTACTATTTTTCAGGTTGAAAATAAGACAGACGAAGGTCAAGTTTCTTGGAAGCGGTACCAGAGCACGAAGAACAAGAACATGTGGAGTCTGAAGTTTCCAATGTGAGGCAGTCAACTCGAGACAGAAGACCACTAGGTTGGCTTTCAGATTATGTCACTGAAAGCAATATTGCATATTGTCTATTATCAGAGGATGATGAGCCATCGAGTTTCCACGAGGCTACTCAAAGCTCAGATGTATCCTTGTGGATGATAGCAATACAAGAAGAGTTGGAGGCATTAGACAGGAATAAAACTTGGGATCTTGTTACACTACCACAAGGGAGGAAAGCCATTGGAAACAAATGGGTCTATAAGATCAATCGTGATGACAATAACCAAGTGGAGCGATATCGTGCTAGATTGGTGGTAAAAGGGTATGCTCAGAAAGAAGGCATTAACTTCAATTAGATATTTTCTCCTATGGTTCGACTTACAACAGTCAGAGTAGTGTTGACATTGTGTGCGGTGTTTGACCTACATCTAGAACAGTTAGATGTAAAAACGGCGTTTCTTAATGGAGATCTTGAAGAAGAAACCTATATGCTCCAGCCAGAAAGTTTTGAAGAAAAAGGTAAAGAGAACTTGGTTTGTAGGTTGAACAAATTTCTGTACGGTCTCAAACAGGCGCCGAGGTGTTGGTACAAGAGATTTGATTCCTATATCACGAGCCTTGGATACAATAGACTGAGTGCAGACCCTTGTACGTATTTCAAGAGGTCTGGTGATGATTATATTATTTTACTATTGTATGTTGACGACATGTTGGTTGCAGGCCCCAACAAAGACCAGGTCCAAGGATTGAAGGCACAGTTGGCTAGGCAATTTGATATGAAGGACTTGGGACCAGCAAAAAAGATTCTAGGGATACAAGTTCACCGAGATAGAGGTAACAGAAATATTTGGCTTTCCCATAAAAATTATTTGAATAAAATCTTGCAACGCTTCAACATGCAAGATAGTAAGCCAATATCGACCCCTCTTCCTATTAACTTCAAGTTATCCTCCGAGATGTGTCCTAGTAGTGAAGCAGAGAGGATGGAGATGTCTCGAGTACCATATGCGTCCGCAGTGGGAAGTTTGATGTTCGCTATGATCTGTACAAGACCAAAAATTGCTCAACCAGTGAGAGCAGTTAGTCGGTATATGGCGAATTCTGGACGAGAGAATTGGAGCACTGTCGAGAGGATCCCTAGATACATTAAGGGTACCTCGAATGCTGCATTATGTTATGGAAGATTAGATTTTACAATCAGGGGCTATGCTGATTCAGATTATGCAGGTGATCCTGACAAGATGAAATCTACTACTGGTTATATGTTTACACTTGCAGGAGGAGCAGTAAGCTAGGTTTCAAAACTGTAGACAGTTATGAAGTTATCTACAACGGAGGCCGAATACATGACAGCTACTCAAGCTTGCAAGAAGGTAATATGGATTAAAAGTTATTGGAGGAGATCAGACACAAACAAGAGAATGTTCTTTTGTTTTGTGACAGGCAGAGTGCCTTGTACATCGCAAGAAATCCAGCCTTTCATTCCAGGAAAAAACACATTGGAGTCCAATTTCACTTTCTACGAGAAGTAGTATAAGAAGGAAGCGTGGATATGTAGAAGATCCATACGAAGGATAACATAACTGATTTTCGGACCAACCCAGTGAGCACTGATAAGTTTGAGTGGTGTAGATCCTCAAGTGGCCTAGCGTGATGTGAATCTTGATACGAATAAATAGCAAAAACGATTAAAAGTGAATCGCACCCTCTATTCAATTACAATAACAAGACGCGTGTGTTTTCCCGATCTTTTGATTCAAGTATTGTGTGATATTCACCTCTAAACTAGCAAGAGTTTAGCAACAAATAAACACGAGAATAAACAATCGAAAACTATACGAACCTTCGAAGAACTTTGCCTACGACAATCCGCACAAGCAACGATCGACAAACGCCACAAAGTTAAAAACTTTGATAAGTTTGATTTTGATTTAACAAAGCTTGGCTTTGAAAATTTGAGAGAAAATTCTCAATGTTGATAAAATATCAATAACGAACAAAAGTTGAAAGTTTACATGGTCTTCTAACATATATATAGATAAGGAAAATCTAAACCTAGAAATTGCATATTTAAAGATATCAAATCTAGTTACCAAAATAATTAAAACTCTAATTTAGGGACAAATATTCTCGCCTAACTAAAGGACACAGACCCCGTGTATGCCCCCGGGTACGGGTCCGTGTATACTCGGGAAAAAATATTCTCCGAAAAACAATGGACACGGACCCCGTGTATGCCTCCGTGCTCGGGTCCGTGTAGGCTCTGTAAATCTCAATCTCGAATGTATGAGACACGGACCCCGTGTACAGGTCCGTGTACACGTCCGTGTAGACTCGGTCAGCTTCTACTTGATTGTGATGCAACCCGAACCCTTCGAGCCTTGTTTCCAAGCTTTCATTGGTTGGATGAAGGGCAACATTCAACATCTTCAAGCGTCCTCTCGGTATTGGTTCTTGGAACGCATAGTGGCTGGCTAGATTCACATCATTCTCCCTTTCTTTAAAAAGATTTGTCCTCAAATCTTGTCTTTCTTGATAGCTAGGAAGATCAATACATTTCATGCCTTTTCCACAATCATGCAAGTAGAGTTTAACAATGCTCTGGATAGAACCGGCTATTTCATTAAAATAAAATAAACCATCCTTACACAGATGAAGTGGTTATTCAAAATAAAGAATCGCTCATCCTCACTCTCTTGGGCCACACACATAATTTCTTTTTTTGTTTGCTTGACCTCTTTTTCACCCAACTCTTTATTTTCATCGATGGCCATCTCACTCTTTTTATCACTCCTTTTTTCGACCATCTCATTTTCTTTTTCTCTCAACTCATCACAAATCTTATTTTCTTTTTCTCTCAACTCATCACAAATTGATTCATCAACACAAATTACATTCGTAGACAATTGAGCAAAAGAAACAAATTGCACATCATCTAACAACTCACCCTCCACAGCACAACACTCAATACTCGCATTAGACACAATATCAACATTTAAATCATCCACAAGTTTGGCTTTAAGGTTGGAAGTGGAATCCACTACCTTCATATCCTCAATTGGACATTGGCTAATATGATGTCCAAACTCTAGACACCAAACACATTGAATATCACAAGTATTAACTTTTGAATTTTTAGATGTACCTTGATATCCACGTTTTGAACTCCTCGCTGGTGTCGTCATGCTTCTCTCTTCTTTACCCATCCTTCCAATCTCATCCACTCGCCCATACTTTTCACGCATATGTTTAAATTTTTCCTCCATTCTTTTTCCAAATTCTACCCGCAATAACTGAAACTCACTATCAAGCATATTGCACCCTTTTTTTTTTTTAAATTTTTTTTTCGGGTGAACAGTACGCTACAGTACCGTGAACAGTAAATCCGGATAATGAACAGTAAGTCCGATCCGTGAACAGTAACTCCGATCGTGAATAGTATATCCGAAACGATGAACAGTTCCGTGAATAGTAAATTCGGCGGTGATGAACAGTAAAATCGGCTGATGAACAGTTCCGTGAATAGTAAAACCGTTGATGAACAGTACCGTCGGATGAATAATGCCGGCGATGAACAGTAACCACGAATTTTTTTTTTTTTTTTTTGTAGATTCAACAACAACGTAGAAATCGCTACACGAAAATCGGTATTGAAATCCTACGAAGAATTGAATGGATACGCTTACTTGAATCAAAAACCTTGAGCTCTGATACCAAATGATGTGAATCTTGATACGAATAAATAGCAAACACGATTAAAAGTGAATCACACCCTCTATTCAATTACAATAACAAGACGCGTGTGTTTTCCCGATCTTTTGATTCAAGTATTGTGTGATATTCACCTCTAAACTAGCAAGAGTTTAGCAACAAATAAACACGAGAATAAACAATCGAAAACTATACGAACCTTCGAAGAACTTTGCCTACGACAATCCGCACAAGCAACGATCGACAAACGCCACAAAGTTAAAAAATTTGATAAGTTTGATTTTGATTTAACAAAGCTTGGCTTTGAAAAGTTGAGAGAAAATTCTCAAAGTTGATAAAATATCAATAACGAACAAAAGTTGAAAGTTTACATGGTCTTCTAACATATATATAGATAAGGAAAATCTAAACATAGAAATTGCATATTTAAAGATATCAAATCTAGTTACCAAAATAATTAAAACTCTAATTTAGGGACAAATATTCTCGCCTAACTAAAGGACACGGACCCCGTGTATGCCCCCGGGTACGGGTCCGTGTATACTCGGGAAAAAATATTCTCCGGAAAACAATGGACACGGACCCCGTGTATGCCTCCGTTCTCGGGTCCGTGTAGGCTCTGTAAATCTCAATCTCGAATGTATGAGACACGGACCCCGTGTACAGGTCCGTGTACACGTCCGTGTAGACTCAGTCAGCTTCTACTTGATTGTGATGCAACCCGAACCCTTCGAGCCTTGTTTCCAAGCTTTCATTGGTTGGATGAAGGGCAACATTCAACATCTTCAAGCGTCCTCTCGGTATTGGTTCTTGGAACGCATAGTGGCTGGCTAGATTCACATCATAGCGGAAACGTAAACAGCAAAGAATGGCAAGATTGAAAGGATGTGTGGAAATGTGTTTGATTCTCATTCAAATCTCCAAGTGGAAGAAATGTCGGCAAAGTCAATGTCGGCAATATGATAAATAAGCATTAAATGGATGAGTCAACAAAGGTTGGCATTTTTTACTCAGACAAAAATAACGTGTTTTCACACTGACAGAAGGCTCTATAAATAGAACTCCCCCTTTCATTCTGAAACCATCCCTTCTTCGAGTTTTCTCTCATCCTATAGCATTTGATTGCTTAGTTCTATAATATTTGTGAGGTGTTTGTGTGTTCTCTTTGGAACACAGTGAGTGGGTTGTACACCATAAAATATTATTGTCGAATTCTTTTCATCTTACTCGTGGTTTTTATCATACTAATTTTTAGGGTTTTCCACGTAAATCTCAGTGTCCAGTTTATTCTTTATTTTCGGGTTTTATTATCTCAAATTCCGCACGTGGGACCAACACAACATAATTTCTCGAGATAATGCTGGGAAATCCAATTAAGACCCCCGAATTGGAAGAGCACATGTTTTCGTCAAGGGTGAATAAACCAAGAACACACCCCAAATATGTGCGACAGCGCTTCAAAATAAACCCGGGGATTAAACTGGTCAACACATGAAAAAAGGTTCTACGGCTAGAGAAAATATTTTCTCGGTATACTCGGGGTTGGGATCGTGAGATATTGAGTGTATTGGTGTATACACTTGTTGTAATATTTCTTCCAGTTATAAAAGTTGCAGTGCTCCGTGGATGTAGCCTATATTGGGTGAACCACGTAAATCTTTGTGTTATTGTTGATTATTTTATTCCGCAATATTTTGGGTACTATTATCATCGTGATCGGCATCGCTTCGAGGTAATTCCCAACAACTGGTATCAGAGCCTTGTTGTGAAAATTTTTAAAAATTCTAAGTATGCTCTGTGGTTGCAGCTTTGTCTAATCTTCCACATCAGAAAAGATTTTTTAGATTTTTTGCTAAGGCTAGAGAAGTGATGGCCGGAGATGATGGATCGTGACCGGGAATCAACAAGTTCGACGGAACAGATTTTTCGTTCTGGCGGTTACAGATAATAGGTTATCTGTACAGTAAGAAGCTGCATCAACCTCTATCAGGAAAGAAACCGGAAAAGATGGAGGACGATGACTGGAAGCTTCTTGACCGACAAGTGTTAGGTGTAATACGTCTGACCCTAACGAAGAACGTGGCATATAACGTGGAAGAGGCAAAAACAATGGAGGAGATGATGTCCGTTTTGTCGAACATGTACGAAAAGCCATCGGCAAATAATAAAGTATATCTCATGAAGAAGTTATTTAACTTGAAGATGAAAGAAGATGTATCGGTGGCTAAACACATCAATGAATTCAACACGATTGTTTCACAGCTAACATAGGTTGAAATTAAATTTGATGATGAGATTCGAGAACTTATTCTTTTGGCGTCTTTACAAGACAATTGGGAACCGATGCGGACAGCGGTTAGTAACTCTGTTGGAAAAAGAAAGCTACAATTCAATGATGTCAGAGATCAAATTCTTGCTGAGGAAGTTCGCAAGATGGATTCTGGTGAAGGAACATCATCAAGTTCTGCTCTAAATCTCGAGAACAGAGGATGGGGCAGGAGTGGCGAAAAGAGTTTTAATCAATGGCATGGTAGATTCAAGTCAAGGAATGGAAAAGACAATAACACATTTGAAAAGAATATGAAGTGCTAGAGCTGTGGTGAGACTAGTCACTTGAAAAGGAATTGCAAATCAACAAAGAACAACGCTAATGTTTTTACTGAGGAGGTACCTGATGCTCTATTACTATCCATGGAAAGCCCGATTGATTCTTGGGTTATGGACTCGGGAGCTTCGTTTCATACCACTGGTAATCGTGATGTATTCGATAATTACATTGCGGGAGATTACGGAAAAGTTTTCCTGGCTGATGGAAAACCTTTGGAAATAATTGGTATGGGTGATATCCGGATGAAGATGACAAATGGATCTGTCTGGAAAATCAACAAAGTAAGGCATGTACCAAACTTGACAAACAATCTGATTTCAGTGGGACAGCTTGACGACGAAGGTCATAAGGTGACCTTTGGTGATGGTTCCTGGAAAGTGAAAAAGGGAGCCATGATTGTTGCTCGAGGAAAGAAAACTAGAACACTTTATATGACTTCCAGTTTGAGAAATAAATTAGCGGATGTGGATGCTGGAGCTAATTCAAGTCTATGGCATAGTAGGCTTGGGGATACGAGTGAGAAGGGAATTAAGATGCTTGTTTCAAACGGAAAGCTACCGAAATTAAAGATCGTTGAACACAAGCTGTGTGAAGCTGTATTTTTTGGAAAGCAGAAAAATGTGAGCTTTTCAAAAGAGGTTAGAGAACCGAAATCGGCGAATTTGGAGTTGCTACATACTGATGTATGTAGACCATCTCCTGTGACATCCCTTGGAGATCATTCAGGATATTATGGCACTACCGTTGACGATTCGAGCAGGAAATTTTGGGTTTATTTTATGGAAAATAAATCGGATGTTTATGAGACCTTTTAACAGTGGGAGTTAGCCATGGAAGATGTGATGGATTCACTGTCATCCAATCGCATGTGGGAGTTGTCAGAACTTCCTGAAGGTAAAAAGATTTTACATAGCAAGTGGGAGTACCAGTTAGAACATGACGGTAGCAAGCGGTACAAAGAAATACTTGTTGAAATAAAGTCACTGGTTACACTGATATTTTCTCTCTGGTGGTAAAGTTAACTACTATCAGGACTGTACTTGGATTGATGGTAAAAGAATATTTACATCTTGAACAGTTAGATGTAAAGACGATGTTTCTTCATGGTGAGCTAGATGAAGAAATGAATCAATCACAGGGATTTGAAGTACGAGGGAAAGAGAAAATGATGTGCAAACTTCAGAAGAGCTTGTATGGTCTCAAACAAGCTCCAAGACAGTACAAGAAGTTTGATGGTGTAATGAATAATGATGGTTTTCTGAGGTATCAGGCTGATCACTGTTGTTATGTGAAGCTTGATGGTTATTATATCATACTACTGATATATGTAGATGATATGTTGATAGCAGGAGCTTGATAAACTCGAGAAAGTGTTATCAAAAGAATTTGCTTTGAAGAATTTGGGTGCTGCAAAACAAATCTTTGGGATCCTTAGAGATCGGATGAATGGAGTCTTGAAGCTTGAGAAGATTCCTGGAAGCAAGAATCCAGCTGATATGTTCACGAAGGCTGTTATCTTTGAAAAACTGAAGTTGTGTTTGACTTCAGTTGGTCTCCTGGACTAACAAAGGAGGTATGAGCTACTGCACTGATGGTGTGAAGACATGATTGAAATCAAGTCTTCAAGTGGGAGAATTTTTAGGTGAGTTTATTTAATGGGGTGGGGCCCACACATTAAATATAATAATAATTCACTCATCCCACATCGAAAGAATCTAAAAACTGCTAAAGAGAATTAGTTATAAATAGAGCTCAATTCTTTCAGTTATTGTATCCCAAAATCAAAAGCTTTTCAGCTTTGATAAAAAGAGAGTGCATAGAAAAAAAGAGTGTATTTTTTTCTTGAGTGCGGGAATTCTCTTTTGTGAGTTTGAGAAAATATTTTCTCGGTATACTCGGGGTTAGGATCGTGAGATATTGAGTGTATTGGTATATACACTTGTTGTAATATTTCTTCCGGTTATAAAAGTTGCAGTGCTCCGTGGACGTAGCCTATATTGGGTGAACCACGTAAATCTTTGTGTTCTTGTTGATTATTTTTTTCCGCGATATTTTTTGTACTATTATCATCGTGATCGGCATCGCTTCGGGGTAATTCCCAACACTGATCCATTAACCAAATTCTCCCAAACCTCTGAATCTAGTTTTCTCGCAGAAGTTGGAAGATCACGCCGGTTCCTGAATTAATTCGAAATAGGAAGATGTCTTCAGCATATGAAACTGGTTCCATGTTCTGTAAGTATGTGAAATGAGCGGTATTGCAAAGTTCTTGGACAAATGATAACCCTGGTAGGAGGTTTCATGGCTGCATAGATTGGAAGGTGGTGATTGTTTCCTTTCATGTATTTGACAGAAAGGTTCATGTATTTGACTGAAAGGTACTGTAAATGTTCATTTCAATTTTGGTCTCGTTTTCTTTTACAGAAAGGTGGCTGTGACATTTTTGCTTGGGAGGATCCACCAATGTGTTATAGAGCTATGAATATAATTCTAGGATTAAAACGGAAGATAAATGTGCTAGAAGAAGAAAATCGAAAAAACACAACTTTGAAATTGATTCTTGTGCTACCGCGGTTGATTTGATTTGTTTTGTGGATGTTTTGATGGGTGATTTTGGTTACTGAGAAGATGAAGATTTTTATGTTTTGAAGACGCAAAGCTTCTACAATGTTTAGGAAATCTGTCGTCACTTTGCTAACTTCCATGTGCTAATATGAAGCATTTTAGATTTTAGAGCAGTGTTGTAATCTATTTTGTTATTTTCAAGGTGAACATGCGATTAACAATATTAAACTATGAATCGATGTATTATTGTTCTATGTATCAGCCTAACATATAAAACTATGAATCAATGCAAACATTTTCCTCGTTGGCAACCATTCAAAACCATGGTTCGATAATGTATCAGCAATGGAATGGCTTTCTTTCAGATTGAGCCACTTTTTCCAATTTTGTTTTTGCCTTCTTATTAGTTTTGTTACTCTCCCAGAAGGAATCATAAAAAATAATCCATGAAAATAAAAAAAACTTTCATATGAAATAATCATAACTTTGTTCATTCAATGCCAATGTTTCATTTCATAATCCATGAAATATACAAAACATGAAATGTACAAAATATTTGCCAAAAAGCAAACACTAACCAAAACAACCTCCAAATAAATGACACGCAAAATGAGTTCAAATATCCAAAAACAATCTAATATTCTTCATGGGGCTACAGTATAAAAAGTAACCAAAAAGTTCACACTTCATTCGCGTTCACTTATGTGGGGCCTTTCCTTTCTTCTTTTTTGTTGCCAATCCACTATCATTTTCAGATACCGAATTATTTAGGCCGGACACTGTCATGAATTTTTGCCCTCCTTCAAATGTGGTTGATTTTGAAAACATGTGTGAACGATTGGTGCATGGTTTGACACTTTGTATGTAGGTTCCTCTAACAAATGGTGCAGGTGCCTTTATATTGGCGAATAACCTTTATATTGGCCATATTCGTGGGAATTTGACATTGTTTAAAGTGCTCATACATAGATGGGGGAGCCAAAGACCTCGATGGAGAGATTGATGTAGATTTTGAGCAATTGGTTGAGACATATTGTTGTATTTCTCCTGTGAAAAGTAGATTTTTTTAAATAAAATACAAATTGAAATTTTTTTATTATATAATATTTGAAATACTAAATACAAAATAAAACATTAGCTTACACTATTATTGCCATGATAGATATTTGATTTCTTTGCGACATTTCCTTTGACGGTATTGTTATCAAATGTCACATTGCTTCATCTGAAACCACATTAATGAGAAAAATTATTATAGAAAAATAATAAATGGCTCACATACCGATAACTTGGATGATGGTTGACTTATAAGTTCTTCAGTTAGTTGGCTTAAAGGATGTTCTTGTGATTGTTTGATTTGTTCGGATTCCACTGGCCTTACTGGTTCAGTTTGAGTACAACCTTTTTTATTGTGATCCTCAATACCACAAATGCTACATGTCACTGTTCGTTGCTGCCTCCTCATTTCATGATCATTTCTTACTGTATTTGCTTTTCTTTTTTGTTTTTTCTTCATTGTTTCAGTAGCTTCTTCTCTTTCCATTCTTCTTGCTCGTTTGGGCCTTCCAACAGGTCTCCCAAAATTTGGTGGAAGTTTTGGAATAATTCCTATTGGTTGCCATTCGCTCCTATCATTTAGTGGCATCACTGTACGAACATATACTTGTTTTTATGTGGCTAAACTATAACATTTATGCACGTAATCTAAATAATTCAATCATTGAGATAAAATAGCAGATAAAGCATGGTTGCATGGAATTCCACTCAAATGCCATTTCCTACAACCACATGTCTATTCTTTTAAGTCTACATTGTACTTACTCCCATCATAGCATGAAACTTGGTAATGAAAGTTATCTGCTTTAATTGGCATGCAATCCCCATTCTTTGCCAAATTATTCTCGATTATTTTTTAAATCCAGGGCAAAACAATCGTTCACACTTTTCTTCAGCCCTATCCCTATTAACTTGCATTTTTATCATGAAGTATTCAACAAGCTATTCAAGCATTGACAATATGACCTTATCCCTCGCATCCAAAATACTGCTGTTAAAGGATTCACAACAATTATTCAATAAAAAGTCACATATAGAGTTGGTTGTGAAGTGTGACCTACTCCAATACATTGGTGGCTTGTCATTGAACCAATCAGCAGCGCTTGAATCAATATATCCCATTTCTCTCATTTTTCTGCTGAAATAATTCATTGTTGTAGATGTGGCACATTTCCATAATGCATTTTTAAATGCTTCACCTCTAAAACCAGCCGTTTTAAAATTCCCATGCTAGTGACTAAGACAAAACCTATGGTTAGCCCCTGGGAATACTTCACTGAATGCTTGGATCAACCTTTTTGCTTGTCAGACATGAATGTCCATTCATAATCCTTTCCAATATTCAGATCTAATTTCAACAAACTCAAAAACAGCCCCATGTCTCACATGACTCATTGTTCACAATGGCAAGAGCAATTGGGAAATTACTATTATTTGGATCAATTCCTACAGCTGATAGCAGCACCTCGCCATGCTGTCCTTTCAAATGACATCCATCGACCCCAATAAAACGCCTACATCCTGACAAAAATCCAACTTTCAATGCATACAAACACATATAAAGCCTGTCAAACCTATTTTTGTCGGTCTCATTATTAGTGCCAATCACAACAGTGAACCTAGGGTTCGATCTCTTCACCTCATTTGCAAAATCCCAAATCAATGCTTACTGCTCACAGGCTTGTCCTTCAACAAGATGAGTTGCTTTTGCTTTTGCCCTATAAATTTGAGACTTTGATACAATGCATCTAATGTCCTCCATAACATCAGTTCTAAAGCCTTTCATGCTTCTTTTCGGGTCTAATCTGATTTTGCTCATGTACTTTGTAGACAACGAAGTTGATTTCAGATTTTTCACATACAAATTCATCACACATGTGTGTTTAGCCACGTACTTCCTGATTTGAAAAGTGCATTCCTCACTAATCTTCAATGCATGAAGCTTCCATTCACACTCCTCAGCTGCACACTTAGCATATACTCTGATCTTGTCGTTTTTTGTAATGTTAATGCTTCTTCTATTTTTTATAGCATGTGAGTGTATTGCATCTCTCAATTCTTTCTTGTTGCTAAACGTCATTTCCAACTCAAAATTTGGATCATACTGTTGTACACAATTAAAAGAAGGAAACTCATTTGCATCATTTTCTATATATGATCCATCTCCACTTTTACTAAATTCTTCTTCACTGTCAATTAAATTCTCCTCAGTTGAATCCTCGGCCATATATATTTTCAGAGCAACTTCTGAGCCATTATTTTCCCTTGCACCACTCTCTGTCAAAATCCACATTAGCAGTGAATAAATTATCGTCACATTCGTCATCCGTCTCAATAAAAAATTCGTTGTACTCATCATTATCATCATCTATGATCTCTTCACTTCCATCTTCATTCCCTAAACTAATGTTATCCTCCACTGCATTGTCATTTTCTTCACTTGAGTCCTCGTGCCTTCCAGCTTCATTAGTTGAATATAGACAAAAATTTATTATATATTATTGTACCCTACTTAGCAAACAAGAAGAATATAAATACACAAAAATTAAAAAATTTGTTTCGCTGTCGAAGGACAAACGTAGCATTTAAAATGCACAGATCCACAAAGATTATAATTATTAAAAGAAAATACAACACACATAGACCACAAAAAAAGTGCATATTCAAAATAGAACAAGAAATCAAACCATATTCTGGTGGAGGAAGTTTCACTCCATTTGAGTGGTGAATATTCATTTCAAAACAATGACTTCTGGATTCACAAAGGTCGAAGACTGAAATTTTCTGTAATTTATTCAAGCAAGAGGACTTCTGAGTTGCATCGATTTCTTTGGATTCAGAAATGCATCGCGATTTGGAGAAAAAAATTGAAAATTGTTTTGGGTTAAATGTTTTATGTTGTCATGGCTTTTTTTTGGAAAATATGCTTGTTTTTTTTTTTAAAGATTTTTCATTTTTTGAAATATGTTTCTGGATTTATTTTTAAAAGTGAGCTGGATTTAGTTTTATTTTTTCGATTATATTATTTACTTATGTGGACTGTGAAAAAGTCACCAAAAATCAAAACCCCCTCAAATTACAGCTCAACATTCCGACCACCAGCTAGGCATTTTCTGGTGAAAGATTTCAATTTTGGGGAAAAAGGACTGAATTTAGAAAATATTATAAATTTTTATACTAAGAACGTAAATTGTCTCATAACAGGACTAAAATTAGAAAAAATACAAATTACATAACCAAAAAGGTAATTGTCTCTTTTTTCTTCTTTTTTTTAAAGAAAAATAATATAATTTTTTATAACATCTTAACTACTATTTTAAATTCATTTTATATATTTAGCTATTTGATCAATATTCTTATATTTTAATATTTATTCTATGTTTTGCAAAATATTAATATATTTATATAATCAGTGTATTTTATCAATATTATTAAATTTTAATATTTTCTTAAAATATAAATTTGAAAATTCTGCCACCAAATTTTTTTTCTTTCTATATTTTGAAAAATATAATTGTTTTTTATATTTTGAAATAATCAAACGTAATCACTTTTCTATGACAATTAGATATAATATAATACATATATGATTTCAAATGCGCGTTGATTTTAAACTTTTACTCAAACTAGTATGACTCAACTTTATTATTTATAAATTTTTCTACCAATGTTATTTTTATTTTTATTAAAATCCAAAATAAAAGTTTTTGTTTTTATTTTTATTTTTAAAAATTTTAATATCTTTTGAAGGAGGATCCCGCCTACTGAAATTTATTGTCAGTAGTCGGGATTGAATCTCGACTCTTAGATGCCCAAGACCACGCTTTATATTTTTTTATTTTTTTTTTCTTTTAATATTTGTATAAATGCTTTTAAAATTTATAATATTAATTTAAAAGCCCCAAATCTGTGGCTTATGGTTTCCACTTTTAATTAATGGATTTTTGCATGTCAACACTCGTTGTGTCCCTTACCTATCAATTCAATTTCTTCACGGGGTCCTATTTTGTCCATTATTTAAACGAATATTACTATAATTTTAATTAATAACATTTATTTATTGAATAAATTCGAAATTTATTTGGATTTAACGAGAAAACATACACCCCACTAGTTTACAAATTAGTAATCAGATTAATAAAATATTATCAATTATTAGAGTTTTAAATTATCAATTAATATAAAAAATTAATTGAAAAATGGATTGTTAGATATAAGTATTTAAGCTCTTTGAGTGAACATCTAAAAAAGAGTTTTTTCTTTTTTTTTTCCGAGAGAAGACGAAAATTAAACTATATAAAAAAAGATATATTGTTCATGTTTTCCTTGGGGCTTGACCAACAGTGTTCGCGTCATTCTCCCCTTCTTGAAAAAGATTTGTCCTCAAATATTGTTCATCACCTACATTAAACAACGACAAATTACTAACATTAAAAGTGAAACTCACGTTGTACTGACCCGGTAGATCGAGTTTGTAGGCGTTGTCATTGATTCTTTCTAGAACTTGAAATGGTCTCATCACCCCTCGGTAATAGCTATGAACGTCGCTTCTCGGGGACCTTTCCTTCCGCAAGTGTAGCCACACCCAATCACCTTCTCAAACACCACATTTTTCTTCCCCTTGTTGGCTTGCTTTGTGTATTGTTCATTCTTCCTTTCAATATTAGCCTTGACCTTCTCATTCAAACTCCTAACAAATTTAGTCTTCTTTTTTCCATCCATGTTTAACCTTTCACTCACAGGTAAAGACATCAAATCCAATGAAGTTAAGGGATTAAAACCATACACAATCTCAAATGACGAATAACTAGTAGTAGAATGCATGCCACGATTATAAGCAAACTCAACAAATGGTAAACATTCTTCCCAAATCTTTAAGTTCTTTTTAAGAATAACACGCAAAATTGTTCCTAAAGTTATGTTAACTACATCAGTTTGTCCATCCGTCTGAGGATGACACGTGGTAGAAAACAACAATTTTGTGTCAAGTTTAGCCCACAATGTTTTCCAAAAGTAACTCAAAAATTTAACATCACGATCAGAAACAATAGTCCTAGGCATTCCATGCAACCTAACGACTTCTCTATAGAACAAATCCGCAATGTTAGATGCATCATCAGTTTTATGACAAGCAAATAAATGTGTCATTTTAGAAAATCTATCAACAACAATAAATATTGAATCCCTCCCCTTCTTAGTCCCTAGGCAACCACAAAGCAAAGTCCATAGAAATATCATTCCAAGGTTCACTAGGGACAGGAAGTGGTGTATATAATCCATGTGGTTGCGTCCTAGACTTAGCTTGTCTACATGTTGTACACTTCTCACAAACACGCTCAACATCACGTTTCATCGTTTCATATGTGGCCAATAGAAATGTTCATGCAATTCACTTAAAGTTTTAGCCACACTAAAATTTCCTATCAAACCACCCCATGTGCCTCCCTAACAAGTAATTTACGAATGGATGATCTAGGATGCACAACCTATCTTATTTAAACAAGAAACCATTATGCAAATAGAATTTTTCATGTGGACCATGCATACAAGTTTCAAACACACTCTTAAAATCCTCATCTAGCACATACAACGTTTTCCTTACCTTGCTTATATTTGATCATATATGGGAATGTTTCCACAAACGCAACCCACTTGGCATGTCTCTTGTTCAACTTCTGCTGCCCCTTAAGATGCTTTAAGGATTCATGATCCGTATGAATCACAAAGCCCCTAGGCCTCAAGTAGTGCGGCCACGTCTCAAGAGTCCTTACAAGTGCATAGAGCTCCTTTTCATATGTCGGGTAATTCACGCTGCTCCATTAAGCTTCTCACTAAATTAGGCCATAGGTTGTCATCCTTCCATCAACACTCCAACAATACCTACACCTGAAGCATCACATTCAATCTCAAAAGTATTTGAAAAATCAGGTAAAACAAGTAAAGGAGCATTAATTAATTTTTTCTTAATAATATTAAAGGACTTCTCTTACTCCTCACCCCAATAAAATGGAACGTTCTTCTTGATTACCGTCGTCATCGGTGCTGCCAGTGTGCTAAAATCCTTTACAAACCTCCTATAGAAGCTTGCAAGACCATGAAAGCTTCGGACTTGACCAACAGTAGTAGGCGCTAGCCAATCTCGAATAGCACTTACCTTGTCCTCATCCACTTGTATCCCCTGTGAGCTCACCATAAAACCAAGAAAGACAAGTTTTCTTGTACAAAAATTACATTTATTTAAGTTAGCATATAAATTTTCAGCTCTTAGTGTGATTAGCATAAGTCTCAAGCGATTAACAAGCTCATCCAAGTTTTTTCTATACATTAGGATATCATCAAAGTAAACCACAACAAATTTTCCTATGTATGCACGCAAGACATGGTTCATTAACCTCATAAAGGTACTAGGAGCGTTAGTTAAGCCAAAAGGCATGACCATCCACTAATATAACCCGTATTTGGTTTTAAAAGCAATTTCTACTCATCAACTTCTCTCATTCTAATTCGGTGATAACCACTCTTCAAATCAATTTTGCTAGACACAAGCACCATGCAATTCATCTAACATATCATCTAGTCTAGGTATGGGATGCCTATACTTAATGGTTATGTTATTGATTGCTCTACAATCTACACACATACGCCATGAGCCATCTTTCTTAAGAACTAATAAAACAGGTACAACACAAGGAGACATGGACTCACGCACAAATCCCTATCTAACCACTCACTTACCTGCCGTTGAAGCTCCTTAGTCTCCTCTGGATTGCTTCTATAAGCTGGACGATTTGGTAATGCACTTCCGGGAACAAAGTCAATTTGATGCTCAATCTCCCTCAATGGTGGTAGTCCTTGAGGTAGCTCCTCCGGAAATATATCATCAAACTCCTGCTAAAGTGAAACAGCAATTCTCGGAAGAGACCCGACTATATCATTTGTGTTAAGGAGGATATCCTTGTAAAGAATCAAAATAAGTGGTTCATGTGTGTACAACATATGTTTCAACTCACTCTTTTGGGTCATATGTGTTTTTTTCTTGGCCTCTTTCCTCTCATTTTCTTTTCCCTCATTTTATTTCCTCTCTTTTTTCTATTGTATGGCTATCGCACTTTTTTTTATCACTCTTTTTTTCAGCCATCTCGTTTTTATTTTCAAAGGCCATCTCACTTTTTAGTTCACTCTTTTTTTCGTCCTCATCTCTATTCTTTTTTTTTTCAATTGGTCCTTCAACACTTGCTTTGGGGACAAAGGAAGTAAAACAATAGATTTTTTTTAGTACAAAAGAATATCTATTCATAAACCCATAATGCGTCACTTGCCTATCATATTGTCATGGTCTTCCTAACAAAATATGACAAGCATGCATTGGCACCACATCACACAACATCTCATCAACATACTTCCCAATTGAAAAAGAAACCAACACTTGTTTGTTCACATTCACCTCCGCTCAATCATTCAACCATTGAAGTCTATATCGTTGAGGATGCTTTAATGTAGGTAAACCAAATTTCTCCACCATCTCAACACTAGCCACATTAGTACAACTCCCTCCATCTATGATAAGGTTGCAAACCTTGCTATTCACGAAACATCTAGTGTGGAACAAGTTTTCCCTTAGGTTAGTCTCCTCCTTTTTGACTTGGTCACTCATGATCTGCCTAGTCACTAGTGTTTCGCCTACAACTGCTTCATATCCCTTATCAGGATCCTCTAACGCAGGCATCTCATCATCATCACCCTCGCCGTCACTTTGAGACTCATACTCATCATAGTCGTTTAACATCATTACCCATTTATTAGGACATTGACTAGCTGTATGACCCACCCCTTGACACCTAAAACATTTAATATCCCTTGTACGATTACGAGGAGTTTCAGAGTTACCTTGCACTCCTTGTTTAGGCGTCTCTTGCTTGGTCTAAATCTTGGGTTTGGTCACCAACTTACTTTCATCACGTTTTGCCACGTTTGGTCGCCAAGAAGATGACGAACCCCAGTTTGGTTGGTGCGACCAACTCCTCGTCTCTTGAGTTGTTGCTCCATGTTTATGGCCATTTGCACCATCTCTTCTAGATCCAAGTAGTGCCTAAACTCCACTTGATCTTGAATCTCCTTGTCCAAACCACAAAGAAAACGTGTCATTGTTGACTCACTATCTTCCTCTATGTTTGTCATAATCATGACTACTTCCATATCTTTGCATTAGTTCTCAACACTCTTAACTCCTTGACTCAAAGTTTGTGGCCTCTTAAACATCTCCCTATAGTAGTGATTGGGCACAAACCTCTTCCTCATGACCCTCTTCATCTCATCCCAAGTTTCAATGGGTCTCTCATTATACATCCTCCTAGTGGTCACTAGTTGATCCCACCAAATGTGAGCATAGTCTATAAATTCAACCACCGCCAACCTCACCTTCTTTTGTTCGGAGTAGTGGTGACATTCAAACACGAACTCTACCCTCTTTTCCCATTCTAAGTATGCCTCCGGGTCAGATTTTTCATGGAATGATGGAATTTTCATCTTAATACTAAACATATTATCATCCTCCCTATTCCCATCATAGTACCTACCTCGTTCTTCTTCCCTTTTTCCTCTCCCAAATCCTCTACCTTGTCCGTTCCTACCCCAATTCTCATTCTTGATCTCCCCTTCTCCTCCCAAATCATATTCTTCCTCTTCTTCTCCTCTACCCAAATCTTTAGGCTTAGATTTATCTCCACTAGTACTAACTTCAAGCCTACTCATCCTCTCACGTAATGGCTCCAATTCAACCCTCATCATTATACTGAAATGTCCAAACAACGGCTCCATTTGAGCCTTGGACAAACCTTGGTTCAAACTATCTCCGACCTCCCTCTCCATTTTACTTTTCGGACTTGTACCGGCAAGAAAACGTTAGTATAAATAAAAGATATTCATCACCCAAATGCTCACGGTCACTCCAAAGAAAGTCGCTCGTCTCTCCTCTCTTATTTTTTTTGCTCATAACAAATACTCACCAGTCACTCCAAAGGAATAACACTCGCACTCAAAGTGATTTCACTCAAATTTGCTAGTTCTCCGAAAAGGGTGCTCAAGCTTTGAATTTGTATATATCAAACAATCAAGTTCAACTTGTGAACAATTATGATCGACTCACTTAGACTGCGTAGAAAAGCAATTTGAATATATATATATAGAAACTGAAGAAAACAATATACCAAAGAGAACAGATCTGAAAAAAACGAGAGAATAAACAGATCTGATAATAGAACGAGATAATAAAGTGATAAACTTACTTGAATTCAATTAACCCGGCTCTGATACCAAATGATGTGAATCCACGTACGTAAGAAAAGCAAACATGATTGATTTAGAATCACGCCCTCAATTCAATAACGAACAAGGAATCGTTGTTGTTGTCCCGGTCTTTTGAATCAAGTATTACGTGATATTCACCTCTAAACTATGAATGGTTTAGCACTAAATAATCACAAGAAAAAAATCGACACTCGACGAACCTTCAAAGAACTCGTCTTTGACAATCCACGTAAGAAAAAAGATTGACAAACGCCACAAAGTATAAACTTTGATAAGTTTGATTTTGAACAAAGCAAAAAACTTTAATTGTTTGAGAGTAAACTCAAAAAGTTTGATAAACTTGATAATAAAATCTGAATTGTGTTCAAATATTCGTGATAATATGTTTACATAATCAAAAGATACCAAATCTAGTTGCCAAAATAATGGAAATTCTAAACTACGAAATAATTGCGTCGCGCACATATGCTCGCGCATATGAGCAGAAGTTACTGTCTTCGCATTTGCATCACGGGCATATGCGCGCCCATATGCGCGCCCTATACCCACGCATATGCGCGGAAGTCTCTGTCCATGTCTTCGGTGGCAGCGTTTCTGGCGCATATGTGCGCCTTGTCTTGGCGCATGTGTGCGAGGCTCGCGCATATGCGCGCCTTGTCTTCGCGTATGTGCGCGAGGTCTTCTATTCAGTTTTGTGCTTTGCTTTGCGTGGATGCTTGAATAATGTTCATATGACTCCCAAACTTACTCCCATGCATCGCGAACCCTTCAGCACTATGTACCTTGCTTGTACATCCTTATTCTTTGCTCATAAGTCCATGCAATGCTTCTTTGAACTTCTTCAGTCGTCCCCTCGTGATTGGTCACTCCGACAACTCTAAAGGTTCCCATGATTTCCTTGGGGCTTGATCAACCGTGTTCACATCAGATCGGTTAACACATTTAGAGTTTTTAGAAGGAGGGTTGAATAAACACTCGGGTTTTTGTATTATTTTTGAGTATGAATCAGTCTTTTATTCGACGGATCCTAAAATCTTATTTGTCGATATAATCATTTAACTAATAATAATACGGAAATAGACTGAAATATAGATTGAATATTGAGTGTATGATACTGCAAAAACTGAATAGATAATGAATGAGAACACACAAATTTTATGGATGTTCGGAATCTTTAAATGCTCCTACGTCACCCCTTCTATCTCAATGACAGCTTTTTCACTAAAAGACTTTGATGTATTACAACAGATTGTGATAATCCACTTCAGTTGAACTTATATACTTCCAAACTGAAATTCTTAGTTTTCAAATTTTTCTTACAACAAATAACTAATTCGCTCTTAACAAGTAGCCTGAATTCTACGAATTAATACAATGAAAATAAGAGCGTAAGTGTGTGATTTGTAGATTTAGAAAGTGCTCGAAGAAAGTATCGCAACTGATCAATGATCGACGATAGTGTGTTCAGTATGTTCACCAACCTTCTTCAATTGAGTCGATCAGCTATAAATAGTGTTCGATCCCAACGGTCATATTGAATGCATTTAATGACATATATCCGTTGAATCGTCGTTTAGTTCAAGATGTTGACTTTATTTGACAGTGGTACGAAATATCAGACTGTTATGCTCTATTACATATGTTCTTCTTGTGTACAAACTGTCAGTCTGTCGGCTGATACTACAACTGATATCGTGACTAACTGATCAGGAGTCAATTGATCGACATATCAGTTCAACTGGACATTTTCTGTTTAGGATACTTCAGATGATGAAGATTCTTCCAGTTCAATTAAATGAAGTCTTCAGTTCTAATTATCAATTCTTTTACTGAACTTTATGTCATCGGTTTTTTAAATATTTTTTTAGTTACGATTTGTCCGATCAGTTCAATTTTTTACTTCTCTTGCGGATTTAATTGTCAAACTCTTAAACTTAAAATATTCCGACATATCGGTTGTGTGTTTAGAAGGGGGTTGAATAAATGCTAAACACAATATGTAAGTTTCTTAGATTATTTTAGATGGATTGACAAATAAGCTGAATATTCTCGAGTGTTTCTGTCAGTTTATAACATATAAGTGCAAAAAGAAGCTAGACAGACAGATTAGAGCACATCACAGAATGAGTGGGAAGGAGTAAACTGACGTGTAAAAAGGACATATATGTTTCTGAATGTTCAGAAAACTGAAGCTCCTACGCCACCCTTTTTTTCTTTAGGAAGGTTCACATTAGAAGACTTTGGATAATATAAGTAGTTTGCAATATCGCGATATAGTTTGGTCATAAACACTGTCAAATTGAAACTCTTAGTATATCAGCCGATTAATGGAACTCTGCATGCTGCTATATAAATATAATACACGATGATATTAACTTAGCACCAACTTATCCTTAAATGATCAAATAAAATTCTTTTAAGGTGTGATGAACTGATTTGGTTTCGCTCAGGCATATGAAGGATTTTGAAGACTTAATCTTGTCAGTGAAAAATTATTATCCTCTTGAAGTTGAATCCTCTATTTATACTCTCAGAAAGCAATGACTTTGGCCTTTGGAGGATCAAGATGAAAGCCATATTGATACAACAAGGATTGGTAGAAGCACTGAACGGTGAAGATGAGATACCAAGTGATTCGAAGGAAAAGCTGCAAATTATTGCCAAAGCACAAAGTGCCATCATCTTGTGCCTCGGATATAAACCGCTCAGGGAAATATCAAAAGAAACTTCAGCTGTTGGCATGTGGAACAAACTAGAAAATCTGCACATGACCAAATCCTAGCCAACCGCCTATATATGAAGCAATGTTTATATTCATTCAAGATCGGTGATGAAAAAAATATATCTTCACAAATTGATGAATTCATCAAAATTCTAGACGATCTTGAGAACATAGATGTCAAGATGGAAGAAGAGGATAAGGTTCTAATCTTGTTAAACTCCCTTCCAAGCTCATATGAAAATTTGTGAGATGTCATGCTATATGGCAGATAACAGACCATCTCACTAGAAGAAGTTCAGTCAACAGTACAAGCCAAGGAACTATAGAAGAAGATCCAGTCAAATGAACATGTGCAAGGTGAAAGCTTTACCATTCGTGGGAGAAATGATATGAGATCCTCAAAATTTTAAAGAAACCGATCAAGATCCAAAAGCAAAAAAAGATACAGATGTTTTCACTGCCACAAAGAAGGACATTATAAAAGGAATTGCCTTGATAGGAGAAAGCAATCACAAGAAAAACCAAAGGAGAATGCCAAAGCCGCTGTGGCTTGTGATGGCTATGATGCAGAACTACTCTCAATATCAGAACAAAGCCCTTGCAACGATTGGATACTTGATTCGGGGTGCTCATTTCATATGTGTCCTTCCAGATCATGGTTTGAAACCTTCACTAAATTCGAAGAAGGTTTTGTACTACTGGGAAATAACATATCATGCAAAGTGAGGGGTATTGGTTCCATAAGACTCACGATGCATGATGGGATGGAGAGAATTCTAAGTGAGGTGAGATATGTCCTCAATCTTAAAAGAAACTTGATCTCTCTAGGGACTCTTGACTCAAGTGGATACACTTACAAAGCTGAAAGTGGCATGATCAATATTCAAAGGGGGTCATTAGTGATCATGAAAGGATGCAAGAAGAACTCCATGTACATACTCCAAGGGACAACAGTAATAGGCAGGTCTGCTATGGCTCAAACTACTAAAGATGTATCAAAACTTTGGCACCTCAGGTTGGGACAAATAAGTGAGCAAGGACTAGCCCATCTATCTAAGGAGAATCTGTTGTGTGGAGATCAAGTTCACTCCTTAACCAGTGTGAGTATTGTATCCTTGGAAAAGCTAAAAGTGTAGAGTTTACAAAAGGAAGTCATACCACAACGAGACCGTTTGAATATGTACACTCAGACCTATGGGGCCCCTCAAGAAATCCAACACATGCTATAGGAAGGTACTTCATGTCCATTGTTGACGATTTCTCACGAAGAGTGTGGGTCTTTGTACTTAAAACCAAAGACGAGGCATTCATCAAGTTCAAAGAATGGCTCATTGTGACTGAAAATAAATAAGACAAGAAGCTAAATACTTAAGGACGGATAATGGTCTGGAGTACATGTCACAACGATTCAAGGAGCTGTGCATAACCAAGTCACAAGACATATGACAGTCAGTGGTACCCCACAACAAAATGGATTAGCAGAGAGAATAAATCGCACGCTCCTTTGAAAGAGTAAGATGTATGATGCTAAACGCTGGACTTCCAGAGACCTTTTGGGGAGAAGCCATAACCACGCCATGCTATCTAATAAACAGATGTCCGTCCAGTGCAATCAACTTTAAAACTCCTATGGAATTGTGGAATAACAAACCAGCGAATTATTCAAATTTGAGAGTCTTCGGGTGTCTAGCCTATACACATTTTAAGCAAGATAAGTTGGAAGCAAGGGCTAGGAAGTGCATCTTCATAGGATACCCTGAAGGGGTAAAAGGATACAAAGTCTAAAATCTAGAAAACAATGGTCTGAAGTGCTTCAATACTAGAGATTTAACTTTCGATGAGTCCAAAATGGGCTATCAGCAGAAAACAATGCTCCTGGAGGAAGCAGACTGGTTACAGATGATATACAAGTTGAGGTGGAGTTCACTAAAGACACTTCAACCGTGGAGAATGAGATGAGTCATGAGCCAAGTCCGGATCAAGAAGTGCAAACTCATCAGACAAAACCTGATTTCAGATCATTCAAATTGGCCAGGGATAGACAAAGGAGAGAAATAAAACCTCCGGACAAGTTTGGGCATGCTGATATGATTTATTATGCTCTGATGGTAGCAAAAAAATTGGAGCATGATGAACCGAGTTCATATGACGAATTAGTATCAGGAAAGAATGGATGTAGTTGGATCAAAGCTATGGATGAAGAGATGACCTCTCTGTACAAAAACAAAACTTGGAAGCTTGTGAATAAACCTAAAAACCAAAGAGTGGTTGAATGCAAATGGATATATAAGGTTAAAGAAGGAATGTCTGGCGAGGAAAAGACAAGGTGCAAAGCACGGTTAGTTGCAAAAGGTTTCACTCAACAACAAGGAATAGATTTCAACGAAATATTCTTTCCCGTGGTTAAACATTCCTCTATCAGGATGATCCTATTCTTAACAACACAATTAAACATTAAGCTTGAGCAACTTGATGTAAAGACCGTGTTTCTCCATGGAGAACTCGAGGAAACAATCTATATGAACCAACCTAAGGGCTATGTCAAACCAAAAATCAATGGACAGGTGTGCCATCTTACAAAGTTCATGCTGAATAACAACTTCACGAGGTGCAGCTATGACAATTGTGTGTACGTCTGCAAACAAGAAAATAAGATCAAAACTTACCTCCTCTTGTATGTAGATGATATGATAGTTGCCAACACAAGTAAGACCAATATGGAAGCTGTAAAACAACTTCTGAGCTCAGAATATGATATGAAGCAACTAGGAGAAGCCAAACGAATCCCAGGTCTGGAGATCGTGAGGGATAGGAACAAAAAAAGACTTTTCTTATGTCAAAACTCATACATTGGCAAAGTAATTCGAAGGTTTAACATGTATGAGTCTAAACCAGCCGTTATACCTATGCCTCAGTATCTTAAATTGTCTCTGGATCAATCCCCTGCTACTGAAGAAGAAAGAGAAAACATGCTACACATCCCCTATGACAGTGGAGTTGGTAGTGTTATGTATGGAATGGTTTGCAGCAGGCCTGATTTATCTTACAGCATGAGTGTGGTGTCAAGATATATGGAAAATCCGGGTGAAACTCATTGGCATTCCCTAAAGGGAGTGTTGAAATATTTGAATGGCTCAGCAAATATTGGACTGTTGTTTGAAAAACAGAAAAGCCTAGAGAATCCTATAGTTTGATATATGGATTCTGATTTTGCTGGCAACAATGACAAAAGGAAATCCCTTTCAGGCTTCACATTCACTATGTATGGCATAGCTGTGAGCTAGAAAGCTACATTACAATCGGTTGTAGCATTGTCAGCTACAGAATCAGAATACATAGCTCTCTCATAATGGATTAAAGAAGCACTATGGTTGAAGGGAATGGTATCTGATTAAGCATACCTCAGGATAAGGCTGTGGTGCATTGCGACAACCAAAGTGCAATACACCTATCTAAGCACCAAGTGTATCATGAAAGATTCAAACACATAGATGTTAAGCTACATTTTGTTAAAGATGTGATATCTAAAGGGGAAGTTCAGGTGGTAAAGATTGATACAAAAGACAAAGCAACTGATATGATGACCAAGTCACTGCCACAAGCTAATTTCGTGCATTGCATGAACTTAGTAAAGGCAGTAAAATGGAATTGACTGATAACAAGAAGGGAGTAGCCAACTTTGGAGTCAAGGTGGAGATTGTTGAGATATTCAGTGACTCACAAGTTATGATCTGCAACAATTAGTCAAGTGGTTGGGGGCTTGGGCCATACACAATCAGTTGGACAACTTGCAGTGCCGTGAAGACTAGAAACTCAAGGACAAACTATATATAGTTGGACTCCAGGATCTGAGAGATATGAGAACAAACACGCTTGACAAAAGATACAAAGGGAGGACACGACACAAACAAGTAGGAGGGAAAAATAGTTGGGGGAACAATCTCTATTGTAATTCAACTTAAACCCTAATTGCCTATGCACTTGTAAAACTCTTATGTTATATCAATAAAGAAAGATGTTCCGTTCTTCCATGGATGTAGGCTATTCTAAGTCGAACCACGTAACTCGATCGTATTTCTCTTTGTGTTTTTCATAGGCTCGATTCCTTGTGCGTGTGTACGTGCACTGTGATTCTTGATCTATTAGTTTAACATGATCAATATTATTTATATAGGTTTATATGTGAATAATTATATGTTGGGCTTTAATATATCTAATAGGTTGCGAGCCTTTAATATGTAGAAAAATAATTGTAATTTTTGTTTTTATAATGAGCTAAAATAGAAATATCGGAATATAATGATAAACATTATCTATATGGGTCAAGGTCGCACAACATCACCTTTCCTATTACCTTTCCCGTTAAGGAAATAATTCAGAAGAGAAAACTAAATGATTCTCTCAAAGAAAGATAACATAGATCTGAAAGATCAAGACACATTCTAAAAAATTCAAAATTATGGCTTCAGGTACGCTCCAGCTTAAGTTTTCAGTCAAATTCTTAATGATTTAGCATGACAAATTCTACGGTTTATGGATTCCCTCCATCAGGATCCGGCTCATACCCATCGATACGTGAAGAAACCCCAAGACAGAATGTGTTTCGTCGAGCCATGCTCCGGAGAAAGCCAAATCAATATTCTTGTGATCGACATGAATGATCTTTACTCAGACGACGCCTCGCTCTGCCGGAAACGGCCACCCTTGTGAGGCGATGCGTGCCACGACTGGGCATTCTTTCACGTGGTGAATCATGGGGTGAGCCACGAGCTGATGGCACATATGCATAAGGCGTGGCGTGAGTTCTTTAAGTTGCCGATGGAGGAGAAGTAGAAGCTCGCAAATTCGTCGAGCACGTACGAGGGCTACGGCAGCCGACTTGGGGTGGAGAAAGGAATAACTCTGGATTAGAGTCATTATTTCTTCCTCCATTATCTTCCTCTAGGGTTGATGGATCAAAACAAGTGGCCTAGTCTCCCTATTTCTTGCAGGTATATATAAATTCCCTTAATTTATCTCAAATTATATTTCATCACATCAAAACAAACTATATCAGAGTAAAAGTAAATTTTCAAAAATCGTGGAATATCGACAAATTTTGGTTTTTATCCTATAAATCATCACTTGTATTTTTTTTTTTTTTTGTTATTAGAGAGTTGGTACGACGTCAAACACATTAATTGAACAGAATAGCAAAAAAAAGGTCAAAACCGAAGACAAGCTTATTGCATTAAAACCAACTTTTAATGACTAACCGAAACAAATTAAATCATAAACAAAACAACTTGTAGAACTCTAAGTTTCGAAATCTTTGAACAACTGTAGGAAATTGATTGGGGAGTGGTTAAACTGGGAGGAAAGTTGATGAAGATTTTGTCAGCTAATCTGGGGTTGACAGAAGACTATCTTCAAGAAGCTTTCGGAGGAGAAGACATGAGCACGTGCATGAGGGTTAACTATTACCCAAAATTCCCCAAACCGGATCTCACATTGTGCCTGTCGCCTCATTCGGATCCGGGTGGCATGACCCTGTTATCACCCGATAAAGACGTGTTGGGGCTCCAAGTTTGCCATGCTGATAAATGGGTCACAGTTAAGCCCGTTCCCGGCACCTTCATCGTCAACATGGGAGATCAACTTCGGGTACTCTCAAATTATTTATTTCTCTCTTTTATATTTCAAACATATTATCGATACTTTTCGCTTGATCTGGTCCGAACCACTTGATTCGTGAGATTCATTATTATACAGATTTTGAAAGTGTGGAATAATAGAGTCGTGGTGAATGCGGAGAAAGAGAGGCTATCCCTTGCTCTCTTCTACAACCCAAGGGGTGACATGCTGATCGAGCCGCCGGCCAAGCAGCTCGTGACCGTAGAGTATCATCGGACTTACCCGTCCATGACCTTTGATGAGTACCGGCGCTACATTAGAACCAAAGGTCTTTGTGGAAAATCTCAAGTAGAATCTCTCATCAAATGATAATGTATATATAATAGTAAGATATTTAAATGTTAATGTAATTCCATCTAGAAATGTTGATCATGTGTGATTTATAGGTTTATGTATTATAAGTGTTATTGGGTTTTAAATGTTATTAGAACTAGTAAATTATGCACAAACAACATGTAAAATTATAATCGTAAATTATATAAGATTTTTTTTAATTTTATTAAATACTTAATTTTATATTTAATTTAATAATAATTTATGTAAATTAGTGATGAATCATAGTGCAATTTGAAGGGTAGTAATATTGAACATAAGTTGTAATGACAATCTTGAGAAAAATGTGTGTGAGGACAATTTTAGAAACAAAAGAAGATTTTCTTTTGAGTGACAGATTTTTTATGTAATAGTATATATTATATTATATTATATACTAGTATTTTTTTTATCGTATACAAATATTAATCTAAACATGATAATTTTTGTTATTTCCAAATTAATGATTTATTCATATGTTTTTTTATTAAAAACAATAGAGTATCTAAATTTTTTAAAATCTAAATAAAGATAATTTATGAATATAGATAAAAAATTGTCAATAAATAATTAATTATCATATTTGAGACTTTTCAAAATATTTGACTTTTGTTTGAATAATATAATATTTTATTTGTATGTATTATTAAAATATAAATATCAACCACCTCAAGTGGATAAGGTAACTGCAGTATTTCAACTTGATTTTTCGTGTGTATCGACTAAAAGCGCACGTTTTTTCATTTTTATTTGTGTGGAGATTATAAAACGGCGCCGTCATACAGCGCAAATGGTTGAATACTCACGCTTTTATACCAAGTGGGGGCGGGGAGTTGGGATGTCAATGGGTTCGGGTTTTACCCAAACTCGTAATGGACTCGTTCCATCTGGGGCGTGTTTGAACAAATTAAATGGGTCATGGGACGGGTCTCGGGTCCAATGTTTCAGACCCGTATGGGTATGAGTCGGTCATGGGTCCTATAATACTTATCCATACCCCCATATATGTGACTATAAATTGATGTGCTCGCAAAGATGGTTGTGGGGTGAGATGAAAGGTAATTAAATAAATCATAGTTTTATTTTTTCAATGCACTTTCTCTCTTTAATTTTGTAGATAATTCTTCAAGTAATTTATCAACTTGTCCCATCCATTCTTTATGAAGAGGAAGATGGTCATAAAGAATGTATCTGAAATATTGCTTACTCGTTGATTTTAACTTTTTTTATGTAATTCATTATGTTGTGAAAATATTTTGTTTGTTATTATTAAATGTGGTCGAAGACATGAATTAGTTTTCTATTGTGTTCTATTTAGAAGTTTGTTTGTTTCATAATTCAGTCATGTGATAAAAATATTACTGTTTTCATTTTAAAAAAAATCAGGTCTCACGGATCTACCCGACCCCATTTCGTATTTGGGGTGGGGTGGGGTAGGTTCGAAGAAAATTTAACCGGGGTGGGACGGGTAATGGGTCAAAATTTTTTCAATAGGACGGGTCTTGAGTTTAGTCATATCCCCATCGACATCCCGCAATTCAAGTTTTTTTTAAAAAAAAATTATTAATTTGTGGACTTAGTGGATTAATTGGTCCATTTTCAATATTTTTCAATGGAGCCAATTCCAATCAATATTATTGAGCTTTTATTGAGTTGAATTAACTTTTGTCTTTTTTATGTATTGACGTTAACCATTGATATCTCTTATGAAATCAAAACCTAACTTTTTAAATTTTATGTTAATTCACTTGTTTCGTATTGAAAAGGATCTAAAAAAACTAGCAAAAAAATTATTATGTTGTTTAAATAAATTTTAAAAATAAATTATAAATGACCAAAAAAAGAATTTAAGATTTTTATTAAGTTAAAATTTGATTTCGATTTAGACTCAATATCTGTGTCTTTTATAGTTCTCAATTTTTTTTCCTATATTTCTCACACTCAAAAATAAAATTTTAGAAAATAACGCATAGAGCACAAGTCAAAAGAGCGAAATTAGCAATCACTGTAGACATATTTTCTTCACTTAATATGCAGCCCTCCCAAACATAAAATCATGGATATGCCCCTCGTTACTAGTAATTAAAGTAGATATAAATAAATTATAACATACTGATATTTACAATTTTAATTGTATATTTATTTTTTTCGAATTTTATCTTCTATGTTAAAAAAATTTAGCTTGGATATGTTATATCTATTCTTTTCAAAAAAAAAAAATAGGCATTTTATCGTGTGACTTCAGGGTGTGCACTACTATATTTATGAAAAATAGAGAGAGTGGATCGAGACTGAAATTTACCTATATAGAAGACAAAATGTTTAAAAAGACAAATATACAAAGTAAAATTGTAAATTTTTAGTCTATTAAATTTTTGAAATATTGATTTTGATATACTAAATTTAAATTTTCGATTATCTTATCCCATCTAATATGAAATAATTCTTGTATCGATAACAATAATTAGCTTTCGACTGACAGACTATTAATCAAAAATACTATTGATAATAAAATTGAATACATGAAAAATATATGAAATATGTAAAATATTTTATCGATTTATTTTTTTTAATCTTATAATGATCGTAAAAAAAAATTTATATAAGATAATTAAAAAAAAGTCCACTTGTATCAATATTTAAAAATTGTCAATATTTAAAAATAAATAAACTTGTTCTTAATAATTTCTTATATGGATGAGAAGAAGAAAACTTATAGAGCTAAGGAGATCCATTTTTAGAAGACTAGAATGTAGATGAAAAAATACTTGAAAATTGAAAATACGAAAAATAGAATACGAAAAATAGAGTTGAGAGTGCTTGAGTTCATATTTTTTATCTGTTCATGCGCCGACAGTGCTTGCATGATTTATTTATTTTTTTACCTAATTTTATATATTATATAATCTGATAATTGAGCCCTTAATTTTTTGAGTCAAGTCAAATATAAATTTTTAAAGTTAATCCAGTTATATTAATAATTTTATTGAGATTCATACAATCATTTATATAATTATCTCGAGTTCATTTATATATTTATCATATTATATAATATAAAAAATAAATAAAAATATTTATTTGATTTTAATTTCTACCTATAAGTAAAATGAGAGAATAGAGTTTATGATTTTTATATATTGAGGACAATTAAGCCATTTGTGGTGTTTTCATCATTAGATTAAAATTATCACATCTTATAAAAGGGATATTTTATCCTCATATAAAATTATTTATCACAGACTCATGATATTATGACGGTCTTTCTAAAAAGATATCAAACGTAGGATAAGAGAGAATTATTTATCAATCACTCTCTTATCCATGTACCAAACTATACCTAAGAGTATTACTTTTTATTGTGAATATCGGTTAGATTGACATGTCTCACATATAAAGATTCGTGAAACCGTCTTATAATAGACCTACTTTAAAAGTAATTAGAGCATGTATATGTGCATAATTAATAATCACATTTACATCATGTCACAATTAATTTTCACTTTCGAGAGACAGTTAATTCCAAATAAAAATATACAAAACAGTATCGATTAACAAAATCTTCATATGAGAAATAGTTTTTTAGGGCATCTCCAACCGTCCTCCATAATGGAGGATTCCTCCATTATGGAGGACGAAATCTTCTCCAACCCTACTCTATTTGTTTCCTCCATTTTAGAGTATGCAATAGTGATACTCTATTTATGGAGTATCACTGTTCATATAGAGGATTGAAAAGGAGTGTGAAATAATTACTGAAATGCCATCGTAACAATTGCAAAATAGTCTTTTTGTATTTTTATGTATTTGTTTTGCTCTATTTTATATTATTATATTTCAAATTATTTAATTTTTTAATTTTAATGTTAAATAATTTTTATACTTAGTTAATTTATTTTACTTGTTTTATTATTTTCATGAATTAATTATAAGTTTATTGTTTATAATAATCATGAAATGGAAATAATAAACAAGATAATGATCACAAAAATTAATAACATAATTTATTAGATTATAATCATGTTTTATTGTATTATGTTTATCGAATTAATTAAGTTCGGTTATATAATACATTATGTAATTATATAATTATATGTGTGTTTTTTTAAAATAATAATCATGTTTTATTGTATTATGTTTATCGAATTAATTAAGTTCGGTTATATAATACATTATGTAATTATATAATTATATGGGTGTGTTTTTGAAAATGAAAAAAAGTTAGAGTATTTTGTAATATATTTAGAGGATATGGGTTGGAGAAGGTTTTTAAAAATAGAGATCACGGATTTCTATTTTAGAGGATAGAGGATGAAAAATAGAGGATATGGGTTGGAGATGGCCTTAATCGATGTTAAACAAATGTATATAGAGATGCTAAGTTAAGATAGTTTTTGGTATTCTATATATGAAATAATATGATACTTATAATAAAAATTATTTAATAATTTTTCTTAGAATCGATGCATACCGAAGGGAGAAGATCAAGCAGCACAGTCACGCACAGCGTTCATCAATATATATGGATAACATAATAATATAATTCTAATCAAACGTAGAATTTGAGGAAAACATAATCAATATACACGGATAACGTAATAATGTATAATTCTAATCGAACGTATAATTGAGGAAACACCATACCGATAACACAATAATGTATAATTCTAATCGACTAGTTTTTTTTTATGAGGCGCATCGACTAGTTTTTTTTTATGAGGCGCAAACGGGAGAATTTATCCTGGAAGCGGAAGAGCTGCTGAAACTACGCGTAGAATTTGAAGAAAACATGGGATAAAACAAAGATATACATACAAATGGTAACTCTAACGTAGGCGATATTATAAACTTCATGAGCCAAATGATGTCAAAGCATACGCAAATTGGCTGCCAATTAAGACTCGCAAACAAAATGGATCGCATAAAATTACAGAAGGCCAGAAGGGTTAAATTTAATTCAATAAACGAACACTAAAAAAAATAAATGAAGAAATCTAAAAGAACTGTCACTAAAAGCACAAAACTCCAACCAACCATTAAAATAAATAGCACAAGCTTAGAGCAGTACTCTAAGAACTTCACCACTAGTGTTCAAGAAGGCGAAAATAGCCTTTTAATGCCTGTTTTCTGCTCTGAAGTCAGCCTACTAGGAAACTTAATGTTGAATTTGATTCTTAGGTTTCCCTTTTTGCCAGGTTCTTTGGGGATCGGCATCCCTTCTCCTCTAACAATTTCTTCGTATGTGGGGCTAATGATGCTGTTAATCGGTATTGTCAGATTCCGGCCATCAAGGGTCGTCACTTGTGCGGTGTAGCCGGTCAGAGCTTCAACCAAAGAAATCTTCTGGGTGGTGATTAGGTCGTTTCCATCTCTCTTAAATAAGTTATGAGGCTTTTCATCGATGATGAAGACGAGGTCTGAGGGTATGACACCTCGCTGCTCGTTTCCTTTTTCTGGAAAAGTAATCTTCGTTCCTTTTTTCCACCCAGGCTTGATTGCAATGGTGAGAATTTCCTCCATGGTGGCTGGTCTCCTGCAAACAAAAAATTGATCGAACATGACAAGCTATAAGCAGAGTTGGTCAAAGTTACCATTGTTTTATTACATTGGCTACACAATCTATACATTCTGATCTGGAACAAGTACCAGAAGATGTATACATCAATCAGCTATACAAAATAACATCAACTTTAGGCAATACCGAGTTTGAAAAACACGAGTCTCTTAAAAGAATGGCATTGATCACCAAGTTCAACGCAATTACACGACCAAAATTTTATGACTTTCGGTTAGAGAACTATTTCTATGTAGTGACCATAGTGATCGATATTGCCAAATATAAATTATGAACACGATATTGATATTTCTATTAGGACGAATATTGCTCATAGGTCGGCACTAATTCTCAAGCACATCATCTGGCCTGTAACGTACTGCTTGCCTCCTAAAAGTAAAACCACACAAAGCAAAACCATTTTTGGAAAGTTTGTTTACCAAATGCGTAGAAGTTTATGAAGGTGAATTTAGGGAATCTATGAGCTTGTTTTGCCACAATATATCGGAACCAAAGAACCTTATTAAGAATAAGGACACAAATACAGCACACAGTATAGAAATAAAGCTTCTTACATCTATTTTTTTCGGGTCTTTGGCAAAACCAGGAATTAAACCGAGGAACAAAGAATTAGTAAAAACTTGAAATCACATTTTTGTATATGTAAAGTAATATAAAAAAATGGGTCTATTAAAAAAATACGAGGGGATCAACTCCCCTGCTGACCGCCCCTCGGCTGTGCTACTGCTTTCGATTCTTCCCGGCCTAGAACTTCGCCATTTAGAAGCATGTTTGATTCCCTCTGCGTATATCTTTAAATCTGGCGTAACACCAAGTCACCAACATATCCTAGATATAAGGTATGGTATATAATGGTACAATATCTTCTTTTGTCGAGAAATACACAGAACCACTGGTAAACAAACCATTAGTACTTTTAAGCCTGATTTGCATTTGTAAATGGAATATTTACTTAACATATGCAAAGTATCTTACTTCAATTTCACCACACATTTTTACCTAAAAAAACAAAAGCTTCCAAAATTTACAACCAAACGAGCAGTGGACATTGCCTCACTCGCAGTAGTTGAAGTGCTAATGGTGGCATCTCTTATGCAACCAAAACTGAACCTTTCTCAAACATAAATCTACCAATCAATTCAAATACCTCACACACACAAACAAATCTGTAAGAACATTCACAGCTTATCCAATCGAATCCAGTTAGATTAAATTCGAACAAGAACATAATAGCTGATAAAGCTGTGAAAGAACAAAAAGGAAAAGACTTTACCTATTGGAGTCCATAATATCCCTAGAAATCTTCATCTTCTTACTAGTACCCTTGTACAAATCCTCCAAACTACAAGGCAACATCCTTTCAATGGCGGCTGCCTTCCGGGTAGTACCGGCTGAGCTCCCTTCACCGCCTGCTGCAGCAGCATTTTTATAATTAGCAAATATATCGTCCCTAAACATATTGCTAGGAAAACCCGACCCACCAACCCTAGAGCCACCGCCCGTATCCCCCATTCCCCCAAACGGGCTCGCAAATCCAAAAATCTCCGAAAATATATCCTCCGCTCTACGTGGGTTAAACCGGAACGCGTTGGCCCCTCCTCCGTCCATCCCGCCGGAAAACCCACCAGCACCCGGCGGGGGCACCTGCCCCTTCAACCCTTCCTCCCCGTACTGATCGTAAACAGCCCTTTTATTCGGATCGCTCAAAACCTACATCAATCAAGCAAACAACTCGAATTACCATCCAATAAACAAAAAGCACTGCATGAGAAGAAAAGGGCAAAATTCATTTACATCATAAGCCTCAGAAACTTGTTTGAATTTGGATTCCGCATCCTTCTTGTTGTTAGGGTTCTTGTCGGGGTGCCACTTCATGGCAAGCTTGCGGTAGGCCTTTTTCAACTCTTCGTCATTGGCGGAGCGGTCTACTTGAAGAATCTTGTAGTAGTCCACACCCATGCTTCTTCCCTCGAAGAATCAACGTGTCCAATCCTCCAAAATTTTCACCTGTGGATGCTTTTCTGTGGACGGAACACGAAACAACAGTAGCACGTCTGAAGATGCCGATGGGTTTATCCATCGACTATTGGGTCAACATCTAGGCCACCATGAAAATTGAAAACTCTCTTAATGGGTTTTACACACAGTATCCATTTTATGCCTACTTCTAGGCCCAATTCACATATCTCCCAGGGCTACACTTACGGGTAAAATTCATGTTTATCTATGAGTAGTTTTTTTGTAAGACGGTCTCACGAATCTTTATTTGTGAGATGAATCAATCTTATTGATATTTACAATAAAAAGTAATATTTTTTCCATAGATGACCTAAATAAGAAATCCGTATCACAAAATAAAACCCCTGAAACCGTCTCACACAAATTTTTGCCTTCATCTATATCATCAAATTCATTTTGATATTTCAAATTACTCCAATATTATCTCTCGTCAGCTTTTTTCGTGATCAATTAGTTAGACAATTCAATTATTTCATGACTTAACATCGATCAAATGTTTTCGTACTTTATTGTAACCGGTGTTCTTTTGCACGTAACCTGTTGAAGTAATTATCAAAACATGATAATTTTGGTTATTCTCAAATTAATGATTTTTTCGTGTTTTTATTAAGTATGTCTCTTGTAAGATGATCTCACATGAATCTTTATTCGTGAGACATGTCAACTTTGTCCATATTAAATTAACAACAAAAAAGTAGTAATTCTGGTTAAAAAGTAATACGTTTTTTATGGATGACCCAAAGAGAAGATATGTCTCACAAAATTGACTTATGATATTGTCTCACAAGAGTTTTTTTTGTATTTTATTAATATTGATAGAGTATTTAAAAATATAGATACGTATAATGATTCAATTTAAAATTATAGGTATAGATAGGATTGAATATTTCAAAAGAAAGACTATTTTAGAAAAAAAAAAAAAAAAGTTATATAATGAGTATAATTATAATTTGTAATGTGACTTCACCAAATGTTAGTCCGTATAGAGGTTTCAACTTTAATTAAATAGAAAGATATGGACAAAATCAAAAATTTTGGATATTTTACACCTTTTTTTTTACTTATTTAGCACGTGATTAACATTTACCATTTATTATTTCATCTAATTTTTTTTTTAAAAAATCCATATTTAACATTTTTATGATCTCTATAATTTTAATTAATAATCATACATAAGTTTGTACGAGAATAAAATCGAAAAAAAAATTATTATGTTTGAAAGAATAAATTTAATTTTGTAAAATAAAAATGATACATTAATTTTATTTAAATAAATGAAAAGGGCATTTAAGTAAAAGTACTAAAAATGCAACTAATGGACTAAAAAACGCAATGAGGGATGATAATGAAGTAATTTGAAATTTTAGGGATGAATTTGACCTTGCTTTCAAATATCAAGGACGAATATGAAGTTTACTCTTACTTTAGGAGATAGAATTGTGGGAAGATAATTTATAGGAGGATTATTAATATAATTGGATACATATAAGTAATCATGAAAAAATAATAATAATATATTTAGTTTGATTGATTAAGATTGTATTTAAAAAAAAAACATCACAATTTTCTTATTCAACTATGATAAAAGAGAGAGTAAAATAAAACTATGATAGAAGAGAAATAAGAGTATATAAGAAGTTACAACATGAATTTATTTTTCTTAGTTAAACTCGAACCTTGTGTTTACCATTTCTTGGTTATCTTTTTACTTTATGTTCTAACCAAAGACTCTTATATTACATTAAATTCCAAAAATTTAAATAAATCTTTTATTATTTCAATTTAATTCCAAGTAACAAATAAATATAGATCATGTCATAGTAAGGTAATAATTTAGCACGAATACTTTAGCCTGTCATTCAGGCTAATTCTTATAAAATATAAATTATTTAAAACAGTAAATAAAAACAGAAAATAAAAACAGTAAGAACTTACAAAGTTGTTATCAGAACTCCAAGCTTTTATTTAACTTCAAAAGGGTTGTTTACAAGAGAGAATAGAGGGGAGCAAACTCAACCGTATTCCTCCAAGAACACAGAATAGACCTATAAATAGATAGAAGAGCCGGACATAAAACCCCGGATTCCATCTTAAAATAAAAATAATAAAATGCTTTATTAAAGCAAAAAGCAACATGGTTACAAAATTCAAAAAGTATACAGTGATATTCCACCCACTTTTGTCATGATATGCCATGATGTGTTATTCCACCAACTCTGAATAGTGAGATTCCACTTCCAGCGATTTTTTAATCATCTTTGAGATTGTCCTTTAGAGATTTCTTCAAATTTTCAAAGATATCTTCTATTTGAGATAATTGAGGATTATCATCCTCTGGATCCTGTGCATCCTGCATTTGCATTAGATGTATGAATTGATTTTCGCTGGATTCAGACGCCATAGATTTATCTGATTTTGAATCAGAACATCCAATATTCTGAAAAAGATCCTTCTTCATTTCTATAATATAAATCTCAATCATTTTGTCTTTTGAATAAATCTCGGAATATTTCTGAGTGAGAATCTTAAATGGACTCATAGATGCTTTTTCCTTTTCTTGTTCATTATGAAGTTCTTTCTGATATAATGAAATTTTTTCCTCCATTTGATGAAGAGTTTCATAACCATAAGGTTTTCCAGTTTCTGGATCATCACGTAGTAATTTGTCCAAAAATTTAGTGAGACTGACTCGCCATATGCAAGGGATTACTTCATCAGTGTATCCAAATTCTGGTTGCCATTTCCTGATCCAAGGAATTCCAAATTCAATGAAAAATAGATATAAAGTCTTGCCATCGATCCAATGTTCAGAAAATGATTTTTTAATACTTGGGGAAACATTTAACAAAGTATTCATGGGTTTTATAAAAACCTCAGGCAAAATCTTTGCAGATGGACCAAATATCTTCCACCAAATGAAAAACCAATTTAGAATAGGATGATGAAAAACATTTTCACAAATCTTTAAAAACCATGTATGTTTCCTTTTTTCATTTTCATAAAACAAAGTTTTATTAAAACTTTCAATATAATCCCAGAAATTGAATTTAAAACTCATTTTATGATTTTCAGAATAAAACTCTTTTTCCACTAATGGAGATATACTCTATTCCTCAATAGATATTATCTTCTTAATAATAAACTTGGAGAAGTTATAACTTTCTTTCTGCTGAGTATTACTGAAAAAGTGAGTTATATTTACACTTTTTGTGATAACAGAAGATTTTCATAAAATCCTCTTTGTTTATAAGAATCATATACATATGATGTATTGGTTAAATATCTTTCCATGATAGTCCATGGAGTTTTTTTCCATTGTGTATCTTTTTCCTCTATTAGAAGAATTAATTCTCGATGTTTTGTCTCTGTATATAGAGCAGAATCATTATCATCTTCTTTTATGATGTTAGCATATGATGCTGAAGCTTGAGAATCTGTATTATTTATCTGCTTTTGTTTCAAGAATTCTTGAAATTCATTGTATAACTCATCCTGCTCAGTATTACTGGCTGATGAACTAGATAATTTCTGGGCTATTAGCCTATGTTTTCCATGTTGTGTAATAATATTAGGGTTTTCCCCTACCACCTCGCCCTCTATAAGAGGACTCTCCTCTTCCTCGGGAATACATATCTGTAAATGAAAACATTAGGATAAATATTCTCGAATTAAAAAATCAGGTAAGTGATTATCTTCACCCTTTTTATAAATAATTTCAAAATCAAAAGGAGCTAAATGAGCCTGCCATCTTGCAAACATTTGTTTAGATACATCATGTTTAAAATCTTTGTTAAACATAAATTTTGCAGATTTGCAGTCAGTTTTTATAATAAACTTTTGATTATATAAATCATCTTGAAATTTTAAAATACATCTGACAATAGCTAAAATTTCTTTTGCTATTGTAGAATAATTTTTCTGAGCATTATTCCATTTTCCAGAATAAAATCTGTTAGACATGAATTTTATTGTGGCGATGATAACTAAAACCAGTAGACCAGCAGACCAGAACAACAGAATAACTTATCAGTAGCTGCTGTTCTAGTAAAACTAAACCAGTAGAAAAGGGATAACAATACAAAACCAGTAGAGAACGTTTTCTAACGTTGCTATCTTAATTGTTACCGTTAAAGAGTTCCTAGTACTAGTATTAATTGCAGCATTAAATACTATACGGAGTCATTTAATGCATATTACCCAATTAAGTATAAAACAAGACTGATTGTTTTATAGCTTTTCTGCAGGAACTTGTTTCGGTAATAAAGCTGAGTGTATCAGTTATCTGAAGACTTCTCTGATTGTGAACGTTGAACTCAGTCGATTATATATACTTGGATCAAATCCTTGTTCGACACGACACTTCGCATAATATCATTTTCAAGGAACAAAGCTACTCTCTTATCAGACGAATATCAGAATTCCTTGAGCATTTAAAAAGTTCAACACAAAGAAAAGTAGCACACGCTTCATAGCTTGTATCTGATCTTCTAAAGATCATCCTGTGCTACTAATTCTTACACTCTTCACAATCTTTACATCACTCATACTTTATCAGAAGAGTCTGTAATCTGAAAAGAGTCTTTTCAGAACTTTGTGTTTCGCATTTTTGTGAGTTGACAAACTAAGAGTTTCAGTAGGCTGAGGTGTAAGTCCTTCTGAAGTGGGTGTGTACAAGTGTTGTACTGTAATATCCAAAGTCTTTTAGTTATACCTTCTGGAAACAGAATAAGGGGAGACGTAGAAGAGTTTATCTTCGAACTTCCATAAACAACTGCTGTCTACTGCTTTATTGTTTTTCAACTACTTCATCAGATTGTTTCCGCACGTTTTACTGTAATCAGGTGAAAGTATTCGCACAAGATCAACTACTATCCTTAACAGGATTTAGTACCTCATCAGAACGAAAAACGAGTAGAGTTTATTCACCCCCCCTATAAACTCAACTTTGATCCTCAACAATTGGTATCAGAGCAGGTTATTCTTGTTTGTGAAAAACTACAACAAATGGCACACTTCAGCAAGATCCCTATGTTCTCTAAGGAAGATTTTGACGACTAGAAGATAAGAATGCAAGCTCATCTTGCAGCACAAGATGATGACATGTGGTATGTCATCACAGATGGTCCACTGAAAATCTTAAAGCCTAACTCAGCTGTTGCTGTTACTGACGGTGCACCACAGATGGTCGAAAAATCAAGAAGTGAATGGACCAGTGAAGATAAGAAAAATGTCAATCTTGATAATGTGGCGAAGGTTATATTGTATAAAACTCTCGACAAGAACACTTTCAGCAAGATTAAAATGTGTTCTACTGCAAAGGATATTTGGGAAAAGCTCATCCAGATATGTGAAGGAAATGAGCAAACGAAAGAAAATAAACTGTCTGTAGCAATGCAGAAGTTTGAAAATCTGAAAATGGAGCTGGTGAAACTCTAAATGAGTTTGATGAAAGATTCAGTAGCTTGTTCAATGAGCTAACTGCTCTGGGTAAAGAGCATAACAACAGAGAAATAGCCCTCAAGGTGATGAGAGCCTTACCCAGAGAATGGGATGTTAAAACAATGGCTATGAGAGTATCCAAAGACTTGAACAAGTTGGAACTGCACGACTTATTTTCAGATCTGAAGGCCTACGAGTTCGAATTGGAAGTGAGAAGTGGAGAAGAGCCTTCAAGCCTACCCACCAAGGCTCTTGCTGCTACTGCTACTGCTTTTACTGCTACTGCCTCTACCTCTTCTATTGCTGCTGCAGTTGTACCTCAGGCATTACCGACTGTGATCATTGATAATACAATGGAGAAGAATGCTGAACAAATCAGTAGTGATGCTATGTCCTTATTTGTAAAGAAATTCTCCAGGTTCATGAAGAAGAACCATCGAACCTATCAGGGTCCCAATCGCAACTTCAAGAAAGATTCACCATCTGGTGATATGGGATGCTTCAACTGTGGAAAGATAGGTCACTTCATTGCAGATTGTCCTAAACCAAAGAAGGATGATCAAAAGAGAAAGGATCACAAGAGGAATGACAAAAAGTCCAGAAGAGATCGAAAAGCGATGATTGCCGAAGAAAGCAAATCTAAGTGGGCGGACTCTAGTTCTGAGTCATCTGACTCAGAAAGTCATTCCAGTGATAGTGATGCAGAAGAAGTCAAATGTCTAATGGCAGACAATGACTCAACCTCGACATCTGGAGAGGTATTTGATTTTGACTCTAATGATTTTACACGAAATGACTTGATTGATGCACTGCATGAAATGGTAAAAGAGTATTCCAGACTTTCTCAATCATTTGAAGAAGTTAAGATTGAAAATCAGAACTTAAAGAATCAGAACAGTAAGTTAACTTGCTTGCAAGTAGACAGCTGCAATGATTTACAAGTTAAGATGAGTAAATTAATAACTGAGAATGAAAGAGCCAAAGCAGATTACCAGAAGGTGCTTTCTGAAAACCAGAAGTTGTCGCTACTGGTAAATGCTTGGAACAAGTCTTCTGTTTCATTGGAAAAGATGCAAGAATTACAAAAACAGTCAGGAGATAGGAGTAGTCTCGGTTTTTGTAATAATGAAGGCACTTCTGAAACGAATACTAAGCCAACACTGGATATGTGCAAAGGGAAATACATTCACTTTGTGAAATCCAGTGTGGTACAGGAACCAGAAGTACCTACTGCTTCAGTTGAAAGGAATGTAAATCTGACGAACAGAAGAATGCACTATGGTCTGGGTTACGTTAAACCTAAGGAAAAAGTTGACCAGAGTTCTAGATTCAGAAAAGAATTCAACTCTGGAAGACAACATCCTATGAAGGTTAAAAACTACCAGTACTACAACTCTTAACCTGTTCAGAAGAGATACAGACTGGAAAACAGAAACAGAAGGGAAGAACAACATTTTGGTATGCATACTGTTAGAAATAACAGACCTTCTGTTGCACACACATCTTTGGATACCCGAAGTACAAAGTCACCAAGAATTGTACAAATGTGGGTTCCCAAAGGACTGATAAGGCTTGGACCCAAATAGATTTGGGTACCAGTTACTAAAATTTGTGTTTGCAGGAACAGCAGAAGGAAGCAGAAATCAGTAACTCTACATGGTATCTGGACAGTGGATGTTCCAAACACATGACTGGACAAAGAAACCTACTTTCCGAGATAGTGAGCTGTACTGGACCAAAGATAACTTTTGGAGACAACTCAAAAGGTAAAACCATGGGTAAGGGTAAGATTATCCATGGTAAAATAACTATTAATGATGTGTTATTAGTTGACAATCTTTGTTACAATCTATCAGCATTAGTCAACTATGTGATAATGGGTATTCTGTGGCTTTTCAAAAGCATTCATGTATAGTTAGAGATTCTGCTGAAACTACTGTGTTAACCGGAAAGAGAGAAGGCAATACTTACAGAGTCTCTTGGAACTCAAATCATGTCAATACTCCTACATGCTTAGTTGCTTCTCTTAGCAATAAACACTGGCTATGGCACAAGAAACTGAATCATCTGAATTTCAAGTCAATCAATTATCTCAAGAAGCAGAATATAGTTGATGGATTACCTGACATTAATTTCGTTAAAAATCATGTTTGTTCTGCTTGTCAGCTTGGGAAGCAGATAAGATCCAGTTTCAAGATCAAAGATAGCAAATCAACTTCAAGATGTCTGGAACTACTGCATATGGATCTATTTGGTCCTATCCCCATCATGAGCTTAGGGGGAATGAAATATACTCTCGTTGTTATTGATGATTTTTCTAGATTCACTTGGGTAATCTTTCTCGCAGGAAAAGATCAAACCAGTAGTCTCTTGATCAAGCTTCTGAAAAGGATTCAAAATGAAAAATCTACTACCATCATTAAAATCAGAAGTGATCGGGGCACTGAATTCACTAACAAGTATCTTGAGTTATATTTGAATGAGCAGGGGATTCATCATGAATATTCAGCTGCCAGAACTACTCAACAAAACGAAGTAGCTGAGAGGAGAAATAGAACTCTAAAAGAAGCAGCTAGAACAATGCTAGCAGATGCAGACATTTTTCAGCGCTTCTGGGCTGAAGCTATCAATACTGCTTGTTACACGCAAAACAGATCTATGGTCAAAGACACAACCAGACTCCGTATGAAATATGGAAAGGGAAGAAGCCCAATGTATCTTATTTTCATGTGTTTGGTTGCAAATGTTTTGTACTAAATAATGGAAAAAATCATTTGACGGCATTTGACTCAAAATCAGATGCTGGAATATTTCTTGGTTACTCTGCTGTAAGCAGAGCTTTTAGAATCTTCAACGATAGAACTCTTAATGTTGAAGAATTGATTCATGTTGTCTTCGATGAAGACAGCAGTGCTGAAATTTCTAACATATCTGATTTAAGTAACAGGTTAGACAGGATTCACTTGGAAATTGACAGTGAAGATGATGTAGAAGCAAATACCAAGGATCTTCAAAATCCAGAACCAGACATTCCAATAGTGGAACCAGAAGTACAGACTTTGGATCTACCAATACCAGCAGAAGATGTTCAAGAACCTACTACTGGTTCTGTAGAAGACAATCTTAACATATCAAATCAGGAAGATGTCCATTCAAATCCGTTTATCTGGAGAAAATCTCATCCTCCATCATTGGTTATTGGTAATCCAGCAGCGCCGTTGAGAACCAGAAGGCAAATGCTTAATGAATACATGCATATGGCTTTTATATCTCAGGATGAACCAAAGAAGATTGAAAAAGCTCTTCTGGATCCTAGTTGGATTGAAGCCATGCAAGAAGAGCTGAATCAATTCAAACGTAATGAAGTTTGGTTTCTAGTACCTAGACCATCTCATCAAGCTGTCATTGGAACTCGGTGGGTATTCAGAAACAAACTCAATGAAGAAGGCACAGTGGTGAGAAATAAAGCTAGATTGGTAGCTCAAGGCTTCAGACAAGAAGAAGGCATAGACTTTGATGAGACTTATGCACTAGTAGCAAGGCTCGAAGCAATCAGAATATTCTTAGCCTTTGCTGCTTTCAAGAATTTCAAAGTATATCAAATGGATGTGAAAAATGCTTTTCTAAATGGTCTTTTACAAGAAGAAGTATACGTCGAACAACCTCCAGGTTTTATCAATCATTTCTCTCCGCATCATGTATTTAAATTACACAAAGCATTATATGGTCTAAAACAGGCACCTAGAGCTTGGTATGACACTCTATCACAATTTCTTATTGATCATGATTTTACCATCGGAGCAGTAGATAAAACTTTATTTACTTTAGTCAAGAATAAGCACATTCTTTTAGTACAGATCTATGTTGATGATATTATTTTTGGGTCAACTAACCCCAAATTATGTGCAAAGTTTGGAAAATTGATGTAGGATAAATTCGAGATGAGTATGATGGGAGAATTAACATTCTTCTTAGGATTGCAAATTAAGCAGCTGGAGACTGGAATTTTTATAAATCAAGCCAAGTATACCAAGGAGCTTTTGAAAAAGTTTGGAATGGAAGCATGCTCTGCTGCTTCTACTCCAATGAGCTCATATATTAAGCTTGATAAAGACGAAAGTGGTATTCCAGTAGAGGTAACTCAGTATCGAGGTCTTATTGGTTCATTATTATATTTAACTGCCAGTAGACCATATATCATGTTTGCTGTTTGCATTTGTGCTAGATTTCAATCTAACCCCAAACAATCTCATTATATTGCTGCTAAACGTATTTTTAAGTACTTGAAAGGAACTCAAAACGTCGGCTTATGGTATCCCAATGATTCATCGTTAAATCTTATTGGATATTCAGATGCTGATTATGCAGGTTGCAAACTAGACCGAAAAAGCACAAGTGGTTTTTGTCAATTTCTTGGTGATAGGCTGATATCCTGGTTTAGCAAGAAACAGACCTCCATAGCCACATCTACTGCAGAAGCAGAATATCTGGCTGCTGGAAGCTGCTGCTCTCAGATACTGTGGATTCAACAACAGTTAAGAGACTATGGGATTCAAGCCTCCGAATCACCTATATTCTGTGACAATACCAGTGCAATTGCAATCACACAAAATCCAGTACTTCATTCCAGAACGAAGCACATAGACATCAGACATCACTTTATTAGAGATCATGTGCAGAAGAAGAACATTCGTCTGGAATATGTTTCTACTGATCAACAAACAGCAGATATCTTCACGAAACCCTTACCAGAAAATAAGTTTTCTTATTTTCGTAATTCTCTTGGTTTGATAGATTTAACTTGACTATTTTCTGATATCTTAGTTAAACTTCTATTATTACTTGATTGTTATCGCATTGAACTAACAGTAAGATACTTGCAGAAAAGCAGAAGAGAAAAGTCAGATAAGCAAACTGGAATTTTATTAGAAACCATTTCAGTACTTTACACGATGCAAAAGTAAAAACAGTAGATCTTCTTTGCTATTTAACCAGTAGTGTTACATGTAGCGTTTATCTTCTGTAATAGGAGCTCTCTGATCTTTGCTTGCAAAGTACTTCAACAGGAAAAAGATGGTCTTCTTCGAAGAGAAAGGCCTAGAAAGAATCTAGCAAGCTTAGGTCTTGCCAGCACTAATGTAATTTTTAGATGTCTTACAGGGCATCAGAGAGGATTTCAGCATCATCAATCCACCAGCACTCTCTTATTGCATTAGCATGCTTCTGGAAGAAATCGATTCTATATTTCAAACTCAATCGAAGCAAAAGATCTGCTTGACTGTGGAAACTACAACTCCAGGAGTGTATTTCAAGGATCATTACGAAATTTATGATACCCTCAAAATTCTCTCTGGACAATTTTGCTTCATCTCCTGAATCAAACTCTAACTCTCTGTTTACTTGAGTTTTCATTGTTTTTGTTTAACTTCGTTCAAGCTTTGCAGGTATTTATAGAGGGAACAAAGACTCTTGTGAATCGCAAGATTGCGACTGTTCATTTTCAACGGCTCAGATTGAGAGATGGCCAAAAGTCACTTGTCGCAATTATGACTACTTATTAATTGCATTTACCGAGGGGGAACAGTATCTTAGTCAGACTAAGAGTTTGACACCTTTTCAGAAAACAGATAGGATGTTTGTCTTTTCGACAAAACTACAAGTCTGCTGGTTTTGACAAAGTGCTCACATATTTCAGCACCCTGAAACTTCCAGCAGACGTTATCATAAAATGACAAATCCTTTTCTGATTTCTTTTAGTAACCGTCTGGACAGCCCGCTCTTTTTCAAAATTTTCAAAATCATTCGTCTTTCTGACAGTTTCTGCAAAACTTTTCAAACACTCAACCAAGGACATACTGACACGTGTCTTTATGTTTATTTGACGGCTGTGTATCTATTTCATATTTCACATTTTCACCTTTATTGTTTCATAACTATCGCTATTCAGCTACTGCTTTCTCTATATCATCATTAACTACTGCAAAATTTGTCTGATCTCATCTCCATACAGAAATGGCTGGAGCATACACTCTTAATGCTTATCAAGTTAACTTTGCTTCGGTTCTCAACATCAAGGATGAGAATCTCTTGAAAATGTTTCAGGATATTGAGAAATCGGGACTCCGGAAATTCCTGGAAGCACCAGCAGTTATCTACAAAAATGCTCTCCTGGAATTTTACGCTAAAGCAACAGTGCATGAAGGAAGGATTGTTCATACTCAAGGAGATGTTTCTATCTCTATTGATGCCGCACATCTAGGAGAAACCTTCCTCCTTCCACTTTCGGGTACGTCTGAACTCTCTGATATTTCCAAGACAGATATGTCTGTTGCACTCAGCAACTTCTCAGCATCTGGAGAAGAAGTGTCTCCTTCCTGTCACAAGAAATTGCTCAAAATAGAGTATCAGATTCTGACCGATATTGTGGCTAAAGCAATTTTGATCAAGGCTGGCACCTTCGACAAGTTGACGAAGGAGAAGGTTCAAGTAATGACTGCCATCACCAAGGGGATTAAGGTGGACTGGAGTCATTTTATATTCAGAATTATGAAGGATATGGTTGTCAGGAGAAGTTCTGGTTTCGCGGTTCAGATCAGTGTTTTGCTCAAGGATGCTGGTTTCGCATCTACCAGTGATCTCGATGCTACTTCCGTTACCATGATTGATGCAGCAAATGTACTGGCTTTAAGGCCTAAGCCAACAGTGGCGGAGTTTGTTGCGATGAAGAAAGAAATTGTGGAAACTGCTTCTGAGGCTCCAAAACCTCAAAAGAAAATTTCAAAGAAACGATTGATTATTTCGACGGATTCAGATAAAACAGCATCAGAAGAGTCTGCTGCTGTTGTTCAACCAGCAGTGCCAACCCCAGCCAAGAAGAAACCGCGCACCATTCTTAAGATTAAGAAGACAGCAGCACTGTCTGAAATTGAGAAAGTACCTATTCGACAGGTCTTTCCAGAAGCGGTTCCTTCTGCTCGATCAACTGCTTCTTCGACTGCACACGCTACTGCGTCCATTTCAGCACCTTCTACTGCTACTACTTTTAAGCCAACATCTGGAATCGTTATTCGGGAACCAGCAAGCGGGTCTTCTGCTTTCCGACCTATTGCGCCTATTTCATCTTCTGACAAAGGCAAAGGGAAAATGGTGGAAGAACCACCTGTTTTTAGTCACAAAACCACTGTCAACACCGGCGTTGATCTTCATCTAGCCGAGATTGAGACCTCTGCAAACGATGACATGAAATTCTTTGATGAATGGCATACTGTCCGACTATTCCATTCTTTTGATTACTTCAAAACAAAAGGGAATTATAGCAAGATGATGAATGCAGAAAAGAAGACTTTTCAGCCGGCAAAAACAGAAAATGTCATCGAGGCCTTGCGAAGAAGAAATTTTATCCTCGATCAGCTGAAATGTCAGAAATTAAAATCGGTTCTGAAAGTTCTTCAATCAAATTTTGATCCTGCTGTTCCTACTGCTGTTCAGGATCAAAATGTTATTATGATTCTATCTGACAGGTTAAAGCAGATGAGTGAGCAACTTCTTGCTCAAGAACAAGGCTTTGGAGAGCCTATTGTCTATCATGTTGGCCTTGTCCCGATCTTTCAACAGAATCAGACAGTTGAGGAAAGGACTGCAGCCTCCCCAAAGGCTGCTGCTCTTAGTACTCCTGCATATCCGACTAGGCCCATTCAGTCCTCATCACTATTGTCCGTGCATGAACTGGCTTCAGTTGAGGAAGTCATTGAATCGATTGTCTCTACTGTCTCTACTACTTTGGAAGCAGCACCGGCTACTTCGTTGCCACCCTCTGTTCTTCCTACCCTAGGGCAACAATTAGCAGAACCAGATGCTTCTTCTTTACTGCCGAATTTAGAGATGTTTTCTGCTGCTCATCAAGCAGAAATGAACATTCTTCTGGAACAGCCTTCTGCACCTTCTACTGAAGCACCTTCAGATTCACAGGCTGTTATTGCACCAATGGAAGAAGCTTTGGCCTCTGACTTGGCCGTTCCTACTGAAGAAATTGCTCTTCCCCTAGTTGCTGTTGAACCTACTGTTTCTGCAATTCCAGCAGAAAGCACAGCAGACCCTGCTCCTTCTACTGCATTGATGGATGCTCCTCCTGTTTCTACTGCGTTGACTGTCTCCCTCCCTGTTTTGACTGCGACGAATTCTCGTCTTTCTGAGATCAAACAACGCATTCTTGCACGAACCCCTTCCCCAGAATTAGATGCATTCAACCTGGAACATCAGATTCAGTGTCTACAAACCGACCTCAACAACATCTCTGATTTAGTGAAACGTATGTCTTGTGAAAACCTTGCGGAATTCAGTGGTGCTAAATCTTTCCGAGAGCGAATGGGGAAATACATCTATCTCACTAAGGAGACCACAGACAAGATGTATGCTTAAACCTCCGTTTTCAGACAAGCTATATCAAGAACTCACGGCGCCATCATGCTTGCTCAAAATGATATACTCACTCGAATCACTGAGCATGATGATCTCTTTCGATCACTCTCTACTTCTGTGGAACTTTTGGATGCCAAGATTGACTCTCAAAATCAATCTATCACTGCCTTAGATAATCGCATCTCTTCTCAGACCCCGTATCTGGAGATGCTAACCGATGGCATTCAAAATATTTCCGGCAGACTGAATGATCTCTTTACCCGTGTGGTTGCCGCTGATGCCAAAAAGGGGGAAGATAGAGGAGATAGAGGAGATAAAGCAGGAGCTAGGCAAACAGAAGATGAGGCTGAACCTTCTAACAGAAGAGATCAAGAACCTCAAAATGAAGAAATCATTTACAGGGACATTGGAACCGATTGATTTGTTTACTTTAATGTGTTATTAACATTATCCGTTTGTTTAAATGATTATCTATTTTACTTAACGAATTTATACTGTTTAGGTTTTGGCATCACCACAAAGGGGGAAATTGTTAGACATGAATTTTATTGTGGCAATGATAACTAAAACCAGTAGACCAGCAGACCAGAACAACAGAATAACTTATCAGTAGCTGCTGTTCTAGTAAAACTAAACCAATAGAAAAGGGATAACAATACAAAACCAGTAGAGAACGTTTTCTAACGTTGCTATCTTAATTGTTACCGTTAAAGAGTTCCTAGTACTAGTATTAATTGCAGCATTAAATACTATACGGAGTCATTTAATGCATATTACCCAATTAAGAATAAAACAAGACTGATTGTTTTATAGCTTTTCTGCAGGAACTTGTTTCGGTAATAAAGCTGAGTGTATCAGTTATCTGAAGACTTCTCTGATTGTGAAAGTTGAACTCAGTCGATTATATATACTTGGATCAAATCCTTGTTCGACACGACACTTCGCATAATATCATTTTCAAGGAACAAAGCTACTCTTTTATCAGACGAATATCAGAATTCCTTGAGCATTTAAAAAGTTCAACACAAAGAAAAGTAGCACACGCTTCATAGCTTGTATCTGATCTTCTAAAGATCATCCTGTGCTACTAATTCTTACACTCTTCACAATCTTTACATCACTCATACTTTATCAGAAGAGTCTGTAATCTGAAAAGAGTCTTTTCAGATTTTGTGTTTCGCATTTTTGTGAGTTGACAAACTAAGAGTTTCAGTAGGCTGAGGTGTAAGTCCTTCTGAAGTGGGTGTATACACGTGTTGTACTGTAATATCCAAAGTCTTTTAGTTATACCTTCTGGAAACAGAAGAAGGGGAGACGTAGAAAAGTTTATCTTCGAACTTCCATAAACAACTGCTGTCTACTGCTTTATTGTTTTTCAACTACTTCATCAGATTGTTTCCGCACGTTTTAGTGTAATCAGGTGAAAGTATTCGCACAAGATCAACTACTATCCTTAACAGGATTTTAGTACCTCATCAGAACGAAAAACGAGTAGAGTTTATTCACCCCCCCTCTAAACTCAACTTCGATCTTCAACAAAATCGAATAAGAAATTCTTGTTTTGTTTGAGGGTCTTTCTGTTTTATGATTCCTCCAAAATCTATATCTGAGGCATCAGTTTCAACTATTTTTTCTCATTGGGGATTAGCAAGCATAAGACAAGGAAGATTTTTAACCTTTTCCTTAATATTTTTGACAGCTATAGTATGTCTTTCAGACCAAGGTAAATGATTTTTCTTTAACCTATCATATAAGTTACAGAATCTTTAGTCAAATCTTTTATATAAGGAGAAATATAATTTAAAATTCCTAAAAATCTTTGTAACTGAGTTTTATCAATTATTATATCTGGAAATTTCGATCCAAATTCAATACTTCTTTGAATAGGAATTATTTTTCCTTTTTCAATCATATGATCAAGAAATCTAATATTGGTTTGAAATAAAATCATTTTAGATTTTGAAATAACAAGACCATTTTGAATAACAATTTTTTAAAACATTTCTAAATGTTTAAAATATGTTTCAATATCATTAGAAAACACTAAGATATCATCTATATAAACAATTATAAAATTGCTATAATTATAAAAAATATCATTCATAATTTGTTGAAATTCTGAAGGGGCATTTTTGTGTCCAAATGGCATTAGTATCCATTCATAATGTCATATTGGAACATTAAAAGCAGTTTTATATCTATCAGATTTTTTTATTTGAATCTGTCAAAATATTGATTTTAAATCAAATTTTGAAAATATGATTGCATGTACTAATCTATCTAATAAATCTTTTTTATTAGGAATAGGATCCTAATCCATTTTAAAACCTTATTAAGGGGTTTATAATTTATGACTAATCTAGGAACACCTCTTTCTTGTTCAGAATGTTTATTAACATAGAAAGCAGTACATGACCAAGGAGATTGAGAAGGTTTTATTAAACTTTTATCTAATAAAGAATGAATTTAATTCTTACATAATTCTAAATATTCAGAACTCATCTGACAAGGACGAGCCTTGTTAGGAATATTCTTTTCATCAAAATTCTCTTCATATGGAAGAGATATAATATGTTTCTTTCTATTCCAAAAAGCATTTGGTAAATCATTACATATTTCTAATGAAAATTTATTATAAATAATTTTTATTTTTTTCCTGCAATTTAGGATTCTGTAATTTATCATCTATTGTAAGAAATTTTATTTCTTCTTTTAAAAAATTTATTTGAAAGGTTTTTCTTTCAATCTGTTCTTGTAATCCATTTAAAATTCTATGAACAGGTTTAGTTATAAACTGAAATGAAATAGGATTACCTTGATAGGTTCCTATAATGCCTGTTTCATCAACATATGTTAAAGGATATATTTGATAAATAAAAGGGAGACCAAGTATAAGTTGGCTAGAAATATCTTTTGCTAATAAAATTAAACTGGTTTGAATACAATTTTTATCTTTACAAATATAAGCTTTTGGTAATTTATATTTTATTTCTAATGGTTCTCCTCCTGCATGAGAGAGAGAATGAATAGTTTTATGAAAATATTTTGTAGGAATTAAACCTTCATGTATAATATTTAAATCTGCACCAATATCTATCGTAGCAATGAAATTCTTCTTATAAAAATTATCAATTAATAAAGTAATATTAGTATAAAATTTTTGAGATATTATCATACTCATAACAGATAAATGTTTTTGATTATTATCAGGAAATGAAATATCTTGAATATTTTCAAAACTTTCAGAAATTGAATTATTATTATTTTCAATGACTGAAATACAATAGTTTAAACTGTTATTGTTATGTTGTAAAATTTTTACTTGTTCTTTAAGATTATCAATCTCTTTAACTAAATCCTGTATAGTACTGGATTTTGTTTATTATATTTTTTCTATAAAAGATTTTTAAACTTATTTCATAGAATAAGCTTGTTCTTGTTTAACAAGAATATTATTATCATTATTACTTGTTGAAGCAATATTCTCCATTTGATCAATAACAATAGATTTTAATATTGGATCCTTAATCATTTTAAGGAATTCTAAAATATTATTATTTGTTAAAACATTAATATAATTCAAATCTTGAAATTGAGACATAAGTTTATAAAACTCATCATTTTTATTATTATCCTCTATATGATTGATACAAGATTTTCCTAGTATACAGTTATTGCATTCTTCTAAATCTGAAATATCAGATTCATTATCTATAATATCTTTGGAATTATAGGATTCTGAAGAATTCTCGGTTTCACTATCAGAATTATTATTAGAATCCATTATTATTTTAAATAATGTTTCTTTTAGATTTTCATCTATATCTAAATTATTAATTTTATTTTTATCCCAACATTGATTAGCATAATGTCCTGGCTTTTTACATTTTCTACAAATCATTAATTTGTTTTCGTATTTTTCTTGTTTCCTGTCAGCTTTCCTTGATTCACGGATTTCTTTTCTTTTCTTTTTTCTATCTTGTTGTCTATCAGACAAATGTCTTTTCTTATAAATCTTATCAACTTTATCTTTAATTTTCTTCTTACCTTTATTAGGTAAGTCCATACCAAATTGATCACAAAATTTACCTAGTTGTTTTTTCTCTAGTAAATTTTGTCTTTTAATTTGATTATTTAATTTTAATTCATTACAGAGAGCTAAACCCTCTTGAATATAAGTATTTATTAAATTACCATAAGTTTAATTATCATAAGAAATATTTATATCATCTTTTCTTAATATTTTTCTAACCCTTTCAGCAAATAAAAAAGGTAGGCAATCTATAAATTTAGCTTTCCAAAGACTATTATTACAGTCTGAAATCTCATAAATACGAGATAAGAAAGTATTTTTATACCATCTAAAATCAGTAAGTGTTTTACATTTTAGATTACTTAATAAAGTTATAATTTGTTCACTATTATCAGTGAATTTTCCAGTAAAATGTTCAATCATAGTCAATATTAATGTATAAACTAAATTTTCTGATTGAATAATATTCTCCATCTTTATGGAATTAAAAATTTCATCTTTTTGAGAATAATGTAAATAATTGTCCCACCAACCTTTAAGTTGGCCAGTAAATCCTGCTGTTATCATTTTAGCAATATTTTTATCAGTATTGCCTGATGTTTTACAAACAGTACTATACATAAATTATGTTTAATTGCCATTCTGTGTTTCACTGATAGTGTTTATGATTTGTTGACTGTAAGTTGTCAAATTCCTTCATTGTGATATATGTTTAGTATTGTGACATATTATTGGCATTTAGAATAGGGCATACTGTTATGACATTCATGTTGAGCCCTATCGTTCTTGTTAGCCTGTTGTGGATATCATTGTTATCTGGCACTTGTTGTTTATCTCGGGATCATAGTGTGGCTGATAGGCCTATACACATGAGACCGTAGATATGATCGAACAATCTCGTGGTTAGTGCAGCCTTTTGAGGTGAGCGTTGGGATTTTGTCATCTAGTTCGTTCTATTGTGCCATCCTGTTATATCGTATCAGCTGTATGGAGGCCGAGTCAGGGGTGTTATTCAGCACAGCTTGGCATACCTCGCATACGTGGCATGGCGGTTTAGCTCCATGACGATGTAGCTCCCTTGTATTGTTGCTCGAGCATTATTCCAGTTGTTATCGTACCGTTTGTTGGCTCCTGTTGTCCCGATTATTTGTTGAGCCTTTCATGCATTGCACTTTACATATTATTATATGATTATGCATGATTTATGATTATTGTTGTTATTGTTGAACTGTTTCATACAAGAATCCTAACCTCAGTTGTTTCTGGGTGGGCTGCTGTGCTTGCTATTGGGCACCATGGTAGATCTTCCGAGTCGTTTTGCAGCACCAGGCCGAGATTTAGCCGGTGAAGCTCGGGATTGAGGTTGGATTACCTGGTTCTGTTCAGTGGAGTCTCTCAGTTAGTCTATATGTATGTCTTGAGTTTGTTTTAGTCTTGTGTTGTAAGATGCCTCGTGTATATGTAGTGGTATTTGGTTGTTTTTGTGATGTCCTGAGTCGACTCTGTGATATTTATGATTTGGTGAGTATTTGATAAGTTTTAATTTTTGCTTAGTACTGGCCAGTGCGGCTATAGGTTGTTTAACTTCGGTTTTTTTTAATGACTCTAGTTGGAATATATTTTAATATAAACTGATGCTTGAGTTTTCGGGATGCCCTACTTACGGGGAGGTCATGCCGGAATTTTTCTAGGCCTTGAGGTCCGTTTTAAAGTATTTTAAACCTTTTTCCGTTGCAGCTTTAAATCAAACCATCATTGTTTGATCATTAATTGTCATTAGAGTAAATGGGCATCACATCTCCGAGGGACCTTTATGTTTCCGTACTAGCTTGTTAGATAAAAGATTTAAAGGATTATTGTTAACGATTTATTAGAGATATTTTTATATTTATTTTATGTTTGTTGATCTTTTTAAAAGTCGACGTAGGATTTTTGGTTAATTGATGATTTTGGGATATTTTTATACACTTGAAATTCAAACGTTAAATCATTATGATTTATGATAATGTTAGTATTTTAATTAGTATTTTCGAGTTTAAGCTTTAAAAAAAAAATGTTTCGTATCATCATATTATCACAATCAATTCATCTCCTTCAACTTTTCATATTTTTATCACTTATAAAAATTCAAGCATGTATAAATCAATTTTCTTTTAAACCAAGAATGCAACTTGTCTTTTAGCATTAATATTTCGTCATATAAATTCATAAACATTTAAGATAAGCATATTAACATTATTTATAGCATTCAGGGCACTGCTAAGACGTCTAATAATTTTTAGGTGTAAAATGACTGTTTACCCCTAGAAGCATAATTTTCCATAACTCTCCCTAGACCTCGAAACGACGTCCCAAATCATTCCAAACTTAACATATTACTTTAAAACACTTCTTTAAATATTCTTTGGGCTTAAAATTTAGCTTCTCGATAATTTCCTCGATTTGTTTTTAAACTTAGACGTACATCCCGGTTTTGATTGTACTGACTCGAAACTTTACCAAACTTCAACCAAAGCTTAATAACACCTAACTAAACCATATTCAGCCCAATTCAGGCCCATTAATACCTTCGAACACCCTAGGACACCCACTGACTCTTGCTACTATTTTCAAATACCCTAGCCATCCTAGCCATGAAAGCTTCGACCCTAGCCCTTGTCCACCACGACCAGACCCTAGACCAACCTCTAAAGACCATGACTGTGCCCATAGAAGGCTACAAGACGAAGCCTAATGCCCCAAATGAGCTCAACCTTCCCAGCCGCATCCACAAGCCATGCGCGATCATCCATAGCTACAGCTCCTCCCTAGATTTGGACCCAAGCCTGATGCCCCGATATGTCCCGGGACATTGGTAGAGCCCGGGATCTCTCGGGTCATGGGGCATGCCCATGAACGGTGCCCGGGTCAGGGCAGAATATTTTCAAAGTTGAATATGGCAGCAAACACTCATATCCTGGGTTATGGGTCGCCTAGGACGTGACGCCCGAGTTCTGGCAAGATTACCCGAGAAGTTTTCTCCTTTGTCACCTCGATGCGGGGGGAGCATTTAATGGCGTTGACTTGACAGATCACGCGTACAGCCGACCTATCCCTGGTTAATATTAATGGTTGACAAGACAGATGAGATATGACTAGCATATGATTTGACATGTCAGAATAATAGAGTACAATCAGCCACCCTACTATATTTAATGCCCACGCACAAAAAGCAAGGTCTTCATTGCTTCCTCTACTATAAATACCAGGTTTCTTATTCGCATTTATCATCTACTCAGATATTAATTGACATTTAATACTCTCATTTACTACACACCAATCATCACAGCCATCACTTGGCTACATTGGTTTTATTGCTTGAGTACCTTGCTGACCTAAGCATATTAACATTATTTATAGCATTCAGGGCACTGCTAAGACGTCTAATAATTTTTAGGTGTAAAATGACTGTTTACCCCTAGAAGCATAATTTTCCATAACTCTCCCTAGACCTCGAAACGACGTCCCAAATCATTCCAAACTTAACATATTACTTTAAAACACTTCTTTAAATATTCTTTGGGCTTAAAATTTAGCTTCTCGATAATTTCCTCGATTTGTTTTTAAACTTAGACGTACATCCCGGTTTTGATTGTACTGACTCGAAACTTTACCAAACTTCAACCAAAGCTTAATAACACCTAACTAAACCATATTCAGCCCAATTCAGGCCCATTAATACCTTCGAACACCCTAGGACACCCACTGACTCTTGCTACTATTTTCAAATACCCTAGCCATCCTAGCCATGAAAGCTTCGACCCTAGCCCTTGTCCACCACGACCAGACCCTAGACCAACCTCTAAAGACCATGACTGTGCCCATAGAAGGCTACAAGACGAAGCCTAATGCCCCAAATGAGCTCAACCTTCCCAGCCGCATCCACAAGCCATGCGCGATCATCCATAGCTACAGCTCCTCCCTAGATTTGGACCCAAGCCTGATGCCCCGATATGTCCCGGGACATTGGTAGAGCCCGGGATCTCTCGGGTCATGGGGCATGCCCATGAACGGTGCCCGGGTCAGGGCAGAATATTTTCAAAGTTGAATATGGCAGCAAACACTCATATCCTGGGTTATGGGTCGCCTAGGACGTGACGCCCGAGTTCTGGCAAGATTACCCGAGAAGTTTTCTCTTTTGTCACCTCGATGCGGGGGGAGCATTTAATGGCGTTGACTTGACAGATCACGCGTACAGCCGACCTATCCCTGGTTAATATTAATGGTTGACAAGACAGATGAGATATGACTAGCATATGATTTGACATGTCAGAATAATAGAGTACAATCAGCCACCCTACTATATTTAATGCCCACGCACAAAAAGCAAGGTCTTCATTGCTTCCTCTACTATAAATACCAGGTTTCTTATTCGCATTTATCATCTACTCAGATATTAATTGACATTTAATACTCTCATTTTCTACACACCAATCATCACAGCCATCACTTGGCTACATTGGTTTTATTGCTTGAGTACCTTGCTGACCTAAGCATATTAACATTATTTATAGCATTCAGGGCACTGCTAAGACGTCTAATAATTTTTAGGTGTAAAATGACTGTTTACCCCTAGAAGCATAATTTTCCATAACTCTGCCTAGACCTCGAAACGACGTCCCAAATCATTCCAAACTTAACATATTACTTTAAAACACTTCTTTAAATATTCTTTGGGCTTAAAATTTAGCTTCTCGATAATTTCCTCGATTTGTTTTTAAACTTAGACGTACATCCCGGTTTTGATTGTACTGACTCGAAACTTTACCAAACTTCAACCAAAGCTTAATAACACCTAACTAAACCATATTCAGCCCAATTCAGGCCCATTAATACCTTCGAACACCCTAGGACACCCACTGACTCTTGCTACTATTTTCAAATACCCTAGCCATCCTAGCCATGAAAGCTTCGACCCTAGCCCTTGTCCACCACGACCAGACCCTAGACCAACCTCTAAAGACCATGACTGTGCCCATAGAAGGCTACAAGACGAAGCCTAATGCCCCAAATGAGCTCAACCTTCCCAGCCGCATCCACAAGCCATGCGCGATCATCCATAGCTACAGCTCCTCCCTAGATTTGGACCCAAGCCTGATGCCCCGATATGTCCCGGGACATTGGTAGAGCCCGGGATCTCTCGGGTCATGGGGCATGCCCATGAACGGTGCCCGGGTCAGGGCAGAATATTTTCAAAGTTGAATATGGCAGCAAACACTCATATCCTGGGTTATGGGTCGCCTAGGACGTGACGCCCGAGTTCTGGCAAGATTACCCGAGAAGTTTTCTCCTTTGTCACCTCGATGCGGGGGGAGCATTTAATGGCGTTGACTTGACAGATCACGCGTACAGCCGACCTATCCCTGGTTAATATTAATGGTTGACAAGACAGATGAGATATGACTAGCATATGATTTGACATGTCAGAATAATAGAGTACAATCAGCCACCCTACTATATTTAATGCCCACGCACAAAAAGCAAGGTCTTCATTGCTTCCTCTACTATAAATACCAGGTTTCTTATTCGCATTTATCATCTACTCAGATATTAATTGACATTTAATACTCTCATTTACTACACACCAATCATCACAGCCATCACTTGGCTACATTGGTTTTATTGCTTGAGTACCTTGCTGACCTAAGCATCGGAGTGGCCACGCCGGACACCTCTCTTGCCCCCATTCACGTGGTTACTTTTCTTGCTCGCAGGTCCCTCAAAGTATTCGAGGAGTCACAATCCAGATCCAGCGTCTAACTCATATTTCCTTCAATATTTTTGATAGTTTACCCGGCAGAGTTCCCGAACCGACTCGATCGCTTGACCCGAGTTGCATCATTGACGCCGTCTGTGGGAATACCGAGTTCTAAGGCGTTGATATGGCTCCAACCAGGAGAACAAACCAAGACACCTCTCGAGCCCAAGAGGAAAACAATACTCTTCTTTCTGGTGCAGGGTGGTCCTCCTCCTAATGTTCCTCCGACCACTATTCATCTAACTCCCGAGGAGTTACAGAAGATTATAACTGATGCGGTTAAGATGGCTACGGCAAAGAAGGCCACCTCTCATCATGACAGTCATCCCGAGCAGCAGCGTGAACAGCCACTAAAAGAAGAAAGAAGGGAAGAAGAAAGGGAATCAAGCGCGAGTTCTAAGTCTCCCACTGTTGCGGAAGAATTGGAAGAGTTGAGGAAGAAGGTGAAAGTGTTAGAAGGGCAGGTTGGTTCTAAAGGCAATGTTCCTGCTGTTAAGGTTGCCCGTTTTCTGACAGCATTGTTCGGGAACCACTCCCCGAGCATTTCAAATCAGCAAAAATCAAAAATTACGATGGGAGTTCTGATCCCGAGGAGCACCTCGCTCGTTTTGAAAATATGGCCATGCTACATTGTTATGGGGATCAGATTAAGTGTAAGGTATTCCTCACCACCCTAGTCGATTATGCACAGAGGTGGTTCGAAGGATTGGCACCACAGAGCATCCATTGCTTTGAGGACTTCCAAAAGGTATTCTTGCATCAATTTAGCAGCAGTAAGAAGTACAAGAAGACTGCTTTCAGTTTATTCGAGGTGAAACAAAGGCAAGACGAAACCCTGAGGGCTTATCTCAAAAGGTTCAACCGGGTGGCCCTGGATGTACCAACCTGTGCACCCGAGACAAAGACCACAACATTTATGCAAGGGCTATGGGAAGGGGATTTTTTCCGGTCCTTAACCAAAAAGCTGCCCGGGAATTTCGAGGATCTCTTATCTCGAGCGGAGAAATAAATTAGTATGGAAGAGTCGCAAAACCAGAAAAGAGAGGCTTTGAAAAGAGCAAGAGGAGATCGGGCTATCAAAACCGAAGATAGAGCCCCCAAGAAGGACGTCTCGGGGCACTTCTCCCATGTACCTTTGAGAGTCGCCCGAGACAGAGAGATTCAAGAATGCAGGTCAGATGAAGCCCCTCCTCCCAATTCTGTGGCAAGAACCCCCAGGCCAGAACAGAAGGGGTATTGTACCCTTCATAAAGATTGTGCCCACAATACCAATGAATGCCGGGTCCTAGGGAGGAGTTCCAATAAGCGTCCTATGTCAGCGCCTCACCCTCCGCGAGATAAGTCTAGACAGCCACCCTGGTTGTCTAGACGTCCAATATCGAATGTGCCCTCAAAGACGGTGAGCACCCCAAGTGGAGGTCGGGGAGGAGACGTGAGTACCCGGGAGGAAAGAATCAAACCAGCAGAAAGAAAAGATCCCTCCCCAAGTCGAGGGCTAATCAAGATGATTTCAGGAGGATCTACCGATGGTGACTCCAACCAGGCCAGGAAGGCGAGGAGTAGGAGGGAATGTCTAGAGGTTGATGGAAGGAGGATAGAAGAGCCGGTTATAAGCTTTGGACCAGAGGACCTCCAAGGAGTAAGCTTATCCCACAATGACGCTCTTGTCATTCAAGCCCGAGTGGCCAATTACGACGTATTGAGGGTTTTTGTAGACAATGGGAGCTCCGTCAATGTTATTTTCAAAGAGGCCCTAGTTCAAATGGATTTACAGGAATACCAGCTGGAAGCCGTTGAAACTGCCCTATTCGGGTTTGCCAGCCACGCCGTATATCCAGAGGGAGAAATTGCTCTAACCTTGACCCTGGGCATGGAAGACTTGAGGAAGACTGTGATGACTACTTTTACAGTGGTGGATGCCCCGTCTTCGTACAATGTCATACTGGGAAGGCCAGCCATGAACGAAATGAAAGCCGTGGCCTCAACTTACCATCAAAAAAATCAAATTCCCAGTGCGAGGACAAGTTGGAGAAGTTAAAGGAGATCAGCCCTCTTCTCGAAGATGCTATGGGGAAACAGTCCGGATAGACCAAAAAAAGGAAAGAAGGGAAGGGAAAGGTAAAGGCCGCCAGGAGGAGACCAGGGAGGAGAAGTACACTTTGTGGCTGAAGAAGAACAGGAAGTGGTGGAAATTGAGCCGGGAAAGAACGTCCGGGTGGCCCGAGACATCTGCACGACCACTCGGGTAAATCTCTTGCAATGTTTGAAAGCTAACATTAATGTCTTTGCCTGGTCCCAACAGGAATTGTCCGGAATCTCGCCCCAAGTAGCCGAGCATAAATTAAACATCCTCCCAGGATCCCGACCCATTAAGCAGAAGAAGAGACATTTTGGTCTTGAAAAGGATAAAGTAATTGAAGAACAAGTGGGAGAATTATTGAAGGCTGGGCATATTAGGGAAGTCCATTTCCCCACGTGGTTGTCCAATGTGGTTCTTGTCCCAAAATCTACTGGGAAATGGAGAATGTGCGTTGATTTCAGGGACTTGAATAAAGCTTGCCCAAAAGATTGTTATCCACTCCCCCGGATCGATCAGTTGGTCGATTCCACTTCTGGGTGTGAATTGTTAAGTTTTCTGGATGCATATCAGGGGTATCACCAGATCCTTTTGGCCTTGGAAGATCAAGACAAAGCTATTTCATTACCTCCGGGGGTACCTTTTGCTATGTCGTGATGCCTTTTGGATTAAATAATGCAGGGGCTACGGATCAACGATTGATGAATCTTGTTTTTCAAAAACAGATAGGCCGAAATATTGAGGTATATGTGGATGACATTCTAATCAAAACCCGGGAAGTCGCTCATTTCATTGATGATTTAGCTGAAACTTTCGCCACTCTGAAACAGTACAGAGTAAAACTTAACTCGGCCAAATGTATGTTTGGGGTTAAAAGCGGAAAGTTCTTGGGGTTCATGGTCACAGACCGAGGAATTGAGGTTAACCCGGAGAAAATCCAAGCCATCGTGGACATGCCCTCTCCTCAGTCTGTCCAGGATGTGCAAAAATTGACAGGGAGAATTGCGGCCCTGTCACGCTTCATTTCCCGATCTGCCCACCGCAGTTACCCTTTCTTTCAAATCCTGAGAAAGGCGCAAAAATTCGGTTGGGACGACAATTGCGAGCAGGCCTTTCAAGATCTGAAAAAACATCTGGCTGAACTACCCGTTCTGGAAAAACCCGAGCCTGGGGAAAAATTATGGGTCTACCTCTCCGCCACTGAATTTGCTATCAGTTCTGTGCTGGTAAAGGAAGAAGGAGCCGACCAGAAGCCTATATATTATGTTAGTCACGCCCTTCGAGGAGCAGAATTGAGATACAGTGAGTTGGAGAAAATAGCATTAGCTCTGGTAATGACCGCTCGAAAGTTAAGGCCGTATTTTCTCTCGCATCCCATTGTGGTCCTCACCAATTCTCCCCTCGGGAGAATCATGACTCACGCAGAAGTCTCTGGGAGAATGGTCAAGTGGACCGTAGAACTCGGGGAGTATGATATCGAATACAGACCCCGAGCTGCAATAAAAGCGCAAGCATTATCAGATTTCTTAACAGAGATGATTCAGCCCGATAAGGAAGAGGTATGGAGGGTGTATGTCGATGGCGCCTCAAACCTGTCAGGGTGTGGAGTGGGGGTTGTCTTGATCTCCCCACTAGAAGAAAAAATCAAACTGGCTCTGAGGATTGATTCTAGGGTCACAAATAACGAAGCAGAATACGAAGCTGTTTTTGCAGGGTTATGTGCTGCCCGAGAAGTTGGGGCTTCCCGAGTCATTATCTATTCTGACTCTCAGCTGGATACTCAACAGATTAAAGGAGTCTACGAGGTCAAGAACGAAAAAATGCTCAAGTATTTAAAGCTTATCACTGCTCAAGCTTCGTCCTTTACAGACTGGAGTATCGAACAAATTCCCCGGGAGGAAAATGCAGAGGCCGATACACTAGCCAAATTGGCTGCTTCCTTGACAGAAATAAGTATCCGGGAGGTTCTCTGTTTTACCCAGCTAGTATCATCCATTGAAGAGGATACACCCCCGATCCAGAAAAACTCTTGGATAACCCCTATCCTGGAATACATAAAGGAAGAGAAGCTTCCAGAAGACCGAGCCCAGGCTATAAAGATCTGGAAACAAGTGCCCAGGTTCGCCCTTTTGAATAATGTTTTATACAGATGATCCTTTCAAGGCCCATTACTCAAATTCTTATCAGAAGAAGAAACAGAGTACGTCCTTCGAGAGATACATGAAGGATGTTGTGGGGAACACCTCGGGGGAATGGCTCTGTCTCGGAAGGTTATCTTGGCTGGATTTTGGTGGCCCCAAATGAACCAGGATGTTGCGCGGCTCGTCCAGAAATGTCAGGGTTGTCAACATCATTCTAATTTTCGCCATCGCCCGACTGCCAATATGCAACCAATCTCTGCATCCTGCCCTTTCGATCAATGGGGTTTGGACATTGTGGGTCCCTTTCCACCAACTCGTGCCCAGAAAAAGTTCCTCCTAGTGGCTGTGGATTATTTTTCCAGGTGGGTAGAGGCCGAGCCATTAGCAAGGATCACCGAGGATGAAGTTATGAAATTCTTATGGAAGAACGTCGTTTGCCGATATGGCATCCCAAGGAAATTAATCTCGGAAAATGGGAGACAATTCCAAGGAAAGAAGATCATCTCCTGGTGTCAAGAAATGAAGATTGTGCAATCTTTCACCTCGGTAGCCTACCCTCAAGCCAACGGCCAAACTGAGGTAAATAACAGGATCATCGTGCAAGCCTTGAAAGCTCGGCTCCATGGAAAAGGAAAGAATTGGGTAGAAGAATTACCCAGTGTCTTATGGGCCTATCGAACTACACCTCGATCGTCCACTCAGGAAACACCGTATAGTCTTGTCTACGGGTCAGAAGCAGTCTTGCCAGTAGAATCGGACAATCTTCCGTTCGGGTGGAATCTTACTCAAGCAACAATAACTTATCTCGGGCCCTTGAACTCGACCTGGTGCAAGAAAAAAGAGATAGAGCAGCCGTCCGGATGGAAACTTATCGCAGCAAGGTAATGAAATCCTATAACAAGCATGTTCGAAAACAGGACTTTCAGATAGGAGATTTGGTCATGAAAAAAGTCAAACCAGTGGGCTATGTAGGAAAGCTAGAAGCAAAATGGGAAGGACCCTTCAAAATAACTAAGAGAGTCAGCTCGGGCACAACTTATTATCTTGAAGATCCTTAGGGACACTCTCTCAAAAGGCCATGGAATACTTTTCATTTAAAGAAGTATTATGCTTAGAGACATTTGTATTTATTATTTCTACCTCAGATCAAATGAAGAAAATTATTTGAAAGTATATCTTAAAGCCCAGGGACCCGTACCCTGGCCCAGTGGACCCGTACCCCTGATTATCTTTAAAGCCCAGGGACCCGTACCCCGGATTATCTTTAAAGCCCAGGGACCCGTACCCTGGCCCGATGGACCCGTACCCCGGATTATCTTTAAAACCCAGGGACCCGTACCCTGGCCTAGTGGACCCGTACCCCGGATTATCTTTAAAGCCCAAGGACCCGTACCTGGCCCGGTGGACCCGTACCCCGGATTATCTTTTAAGCCCAGGGACCCGTACCCTGGCCCGGTCGGCCCGTACCTCGGATTATCTTTAAAGCCCAGGGACCCGTACCCTGGCCCGGTGGGCCCGTACCCCGGATTATCTTTTAAGCCCAGGGACCCATACCCTGGCCCGGTGGACCCGTACCCCGGATTATTTTTTAAGCCCAGGGACCCGTACCTTGGCTCGGTGGACCCGTACCCCGGATTATCTTTTAAGCCCAGGGACCCGTACCTTGGCCCGGTGGACCCGTACCCCGGATTATCTTTTTAGTCCAAGGACCCGTACCCTGGCCCAGTGGACCAGCACACCGGACATTTCAAAACCTACAGGCATACTTTACCCCGAGGAACCATACCTCATTAGACAATTAAGATCGAGGAATCTTTCCATGACATGTGACGAAAATTCAAAAATTTATGACCACAGAGCATTCGTGTTCTATTAAAAAGAAGAAATATTTACGAAGTACCCGAAAGATCGGGAATAGAAGAAAAATAAACTACTTAGTCTACAGGGGGGTCCTGTTTCTCCGTATTTTCCTCCTCATCATCCGGAAGGGATGCAGTAGCCTTCTCTAGATCCGGGAAATCTTCCATATCGGCTGGAACCAGACTGGCTTCCTCGAATTGATCCAGGCACTTGTTGAAGCCCTGTTCAAAGTACGAGAAGGCCTTCTCGGCCAAAATTTTCTTAAACTCAGGGGACTTCGGAAAATGTGACATTTGTTCTGCCTGAGCATTCTTTAAAAGGGTCACAGCCGCCTGAAAGTCCTCAGCTCTAACCCGGGAGTATTCTGCTTCTTCTCTGGCCGCCAGCGCCTCCTCTCTAGCCTCAGCAGCTAATTCCTCGAAATCCTCAGCGTGAACCCGGGAGGATTCCGCCTCTGCCTTAGCCGTCTGCACCTCTGCCCGGGCATTAGTTAATTCAGCCCGAATCAGGTCCATTTGCTGCTGCCAAACGACCCTCTCCCGGGCAAGGACATTTTCATGAATTTCTTTAATCCAGCCAATTTCCTCCTTGAGTTTGTCATGCGTCTCCCTAACGACCTTGGTTTGGGCATGAGCTCCCTTTGCCACCTTAGCCACCCGTTCATACCCATGTATTAACATCTGTAAGCCCTGGAGATGAAAGAAGTCAGGAAGGCTTGTACCAAAGGAAAAAGCCAAAATAATAGACTTATAGAGAAGGTCCGGGATGCTTCTTCACTCAAGAGCATGTTGGGCTGAACTCCCTGGAGGTGCGCTACCTCATCAGGACGAAGGAGGCCTCGAATCATCCTTACTAAATCTGAACTGATAGTATCCCCAAAAATATTGGGGAGAATCAAGGGCCTATCGATAGAAGCACCCACAGAGGAACCAGCGAAGGAAGGGGAGTGAGCAACCTCCTCGGGCTCATCTTCTACCACTATTGTCTCCACCCCTGGCCCCGTCGTGGCTCTCCTCTTGCGATGATTCAGAGGGGTCGGGTCTTCCTCCATGCCCGAGGAGAGAGGTCCCTTGCGGGGAGAAACAGCTTCCTCTCGGGCCTTAGGCTCTGCGTCCCGGGCCGCAGATGTTACCCTGGCTCTGCGTTCTTCCGCTTCCTGAGCCTCAGCTATCTCCCTGGCTCGGCGTTCTTCCGCTTCACCGGCCTCGGCCGCCTCCCTGGCTCGGCGTTCCTCCTGTTCTTGGGCCTCCCTATCCCTTTTCTCCGCCCTAATTTTCTTTTGCTCCGCTTTCCTCTTAGCGGCAGCCTCTTGGAAGCTCGCTCTGATCATATCTTCTTCAGCTACACCAGAGACAGAGTGAATCAGAAAAATGAATCTACGGAAAAAATAAGAAAACCGAGAAAAGCAATTTACCCTCCTGTGACCCGGGTTGATCAAACTCATCAATGATTTGATCTACAGGGTCTTCAGGCCGGGACCCGATCCCATAGTAAGCCAAATTATTCGACCCAATCAGCACTAAGGATAAGAAGGATTGCTTTCTCAAAGCGTCCCAAGCATGGGAGAAAGGGGGGAGAAGTTTAAAATCTCGTGGAAGTTCGGGTTGTTTGGGTATCGAAGACAGAAAGCCCAAGGCGCAAGTCGGGGAAGTCGGAAATCGAAGGAAGAAGAATTTTGTTTTCCATCCCTTCAAGGAGGAGGGGGTGTCGGTTAGAAACCGGTAATGCATCCGGGCCATAAAAGAGAAAACCCCATCATTGAATCGGCAAGAATAGAAATAATGGAAGATGGAGGAGTTAATGGGAATAAGTTTCATACGGAACAAGACGAAGGTAGCTGCCATAATACGGAAGGCATTAGGATGAAGATGATTGAGAGGGAGATTAAAAAATCGAGCAACTCCTTCAAAGAAGTGATGCACTGGGAAACGGAGACCACTCTTAAGCTGCTCAAGAAAGAAGGCATGGTATCCGAGGGGAGGGGTATCGGGGTGATCGTTCGGCCCGAGAATCCTGATTTCATAAGAAGAGGGAATAGATCCCAGAGATCGGATTTCTCCTAAGCTACTCGGGCGAAGGGTGGAGATCACAGTGGAAAACCAAAAGGGCCCTGTTATTTTCTCTTTCCCCTTACTCGGGGAACTCAGGGGTCGGGAGGAAGACGTTTTAGCAGCCTTCTTGGGTAGGGGTCGAGACGAAACAGTAGGAACACCCCTCGGAATTCGGACAGACTGTTCGGAAGGGGTAAGGGAGTTGTCCTCCGATCGACCCTTAACATTCTTACCAGAGGTAGAAGAGGTAGAGTTGGACATGATGGAAAAGAAGGGGTAAATAAGATATGGGAAAAGAGAGACTTACTGAGAAGGAGCGAAAGTGGTAGTTGGTAGCCGGAGAGATCGCCGGAGAAATCTACGTAACAGAGAGACCGAAAGAAGAATTTGGCAGGACTTCGCCACAAAATTAATTTGCAAGTGATTTTTGGGAAAATCGATGAACTGCTATATATAGGGGAAAAGGGAATCTATAACGTTGATCCAAAATAGATTGGATGGGCCAGATTAGTCCTTGGAAATTGAGCGGCATGATTAGGCGGGAAATTTGAAAAGAGAGGTACTGGAATCGAGGCGTCATGATTATTTACTTGCGCAGAATGCCTACATACTCTGACAACACGTCAGCAGAAAGTTGTCATTATGACTGCACATTGATTACCCAGGGAACGCAAATGGGAAGAGAATTTCAAGCCCAGGAAACATGAGGACCCGACATTTTATCCATAAGCTCGAGAAAGACAAAGCCCCGGGCATTTTATTTGGTGGCCTGGGAATATGAGGCCCCGGCATTCTATGATAAGATTTAAACCAATCTGTTCAATGTTTCAATTATTAATTATTATTAGGTCCGATCGTGTTAATCCACTTGCAGAAAGTCAAAAGAACTCGAGAAGCAATAATTAAAAATTTTATTAAGGAAATGGTCGGCGTTGTATTACAGATATCTCAGAGGCCACACGGCCTTTCCATTCATCCATCCAGTCGGTAACTTCCTGGATACGAAGGTTGGTGAAGGACTCGGTGTTCGAGATCTTGTTTAAATGATGCCATTCCTTCCATAACATGGCATGTAGTAGATTCTGGTCGGTCAACAAATCTGCGATTCGAGCTACCCCTAGCTCTCGTCTGTATTTCCTCATTACCAACCTTTGAGAACGGGTGAGGACCGCACCGTTCAAGTGTAGGAGGCCGATGAATTGAAGTTTGTGCCAAGTACATATGACCTTGGCCAAGATATACTCGTCAACAGTCTTCTTAAAATTCTCCACATACGGGCGCAACTCAGCCGGTATCTGACTCTACGCACCAACGGAGGAAACGGCACTGCTGCAGGTACTGGAATCGCTGGAGCTCGACATTATTCTGCTAATGCCTATGCATTTCGTCCACAGGTTTATTTATAGAGGGGGGAAGACGTTTAATATGAGGAAATTCGAAGGGCCTCAAAGTGTACTGTCATTTATTTGGAGAGAGAATTCACCAAGACCACTAATATACACACACGTGGACTATCAGTAAATGCCTCGAAAGTTGCATCAGGTAGGCAAAAGGGCGTATGCGGTTATCGAAGCGTCTCAGAATATGAGAAGTTTTCTCAGCCAAGATTTAATGACAATTCGCGCATAATTATGACCACCATGACTCGAGAAATTAAAAGTCCTGACGTCTCGGGAAATGTGAAGACCCGACGTGATGTTCTAAGCCCGGGGTATTAAAATCAGTCATCGATCATTTCGGTTATTAATCAGGTATCTTATCCAATTTAATAGTATGCCCGCCATACTGGAAATTAAACCCGGGCCCCCAAAAAGTAAAGAACAGAGATGAACAGAATACGAATTTTATTTATTTAAGTACATTTCTGCGGATTACATTAAAGTATTCTTCCTCTACGAAAAGTGTCCGCATGGTCCTCCACTTTCTTAACTCACTGGTGGACGTCTTGAGGAAGCTATCAGAGCCCGTGATGTTCGATGAGATCTTCCTCTCCTTGAATAGCATCAGTTGGTATACATAGTCGCCTTTGAAGATGTTCACCCTCTCGGCCACATTCAGGCGATCCCGGTACTTCTCCATCTTTACCACCAGTCTCGAAGCATTAGCTTCCTCGGCTTCGTAAAGAAGTTGTAATCTCTGGAGCTTTTCCCAGTAGTGAATAATCTTCTGGAACACTTCATCTTCCATCTCAGCCTTTCTCTTCTCAGAATATTCATGCGAAATTTCCTCCATGTCTAGAGTCTTCGGGTTACTTGAACTCGCCATTTGATTTTCCAGATAACAAGCTGATTGATGTAATTTCAGAGAGGATGCTGCTATATATAGAAGTGAGGGTTTAGTCGCAACCGTTGATCTCTTGATATATGGACAGGTCAAGATAGGCATTGGAAGTTGCACCAGGCAGTTGAAAAGACGTGCACAAATATCAAAATATTACGATAATCCTCCTCAAGAGCATGAAACGCTTTGGATAAGGCTGCAATATAGGACATGTCTACATTACCGTCATTCTAGGAAGCGTGTTAAAGTGACTTTCCTGACCGGGCACATGAGACCAATCGGGACAACGAGTAGACTCTAGCCCGACCATTTAAGGAGGGAGTGGTGATGCCTCGATATGTCCCGGGACATTGGTAGAGCCCGGGATCTCTCGGGTCATGGGGCATGCCCATGAACGGTGCCCGGGTCAGGGCAGAATATTTTCAAAGTTGAATATGGCAGCAAACACTCATATCCTGGGTTATGGGTCGCCTAGGACGTGACGCCCGAGTTCTGGCAAGATTACCCGAGAAGTTTTCTCCTTTGTCACCTCGATGCGGGGGGAGCATTTAATGGCGTTGACTTGATAGATCATGCGTACAGCCGACCTATCCCTGGTTAATATTAATGGTTGACAGGACAGATGAGATATGACTAGCATATGATTTGACATGTCAGAATAATAGGGTACAATCAGCCATCCTACTATATTTAATGCCCACGCACAAAAAGCAAGGTCATCATTGCTTCCTCTACTATAAATACCAGGTTTCTTATTCGCATTTATCATATACTCAGATATTAATTGACATTTAATACTCTCATTTACTACACACCAATCATCACAGCCATCACTTAGCTACATTGGTTTTATTGCTTGAGTACCTTGCTGACTTAAGCATCGGAGTGGCCACGCCGGACACCTCTCTGGCGTCCATTCACGTGGTTACTTTTCTTGCTCGCAGGTCCTTCAAAGTCTTCGAGGAGTCACAATCCAGATCCAGCGTCTAACTCATATTTCCTTCAATATTTTTGATAGTTTACCCGGCAGAGTTCCCGACCCGACTCAATCGCTTGACCCAGGTTGCATCAAAGCCTCCTGCAATCAACCTATGACATTGAATAACCCCTAAGGAACCTGCTGGACCAAGCCCTCCATGCCTAGAAGCCTCAGCCCCTCAACTGATCCCAAAGCATGTGCACGACTCCCTACCCTCATGCGATCCCCCTAGCCTTCGAACCAGCCCTTGTGCAACAACCCTAGGATGATCATGCAGCCCTCTTAAGGTCCCTGGTTGTGTCATGTCCTCATCTAAGAGCCGTGGCCCTTAAGGACTCCTAGCCAAAAACCCTAGCCACGAGGACTCTAATTTTCGTGCAACCTAGATACCCTCCATGTACAACCCTTGTGTAACCTTGTCCACACCATTAAACCCTCTAAAATTTATACCTTTTGGTGTTCGTATCAAGGCAACCCCTTCATGCATCACTAGAAACAGTTTTAAATCATATAAACTTGAGTTCTTGGCATGGCATGAAAATAAAATTAAAATAATAACAAGGCAACATATTTTTCATGCAAATATACATCAAACACATTATATGGTGTGATAGATGAGTAAAATGAGATTTAGGGCGTGCCTTTACAGTTTATTACGCACAAAAAAAAGTTGAGATGCGAAGAACGTCGACGTAGAGGGTGAGTTGCTGATTTTTTTCTTCAAAACCGTGGATTCCCTTCACAAAATACGTGTGGTGTGTGTGATGAATTCTGAAGGAAGAGTCCAAGTAATTAGAGGGGTTTGGGAGTGAGTTGTGAGAGTTTGGGGGTAAATTACAGGGCCTTTTATTTAAATTAAAATTCATAGTGTAAGCTTAGACCAATTAACCTAGTATAATAGTCTCATTTAGCCCATTAGTTAATATTTAAAATATTTTGTTTAGAAAAGTTTGTGAAAATAATAGCTGAGTTCTCGAAAAGTTCATATTTTTATCGGAAATCGAATATTGGTTTAAAATACGTCTCGACGTATAAAATCATCTCAAAATGCCTCATTTTCAAAAAATACCACATGCCATATACCATATATTAAGCAAATAAAAATAATTATTTAATAAAAATATTTTTTCTCATATGGTCCCCGGTCTCCGTTCCTCGATCGCGTCTCGAATGAACAATCAACCAAAAAAATGAAAAATTTGAAAGGAAATATGAAAAAATATATAGAGACACATTTTGAATATTTGAGAGAATGATAGAGATAGATGAGAGAAGATAAGAATAGATGTGATGTGAAGTGACAGAGGGAGAAATAAATAGCTTGTGTACGAGTTATAAGTTTTAAAAATGCATCCAAATCTTTGGGTTGAATCAAATGCAATTTTTGACAATTTATAGTTGTACTTTAGGCTTTAATGTTTGCATATTAATGAATTTCATGAAGTTATTAAAATTCTATTGAAAATTTGAATATCTCTTGACTTTTGTAGAGTTTTAAAAAGTCAATGCTGAATACCTCTAGACTTTTATAGAGTTTTAAAAAGTCAATGTTGAATACCACTTGACTTTTAAAACTCTATGAAAGTCTATTTTGAATGCCACTAGACTTCTATAGAGTATGCAAAAGATTTAATTGAATACATCTAAACTTTTAAAATCTACGAAAGTCATTAAAAGTCAATAATTCTCCTGTATTGAATACACCCCAATTAACCACTTGAATTTAACCATTGGAATGACCTTCTTTTGAAGTTTTCTTTCTTGTCTACCTAGGTTTTTTATCGGTCTTTCCTCATATAACATATTTGGAGTCAACTGCAGGGGCTCATAATATAGTGCATGTGAAGGGTTTGACATGTACTTTCGCAGCATCGAGATGTGAAACATATTATGTACTCCGGCTAGCATCGGTGGCAACGCCACTCTATAGGCTAGTGCTCCAATCCTCTCCAAAATTTCAAATGGTCAAATGAACCTCGGACTTAACTTTCCTTCTTTTCAAATCTCATAAAACCCTTCATAGTTGCTATTTTCACAAATATGTGGTCGTCTACGGCAAATTCTAGCTCTCTTCCTCGCTTTTCGGTGTAGCTCTTTTATCGGCTTTGTGCAGTCTTCATCCCATCTCGGATTTTGACTACTAGCTCCGTTGTTTTATCGATCAGGTCTGGAACAAATTCCCCTCTTTCACCAACCTCGTCCCAATAAATCGGTGTTCTATACTTCCTTCCATATAGTGCCTCGTAAGGAGTCATTGTAACGAACCGTACTTTTCATACTCAACATTTGCGGAAAAATTAAAAATTTTCTTGAATGTAAACATTCATACGGTCATCACTCAACATTCTTAAAAATAGATCTCATAATCATTCGTCACCAATAAAAATTTTGCTAAAAGAAACTGTCTCAAAATATTTCGCATCCAGATATTTAAAAATCATAGTATTTCTAAAGTTCGCATAAAACGTAAACATTGCGGTCCTCGGGTCTAGCCTGCCACTCAGTCCAAGCCTGCCCCTTGGTCACCACCTCCTGTCTCCTTAACATAGTCACCTGCATCGATCAAGTCTAGTGAGTCTAAAGACTCAACACGTATAAACTGGAATAACGAGTACTACGTAATAAAATCGCATGCAACTTTAAAATAGGACATACATAACTTGAAACTTGAACTTGCATAATAAGCTTGAACTTGCATACATATATAGACGTGCCATAACATGAAACTTTCATATTCATAACTGCATACTTGAGCATACTAAAACATACATGACTTTATCATTTTTCATAGAGGATGTTTCAAAGCAAGTGACCCATACATAATAAACGCCTGATCAGACACACCACAGTACTGGGCTGACAGGGACGTATCCACTGCCGCATACATGAGATCCCCGTTCATAATTTAACGGGCTGGTTGGTCCCCATTCATAATTTAACGCTTTCCAACCACGATCTAACCCGTTCATAATTTAACGGGGCGGAGAGGTCCTCAGCCACGTTCACCGACTTCCAAACCCATTCATAATTTGGTCACAAGACAATTAGCATATCTCAAAAACTTAAAATATTTTCTTTGCATGTCATACATACTTACTTGGCGTTGAGGGGTTCGTTGGACTTCGACTGGGGCCGTTGCTGCACATACTAACATGAAATTGCATACTTAACTTGCATAACTTAACGTAGAAATCATACTTACTCTCGAGTTCAATCATTACTTAGGACATTCTAAAATTTCCCATGACGCGACCCTTATAATCCTTGCACTAAACCATGACGTCTAACCTCAAAGCATACTAAATTATTTTTCCCAAAAAAGAAGGACACGGACCCCGTACCTACATCCGTGTAGGGGTCCGTGTAGGCTCTGGAAATAGACACCGAAGGAAAGCAAAGGCACGGACCTCGTGTCAGGGTCCAGGGTGAGGGTCTGTGTAGGTACTGGAAATATACACTAAATGAAACCCAAAGGCACGGACCCCGTGCCCTCATCCGTGTAGGGGTCCGTGTAGATACTAGAAAAAGACGTCGAGAAGAAAACAAAGGCACGGACCCCGTGACTGGGTCCGTGTGCGGGTCCGTGTACCCACTGTAATCGCGAACTTACGAAAATTATGTACATTCTTCGCTCAACTTTCTAGACTCGGTTGCACGGACTATGAAACGACACCCCGAGACTCACCTTAGCATGCCATAACATCAACTAAATTCGTACAAACACCCAAAGCAATGAGTTCACCTTACAACACATACAATTCAAAGCATAGCAAATGACACCAATTCGTTTCCTACGACTCCTAACGCATTCGAGTGCCTATCGACACTATACGACGTATCAATTAACATCCCAACATCATACTAATCATACCTAGACGCAGCAACGATCACCCGTCGATCCCCAACTGAAGCCTGCAACACTGAAACTTCAAGAATACATCAATATCATAACTTTCTGAAAACGCAGTTTGAGCAGTCCCACGAAAAACATCATAACTCACTCAATTTTCATCCAAAAATCTCGAATTTTATGTCAAATCGAAGGCATCGAAAAGTTCTACAATTTTGTAGTTGAAAGTTTCTCAAAATCCCGACAGAAAAATCACAGTTTTCAACAGAACAGTGAGTTACGAGTTTTCAGATCTAAAAAGTATTTCAAACGCATTCAAACCATTTTCCGCTCAAACGACGAACGTCACACATGGATTTTCACGCATAAAAATACACAACGCATACTATGACAAGATTGATGCAGAAAGAACAGAATATACGTGCCTTTTGATATTTAAAATACCGTAACGACGATACCGAAGCGGAGATGGCGTGAGGGTCGATCCGGGACGAACGTGGCGCTAAAATCTTGTAATAAAATTCATGAAAGTTGCTGGAACTTTTCAGAGAGTGGGGCGGCTGCTCTTGGTTCTTAGAACCCTAGGATTTTCTCTTTTAAAAATATAAAATCTGAATGTGTGTGTTTGGTGTGTTTTGGTGTGTGTAAAAACGTGTAAGTGTGTGTGAGTGTGTGTAACGTGTGTGAGTGAGTAATTAGGGGAACAATTTGCTTAATTAAATAATGAATCAAGCTATTTAAAATGCTAACTCCCTTAACAAGTCAATAAAATAGTCATTCACTACACACCCTTAATTAAATCCCTTAATTAAAATAACACACACAAAATGCTAACTTTAAAAGTTCAAACTTTTAAATCACTAGATAGATAAATTTGGATTTAAAATACTAACAACTTAATAAGTTAATTAAAATACCCCAACCTCAACTTAAAAATAAAATACCACGTTAAAATTGCCAAAATCGTCACCGGTCTTCTCCTCGCGATCCCGCATCGAATATTCGCCTGAATCATGAAACTCAAGAAAACATTTAACGTGCATCGCATAAGCATAGTTAATTTAAAATGATGCAAATAAATAAGTAATGAATTAAAACACAAATTAATGAAATAAACATGCATTAAAACCATTTAATAAAAATACATAAGGAATTTAATGAATTGCACACATGTGGTTCATGTAGACCTCAAATTTTCGGGACGTCACAATCTATCCCCCTTAATTTGAATTTCGTCCCCGAAATTCGCTTATCCTCGATAATCCAAAAATTAGATTCTTAATTCTAGTATCCCAACAATCCACGCTACCGCTGCGCTACTCTGATAAATTAAGCCTTATGTTGTCCTTACGTCCCTTCAATCCTAATTAAATTGCCTACCAAAAACCTCGTTTGCTAATCGCAACTTAAAACGACTTATGGTAACTTAGCTTACTTTACTACGACCTCGAATTCTGACTTTTCTCGTCGTTCCCAATATTAGAAATGGAGGTTCAAACTTATCGTATCTTACCTTCTTTATACTATACATGTAATGTCAACGACCTTTATGCAGTTCAACTTAAGAACTCTTAGCACCAAAGGTTACTGATCAACTTCTATCATCGGAAATATACTTAAAAGATACACCTTATCTTAACTCCATAATAATATTGGCCTACAATCCTTGAATCAGATCTTTCCTTACGACACCAAACTTACGTAACTTAGTGATTTACAAGTACGTCCCAAATATAAGATTGTTGCCAATCTTTAATTTCGAGTAACAAAAATCCATAAAACTCAACATACATAATGATGATCTTCTACTTAAATAATAAAATCTTTCTAGCATCAATCACATGCTTAAAATATTTTCTTCACGATTACAATATAGTTGAGGTCTAAGACACTTGGACCTTCCTCATTGGAACGTATGTCCCACTTAGACGTATCCTCAATACTCAATTAAATTAGCGTATAAAACTTAATAAGTTTCCTTTGTTAATGATGGACTAACTCTAATAAATCAACTCCACTTATAACCAATAGAATTCTAGAATCCCCATATCAAGCTTTTGGATTTCTTACTCAATAAAAATCTTAATATTCATTCATTGATAACTTATGTTGAACACTACTAATTCCCTTTTGTTTTTATTTCACCAAAAAATTTCGTATGAACAAATATTCCATAAATTTGAAATTCAACCTTACGCAACCCAATTAGTTTTGGACAACATAATTTCAACACACATATTCACTTATTCTCAAGTTTCTTAATAACTTACAAAAATTTCTCAAGACAGGATGTCTACCTCCATTCTTACATGTGTCTATCGAGTAGCCTAACCATCAATCATACCCAACTTTCTAGAAAAACCATATTCCAACAAAAATATAGTCTTAACTGTTAAGATCATGACTAAAACTTATGACACGTCAAACTTAATTTCCCAAAAATTTGCTAGTTCAATGTCTACTCTTATAACTTAGCTAATCGATCAACTTTACCTTAAATCTTCATCACTCTTAATTCCTAATTTGCCACAGCATTATTTCACAAACGTTTAACCTTTCAAGCCTAAGATTGATTCATCCAACAATGTCCTTGATTACCATTCTTTATAATATTATAACCCATATATATAAAGGTTCTAAATATCCTTCTAGCCTAAATCCCTGAAAATTCATATCATTTAAACCATTCAATTCTCACTTGTCGCTAAACTAGTTTCCCCAATTTCTTAACAATTACAAAATCAATTCCTAATGTCCTTGATAATTACTCAACCTTGTCCATAATTTTGAAAATCCTACAATTACCCATAAGTCCTTGGCGTTCCTAATTCCATCTTATAGATTTCTCGTAACATAAAGTTCAATAATTTTAAGCTTATTAAACCCAAAATCAATTCCATAACCTCGAAAAGCTGCTGATCTTACTCAAGTGTTCCTCAAAAGTTCGAACTTAATCCTCAAAAACTTCAAAATTTGTAATTTGGTCCTTAAATTTCTCGAGAATTACCATTTTGGCCTTACAACCACACGAAATTTGCATTTCCGGTCCCCAATAAAATTTTTGATTTTTGCCTCATTTAACCTTAAAATCCTCAAAACTCAGAATTTAATCCCAAACTTCGGTAAATTCGAAAATAGTCCCTTAGAATTTTATTTTTTTTTGCACTTAAGTCCTCAATTACTGGTTATTACTATTAGGTCTTTAAAATTCTCAATTTATGCAATTCAATCCTTATAACTAATCTTACGTTTCCATCAATACTTAAAATCCCAAATTATACTCTTTTTTTCTTTATACTTCTAAAGGTCGTCACAGATTTCGAATCATTAATCTTTATACGAAGTTTTCAAAACTTAACTCATCTAGTAACCACGAATCATCAGTATTAAAACTTTTTACTTCCCAAAAGCATTCGGAATTTTCATGACTAATTTATGACTGAAAGAGTAGAACATCGGTGCTTAATAACCAAAAATCAATATACTCAAATCGCTATCAACACTTTGTAACGCCCAAAAGCTAAATTCTTAATCATGTCCAAGTCCACCACGCAAGCATGCAAGAAAATTAAATAATTTCTCATTTCATGTCGTAACATGCATAAAATTTTTAGAGATCCAATCTCAATTCATAACGACAGATAAACATGTACTCTAAAACGTACGTCATGTAAACATACAGGTGATTGCATTAAAACATGCACTTGCTGAAATCATAACTTGATGCTTACTACATAACATAATGCAAAACTTTAAACTTACAGACTTGAGGTGTAACTTCGTGAGCTTCTTGCGACTGGCAGTAGGCGTGACCCTTTACAAGAACCTGGCTCTGATACCAAATGTAACGAACCGTACTTTTCATACTCAACATTTGCGGAAAAATTAAAAATTTTCTTGAATGTAAACATTCATACGGTCGTCACTCAACATTCTTAAAAATAGATCTCATAATCATTCGTCACCAATAAAAATTTTGCTAAAAGAAACTGTCTCAAAATATTTCGCATCCAGATATTTAAAAATCATAGTATTTCTAAAGTTCGCATAAAACGTAAACATTGCGGTCCTCGGGTCTAGCCTGCCACTCAGTCCAAGCCTACCCCTTGGTCACCACCTCCTGTCTCCTCAACATAGTCACCTGCATCGATCAAGTCTAGTGAGTCTAAAGACTCAACACGTATAAACTGGAATAACGAGTACTACGTAATAAAATCGCATGCAACTTTAAAATAGGACATACATAACTTGAAACTTGAACTTGCATAATAAGCTTGAACTGGCATACATATATAGACGTGCCATAACGTGAAACTTTCATATTCATAACTGCATACTTGAGCATACTAAAACATACATGACGTCATCATTTTTCGTAGAGGATGTTTCAAAGCAAGTGACCCATACATAATAAACGCCTGATCAGACACACCACAGTACTGGGCTGACAGGGACGTATCCACTGCCGCATACATGAGATCCCCGTTCATAATTTAACGCTTTCCAACCGCGATCTAACCCGTTCATAATTTAACGGGGCGGAGAGGTCCTCGGCCACGTTCACCGACTTCCAAACCCATTCATAATTTGGTCCCTCAAAAACTTAAAATATTTTCTTTGCACGTCATACATACTTACTTGGCGTTGAGGGGTTCGTTGGACTTCGACTGGGGCCGTTGCTGCACATACTAACATGAAATTGCATACTTAACTTGCATAACTTAACGTAGAAATCATACTTACTCTTGAGTTCAATCATTACTTAGGACATTCTAAAATTTCCCATGACGCGACCTTGATAATCCTTGCACTAAACCATGACGTCTAACCTCAAAGCATACTAAATTAGTTTTCCCAAAAAAGAAGGACACGGACCCCGTACCTACATCCGTGTAGGGGTCCGTGTAGGCTCTGGAAATAGACACCGAAGGAAAGCAAAGGCACGGACCCCGTGTCAGGGTCCGGGTGAGGGTCTGTCTAGGTACTGGAAATATACACTAAATGAAACCCAAAGGCACGGACCCCGTGCCCTCATCCGTGTAGGGGTCCGTGTAGATACTGGAAAAAGACGTCGAGAAGAAAACAAAGGCACGGACCCCGTGACTGGGTCCGTGTGCGGGTCCGTGTACCCACTGTAATCGTGAACTTACGAAAATTATGTACATGCTTCGCTCAACTTTCTAGACTCGGTTGCACGGACTATGAAACGACATCCCGAGACTCACCTTAGCATGCCATAACATCAACTAAATTCGTACAAACACCCAAAGCAATGAGTTCACCTTACAACACATACAATTCAAAGCATAGCAAATGACACCAATTCGTTTCCTACGACTCCTAACGCATTCGAGTGCCTATCGACACTATACGACGTATCAATTAACATCCCAACATCATACTAATCATACCTAGACGCAGCAACGATCACCCGTCGATCCCCAACGAAGCCTGCAACACTGAAACTTCAAGAATACATCAATATCATAAATTTCTGAAAACGCAGTTTGAGCAGTCCCACGAAAAACATCATAACTCACTCAATTTTCATCCAAAATTCTCGAATTTTATGTCAAATCGAAGGCATCGAAAAGTTCTACAATTTTGTAGTTGAAAGTTTCTCAAAATCCCGACAGAAAAATCACAGTTTTCAACAGAACAGTGAGTTACGAGTTTTCAGATCTAAAAAGTATTTCAAACGCATTCAAACCATTTTCCGCTCAAACGACGAACGTCACACATGGATTTTCACGCATAAAAATACACAACGCATACTATGACAAGATCGATGCAGAAAGAACAGAATATACGTGCCTTTTGATATTTAAAATACCGTAACGACGATACCGAAGCGGAGATGGCGTGAGGGTCGATCCGGGACGAACGTGGCGCTAAAATCTTGTAATAAAATTCATGAAAGTTGCTGGAACTTTTCAGAGAGTGGGGCGGCTGCTCTTGGTTCTTAGAACCCTAGGATTTTCTCTTTTAAAAATATAAAATCTGAATGTGTGTGTTTTGGTGTGTGTTTTGGTGTGTGTAAAAACGTGTAAGTGTGTGTGAGTGTGCGTAACGTGTGTGAGTGAGTAATTATGGGAACAATTTGCTTAATTAAATAATGAATCAAGCTATTTAAAATGCTAACTCCCTTAACAAGTCAATAAAATAGTCATTCACTACACACCCTTAATTAAATCCCTTAATTAAAATTACACACACAAAATGCTAACTTTAAAAGATCAAACTTTTAAATCACTAGATAGATAAATTTGGATTTAAAATACTAACAACTTAATAAGTTAGTTAAAATACCCCAACCTCAACTTAAAAATAAAAAACCATGTTAAAATTGTCAAAATCGTCACCGGTCTTCTCCTCGCGAGCCCGCATCGAATATTCGCCTGAATCATGAAACTCAAGAAAACATTTAACGTGCATCGCATAAGCATAGTTAATTTAAAATGATGCAAATAAATAAGTAATGAATTAAAACACAAATTAATGAAATAAAAATGCATTAAAACCATTTAATAAAAATACATAAAGAATTTAATGAATTGCACACATGTGGTTCATGTAGACCTCAAATTTTCGGGACGTCACAGTCATTCCTATAAACTATTGATAGCTATTGTTATAGGTGAAGTCCACTAGAGGTAACTTCTGTTCCCAACTTAGTTCGGAGTAGATCCTCCAAAATTTGAATCACCCTTTCTGAAGGACCATCGGTTTGAGGATGGAATATTGTGATAGATAACAACTTTGTATCACTGCATATAGACTCTTCCGAAAAAATGATGTGAACCTCGGCTCTATATAAGAAACGATAGACACATGGAATCCCATGTAGTAGGACTATCTCTCGAATATACAGCTATGCATATTGTGTTATCGTAAAGGTAGTCTTGATAGGTAGAAACTACGCTGGTCTCATATGCCGTTCAACTATCACCCATATGACATTGTATCCTTTGATAGTCTTCGGCAGTACAACAACAAAATCCATAGTAATATTTTTCCATTTTTGCTCGAGGATAGGAAGTGCTTAAGCTTTTCAGCTGGCCTCTGATGCTCGGCTTTAACTTGCTAGCATGTCAAACACTCGGACACAAAATGTAAGATGTCTCGTTTCATGCCCGGCCACCAATCCAACAACTGTAGATCCTTGTACATCTTCGTACTTCCAGGATGAATGGAGTACAGAGTATCATGAGCTTCCTTCATAATGACTTCTCTCAAAGAATCGTCACTAGGGACCCAAATTCGATCTCGATATCGAACTATGCCATCCTCCTTGGAATACGGCTTCCAACCCTTAGATTCATCTCTTAGTCTCCAATTTGCAATTGCTCATCAGAAGATTGCCCCCCTAGGATACTATCCCTCAAAGTCGACTGAACTTTCATGGTAGAAATATTTGGGGCCTCTCCTTTAGCATACACTGCAAGCTCGAATCGCTGAATCTCAGACTGTAATGGCCTCTGAAGTTATAGTTGAGTAATAACTGTTGTCTTTCGACTCAGTACACCCGCTAATACATTAGATTTTCCCGGATGGTAGCTAATATCGCAGTCGTAGTCCTTTACCAACTCTAACCATCTTCGTTGTCTCATATTAAACTCTTTTTGGGTAAAAAAGTACTTCAAACTTTTATGGTCCATTAAAATATTGCACTTCTCCCCATATAATTAATGTCTCCAAATCTTCAGTGCAACAACTACTACTGCAAGCTCGAGGTCATGAGTCGGTAATTCTTCCCATGAACTTTCAACTATCTAAACACATAAGCTATTATTCAGTTATTTTGCATCAGAACTGCGCCAAACCAAGTTTCGAAGCGTCCGTATATAGAACATACTCACCTTGCCCCGATGACATCGATAAAACTGGCGCTATAATCAAAACTTGCTTCAACTTGTCAAAACTTTCTTGGCATTTGGATCCCCATATAAACTTTTCATTTTTCTTTGTCAAGTCGGTCAAGGTGATGTGAATCTTTGTACGAACGAATAGCAAACACGATTAAAAGCAAATCGCGACCTCAATTCAATAACGCACAAAGAATCGTTTTTGTCCCGATAATTTGAATCAAGTGTGTGTGTTGTGATTTTCACCTCTAAATTATGAAAAGTCTAGCAACAAATAATCACGAGATAAAGAATTGAAATTGTAACGAACCTTCGAAGAACAAGTCGGCGACAATCCGCACAATCACGATCGACAAACGCCACAAAGTTAAAAACTTTGATAAGTTTGATTTTTGAATAACAAAGAGAAGCTTTGAAAGTTTGAGAGAAAACTCTAAAATTTGATAAAATATCAATAATGAATCTGAATTGTGTTCAAAATTTCGTCCCCATATGTTTTTGTTAACAAAAGATATCAAAAATCTAGACTCCAAAATAATTAAAACTCTAGAAATGAAATTTCTCGCTCAGCCGGCTCAGACAGGGACCCCGTGTAGCCCTCCATGCCCGGGTCCGTGTACACTCGGGAAATAAACCTCATCTGGAAACAAGAGACACGGACCCCGTGCCCACCTCCGTGTACGGGTCCGTGTAGACACTGTCTTCGTAAATATCATAGGACACGGACCCCGTGTACTGGTCCGTGCTCGGGTCCGTGTAGACACTGGAATTCTTCATCCTTGGCTGTAAAGGGCACGTACCCCGTGTGGAGATCCGTGCGGAGGTCCGTGTAGTCTCGGTCGAATCCAACAATGCTTGAATCATATTCCGTTGGTCTCCAAACGTACTCCCATGCATCACGACCCCTTCATGCTTGCTCATGACTCCCAGTAGTGCTTCTTTGAACTTTTTTAGTCGTCCCCTCGTGACTGGTCCCTCCGGCAACTGCAAAGGATCCCATGCTTTCCTTGGGGTTTGACCACCCGTGTTCGCATCATCCTCCCCTTCTTGAAAAGGATTTGTCCTCAAATCTAGTTCGTCACCTACATCAAACAACGACAAGTCACTAACATTAAAAGTAGAACTCACGTTATACTCACCTGGTAAATCGAGTCTGTAGGCGTTGTCATTAATCCTTTCAAGACTTGAAATGGTCCATCACCCCGAGGTAATATCTTTGAACGTCTCTTCTCGGGGAACCTTTCCTTCCTCAAGTGTAGCCACACTCAATCTCCCTTCTCAAATATCACCTTCTTCTTCCCTTTGTTGGCTTGCTTGGCATATTGCTCATTTCTCTTCTCAATGTTGGCCTTGACCTTTTCATGCAAGTTCCTAACAAATTCAGCTTTCTTTTTCCCATCCATGTTTAACTTTTCACTCACAGGTAAAGACATCAAATCCAACGGAGTTAAAGGATTAAAACCATAGACAATTTCAAATGGCGAATAATTTGTAGTACGATACACGCAACGATTATAATCAAATTCAACAAAAGGCAAACAGTTATCCCAATTCTTTAAGTTTTTTTTAAGAATAGCACGCAAAAGTGTTCCTAAAGTCCTATTAACAACTTCAGTTTGCCCATCCATTTGAGGATGACAAGTAGTAGAAAACAACATTTTTTTGCCAAGTTTAGCCCATAAAGTTTTCCAAAATTAACTTAAAAACTTAACATCACGGTCAGACACAATAGTCCTAGGCATGCCATGCAACCTAACGACTTCTCTAAAGAACAAGTCTGCAATGTTAGAAGCATCATCGGTTTTGTGACAAGCAATGAAATGTGCCATCTTTGAAAATCTATCAACAACAACAAATATTGAATCCCTCCCCTTCTTAATCCTAGGCAACCCCAAAACAAAGTCCATATATATGTCAATCCAAGGTTCACTAGGGACAGGAAGTGGTGTATACAAACCATGTGGTTGTGTTCTAGATTTAGCCTGCCTACAAGTTATGCACTTATCACAAACACGCTCAACATCACGTTTCATGTGTGGCCAATAGAAATGTTCATGCAAAGCATTTAAAGTTTTTGCCACACCAAAATGTCCCATCAAACCACCCCCATGTGCCTCCCTAACAAGTAATTCACGAATCGATGATTTAGGGATGCACAACCTATCTTCTCTAAACAAGAAACCATGATGCAAATAAAATTTATCATGTGGACCATGCATACAAGTTTCAAACACATCCTTAAAATCCTCATCTAACACATACAATTCCTTCACATGCTCAAACCCCAAAATTTTAGATTCCAAGGTAGAGATTAGTACGTACCTCCATGATAGTGCGTCGGCTACTACATTTTCCTTACCTTGTTTGTACTTGATGACATAGGGGAATGTTTCAATGAATGCTACCCACTTGGCATGCCGCTTGTTCAACTTCTGTTGCCCCTTAAGGTGCTTTAAAGACTCGTGATCCGTATGAATCACAAACTCCTTAGGCCTCAAGTAGTGCTGCCATGTCTCTAGGGTCCTCACAAGTGCATAGAACTCCTTATCATACGTGGGATAGTTAAGCGCTGCTCCATTGAGCTTCTCACTAAATTATGCCACCGGCCGCCCTCCTTGCATCAACAATCCACCAATACCTACACCTGAAGCATCACATTCAATCTCAAAAGTATTAGCAAAATCAGGTAAAACAAGTAAAGGAGAATTAATCAATTTTTGCTTAATGAGATCAAAAGACTTCTCTTGCTCCTCGCCCCAATGGAATGGAACGTTCTTCTTGATTACCGCTGTCATAGGTGCTGCCAGTGTGCTAAAATCCTTAACAAACCTCCTATAGAAGCTTGCAAGACAATGAAAACTTCGAAATTGACCAACAGTAGTAGGCGTTGGCCAATCTCGAACAGCACTTACCTTGTCTTCATCAACTTGTATACACTGTGAACTTACCACAAAACCAAGAAAGACAAGTTTGCTTGTACAAAAATCACATTTCTTCAAGTTAGCATATAAATTTTCAGCCCTTAGTGTGATTAGCACAAGTCTTAAGTGATTAACATGCTCATCCAAGTCTTTGCTATATACTAGGATATCATCAAAGTAAACAACAACAAATTTTCCTATGTATGCACGCAAAACATGGTTCATTAACCTCATAAAGGTGCTAGGAGCGTTAGTTAAGCCAAATGACATGACCATCCACTCATATAACCCATATTTGGTTTTAAATGCAGTTTTCCACTCATCACCTTCCCTCATCCTAATTTGGTGATACCCACTCTTCAAGTCAATTTTACTAAAGACACATGTACCATGCAATTCATCTAACATATCATCTAGTCTAGGTATGGGATGCCTATACTTAATGGTTATGTTATTGATTGCCCTACAATCTACACACATACGCCATGAGCCATCTTTCTTAGGAACTAATAGAACAGGTACAACACGAGGTGGCATGGACTCACGCACAAACCCCCTATCTAACAACTCACTTACCTGCTGTTGAAGCTCCTTAGTCTCCTTTGGGTTGCTCCTATAGGCTGGAAGATTTGGCAATGCACTCCCCGACACGAAATCGATTTGGTGCTCCATTTCCCTCAATGGTGGTAAGCCTTGAGGTAACTCCTCCGGAAACACATCTTCAAATTCCTGCAAAAGTGACACAACAATGCTCGGAAGAGACCCGGCTATATCACTTGTGTTAAGGAGAATCTCCTTGTAAAGAATTAACACAAGTAGTTCTTGTGTGTGCATCAATTGTTTCAACTCACCTTTTTGGGCCATATATGTTTTCTTTTTGGCCTCTTTCCTCTCATTTTTCTTTTGTATAGATATCTCACTCTTTTGATCACTCTTTTTTTCAGCCATTTCTTTTTTATTTTCCAAGGCCACCTCACTTTTTTGTTCACTCTTTCTTTCGGCCTCATCTCTCTTTTTTTTTTCAAATGGTCCTCCAACACTTGCTTGGGGACAAAGGAAGTAATACAATGGTTTCTTTCTTCAAGACAAATGAGTACTTATTCTTGAACCCGTCATGTGACACACGCCTATCATATTGCCAAGGTCTACCCAACAAAATATGACATGCATGCATGGGTATCACATCACATAAAACCTCATCCACATACTTCCCAATATAAAAAGACACCAAGACTTGTCTGTTCACCTTCACCTCCGCACAATCATTCAACCATTGAAGCCTATATGGTTGACTATGCTTCAATGTAGGTAAACCCAATTTTTCTACCATTTCACTATTAGCCACATTAGTGCAACTTCCCCCATCTATGATAAGATTGCAAACCTTGCCATTCACAAAACATCTAGTATGGAACAAGTTTTCTCTTTGATTAGTCTCCTCCTCCTTGACTTGGGCACTCATGATACGCCTAGTCACTAGTGCTTCACCTAATTCAGGCATCTCATCATCATCATCATCATCCTCACTATGAGACTCATACCCATCATGGTCACTCAAGATCATCACCCTCTTATTAGGACATTCACTAGCAATATGACCCCACCCAACCCTTGACACCTAAAACATCTAGTATCTCTAGCTCGAGTAAGAGGAGTTTCAGATTTACCTTGCACTCCTTGTTTAGGCGCCTCTTGTTTGGTCTCAACCTTGGGCTTTGTCACCAACTTGCTTTCATCACGTTTTGCCCCATTTGGTCGCCAAGAAGTTGACGAACTCCCACTTTGATTAGTGCGGCCAACTCCACGCCTTTTGAGTTGTTGCTCCACCTTTATGGCCATTTGCACCATCTCGTCTAGATCCAAGTAGTGCCTAAGCTCCACTTGATCTTGAATTTCCCTGTTCAAACCACAAAGAAAACGTGCCATGGTCGCCTCACTATCCTCCTCAATATTTGCCCTAATCATGACTACTTCCATCTCCTTATAGTAGTCCTCAACACTCTTCAACCCTTGCCTCAAATTTTGTAACCTCTTAAACATCTCCCTATAGTAGTGATTGGGCACAAACCTCTTCCTCATTACCCTCTTCATCTCATCCCAAGATTCAATAGGTCTCTCATTATACCTCTTTCTAGCGGTCACTAATTGATCCCACCAAATGAGAGCATAGTCTAGAAACTCCACCACCGCCAACCTAACTTTCTTTTGTTCGGAGTAGTGGTGACACTCAAACACAAACTCTACCCTCTTTTCCCACTCTAAATACGCCTCCGGGTCAGACTTCCCATGGAACAATGGAATTTTCATCTTAATGCTACCCATGTTACCATCTTCCCTATCCCCATAATATCTACCCCGTACGGCTTCTCTTTTTCCTCTACCATATCCTCTACCTCTTCCATTCCTACCCCAATTTTCTTTTTGACTCTCCTCATCTCCACCCATATCATACTCCTCATCCTCTCTACTCAAATTCTTACGTTTAGACTTACTCCCACTAACACCAACCTCAAGCTTATCCAACTTTTCATGTAACGACTCCATTTGGGTCGTCATCATCCTACTAAAATGCCCAAACAACGCCTCCATTTGAACCTTAGAAAACCTCGGGTTCGAACTATCTCCTACCTCCCTCTCCATCTAATTTCAAATTTGTACCTGCAAGAAAACATTAGTAGAAACAAAATAATCCTCACCCAAATGCTCACGGTCACTCCAAAAAAAATTCACTCGTCTTTTCTCTCAATTTTTTTTTGCTCACAACAAATACTCACTAGCCACTCCAAGGAAATAACACTCACACTCAAATGTTTCCACTCGAATTTGATGCTTCTCTCGAAGGTGTGCTCAAGCTTTGTATTTGAGTATATCAAACAATCAAGTTCCAACTTGTGAACAAATGCGACCGACTCACTTGGACTGTGTAGACAAGAAATTCGAATATATGAAATATATATATATATATATATATATATATATATATATATATATTTATATTTTGACTGTGAGAGGCAATTGAATTTGACTCTCTAAAGAAAATAGAAAAAGATATCAAAAAGAAATAATGGTTAATTTTCGGAATTTTTGTACTCATTTTTTTTTGTGGCTGAGTACTACTTGAAAATCCCAAAAAAAAAAGACACCAACAAATTTCGAGAATCACATATTCACGAAAAATATGAAGAATGATTGAACAAACAGATCTGAAAGCGGAATTGAAGGATAATTAGTTCTGCTAATAGAATGAATGATAAAATTACTTGAATTCAATTAACCTAAGCTCTAATACCAAATGATGTGAATCTTTGTACGAACGAATAGCAAACACGATTAAAAGCAAATCGCGCCCACAATTTAATAACGCACAAAGAATCGTTGTTGTCCCGATCTTTTGAATCAAGTGTGTGTGTTGTGATTTTCACCTCTAAATTATGAAAAGTCTAGCAACAAATAATCACGAGATAAATAATCGAAATTATAACGAACCTTCGAAGAACAAGTCGACGACAATCCGCATAAGCACGATCGACAAACGCCACAAAGTTAAAAACTTTGATAAGTTTGATTTTTGAATAACAAAGCGAAGCTTTGAAAGTTTGAGAGAAAACTCTAAACTTTGATAAAATATCAATAATGAATCTGAATTGTGTTCAAAATTTCGTCCCCATATGTTTTTGTTAACAAAATATATCAAAAATCTAGACTCCAAAATAATTAAAACTCTAGAAAGGAAATTTTCTCGCTCAGTCGGCTCAGACATGGACCCCGTGTAGCCCTCCGTGCCCGGGTCCATGTACAGTCAGGAAATAAACCTCAGCTGGAAACAAGAGACACGGACCCCGTGCCCACCTCCGTGTACGGGTCCGTGTAGACACTGTCTTCGCAAATATCATAGGACACGGACCCCGTGTACTGGTCCGTGCTCGGGTCCGTGTAGAAACTGGAATTCTTCATCCTTGGCTATAAAGGGCACGGACCCCGTGTCGAGATCCGTGTGCAGGTTCCTGTAGTCTCAGGCCGACTCTAACAATGCTTGAATCATATTCCGTTGGCCTCCAAACGTACTCCCATGCATCACGACCCCTTCATACTTGCTCATGACTCCCAGTAGTGCTTCTTTGAACTTCTTTATTCATCCCCTCGTGACTGGTCCCACTGGAAACTGCAAAGGATCCCATGCTTTCCTTGGGGCTTGACCACCCGTGTTCGCATCACAAGGGTACCACAGTGGAAGAGAATCCTTGTATGAACTTTCGGCAATAGCCAACTAGTCCCAAGAAACATTCGTTTTTCATTCATTGCTGTTATTTAATTTTCGTTTAGATTTATTATTATTTTTATTGCTTTTTAATTTTGTTCTTATCAAACAAAACCCCCTAAATCTCTTGTTCCTTGTGGATTTGACCCTACTCACAATTACACTAGTTTAATTTAGAGATCATGAATTTAAGTTTGGTGGGTCACCGACAGCACACCAAATTTTGGCGTCGTTGCCGGGAAATGGTGGAAGGTTAGTTTTTTTTTCAAGTTTTGTTATTTTTATTTTCTTTTTTATGTCTCTTTCTTCTCATATAGGTGATTCATCAAGATAAGAGGAATTTGAAAAAAATTGTTATGAAATACTTCGAGATGTTCCATCGACAAGTATTGACAACTTTTTCCCAAAATATCAGAGATCCATTCCATGCAGCTTGCAGGAGATTCAATAATTTAGTATTAACATTCAGGAATAATGATTTTTCTAACTATGTTCTTATTCGACTTTTCTTTAAAGGTTTGGATGCAGTTACACGAAGATGGGTATATAATGGGATAGGAAACTGGTAGTCCAATGCTTAGTCGACATGAAGAAAATGTGATATATTTGTTGGGTGATATGGCCGACTTTGACTACCATCAGCATTGGGATCCTTCGTTGCAGATTTGGAGCTACAAATACGATCCAGAAATTAGTCACCCTGATTTTACAGACCGACCTTTCGAGCATAAAAAAATATGAGAGAGATAGTATTAAATTAGTCCTAATTCGACTGAATGATATGATAAATAAGTGTGTGGCATTGAATAAAGAAGCTATTGAGCCTCAGACTGAAGAAATTTCGGAAAAAATATCATACGAAGATGAGCCACTAATGAAGTTGAGAGATGAACAAACACCTGAGACTATCCATTAGCTCATTGATAGGATTATCGTACACACATCTATGGGATCCTTTATTTTCTCCATTACCGACCTTAATAGATTTTGTTCTCCAAAAGCCAACGATGATATTCTCATCCCATGCATATTATTTAAAGTCACGTTTTGTTGAGGAGACGAGATTACATTGTATACATCAAGCCAAACTTGAGGGCACATGGAACCAATACCTATATGTGGTGTCATAGGACACCTACTTTGGGCGTCAACTGCTTTTTTATGAGTGTTTCTGAGGGTCAAGCTGACGACTAAAAATCAAGCGTTTTTGGGAGGCAACCCAAAATTTCTATTCTTACTTTAGTTTTTTTTCAAATAGTACAATTTTTGTTACCTTTTACGCAGAAAATGTCTTCTAACAAGGCGTGACCACGCCTAATAAGAATACCACTTCTGCAAACAAAAACGAAAAAAATTCCCTAAATGTATTATATTAGAATGCGTGATCACGTCTTGTAAGAAAACATCTTTTGATGTTGTATCAAGGGAAAATAGATAAAATTTAAAAACAAAAACAAAAACAAAACTAATTTTTTTTACGCTTTTTATCTAACCCTATTTTGTTTCTCACATTCCCTTATCATCTTTTCTCTGCAGCACATCGCCACCTCCATTTCCCCCATCGTAGCAGTAGATAGCATTTCTCCACAATGCCAAAAAATTATCAGGGGAGTTCTCCAACTTTTCTTGCGTTTTTATTTTCTGGGTTCAGAATCTAATTTTTGTATCACAGAGGACATTGTCATGTATAGGTGTGGGGAGAGGTATATAGCTTTAATTCTAGATTCGATTTCTAGTTTTCAAATTTTCTGCATGTTCATTCAAAAAAAAAACAAAAAAAGGTGGTTGAAAAGTAAGACAAAGTGAAATGTTTGATCCATAAAGCATGTAGTGTTTATTCGTCGTTTCTCTTATTTGAATCATGAATAATTCTGCTGCGAGTCTATAAAAAATGATTTTTCTTTGTGTATAACTGATTTTACATTACTATTACTGCATATTTGGATAATTGTTCTTGATGATGTGTTGAAATGACAAGTATATGGGATACAGAACACATAGTATTTTCTTTGGTGAGCTTTGAGCCTATGAACAATCATTATATTGTGCTCTATTTTCTTTGATTGTAAGTTGGTCATGCATTATTTATTTTTCTAGAACTTGAATTGTTATACATGTCTTTGTCAACATCTTGTGGTAGCTTAGAGGTGATAGGATCGGTTAAAGGTGGAAAAGTATTTAGAAGGGGGGTTGAATAAACACTTACAATTTTCAAAACCTATTCGATTGATGAGTCAGTTTATTCGAAATGAGCTTCAGCTGACACTCTGTCTTTTCAAAATTCTTCCATTTGGAAAAATAATGAAGTTACATCCTTTTGGATTTTCTGGAGTCTTCCCATGGTATTTTCCCTTATAGAGTCGAACCTGATAGTGTGCAAAAATTGGGTTGACTTGATATCAGAAATAGAAGTCATTACAACGATGAGGTTGGTCTGAATAGCCTGAATTTCTTCAAACAAAGATTCAGTTTCTATTGATATACCAAAAGACATGGCTCCAGAAGTTTCTGGTTCATGCTCCTTGTTTTCTTGATTGAAGATCAGCAAGGCCCCGTCAATTGTTTCAGTTACAGGATTGACCATTTCTGAGCTATCCTCTGGTATAGCTTCCTGTTGAGGCTGTGGAGAAGAAGAAGTCGGAACAGCAATAGAGTCTGAACGTTCTTCAGGTGGTTGATCAGCTGAAAATAGTAGTTGTTTCTTGAGCTAGTTGCTCAGCTGATTCTTCAGTTGGTTGCACAACTGAAACTATGGTAGGTTGTACAGCTGTCATCTCTAATGTTTGTTCAGTCATGGCAGCTGACTGAACTATTTCTTCAGTTCTTGTAGAAAATGCTTGTTCAGTTGTGGCAGTCAACTGAACTGGCTCTTCAGTTGGTTGAAACGTAGCTTGGGGAGATGGCTCGTCAGTTGCGAAAAATTCTTCAACTGCTTCTGTAGTAGTCTGTTGAATATCAGCGGCAACTGATTTAATAACTTCATTAATGTTTGCAAATGATAATTCAACATCAGTGTAAAGTTGAGATCCTCCAGTTGAGGAATGAGGGGTATCAGTTGACGGTTGTGCATCCTTTGAAGAAGGAGCAGTTACTTGCTCAGCAGATTCAGCAACTGTTTCCTCGGATGGATTTTCCAATTGAACTGATTCTTCCGCTTCCTCATCAGATGAACGATCTTGAGAATCTTCGGGAATGATCAGTTCTTGATCTAGTTCCAAATGCTTGATTTCCATATATAGAGATAAAAGATCAGTGTCCAGCTGGTCATAAACTGCTTTGTCATTAAAGGCAATTGGACTGGTGGGATCAAAGTTTTGGCGTAGCTGAACAACCATTTGTTTTAGCTTCTTTGCCCGTACGTGATCAAAAAAATATTTCTTCCTCTGCAACACCTGAGTCACTGAAGCTGCTTTAACCAATTTTAGAACAATGGTTTCCAGGGAAAAAAACTTTTTCAAAACTTATTTCTTTTGTGGTTGCCTGGCAAACACGATAGTTCTAAACTTTACCCATTCATCATAAGTTTTAAGCTTAGCATCAGAAAATTCATTGACCTATTTACAGATGAGGTCAATATGGGTTTGAATGATGTTTGTTGGTCTAGGCTTTTCCGTCATTTTCTCCTTGCCCTTTGAGTCACATAGAACATGAGGAATGCTCAGTCCTGACCTAGTTGTACTCTGATTACTATCCCTTTAGGTCTGGCAAATGGCAGAGATATTGAGCCAGAGATAGTGATGAGTGGAGCTTTAAATCCAACAAATTTCTTCTTTTCACCAGATTCGGTGAAAGTCTTCTTGAGAGGAGCAGTTAATGGAGCTAACTGATAATCATTTGAGGATCCAACTGGTATTGCTCTCAGTGGAGTAGCCTTGATCGGCTGTTTAGCTCCCGATTGGATCAGCCTCTCAGTAGAGATGGTGCCCACAATGATTGAAGGTTTTGTAGTCTGATTTATGGGCTTCTTGGAGATCTTGGGAGAAGGAGTTTTTTCAGAATCATTTTACGTTTGATTGACTTTTTTGAAGTGCCATTCTGGCTTTCTTAACTAATTTTGGAGCCCCCTGCGTCCCAATCTCCTTTTTCACTTTGACAAACTGCTCAGGAGAGATGTACATCTTGAGTTTCGGCAGCTGAAAACTCTTGGCATTGAAGATTTTGAATTCGGATGTCCTCTCAGATGAGTCACCCACTAAGCCCTTGCTCTTCAGTAGATAGCTAAGCTGGTGCGCAAATCCCTTCGACTGTTTTGAAGACTGAAACATGTTCTTCAGAAGATTTAAGATGATACATTTCCAGTTCAGTCTTTTTCCAGTCATGATGGCCGTCATGGCTTGAAATTTCTCCAACGTGAGGCCAGCCAAAGATCCTGCTTTAGCTAGAAGCCCTTTGGCCACTATATCAGCCAGTAACTATATTTCTGGCTTGAGTTCCTTCTTGGGATCGGAGACTTTGATTTTCCGACCATCGGCAGACAGGAGAGTTTTCATCTCCTTTACATCAGAGGATTTTACCTCAGAAATATTTGTTATCCCATCAGTTGGTAGCTGAAAAAGGTTGTTGAAGAAGTCTTCGTCGATCATCAACAACTGGTTGTTGACAGTGGAAGTTATATTGCCGTCATCAGAGATAAAACCGTTGGCGTAGAGATCTTGAATCTCTTTAGTATAGATTTCTTAGGAAGAAAGTCCCAAAAATATCTTCAGTCCAGCAGCTTCTATTTTGATAAAACACACTTTTGATAGTCTCATCCTGAACATACAGGACTGAATCAAAATCAATAGCCATAGCGTTCAACATATATGCTGGAACTTGGTTGCCATTTTTGAAATATTGATTATATGCGAGAAAGAAAGATCAGTGTATTGATTTTCTCTGGAGATTGAAATGCATGTAAAGGAAGAAAAACTGAAATGAGGCGGGGATAAGTACGTTTTTATGTGACTATTCAAATATTTGGACATGTGTCAGTTCAAGATAAATTGAATAAAATCGTGTGTACGTCTGATAAAATCATGTGTAGAATTTAAATGAGCTACGTGGGGCCACGTTTTAAAACATTATTCATTGAAATATGTGCATTAAATACGTAATTATCAGTCACATAACTTATTATGAAATATTTATCGATTTATTAGTTAACTTATTGGAAAAGACTAGTTAGGTCAGCAACTGAGTGATCAGTTATAAGCTGAATCATTTCAGTTATAACTGATCACTCAGTTAAAGACCAACTGATTATTGTCTTCTCAGTTAACCGTTTATATTCTATATTCCCCTCAATAAATGCATATAAATAAAATAAAGAGTAGAGGAAACTTAGTCTGGATCAGTTATGTCCATCTTGTTAACTGATGTCTCTTCGTCTTCTTCCTGTATCTTTAAGAATTATCTATAAATAAGACCATTGTCATTCGATAATAAAAACTAAGCTTTGATGGATATTTCAAGTAGTTCCAACGTCCCTCATCCTGCATTGACACCTCGTCGTTTGGAGAAACTAAAGAAGTCTCTTGAGAAATTCATCTTTACAAAAGTGATTTCCACTTGGACCAAGGTACACAAGCTCCAAAAGATTCAACATGATGGATTAGTTGTTACTGCCAAGCAGAGAGCAACTGCAAGAAAGTATAAGAGGTGTGCTGAAGTCAACCATACTTCAGATCTTGTCACTGATGATGTTCTTATTAATATGATGCTTATGAAGGAGTGGAATGTGCTGGAATTTCTTCTTCAGAAGGCTTCAGGAGAATTAACAGTCATGAATTAACTAATTGGTTGTCCCTTTGGCAAGGTGCCGATGAACATGAGTTGAATCGTGTAACCTGGTTTAGATTTTATCAATAAACTTGTTGATTCGATTCAATGTTCTTTCTTTATCTGCATATAGACTGACATCAGTTGACAAATAATTAACTGACTGACAATGATTTACTGAACAGATATTAACTTATATTTGACTAACTGAATAAGAATAACAACCAACATATCATTATCAAAAATTGATATAATTAAGATAAATCAATTTTGACTTAACTGAACAAGAATTAATAACAGTTGAAAATCATCATATAATTAAGTTAGATCAATTAAACCAAGAATATTACGAAAATGATAAAACTTAGTCTTTGGTAATGGTTTGGTGAAGATGTCAGCTGCTTGTTGTTCAGTTGATATATATTACAGCCTTATTGCTTTCTCCAGAGCATGATCTCTGATAAACTAATTTCTGACATCAATATGCTTGGTCCTGGAGCGAAGAACTGGATTGTATGTAATTGCGATCGTGCTTGTATTATCACAAAATATTGGTGATTTTTTTGCATTGACTCCATAGTCATTAAGTTGTTGCTGAATCCAGATTATTTGTGTACAGCAGCTTCCAGCAGCAAGATATTATGCTTCAGTTGTGGAAGTTGATATGGAGGTTTGCTTCTTGGTGAACCATGAGATCAGTTTGTCTCCTAGAAACTGGCATGATCCACTGGTTCTATTTCAATCTAGCTTACATCCTGCATTTTTTGCATCTGATTATCCAACTAAATTGAAAGAAGAATCCTTAGCATACCATAAGCCCACATTTTGTGTGCCTTTAAGATATTTTAAAATACGTTTGACAGCTGAAAAATGTGATTGCTTAGAAAATGCCTGAAATTTAGCACACATGCAAATAGCAAAGACAATATCAGGACGACTAGCAGTTAGGTACAATAATGAACCAATTAAACCTCTGTAAAGTGTCTTCTCAACTGATATTCCCCCTTGATCATTGTCTAGTTTGATGATAAGCTCATGGAAGTACTTGCAGCTGAGCATGTTTCCATGCCAAATTTCTTAAGCAATTCATTTGTATATTTGGTCTGACTGATAAAAATACCAGTATCCTCACTTGCAGACCGAGGAAAAATGTCAGTTCACCCATCATACTCATCTCGAATTTTTTTGTTGAGTTAGCTTGGCAAATTTCTCATATAATTTGGGGTTATTTGACCAAAAAATAATATTATCAACATATATTTGCACAAGTAAAATATGATCATTTTTCGAGAATTTAAACAGAGTCTTATTAAATGATCCAACAGTAAAATCATGATCAGGTAGGAATTTTGAAAGAGTTTCATACCAAGACCTTGGAGCTTGTTTAAGACCATATAAAGCTTTGTTCAAATGATAGACATGATCAGGAAGAGATTGATTAACAAAACCTGGTGATTATTCAACATATACTTCTTCCTGCAACTGACTATTCAGAAATGTACTCTTCACGTCCATCTGGTAGACTTTAAATTTCTTGAAAGATGCATAGGAAAGAAACATTCTGATTGCTTCCAGTCTTGCAACTGGTGCATAAGTTTCATCGTAATCTATTCTTTCTTCTTGCCTACATCCTTGTGCTACAAGTATCGCTTTGTTGCGCGCAACTGAACCATCTTCGTTCAATTTGTTTATGTATACCCACTTTGTACCTATAATAGTTTTAGAAACTGGTCTTGGAACTAAGTTCCAGACATTGTTATGGGTAAATTGATTTAGCTCTTCTTTCATTGCATTTATCTAGTTAGGATCAGCAAGAGCTTCATCAGTTTCTTAGGTTCCAGTTGGGAAACGAAAGCAGAATAAACAAATATATTAAACATTTTATTCTGAGTTCTTACCAGATTAGATGGATTACCTATCACCAATTCTTGTGGATGTGATTTATTCCATCTGTATTCAGTATGTGTCGCATCCATCTCAGCAACTAAATATTCTCTTCAGTTTAAGTTTCTGTTATATCATTTGGTAACTGATTGTTATCATTTTGCTCCACCAACTGATTTCAGGAACAATTTCTTGTTCAACTGATTGATCCAACACTTTTGGTTATGGTGTTTGAAGGATAATTACATTAATATGATTTTCTTCTTCATTATCATCCTCCAAACTGATATATGTAAAGCGATCAACTTGCTCAACTGGATCAGTTGGCTTATCAGTTAGTACAGATTCATCAAAAACAATATGAATAGATTCTTCTACATTCAAAGTGGTTTTTTTAATAACTCTGTAAGCTTTACTAACTGAAGAATATCCCACAAATATTCTCTATGATTCTTATTAATCATTGATCTGTTTTGAGTGTAACATGCATTGTTTACATGCAGTGTTTACTGCTTCTGTCCAAAACTTTTCAGAAATACCAGAATCAGCAAGCATTGTTCTAGCAGCTTTTTTAAGGGTCCGATTTCTTCTCTCAGCTACACCATTTTGCTGAGGAGATCTTGCTGCTGAGAGCTCATGCTTGATTCCAATATTTTCTAAAAATTGTGAAAGATTTTTATTGATGAATTCAGTCCCTCGATCAGACCTTGTTCGATCAATCCCTACTGATTTTTCATTTAATAGTCTTTTGAAAAGCTTAATCAGCTGTGCAGCAGTTTGGTCTTCGGATTTGAGAAAAATTATCCAAGTAAATCTTGAAAAATCATCCACGATTACTAGAGTGTATTTTATTCCCCCTAAGATCATGACTGGTATAGGACCAAAAAGATCCATATGTAGCAGTTCTAAGCATCGGGAAGATGATTTACAACCCTTGTTTTTAAATGAAGATCTTACTTGCTTACCAAACTAAAATGCTGAAAAAATTTTATCTTTTGAAAAATCTATTTTGGGCTAACCAGTTACAAGATCATGGTTACTCAGATAGGCAATAGATTTAAAGTTTAGGTGGTTCAATCTCTTATGTCACAACCAGTTTTTAGAAGATTTGAAAGCTTTAAGACAAAATGGTGCATAAGGTTGTTCAGTCCAACTGCCTTTATAGGTATAACGATTGTCATTTAGGATGACCTCATCAGTTGAATCTCTAATTGAACAAGTGTGTCTATCAAACTGAACTGAGAATTTATTGTCGCATAACTGACTGATACTAATCAAGTTATACTTATATTCTCAACTATTAAAACATCTTTAATAGTAAAGTTATCATGGATAAGCTTACCCTTACCCACATTTTTACCTTTAAAGTTGTCTCCAAAACTGATGTTTGGACCAGTGTATTTGATCAGTTGGGATAGCAAACTTGCATTCCATGCCATATGATGCGAGCATCCACTGTCCAGATATCAGGTTGATTCTTTGTTTGCACCTGTCACCTGCGAACACATAAAATATATAATCTTGGTACCCACAACTTATTTGAGTCCTAAAATGATTAGTCCTTTAGGAGCCCAGATATGGACAAGTCTAACTGACTTTCCAGTTCATGTGTTCTAGATAGTCTTTCTCGGCTTGTTTGTGCTTGATGTGTAGTGTGTAGATGAAGAACTATGAGTTTTAGCCTTCTTCAACTGGTTATTCAGTCGATATCTTCTCTGAACTGGCTAGACATTTGAATAGTTCAAGTATTTATTACTGAACTTTTTGTTGACTGACTTTGTGGGTCAGTCGAAATTTTGTGGTGGCTATAACCAATACCATACCTTCTAGCCTTGTCCTTATTTTCAATAGGCTCTGGTTTACTTGGCTCTGGTTGTTCTTGTACCATAACTGATTTTACAAAGTGAATGTATTTCCCTTTGTTCATGTTCAGTTTTGGCTGAGTGTCACTGATGGAAGTTTCATCTTGGTTGCTGAACCCTAAATAAGTTTTATCAGTAACTAATTTTTGTTTATCTTGTATTTCAGCTAATGCAACAGATGATTTGTAACATGCTTTAGTAAGCTTAGTTTGCTTTTAATTTTCAAGCATCAACTTCTGAATCATTGATTGATTTTTGCTTCTTTCAGCATTGGGCTCAGAAATCTCTCTTTTAAGACTCAACAGATCAGCTGATTCATCAGTTTGAGTTTTAATGTTTTTGAGATCAGTTTGCTTTGCTCTGGACTTCTCAAAAAATAGGGCAAGCTTGCGATACTCATTCACCATGTCGTGAAGTGTAGAAAAGAGTTCATCTCGTGTGAAATCAGTTGAGCTAAAGTCAAATACCTATTGACTAGTTGACTCCGGTTCTATGTCATCAGCCATTAGACACTTGACTTCTTCATCATCATCACTGGAGCAGCTTAAGCTTTCAGATTTTGAATCATCACTGTCAGATTCTGCCCATTTTGACTTGCTTTCCTCAGCTAGAAGCACCTCATGCTTCTTTCTGTAAAATTTCTTGTCATATTTTGATCTTCTCTTGTGCTCATAGGATTTCATTCCTTTTTCAGTTGAGCCTCGACTGTCCTTCTTAGGCTTGGTACAGACAGCAATGAAATGACGTTTTTCCACAGTTGTAGCAAGCATTAGATTCTTTTTTGGACTGATTTTTCTAATATTTTATTTGGAGATTTCCTTGAATTTTTCTCATGAATCTTCCAAAAATTTTGAGTAATAATGACATAGCGTCATTACTTAACTGATCAACAGATTTGTCAGTTAAGGCAGTTCCTCAGTTAAGGAACTTTTGACAGCAGTTAAGGCAGTTTTAACAGCTGATGTGAAAAGTTCCTCTTCTCTGGTTTGCAACTCAAACTCGTAGGCTTTTAAGTCAGCAAATAAATCATGAAGTTCAACCTTGTTCAGGTCCTTCGATTCTCGCATTGCTATGGCCTTAACGTCTCATTCCTTGGGAAGACCTCTGACAACTTTCAGTGCCAATTCTTTATTTGAATACACTTTTCCGAGTGCATTCAATTTGTCTACTATGCTGCTGATTCTCTCGTCATACTCATGCATGGATTCTCCACTCTTCATCTTGATATTGTCAAACTTTTGAACAACAACAGATATATTATTCACTTTGGTTTGCTCATTTTCTTCGCAGAGCTGAATCAGCTTCTCCCAAATTTCCTTGGTAGTTTTACACATTTTTTCTTTGCTGAAAGTGACTTTATTCAGTGTTTTGTATAAGAAATATCAGGAACAAGATTCAACTGCTCTGATACCACTTGATAGGATCGGTTAAAGGTGGAAAAGTTTTTAGAAGGGGGGTTGAATAAACACTTATGATTTTCATGAGTCAGTTTAGTGATAAACTGACACTCGGGAATCTTGTAAGTAAATATCAATCAGTTAACAAATAGTGTGCGGAAACAAACTGGCTGATAGAAAGAATATAAACTAAAATACGAGGACACAAGATTTTATGGATGTTCAGAGTTTTCAAATACTCTTACGTCACCCATTCTATCTCAAGGATATGATATACACTAAAAGACTTTGAGCGATACAATCAGCTGTACAGACCCACTTCACTTTTGGACTTAACAATGCCAAACTGAAACTCTTAATAACAAACTGGTTTACAGTACACCAAAGAACTGATATAATCTAACACAATTGATCTCTTCAAGATCGAGTAATATAGCTTGTGTTTGAAAGCTCGAGGTATAGCCTGGAAGCTATGAATGTATACAATAAGCGTGAGCTTTGATGTCTGTAAGGATTTCAGCAGAGTAACTGACTCGTAAATCGATAGTTGTTCAAAAGTTCAAGAGTTTCATAGTTTCTTCAGCTGCTCTTCTCTGCTATTTATAGGCTTCCCTCCAATGGTAATATTAAATACAATTTGAACCATTATATCCGTTGCTTGCCACATCAACATGCTTCTGATAGTCGTACACTGCAGCTTTTCTGAGATGTTGCGATCCCACTACTCGTTGCAGTCATCTTTTGTCGGTTGAATGTCTTAACTGATGACGTGTACAGCTGAGGGATCAGCTGATTGATTGTAGTCAATAAACTCACAACTGTTTGTAGTAACTGATCAGTTCCAATTGATCAGTCAGATGTCTGCGTAATTCAGTTCATTTGCTGGTTCAGTTGCCTTCCGATAGTTGCATATATTAGATCAGTTTATATCATTCTTTTAAATCAGTTAGATGCTCAATTTGTCAAACATCCGAAATTCAGTTTCCAACAAGAGGCATAAACAAATAATAAGGGCATTAGGTTTAAATCATTTTATTTCGCGTCACCGGTGTCGTTCTTTGAGCATACCCGGATTCATAGACACCTAGTGAGCCAAGTTCGAGCTTGAGCCTTCTCTTTGGAAAATAGTCACATTACAAGCCATGATAAATTTGATTTTTTCTTCTCTTTGGATAAATATGAGCTAAAAAATGTGATTTTATATCACAAGTAAATTATCAATATGAACTTTGTGGAGGACTTGAAGTAGAAAAAATTCAGAAGTAGACATTCCACAAGGCGTGATCACGTCTTGAGACTATTCCTCAGCTGTCTGCACAACCGAATCTGAAGTTCGAAAATTGTAAAGATAATACCAGATTTTAGACTCCTAATTATAGTGTTTGACTTGTGAAAAGTATCTTGAGAGAGATTTTGTTATTTTATTATTCGTGAAATAGATATAGCACAGAGTTTTATTCCATAAAAACTCTATACTACTTTTTTGTAGTTTGAACACTAGGTTTTCTTTAATTGGTGGGCTTCTTTCCTTGACCTAACAAGCATACACATGTGAAGAAGTAGGGAGGCACACAAACCAAGAAAAATAGATTTCTCTCATCTCTCTCTACCCCTTCAACGTGAAACACAAGAAGACGTATGAATTTTTCATCTTTTCTCAAGAACTATAGGCTAAGTTTTTATTTTTCATTTAAGGAATATTTCTATTATTTCAATTTATCACTATGAGATTTTTGCACTTCAATTTAATATTCTTGTTTGTTCAAGTATTTGTTGCTTTATTATTTATTTATATGAAATTTGTAAGTTGATTAATCTAACAATTTAATTCGATATATAATTTTTTATTGTTATTCATGAATTCAGTAATCCGTAATTCTCATTAACGATTGGTACATGAGTAGTGATAGATTAGGTGTGTTGTACTATCATAGCATATTTAATATAAATAAATCGATGATAAAAAGTTTATCAATTGCAGCTATCTCGGTTATTAGATTTTAGGATTAACTGTTTATACAAAACGAAAATGCTATCTTTAATTAATATGGAACGCTATCGTGCACAGTTAGTTATTGATAAGTTTTAACTGGATGTTGGGTTAGGTCAATTAAATTAAAAAAACACAAGGATTTTAGCGGTTATCCCTATAATTCTAAAGTTAATTAATTGTAACTGCATGAATAAATAATATGTTAGCCGATGAACAGTGAGACAATTGAATAGTGGAAACCTCTTGAATCAGAACTCAATAAGATTGAATTTTCTCATTCGTCAATAATTTATCGTTGTTATTTAATTCTCGTTTAGATTTATTATTTTTATTTTTTTTTAATTTTAGTTTTAAATTTTTATTTTGTTCTTATCAAACAAAATCTTCTTTTAATTGTCTTTTCTAGAAATACTAAATCTTCCATTCCATGTGGATTCGACCTTATTCCCTACTACACTAATTAAATTTAGAGAGTAGAAATTTAAGTTTGGTGGCTCAACGACAGCACAATACTGTGTAACAAAAAATTGGTCCAACCCATGTGGGGTGCCGTATGCGATCATTACTCTTTTCATTTTTTATAAACAATACTATTATCAATCACATTTTAAAGTTATTATTATTTCAAATTTTAGATTAAATCTTTCGGTATTTGTTTTAGAAATAATGTCATTTTCAATAATAATGGTTCGAGGTAATTTTTGTTAGAGTAGATGCCCTGCAAACCAACGGCTGGCTAGGGAATTTATTGACTCAAGTGTAATAAACAATCTTTATTTTAATAAAATTTAACTTTTTATGGTTTCATTTTATTTTATCTGTATAAACATGCAATCAACATAGATAAAGTCATTGATTATACTTTAATACAAATGAATCGTAATTCGATCTTGAAACTCATTTGTAAACACTGTATGTTCTAAATCTGTTCCTAGTCGATTCAGCCGTCTAAAAATAAGGATAAAGGGTGAGCTTGAGACTAACATATGTGACGTTGTGTACCATGTTTCTTGGTAAGGACACAGAGATGTCCAATCATACAGATTAGTGATCATACGATGATTGTACCGAACAACCCTCCCTCGGACTTTCCAAGTGGTTATCATTCATCGAGAGAAAAAGTTTTTGGTTGTGATTATACATGATTAGTCCTTACGACCCGGGACAACACTGAGGCTCTACATACTAGGATTGTGCTTTGACTCGTTTACCGACTCCACGAGGGTCACAAGGTGGCGAGGTTGGGTGCAATTGCGAAATGTGTAGGAGCCAGTGCATTGTAGTCGGGGATTCACCTCTCACCTACGAGTGTGGATATCCTATAACGTCCGAAAAACCAACCTACGTAAACTACATGCATGCAAAATTATTTTATTTGCTTAATTGTTTTATTTAATTGTTTTTAAATGCTTGCATGATATTTATAATATGATTAAAAGTATGATTGCATGATTAAATGATAATACGACACGATTTCATGAAATTAAAGATTTTACTCGAATATTCGATAATAGGCAGGGAAAAAGAGACCGGGGACGACAAAGATAAGAATATTTATTTTTCTTTAAATAATGACAAGACTTCCTAATATGATTTAAAAATGATTTATTTTTCCTAAAAATGTTGGATTTCGAAATATTTTACTAGTCGAGCTCGATTTTTCCCGAGAAGCTGGTTTTGGGCAAACAAAGAGTTTTAAAAGATTAAAATATTATTTTATGGAAACTTATTTTATAAAATTTTATTATTTAATTAATTAAGTGTTATTGGGACCAATTTAATTAATTTAAGTAGGCTCAATTACCCTTAATAATACAAGCCCAAATTCAAAGCTCATATAACTTGCAAATTAAATTATAAATAAGACTCCTAAGTCTTTTATCACCACAATTCCTTCATCAATCAGCCGTGCAACACCTCACACACACACATACAATTTTTGAATTTAAGGGAAGGAGAAAAGGCTAGGATTTTTCCTCGTCCGATCGTCCAACTTCGCACCCTTGTCGAAAATCGAATAATGGAGCATTATAAACACAAAGGCAAGTTTTCTAAACTCTTTTAAAACATCATACAAATTGTAATGCCCGAATTTTGAAAATGTGATAGTAGTTGTGATGGTTTATGACTTTACATTATGGTATAAATGGTAATGAATGTTATAGAATGGAATAGATAATTGATGGGAAGAATCAAAGGTGGATTTTGAGCTAAATAGGTAATGGAAGTGCAGAAACGGTGTGAAAAATGTGACAGTGGTTGTGGTTTTTAGAATAATATTTTGTATATTGATCCAATTGATGTGAGGCCACTTTCATTAGAAAGATATGACATAAGGCTATAACTTTGTTATTTTGAGTTTTGGTCAAATCATTAGGGAAGACGAGCCAAAAGCGCCCCGAAGTGTGTCGTGCGTATCGTCGTTCCTACAATGACACATGTTGGGAGATTTAGCATAACGTTTTACTCAGAGCTCCAAATGATCTGAAATTTTGAGAGGTGAAAGAAAAGACATAGGGCTACAACTTTGTAGTTTACGACTTTTCCAAATTCTGAAGGGAAGAGGCGTTTCAAAAGCGATCTTTGTAGTGCCTGTGCGCAGTGTGCTCGCCCTAGCGGGAATTTATGTCCGCCCTAGCGAGCCATGTTCGAAAATTTTGGTGTTCTAGCCGAGAGTTACGCGCCCGAGCGGAAAAAGAGGTTCGCCCTAGCGGCTAGCAAATTGAAAAAGCGTGTTTTGGTGTTTGGGAAGGCATAAAATCGAGTGGGATGCTCTTTCTTCTCATTTTCATTCTCCTTCTTTTCTCTCCATTGGGTTAGAAGCTAGGGTTCTTCATTCTTCCTTCCATTTTCTAAAGTATTCTTCAATCTATGGGAGATTTGTTCAAGGAAAATATGAAATGAAGTTAGATTTGTGATCCTCTCATCACGGGCTTCACAAGGATGTAAGTTTTTCCGATTTTTGTTAAAGTTCGGAAAAGGGTTGAAGTTTAGAATTGATAATTGAATTGATATTTGAGATATAGAGATGTTGGAGATTTTGTGATTGTGTTGGTTTGAATTTAAAATGGAATTGAAGAGGAGCTAACCTTTTAGCACACATGCCATGTGTTTGATGAAATGATCCAATGAATGTTTTTATGGAATATTATGATTAAGAAATCTGTGGATCTTGATTTGAAGCCGTATTGGATTGATTATGAATTTTGAGCAGAAATTACTCTATTTTGATAGATGATCAAAGTCCTTGAGTTATAGTAGAATTCAAAGGTTCAAGACTTCTCACATACGTATTTCGGTCTTCTTTTGGTAATATTTGAAAGGTATGTTACGGTCGGTAACATACGAGGTAAAAGTATCATTTTTATTTTAATATTGAAAATTCTATGGCTCGATGAATTACTTGTGATTTGATGATGATTGTGGCCTTGAGATGAGTTTATTATGATATCGAGATGATGATATTGATTTGCATCATTACATTGCATATTGAGCCACTTGTCTATTCAGAATTGATATGGCGGAGGTCGCCTTGATTTATTGATTTGTTAGACGTATGGGGCTATAGTTGAGTTGGCATAGTGTATGCTGAGGTCGCTGCTATGGCCTGAACACTCTCTATAGGCGCACCATAGTCTTGGGATTGTAGAACACAGCACCCCACCCCGAGCGGATGAGTCGGTGGATGTTGCTGGGTGATTCTATTCCCTTGGGTACCTATGACCAGATGATTCACTTGATCTTGAGATTTATTGATAGCCCACAGCTTCTGATCATGCATTGCATTATATTACATCTTTATGAATTGTATATGAGATATTTGAAATTTTAATTCTCATATGTTATTGATTGTATCATACTGGGTTTATACTCACCGGCATGTCGGCTACCTCTTGTTTTCATGTGCTTGACGGTAGGTGAGGCGAGGCTTGGGATGCCAGAGTCCAGTTCCAAGCGAGGTGATACGAGTTAGAGTGGGATTCTCGAGTCTTAGGAGCTATGTGATGATGTTGGATTTCTTTGGTTTACTATTTTATTTTGGCATGTTGAAAATTTTATTTCAAACATTTGAGACACTTAAATTATTCTGACGATGTTTATGTCAGTTTGTGAACAAGAAATTATGTATTTATTAAATCGTTGGGTTTGATACATTTAAAATTATTAGTATTAGATATCGGACCCGGGGCCCCACACAAATCATAATATGCTTGATTTAATTGATTATGCATGAAAAAATATTGGGTTTGATTATTTTACGGCACGATACGGATTTTCAACGTTTTTATCGCTTGATTTGAAAGAATCTTTATGAAACCAACGGACACATTGCCAATACATGATAAAATATGATTGATTATGATTAAAACATGATGAATTGATAGAAGGAAATAGGCTGGAACAACTATAAAAAAAAAAGAGAGAGAGAAGAGAACCGTAGGTTTATGTGTGCTTGTTGGGGTTCAAGTGGCTCAATTACTGTGCATGGGGGTCTGGGCTCGACCAGGGCTGGTTTGGGGCTTGTCCAGGGTCAGGATCGAAGGCTAGGTAGGTTCCTAGGGTGCGTAGGCTTCGAGCCATGGGCTGGGGAAGAGTCTGCGTGATGTGGGACTCTCCCCCACGCTCATGTATGTGCAGCAGTGGCCATGGGGGCTCGCTGCTGTGGCTGGGTGACTCAGGGTAGGTCCATCAGGTTCCTAAGGTGATGGTCAGGGGTCGAGCTAGGGGCTAGAGTGGCTGGGCTGGGCACTGGCTCGAGAGCTCGTGAGGGAAGTACATAGCGCATGTTTCTGGTAAGGCTGATAAAGGGGATCGCGGCAGGCCTGGGGGCAAGACAGGTGGGTCCTATAGGGTCTAAGTAAGTTGGATAAGGGCTGGGATAGGGGTTGGTGCGGCTGGGTTCGCTGTTGGCTCGGCTGGAAGTGGAAACGTGAGGGATGTTCTTGTGCACGCATGTGCTGTTCTGTTTTAGGTGGTTTGCTGCGCGGGGTCCAAGGCTTGGGCTGGTCTGGGTAGGGGCTGGTCTGGGTAGGGGCTGGTCGTGGTCCAAGGATGGTGAGGGTCGTGTGGGCTCGGTGGTGGCCTGGATGGAAGGGACCTAGACTAGACAGGAGTCCTATTGCACCAAGGAAACTCATGCACACACACATGCAGTACATGGTCACGTTTCAGGTGGGTTTGAGCGAGCTAGAGGCAGGTTCTTTGGGCTGGGCTTTGTCAGTAGGGTCCTTAGTTGGGTTGTCTAGGGTTTGGCTCCAGGTGGCTTGGGCGTGGCTCGAGTATTTTGGGAGATGGATCGGTGTGTTCGATTATGTGTCAATTTTGAAAATTAAAGAACTAAAATTGAATCCATGGGTCCACGGGTGTGGCTCATGACTTGGAAGGGTAGAATAAATACTAAAATTGTTATGTTTAAAATTTGGGATCAAAATAATGAGTTTTGGAATTATTCGGGATTTAATCGCCGCACGAAACGCTAATTTAAGAATAAATTGAAAAGTCTAATTTTAAGCTTCATAAAATTAGTGAAAATTAGGTTTAAGCTTAAATGATTATTAAAAGTCTAAGTTTAAATTTGGGAATTTTATATTAAGGTTTGGTTTAATTCGGGATTAAAAAGTGTTAATATGTCTTATTTAAAGATTAATTTAAAAGTCATCGATTTAGGACAAATAAAAATATGAAAAAATTCATGTAAGCTTAAATAATTATTTATAATAATCTCATGTCATTAAAAGTGAGGAAAAGATAAATTCGAGAATTTTTACGTCCAGGGGCAAAACGGTAATTTTACACTTAGGAAAATACGAAAACGCTTGACAGCGTCCCGAAGGATCATAACACATGTTAAATGATATTATATGATTTAAAATTATGATTTTGATGATAATTTGTATTTTTATGATTTATGATAAAGCTGTGTAATTTATACTGTTTAAAATGTTATTTTTGGAAAGTTATACAATTTTATGACTTTAAAAGAAAATGAAAAATATTTTGAGGGATGTGAATTGACTGTAACAAAAGATATGATTTATGATATATAATTTTATGGGGATGTAGTGGGGGGAAAAGGCCCAGAGGGAACCCATTTATGGAAAAAGGCTCCCAAGGAACTCGTCTATGGGAAAAGGGCCCCAAGGGAACCCCGACGATCGTATTTTCACGGTGGAGCCTAGTGCACACCTTCATGGACCATGTGGAGCTAAAACTGCAGTCGACCAAAGGATAAACGCTAGTCACTTTCAATGATCAAACTTCACCCAAAATGATATATGATTGAAAGCTTATGATTAAAATGATTTTATGATATATGATTTATGATAATGATTAAAGCTATTTTTAAAGGATTTATTTATGCTTAAAGTTATTTTAAAATGATTTTACGATTTATAATTTAATTATGCTAAAATTATTTTTAATGGTTTATTTATGTTTAAAAGTTTATTTTAAATAAAAATATGGTTTTTAAATGCATATGATTGTATATGTATTATTTGCTATCCATGTTTAGAACGTGCTGAGTCTTTAGACTCACTAGGTTTGTATGATGCAGGATTTGATGTTTTATGTGAGGTGCTGACGATTGAGTGGATCGAGTGCAGCAGTACACACCCGAGGGCCTTTATGTTTCCGCACTAGCTAGATAGATTAAGGATTTAAAGATTAAATTAATGATTTTTATTAGAGATATTTTTATGCTTAATTTTATTGTTAGCCGATCTTTTTAAAAGTCGATTTAGGAATTTCGGTTAGTCGATGATTTAGGATTTTATTTTATGCACTTGAGATTTAAATTGCTAAATTATTATGATTCATGATTATGTTAAATTATTTTATTTAGTAATTTAGAATTTATGATATAAGATTTGAAAAAAAAAATCGAGGTCGTTTCAGTTGGTATCAGAGCCAAGGTTTTCCTCAAAGGATTGTGTACTTTCACTTTGAGAAGCTCAAGAAGTCACGCCTCAAATATGTGAGTTTTACTGCTTTAAATTTTATATATGCTAAAATTCTTTTAAATACTTATATGATGCATGATATAAAATGTTAGTTGCATATTGCATGCAAAATTTTAAATCCATGTTGGGTAGTGGAATGGATTGAGTTAATGTAGAACTTAGAAAGAATAGAGTGCATACACTACTTGAGCAGGACAACTTTGGGAAATTTTTGGGTTAGAATTGCAATTTTCAAGATTTTAAGGACGAAATCGAAGAATAAGATTTACGTTAGAGGTTAAGTTGAGGTGGATAAGAGAACCTAAGCTTTGCAATCATCAAGACAAGGAAAAATTTCGAGGACATTTAAGGGGTGAGAAATGTAACGTCCAAAAAACCAACCTACGTAAACCACATGCATGCAAAATTATTTTAATTGCTTAATTGTTTTTAAATGCTTACATGATATTTATAATATGATAATACAACACGATTTTATGAATTTAAGGATTTTACCCGAATATTCGATAATGGGTAAGGAAAAGGAGACCGGTGACGACCAAGACTAGAGTATTTTTTTTTCTTTAAATAATGGCAAGGCTTCCTAATATTATTTAAAAATGATTTAATTTTTCTAAAAATGTTGGAGTTCGAATTATTTTACGAGTCGAGCTCGATTTTTCCCGGGAAGCCGGTTTTGTGAAAAAAAAATGAGTTCTAAAAGATCAAAAATATTATTTTAGGAAAACTTATTTTATAAATTTTTATTATTTAATTAATTCAGTGTTATTGGGCCCAATTTAATTAGGCTCAATTACCCATAGTCATGCAAGCCCAAAACCAAAGCTCATTTAACTTGCAAATTAAATTAAATAAGTCTCCGAGGTGTTTTATCACCACAATTCCTTCATCAATCAGCCGTGCAACACCTCACACACACACATTCAATTTTTGAATTTAAGGCAAGGAGAAAAGTCTAGGAGTTTTCGTCCTCCGGTCGTCCAACGTCGCACCCTCGCCGAAGATCGAATAATCGAGCGTTATAAACGCAAATGCACGTTTTCTAAACTCTTTTAAAATATCATACAAATCATAATATGCTTGATTTAATTGATTATGCATGAAAAAATATTGGGTTCGATTATTTTACGGCACCATACGCAAGGGCGAAGGTACATGATCTTGTACTCGGGCTTTAGCCCGGGTGGCCCAATTTTTTTTGAAAAAATTTATAGGTAAATTTTGTATAATTTTAGAATAATATGATATAAGCCTGGGTATATCAAATTAAAATATTAAAAATTCTCAAGATTAAAATTCTAGCCCGGGCGAAGCCTTATTTCTAGCTCCGCCCCTGACCATACGGATTTTCAACGTTTTTACGATTTTACGCTTGATTTGAAAGAATCGTTATGAACCCAATGGACATGCTGCCAATACATGATAAAATATGATTCATTATGATTACAACATGATAAATTGGTAGAAGGAAATAGGCTGGAACAACTGTTAAAAAAAAAGGAGAAGAGAACCATAGGTTTATGTGTGCTTGTTGGGCTTCAAGTGGCTCAATTACTGTGCATGGGGCTCTGGGCTCGACCAGAGCTGGTTGGGGGCTTGTCCAGGGTCAGGCTCTAAGGCTAGGTAGGGTCCTACGGTGCCTAAGGTTCGAGCCATGGGCTGGGGAAGAGTCCACGTGATATGGGACTCTCCCCCACGCTCATGTATGTGCAGCAGCGGCCATGGGGGCTCGCTGCTGTGGCTCAGGGTAGGTCCATCAGGGTCCTAAGTTGATGGTCAGGGGTCGATGTGGCGCCCCAAACCTCGCCACTTAATCATACAACATGTGACGTCTATGTCAGTATAGCAGAAACAGTATAATAAATGCATACACACATAACTCAAATAATAAAATAAACTATATTGTCTCTATCTACTATCAACTACAGAACTGTTTGACTAGACACACCTAGTCATTCACCTCTATCATGTCTCACAGCATAGTCCTGTAACCTGTCCAACACAAACAGCCCCCAAAGGGTGAGCATATACAACAATCATCATCGTAATACATAACAGTTATATTAACAACAACATAAGATATAACTGAAATGATAACAGAAATACCCCCTTTGCTGTTTCTGGACAATCAGCCATCAACAACCTCAACAACATCACACTGCAACAATAACATCGACGATACGTCGCACCCCAACTCTGGCGACAGCAATATCGTCGAACGAACAACAACATCGACGATACGTCGCACCCCAACACCGACGACAGCAATATCGTCCAACGAACAACAACATCGACGATACGTCGCACCCCAACACCGGCGACATCAATATCGTCGAACGAATAACATCAACGATACGTCGCACCCCAACTCCGACGACAGCAATATCGTTGAACGAACAACAACAACGTGACGTCTCCCAACAAAGACAGCCAACAACATCAATAATAATAAACAACAACAAATATAATATCAAATCACCCATATCCAGTGATTTACCATCGTTCAACACAATAGTATTCATCAATACTAAACAATAACAACATATGCTCGTACGTCCACACGTACCTGATAATCGAGTATATATATAATCTAGTTATTTCTTTGATCCCGAGGCTTGTGACGTATCTAAATAATTCAACAACAATTATCATATCATTGTCAATGTATCAACACAGTCATAACAACCTCAATATATCACATCACATCAAATAGCTCAAAAACCATTAATTCAACAAAATATAAAACTCGATTATAAATTCTTATCGTTCAACAATTTAATATTCTGGTGTATTTAATTCACAATACTACCATTAAATACACCATAATTAATTAACTTCAAATAATAGGCTATTTTACAACATCCGTCAAATTACGAAAACGTTATATCAACGTGTAGCCTATACTTCGTAGACTCCGAATATATAATCAGAATTAATAACAACTGACAAACAACTCACCAATTTCAATTCAACTGATTAAAATCCCTAATTATAATAATTTGGGAATAATTCAGAATAACACCACTATAATCTTCTCTACTTCGTTAAAATCATACACTGTACAACAATCTTCAATTTCAGTATGACTTAACAATTTATCGGATTTATTTCAAACATTGACGAATTTCAAACATCACCAAAACTATATAATTTATACCTCAAATCGAAGAACTCGTGTCAACAATTCCAGAACTGAAGTCGGTTCGTCGATTGGATAAACCGATAAATCGCACGATTGAAAAGAACATCGAAATCCTATTCTGTACTTTCTCTCACCTCTACATTGTAAGAATGAAAGATTCATTCTTTCATTTCACGTAAGTCCATATTTATCTTTTCTTTTTTTTTAATTATATTATATTATATAAATATAATTCCTATTCAAAGAAGTATTGAATTTGGTTCAAAATGTCCTGATATAATTACTGATAAAACTCAGTTGCAAAGATTTTTAGGGAGTTTAAATTATATTTCCCCTTATATTCAAAATCTTACTAAAGATTCTGCTATCTTATATGATAGACTTAAGAAAAATCCTTTACCTTGGACAGATAAGCATACTAAAGCTGTTCAGATTATTAAAGATAAAGTTAAGAATCTTCCTTGTCTTATGCTGACAAATCCTTTATGGGATAAAATTGTAGAAACAGATGCTTCTGATATAGGTTTTGGATGAATTCTTAAACAAAAAGATCCTCAAACAAAACAAGAATATCTTATACGATTTTATTCTGAGAAATGGAATAATGCCCAGAAAAATTATTCCACAGTAGCAAAAGAAATCTTAGCTATTGTTAGATGTATCTTAAAATTTCAAGATGATTTATACAATCAAAAGTTTATTATAAAAACTGACTGCAAATCTGAAAAATTTATGTTTAATAAAGATTTCAAACATGATGTTTCTAAACAAATGTTTGCAAGATGGCAGGCGCATTTAGCTCCTTTTGATTTTGAGATCATTTATAAAAAAGGTGAAGATAATCATCTACCAGATTTTTTAACTCGAGAATATTTATCTTAATGTTGTCATTTACAGATATGTACTCTCGAGGCAGAGGAGAGTCCTCTTATAGAGGGCGAGGTGGCAGGGGAAAACCCCCTAATATTATAGCACAGCATGGCAAACAGAGGCTAATAGCCCAGAACTTATCAAGTTCATCAGCCAGTAATACTGAGCATGATACTGAATTATATAATGAGTTTCAAGAATTTTTGAAACAAAAGAAGAAGAGTAATACAGATTCTCAGTCTTCAGCATCATATGCTAATATTATCAAAGAAGATGATAATGATTCAGCTCTTTATACAGAGTCAAAACATCGTGAAATAATTCTTCTTATAGAAGAAAAAGATCTCCAATGGGAAAAAACTCCATGGACTATCATGGATAGATATTTAACCAATACATCATATGTATATGGTGCTTATAAGCAAAGAGGATTTTATGAAAATCTTCTCATATCTACAAAAAGTGTTGATATAACTCACTTTTTCAGTAATACTCAGCAGAAAGGAAGTTATAACTTCTCAAAGTTTATCATCAAAAAGATCATATCTATTGAGGAATGGGGTATATCTTCATTAGTTGAGAAAGAATTTTATTCTGAACCTCATAAAATGAGTTTCAAATTCAATTTTTGGGATTACGTTGAAAGTTTTAATAAAACTTTATTTTATGAAAATGAAAAGAAGAAACATACTTGGTTTCTGAAGATTTGTGAAAATATTTTTCATAATCACATTCCAAATTGGTTTTATATATGGTGGAAAATATTTGGTCCATCTGCAAAGATTTTGCCAGAGGTTTTTATAAAACCTATGAATACATGGTTAAATGTGGCCCCATGCATAAAGAAATCCTTTTCTGATCATTGGATTGATGGCAAGACTTTATGTCTATTCTTCATGGAATTTGGAATTCCATGGATCTGGAGATGGCAACCAGAATGTGATTATACTGAGGAAGGTATCCCTTGTTTAAAAAGAGTTAGTTATACTAAATTCTGGGATAAAATGTTAATAGAGGATCCAGCAACTGGAAAACTTCATGGTCAGGAAACTCTTCTCACTATGGAGGAAAAAATTTCTTTATATCAGAAAGAATTCCATAATCAACAAGAGAAAGAGAAAGACTCTATGAGTCCCTTCAAAATTTTGACTCAGAAATATTCTGACATCTATTCCAAAGAAAAGATGATTGAAGTGTACATTGAGGAAATGAAAAAGGATTTATACTCCAACATTGGATGCTCCGATTCAAAATCAGACAAATCAATGGCTTCTGAATCAAGTGCAAATCAATTCATTCATTTAATGAATATACAGGATGCTCAAGACCCTGAGGATGATATTCCTCAATTTTCTCAAATAAATGATATTTTTGAGAATTTGAAGAATTCTTTGAAAGAAAATATTAAAGAAGATTAAAAATTGTCAGAAGAAGAATCTGAAGCTGGTGGAATATCACATCTCATCATGGCATATCGTGACAAAAAGTGGGTGGCATAACACTGAAGACTTTTTGAATTTTTAGCATGTTACTATTTGCTTTAATAAAGCATTATACTATTTACTTTAATAAAGTATTGTACTGTTTTTATTTTTAGATGGAATCCGGAGTTTGATGTCCGGCTCTTCTATCTATATATAGGTTACTTCTGTGTTCTGAGGAGGACACGGTCGAGTTTGCTCCCTCTATACTCTCTCTTGTATACAACCCTTCTGAAGTTAATAAATAAAAGTTTGAAGTTCTTGTCCACAACTTTGTAAGTTTACTGTTTTTATTTTTTGTTTTTATTTTTATTTTATATTTTATATTTCAGAGATTAGCCTAGCCTGAATGACAGGCTAAAGCATTTGTGCTATATTATTTTCCTTACTATGACATGATCTATATTTGTTTGTAACTTGGAATCAGATTGATATAATAAAAGATTTATTTAAATTTCTGGAATCTAATGTAATATAAGAGTCTTTGGTTAGAACATAAGGTAAGAAGATGAACCAGGAAATAGTGAACACAAGGTTCGAGTTTATCCGGGAAAAATAAATTCATGTTGTAGCCCTTCAGCCTGCTTAGCCGAGAAATGGCGTTTAAGGCGTTTATGGGTGATTTTTTATGAATTTATGATTCTTTGGGCCCTCGGTAAATCCTCTGTTGTTTAATTTCTTTGGAATATCTTTCGTAAATCCTTTTATGTTTTGTAAAATTCCAAATAAGAATCTTATATTCATTATTATTCTGGAGTTTAAATTTCTCCTTTTCTTAGCTCAATTTGAGTTGAAGATGGTATATAGGCTGGAAACCAATAAACTTCAAGTGTGCGAAAGCCACTAAGGAAAAGTTTGGTAAAACAATGCCACGTATCAGATTCCTCTTTGATTCCAAGCCTCAGATGGTATATCAGAGCCATGGAAATAGTCTGGTAAATAATTTAGCACTTTTTATTCAAATGAATATTTTCAGTTTAAAAGAAACTGTTCATAACAGTTTAAATGAAGAATATGATTTACCTGAAAATTTAGATTTATTAAATAAATGGACTATTCCTAAGATAGAATCTAAAATGATCTATAAGTTAGGAACCTTTGAATGAATTGGTTTTAAACAAGTAGTTAAAACTACAGAATCATCAGTACCTCTTCATAATGAAGAAATGGTTATTAGATTGTTAAACAATAAAGATATTATGCCTTACATGAAAAATTATAAATTTATTCATATAGGATTAATTCAAATTGCTTTTAGACCTTTAACTTTAGAAGGTTTACCAGAAAGCTTCATAGCAGCTTTAAGAGATGGTAGAAATTTGAATTGGAAACAATCCCTAATGGGAATAATTCAATCTAGTCTGGCTCATGGTCCAGTATATTTTGATGTTTATCCAAATTTATCTTTATCTTTGTCTGATATTAATATATTAGATTCTTTAACATTAAATGTTAAAACTCAAGGTTATAATTATACTCCTGGAACAGAAGTTATATGTATCTGTTATCGTATATATTATAAACCATTATTTACACTAAATCCTATGTGTAAAAGAATAGATAAAAAATTAAATGAAACTATTCTTATAGAAACTAATTTTAATAGATCTAATATTACAACCCGTAGATCTATAAAATGGGAAGAAATTGAATTTCCAGAAAACTGGATAATTGAACAAGCTGTTCCTAGAAATCCTATAATAAATAGAGATTTACAACAAGTTATTCAAAATAATGAAGGATTTGTTCAAATACAGTTTAATAATGAACAAAGAAGATTATTACCATCTTCTATATATGCTAGATCAAGATCTAGTCATTCTTTTATTTCTCCTCTAGATTATATGGTAGATATACCACAAACTTCTAGAGCATCTACTTCTCAAGTTAGAGAAGAATTAGAATCTACTAATACAGTAGATGATTTAATTATAAATCAAAATAATATTGTTCATAAAAGTAACTTTCTAAAAGTTAGAGAAACTGATACAGTTTCAGAAATGAATTTTAGTATTTAATGGATAGTAAATCAAAAATTGATTTTAATAAAGGATCTTCTGCTAGAGCCAAGATTAATGCAGAAATTTAATTTACCCAAATGGGAATCTTTCAGAGATTGGTACTTTAAAAGTTTCTCTGAAGAAGAGTTTGAATATATCGTTTCAACATTTTATAAATATTGTGAAAACCAGAATAAATTAATACATTTTGTTTCTTGGTTTTTCAAAACATTTATTATAGATTATATTTCTATTCTTGAAAGAAATTATAAACTTTCTTCAGGACAGATTCAAAAATCTGTTTATCCTCCTCAACAATCTTTTATTATAGAAAAGAATAATAAAATTTTAAATTTTACTGTCTTTTCAAAATTATTTGAAAATGATATGTTACAAATTACTGTTAAACATATAAATCAAATTATTGAAAACAGAATTATACAAATTTATATCTTACAATTATAGGAGAAGAAATAAATTCTATTAAGGATCGCATTGATAAAATTATTTTAGCTATCAATAAAATCAAACCAGATGTTCACATAGAAGAACCAGAAAATAATATTGTTTCTGTTGCTACTTCTTCAATACAATCCCCTCCTGATATTAAGGATTTTAAATTTAAATCTTCTGTTTCTGATATAGAAAAATTATTAGAAGAAAAATTTAGAAATCTTAATTTAAATACCCTTAATGAAGAGTTTGAAGAATTAGAAAAGATTAATAATCATTCTGATGAAGAAATTAATAAAATTAAATGGGCTGATAAACCTACTACATCCAAATATTACTATAATAAACCTACTCCCATGGATGTTCTTATTGAAGAAAATGAATATATTTTCGCTAATAGTTATAATGGGAAAAACATTTATGAATGGAATATTGATGGTTATAGTGATAGGCAAATTTATAACACTGCTCACAGAATGCTTATGTATAGTACTGTGTGTAAATCATCAGGTAATACTGATAAAAATATTGCTAAAATGATAACAGCAGGATTCACTGGCCAACTTAAAGGTTGGTGGGATAATTATTTACATTATTCTCAAAAAGATGAAATCTTTAATTCCATAAAAATAGAAAATAATATTCAATCAGAAAATGTAGTATATACATTAATATTGACTATGATTGAACATTTTACTGGAAAATTCACTGATAATAGTGAACAAATTAGAACTTTATTAAGTAATCTAAAATGTAAAACACTTACCGATTTTAGATGGTATAAAGATACTTTTTATCTCGAATTTATGAGATTCCAGACTGTAATAATAGTCTTTGGAAAGCTAAATTCATAGATGGCTTACCTTTTTTATTTGTTGAAAGGGTTAGAAAAGTTTTAAGAAAAGATGAAATAAATATTTCTTATGATAATTATACTTATGGTAATTTAATTAATACTTGTATTCAAGAGGGTTTAGCTCTCTGTAATGAATTAAAATTAAATAATCAAATTAAAAGACAGAATTTATTATAGAAAAAACAATTAGGTAAATTTTGTGATCAATTTGGTATGGACTTACCTAATAAAGGTAAGAAGAAAATTAAAGATAATAATGAAAAAATTTATAAGAAAAGACATTTGTCTGAAAGACAAAAAGATAGAAAAAGAAAAAGAAAAGAAATTCGTGAATCAGGAAAAGCTGATAGGAAAAAAAAAATACAAAAACAAATTAATAATTTGTAGAAAATGTGAAAAGCCAGGACATTATGCTAATCAATGTTGGGCTAAAAACAAAATTAATAATTTATATATAGATGATAATCTAAAAGAAACATTATTTAAAATAATAATGGATTCTAATAATAATTCTGATAGTGAAACTGAGAATTCTTCAGAATCCTATAATTCAGAAGAAATTCTTGATAATGAATCAGACATTTCTGATTTAGAAGATTGCAATAATTGTATACAAGGAAAATCTTGTATTAGTCCTATAGAGGATAATAATAATAAAAATGATGAGTTTTATAAACTTATGTCTCAATTTCAAGATTTAAATATTAATGTTTTAACTAACAATAATATTTTAGAATTCCTTAAAATGATTAAGGATCCAATATTAAAATCTACAATTATTGATCAAATGGAGAATACAGCTTCAACAAGTAGTAATGATAATAACATTCTTGTTAAACAAGAACAAGCTTATTCTATGAAAGAAGTAAAAAATCTTTTACAGAAAAAATATAGTCAACAAAATCCAGTTACTATACAGGATTTAGTTAAAGAGATTGATAATCTTAAACAACAAGTAAAATTTTTACATGATAACAATAATAGTTTAAATTATCGTATTTCAGTCATTGAAAATAATAATAATTCAATATCTGAAAGTTTTGAAAATATTCAAGATATGTCCTTTACGGATAACAATAAAAAAAATTTATCTATTTTGAGTATGATAATATCTCAAAAATAGTATACTAATATTACTTTATTAATAGATAATTCTTATAAAAAGAATTTCATTGCTATGATAGATAGTGGTGCAGATTTAAATGTTATACAGGAAGGATTAATTCCTACAAAATATTTTCATAAAACTACTCATTCTCTTTCTCATGCAGGAGGAGAACCTTTAGAAATAAATTATAAATTACCTAAAGCTTATATTTGCAAAGATAAAAACTGTATTCAAACCAGTTTTTTATTAGCAAAAGATATTTCTAGCCAACTTATACTTGGTCTTCCTTTTATTTATCAAATATATCCTTTAACCTATGTTGATGAAACAGGTATTATAGGAACTTTTCAAGGTAATCCTATTTCCTTTAAGTTTATAACTAAACCTGTTCATAGAATTTTAAATGAATTACAAGAACAGATTGAAAGAAAAACCTTTCAAATAAATTCTTTAAAAGAAGATATAAAATTTCTTACAATAGATGATAAATTACAGAATCCTAAATTACAGGAAAAAATAAAAATTATTTATAATAAATTTTCATTAGAAATATGTAATGATTTACCAAATGCTTTTTGGAATAGAAAGAAGCATATCATCTCTCTTCCATATGAAGAGAATTTTGAGGAAAAGAATATTCCTACTAAGGCTCGTCCTTGTCAAATGAATTTCTGAATATTTAGAATTATGCAAGAATGAAATTCATTTTTTGTTAGATAAAGGTTTAATAAAACCTTCTCAATCTCCTTGGTCTTGTACTGCTTTTTATGTCAATAAACATTCAGAGCAGGAAAGAGGTGTTCCTAGATTAGTCATAAACTATAAACCCCTTAATAAGGTTTTAAAATGGATTAGGCATCCTATTCCTAATAAAAAAGATTTATTAGACAGATTAGTTCATGCAATTATATTCTCAAAATTTGATTTAAAATCGGGATTTTGGCAGATTCAAATAAAAGAATCTGATAGATATAAAACTGCTTTTAATGTTCCTATAGGACATTATGAATGGACAGTAATGTCATTTGGCCTTAAAAATGCCCCTTCAGAATTTCAACAAATTATGAATGATATTTTTTATAATTATAGCAATTTTATAATTGTTTATATAGATGATATCTTAGTATTCTCAAATGACATTGAAACACATTTTAAACATTTAGAAATGTTTAAAAATATTGTTATTCAAAATGGTCTTGTTATTTCAAAATCTAAAATGATTTTATTTCAAACTAATATTAGATTTCTTGGTCATATGATTGAAAAGGGAAAAACAATTCCTATTCAAAGAAGTATTGAATTTGGTTCAAAATTTCCTGATATAATTAATGATAAAACTCAGTTGCAAAGATTTTTAGAGAGTTTAAATTATATTTCCCCTTATATTCAAAATCTTACTAAAGATTCTGCTATCTTATATGATAGACTTAAGAAAAATCCTTTACCTTGGACAGATAAGCATACTAAAGCTGTTCAGATTATTAAAGATAAAGTTAAGAATCTTCCTTGTCTTATGCTGGAAAATCCTTTATGGGATAAAATTGTAGAAACAGATGCTTCTGATATAGGTTTTGGAGGAATTCTTAAACAAAAAGATCCTCAAACAAAACAAGAATATCTTATACGATTTTATTCTGGGAAATGGAATAATGCCCAGAAAAATTATTCCACAGTAGCAAAAGAAATCTTAGCTATTGTTAGATGTATCGTAAAATTTCAAGATGATTTATACAATCAAAGTCTGGCTCATGGTCCAGTATATTTTGATGTTTATCCAAATTTATCTTTATCTTTGTCTGATATTAATATATTAGATTCTTTAACATTAAATGTTAAAACTCATGGTTATAATTATACTCCTGAACAGAAGTTATATGTATCTGTTATCGTATATATTATAAAGCATTATTTACACTAAATCCTATGTGTAAAAGAATAGATAAAAAATTAAATGAAACTATTCTTATATAAACTAATTTTAATAGATCTAATATTATAACCCGTAGATCTATAAAATGGGAAGAAATTGAATTTCCAGAAAACTGGATAATTGAACAAGCTGTTCCTAGAAATCCTATAATAAATAGAGATTTACAACAAGTTATTCAAAATAATGAAGGATTTGTTCAAATACAGTTTAATAATGAACAAAGAAGATTATTACCATCTTCTATATATGCTAGATCAAGATCTAGTCATTCTTTTATTTCTCCTCTAGATTATATGGTAGATATACCACAAACTTCTAGAGCATCTACTTCTCAAGTTAGAGAAGAATTAGAATCTACTAATACAGTAGATGATTTAATTATAAATCAAAATAATATTGTTCATAAAAGTAACTTTCAAAAAGTTAGAGAAACTGATACAGTTTCAGAAATGAATTTTAGTATTTAATGGATAGTAAATCAAAAATTGATTTTAATAAAGGATCTTCTGCTAGAGCCAAGATTAATGCAGAAATTTAATTTACCCAAATGGGAATCTTTCAGAGATTGGTACTTTAAAAGTTTCTCTGAAGAAGAGTTTGAATATATCGTTTCAACATTTTATAAATATTGTGAAAACCAGAATAAATTAATACATTTTGTTTCTTGGTTTTTCAAAACATTTATTATAGATTATATTTCTATTCTTGAAAGAAATTATAAACTTTCTTCAGGACAGATTCAAAAATCTGTTTATCCTCCTCAACAATCTTTTATTATAGAAAAGAATAATAAAATTTTAAATTTTACTGCCTTTTCAAAATTATTTGAAAATGATATGTTACAAATTACTGTTAAACATATAAATCAAATTATTGAAAAACAGAATTATACAAATTTATATCTTACAATTATAGGAGAAGAAATAAATTCTATTAAGGATCGCATTGATAAAATTATTTTAGCTATCAATAAAATCAAACCAGATGTTCACATAGAAGAACCAGAAAATAATATTGTTTCTGTTGCTACTTCTTCAATACAATCCCCTCCTGATATTAAGGATTTTAAATTTAAATCTTCTGTTTCTGATATAGAAAAATTATTAGAAGAAAAATTTAGAAATCTTAATTTAAATACCCTTAATGAAGAGTTTGAAGAATTAGAAAAGATTAATAATCATTCTGATGAAGAAATTAATAAAATTAAATGGGCTGATAAACCTACTACATCCAAATATTACTATAATAAACCTACTCCCATGGATGTTCTTATTGAAGAAAATGAATATATTTTCGCAAATAGTTATAATGGGAAAAACATTTATGAATGGAATATTGATGGTTATAGTGATAGGCAAATTTATAACACTGCTCACAAAATGCTTATGTATAGTACTGTGTGTAAATCATCAGGTAATACTGATAAAAATATTGCTAAAATGATAACAGCAGGATTCACTGGCCAACTTAAAGGTTGGTGGGATAATTATTTACATTATTCTCAAAAAGATGAAATCTTTAATTCCATAAAAATAGAAAATAATATTCAATCAGAAAATGTAGTATATACATTAATATTGACTATGATTGAAAATTTTACTGGAAAATTCACTGATAATAGTGAACAAATTAGAACTTTATTAAGTAATCTAAAATGTAAAACACTTACCGATTTTAGATGGTATAAAGATACTTTCTTATCTCGAATTTATGAGATTCCAAACTGTAATAATAGTCTTTGGAAAGCTAAATTCATAGATGGCTTACCTTTTTTATTTGCTGAAAGGGTTAGAAAAGTTTTAAGAAAAGATGAAATAAATATTTCTTATGATAATTATATTTATGGTAATTTAATTAATACTTGTATTCAAGAGGGTTTAGCTCTCTGTAATGAATTAAATTACCATAATCAAATTAAAAGACAGAATTTATTAGAGAAAAAACAATTAGGTAAATTTTGTGATCAATTTGGTATGGACTTACCTAATAAAGGTAAGAAGAAAATTAAAGATAATAATGAAAAAATTTATAAGAAAAGACATTTGTCTGAAAGACAAAAAGATAGAAAAAGAAAAAGAAAAGAAATTCGTGAATCAGGAAAAGCTGATAGGAAAAAAGAAAAATACAAAAACAAATTAATAATTTGTAGAAAATGTAAAAAGCCAGGACATTATGCTAATCAATGTTGAGCTAAAAACAAAATTAATAATTTAGATATAGATGATAATCTAAAAGAAACATTATTTAAAATAATAATGGATTCTAATAATAATTCCTATAGTGAAACTGATAATTCTTCAGAATCCTATAATTCAGAAGAAATTCTTGATAATGAATCAGACATTTCTGATTTAGAAGAATGCAATACTTGTATACAAGGAAAATCTTGTATTAGTCCTATAGAGGATAATAATAATAAAAATGATGAGTTTTATAAACTTATGTCTCGATTTCAAGATTTAAATTTTAATGTTTTAACTAACAATAATAATTTAGAATTCCTTAAAATGATTAAGGATCCAATATTAAAATCTACAATTATTGATCAAATGGAGAATACTGCTTCAACAAGTAGTAATGATAATAACATTCTTGTTAAACAAGAACAAGCTTATTCTATGAAAGAAGTAAAAAATCTTTTACAGAAAAAATATAGTCAACAAAATCCAGTTACTATACAGGATTTAGTTAAAGAGATTGATAATCTTAAACAACAAGTAAAATTTTTACATGATAACAATAATAGTTTAAATTATCGTATTTCAGTCATTGAAAATAATAATAATTCAATATCTGAAAGTTTTGAAAATATTCAAGATATGTCCTTTACTGATAACAATCAAAAACATTTATCTGTTTGGAGTATGATAATATCTCAAAAATGGTATACTAATATTACTTTATTAATAGATAATTCTTATAAAAAGAATTTCATTGCTATGATAGATAGCGGTGCAGATTTAAATGTTATACAGGAAGGATTAATTCCTACAAAATATTTTCATAAAACTACTCATTCTCTTTCTCATGCAGGAAGAGAACCTTTAGAAATAAATTATAAATTACCTAAAGCTTATATTTGCAAAGATAAAAACTGTATTCAAACCAGTTTTTTATTAGCAAAAGATATTTCTAGCCAACTTATACTTGGTCTTCCTTTTATTTATCAAATATATCCTTTAACCTATGTTGATGAAACAGGTATTATAGGAACTTTTCAAGGTAATCCTATGTTAGATATGAATTTTATTGTGGCGATGTTAACTAAAACCAGTAGACCAGCAGACCAGAACAACAAGATAGCTTATCAGTAGCTGATGCTCTAGTAAAACTAAACCAGTAGAAAAAGAGATAACTATACAAACCAGTAGAGAACGTTTTCTAACGTTGCTATCTTAATTGTTACCGTTAAAGTGTTCCTAGTACCTGTAACGCCCCAGATTTGATGACTATCCTCACTGTATCAAGACGGGTCTTTCCAGCGTGCTTATGTCCTCACTCACACGCACCCTGGGAAACTTCCCAGGAGGTCACCCATCCCAAAATTTCCCAAGTCAAGCACGCTTAACTTTGGAGTTCTTATGTGATGAGCTACCGAAAAGAAGATGCACCTTCGAGATATGAGTAGTACCAATCAAATCTTTTAAGCCCTCTTTAACTGTTCAGTCCATTACATTGCACAGTCTCGGAATCCCTCTCATTCCCGTGTGGGTCGGTTCTTTCATGTTCCCTCCACCTAGAAGCCTGCCAGGAGCCGCTCATTGTCCGAGCAACTGATGGCACCGGCGATCACCCCCCGCCCTCTTCGGCCCCGGGCCTCACATTCCCACCAGCTTCCGCTTGGTTCGTCCCCGAACCACACCGTACTAAGAGAGGTCGGCTCTGATACCACTTGTAACGCCCCAGATTTGACGACTAACCTCACTGTATCAAGACGGGTCTTTCCAGCGTGCTTATGTCCTCACTCACACGCACCATGGGAAACTTCCCAGGAGGTCACCCATCCCAAAATTTCCCCAAGTCAAGCACGCTTAACTTTGGAGTTCTTATGTGATGAGCTACCGAAAAGAAGATGCACCTTCGTGATATGAGTAGTACCAATCAAATCTTTTAAGCCCTCTTTAACTGTTCAGTCCATTACATTGCACAGTCTCGGAATCCCTCTCATTCCCGTGTGGGTCGGTTCTTTCATGTTCCCTCCACCTAGAAGCCTGCCAGGAGCCGCTCATTGTCCGTGCAACTGATGGCACCGGCGATCACCCCCCGCCCTCTTCGGCCCCGGGCCTCACAGTACCAGTATTAATTGCAGCATTAAATACTATACGGAGTAATTTAATGCATATTACCAAATTGAGTATAAAACAAGACTGATTGTTTTATAGCTTTTCTGCAGGAACCTATTTCGGTAATAAAGCTGATTGTATCAGTTATCTGAAGACTTCTCTGATTATGAACGTTGAACTCAGTCGATTATATATACTTGGATCAAATCCTTGTTCGACACGACACTTCGCATAATATCATTTTCAAGGAACAAAGCTAATCTCTTATCCGACAAATATCAGTTTTCCTTGAGTATTGTTAAAAAGTTCAACACAAAGAAAAGTAGCACACGCTTCATAGCTTTTATCTGATCTTTTAAAGATCATCTTGTGCTACTAATTCTTACACTCTTCACAATCTTTACTGCACTAATATTTTATCAGAAGAGTCTGTAATCTGAAAAGAGTCTTTTCAGAATTTTGTGTTCCGCATTTTTGTAAGTTGAGAAACTAAGAGTTTCAGTAGGCTGAGGTGTAAGTCCTTCTGAAGTGGGTGTGTACAAGTGTTGTACTGTAATATCCAAAGTCTTTTAGTTATACCTTCTGGAAACAGAAGAAGGGGAGACATAGAAGAGTTTATCTTCGAACTTCCATAAACAACTGCTGTCTACTGCTTTATTGTTTTTCAACTACTTCATCAGATTGTTTCCGCACGTTCTAATGTAATCAGGTGAAAGTATTCTCACAAGATCGACTACTATCCTTAACAGGATTCTAGTACCTCATCCATACGAAAAACGAGTAGAGTTTATTCACCCCCCCTCTAAACTCAACTTCGATCCTCAACAATTGGTATCAGAGCAGGTTATTCTTGTTTGTGAAAAACTACAACAAATGGCACACTTCAGCAAGATCCCTATGTTCTCTAAGGAAGATTTATACGACTGGAAGATAAGAATGCAAGCTCATCTTGCAGCACAAGATGATGACATGTGGTACGTCATCATAGATGGTCCACTGAAAATCTTAAAGCCTAACACAGCTGTTGCTGTTACTGACGGTGCACCACAGATGGTCGAAAAATCAAGAAGTGAATGGACCAGTGAAGATAAGAAAAAAGCCAATCTTGATAATGTGGCAAAGGATATACTATATAAAACTCTTGACAAGAACACTTTCAGCAAGATAAAAATGTGTTCTACTGCAAAGGATATTTGGGAAAAGCTCATTCAGATATGTGAAGGAAATGAGCAAACAAAAGAAAATAAACTGTCTGTAGCAATGCAGAAGTTTGAAAATCTGAAAATGAGATCTGGTGAAACTCTAAATGAGTTTGATGAAAGATTCAACAGCTTGATCAATGAGCTAGCTGCTCTGGTTAAAAAGCATAGCAACAGAGAAATAGCCCTCAAGGTGATGAGAGCCTTACCCAGAGAATGGGATGTTAAAACAATGGCTATGAGAGTATCCAAAGATTTGAACAAATTGGAACTGCACGACTTATTTGCAGATCTAAAGGCCTACGAATTCGAATTGGAAGTAAGAAGTGGAGAAGAGCCTTCAAACTTACCCACCAAGGCCCTTGCTGCTACTGCTACTGCTCTTACTACTACTGCCTCTACCTCTTCTACTGCTGCTGCAGTTGTACCTCAGGCTTTACCTACTGTGATAATTGACAATGCTATGGAGAAGACTGCTGAAAAAATCAGTAGTGATGCTATGTCCTTATTTGTAAAGAAATTCTCCAGGTTCATGAAGAAGAACCATCGAACCTATCAGGGTCCCAATCGCAATTTCAAGAAAGATTCACCATCCGGTGATATGGGATGCTTCAACTGTGAAAAGATAGGTCACTTCATTGCTGATTGTCCTAAACCAAAGAAGGATGATCAAAAGAGAAAGGATTACAAGAGGAATGACAAAAAGTCCAGAAGAGATCGAAAAGCGATGATTGCCGAAGAAAGCAAATCTAAATGGGCGGACTCTAGTTCTGAGTCATCTGACTCAGAAAGTCATTCCAGTGACAGTGATACAGAAGAAGTCAAATGTCTAATGGCAGAAAATGACTCAACCTCGACATCTGAAGAGGTATTTGATTTTGACTCCAGTGAATTTACACGAAATGACTTGATTGATGCACTGCATGAAATGGTAAAAGAGTATTCTAGACTTTCTCAATCGTTTGATGAATTTAAGATTGAAAATCAGAACTTAAAGAATCAGAACAGTAAGTTAACTTGCTTGCAAGTAGACAGCTGCAATGATTTACAAGTTAAGATGAGTAGATTAATAACTGAGAATGAAAGAGCCAAAGCAGATTACCAGAAGGTGATTTCTGAAAACCAGAAGTTGTCGCTACTGGTAAATGCTTGGAACAAGTCTTCTGTTTCATTGGAAAAGATGCAAGAATTACAAAAACAGTCAGGAGATAGGAGTGGTCTCGGTTTTTGTAATAATGAAAGCACTTCTGAAACGTATACTAAGCCAACACTGGATATGTGCAAAGCGAAATACATTCACTTTGTGAAATCCAGTGTGGTACAAGAACCAGAAGTACCTACTGCTTCAGTGGAAAGGAATGTAAATCTGACGAACAGAAGAATGCACTATGGTCTGGGTTACGTTAAACCTAAGGAAAAAGTTGACCAGAGTTCTAGATTCAGAAAAGAATTCAACTCTGGAAGACAACATCCCATGAAGGTTAAGAACTACCAGTACTACAACTCTAAACCTGTTCAGAAGAGATACAGACTGAAAAACAGAAACAAAAGGGAAGAACAACATTTTGGTATGCATACTGTTAGAAATAACAGACCTTCTGTTGCACACACATCTTTGGATACCCGAAGTACAAAGTCACCAAGAATTGTACAAATGTGGGTTCCCAAAGGACTGATAAGGCTTGGACCCAAATAGATTTGGGTACCAGTTACTAAAATTTGTGTTTGCAGGAACAGCAGAAGGAAGCAGAAATCAGTAACTCTACTTGGTATCTGGACAGTGGTTGTTCCAGACACATGACTGGACAAAGAAACTTACTTTCCGAAATAGTGAGCTGTACTGGACCAAAGATAACTTTTGGAGACAACTCAAAAGGTAAAACCATGGGTAAGGGTAAGATTATCCATGGTAATATAATTATTGATGATGTGTTATTAGTTGACAATCTTTATTACAATCTTATCAGCATTAGCCAAATATGCGATAATGGGTATTCTGTGGCTTTTCAAAAGAATTCTTGCATAGTTAGAAATTCTGCTGGAACTACTGTGTTAACAGGAAAAAGAGAAGGAAATACTTACAGAGTCTCTTGGAACTCAAATCATGTCAATACTCCTACATGCTTAGTTGCTTCTCTTAGCAATAAACACTGGCTATGGCACAAGAAACTGAATCATCTGAATTTCAAGTCAATCAATTATCTCAAGAAGCAGAATATAGTCGATGGATTACCTGACATTAATTTTGTTAAAAATCACGTTTGTTCTGCTTGTCAGCTTGGGAAACAGATAAGATCCAGCTTCAAGACTAAAGATAGCAAATCAACTTCAAGATGTCTGGAACTACTGCATATGGATCTATTTGGTCCTATACCCATCATGAGCTTAGGGGGAATGAAATATACTCTTGTTGTTATTGATGATTTTTCTAGATTCACTTGGGTAATATTTCTCGCAGGAAAAGATCAGACCGGTTGTCTCTTGATCAAGCTTCTGAAAAGGATTCAAAATGAAAAATCTACTACCATTATTAAAATCAGAAGTGATCGGGGCACTAAATTCACTAACAAGTATCTTGAGTTATATTTGAATGAGCAGGGGATTCATCATGAATATTCAGCTGCCAGAACTCCTCAACAAAACGGAGTAGCTGAGAGGAGAAATAGAACTCTAAAAGAAGTAGCTAGAACAATGCTAGCAGATGCAGATATTTCTCAGCGCTTCTGGGCTGAAGCAATCAATGCTGCTTGTTACACGCAAAACAGATCAATGGTCAACAAAAGACACAACCAGACTCCGTATGAAATATGGAAAGGGAGGAAGCCCAATGTATCTTATTTTCATGTGTTTGGTTGCAAATGTTTTGTACTGAATAATGGGAAAAATCATTTGACTGCATTTGATTCTAAATCAGATGCTGGAATATTTCTTGGTTACTCTGCTGTAAGCAGAGCCTTTAGAATCTTCAACAATAGAACTCTTAATGTTGAAGAATCGATTCATGTTGTCTTCGATGAAGACAGCAGTGCTGAAATTTCTAACACATCTGATTTAAGTAACATGTTAGACATGATTCACTTGGAAATTGACAGTGAAGATGATGTAGAAGCTAATGCCAAGGATCTTCAAAATCCAGAACCAGATATTCCAATAGTGGAACCAGAAGTTCAGACGTTGGATCTACCAATACCAGCAGAAGATGTTCAAGAACCTACTATTGGTTCTGTGGAAGACAATCTTAACATACCAAATCAGGAAGATGTTCATTCCAATCCGTTTATCTGGAGAAAATATCATCCTCCATCATTGGTTATTGGTAATCCAGCAGTGCCGTTGAGAACCAGAAGACAAATGCTTAATGAATATATGCATGCTGCTTTTATATCTCAGGATGAACCAGAGAAGATTGAAGAAGCTCTTCTGGATCCCAGTTGGATTGAAGCCATGCAAGAAGAGCTGAATCAATTCAAACGTAATGATGTTTGGTTTCTAGTACCTAGACCATCTCATCAAGCTGTCATTGGAACTCGATGGGTATTTAGAAACAAACTCAATGAAGAAGGCACAGTGGTGAGAAATAAAGCTAGATTGGTAGCTCAAGGCTTCAGACAAGAAGAAGGCATAGACTTTGATGAGACTTATGCACCAGTAGCAAGGCTCGAAGCAATCAGAATATTCTTAGCCTTTGCTGCTTTCAAGAACTTTAAAGTATATCAGATGGATGTGAAAAGTGCTTTTCTAAATGGTCTCTTACAAGAAGAAGTTTATGTCGAACAACCTCCAGGTTTTATCGATCATTTCTCTCCGCATCATGTATTTAAATTACACAAAGCATTATATGGTCTAAAACAGGCACCTAGAGCTTGGTATGACACTTTATCACAATTTCTTATTGATCATGATTTTATCATCGGAGCAGTAGATAAAACTTTATTTACTTTAGTCAAGAATAAGCACACTCTCTTAGTACAGATCTATGTTGATGACATTATTTTTGGGTCAAGTAACCCCAAATTAAGTGCAAAGTTTGGAAAATTGATGCAGGATAAATTCGAGATGAGCATGATGGGAGAATTAACATTCTTCCTAGGATTGCAAATTAAGCAATCAGAAACAGGAATTTTTATAAATCAAGCCAAGTACACCAAGGAGCTTCTGAAAAAGTTTGGAATGGAAGCATGCTCTGCTGCTTCTACTCCCATGAGCTCATCTATTAAGCTTGATAAAGATGAAAGTGGTATTCCAGTAGAGGTAACTCAGTATCGAGGTCTTATTGGCTCTTTATTATATTTAACTGCCAGTAGACCAGATATCATGTTTGCTGTTTGCATTTGTGCTCGATTTCAATCTAACCCCAAACAATCTCATTATATTGCTGCTAAGCGTATTTTGAAGTACTTGAAAGGAACTCAAAACGTCGGCTTATGGTATCCCATTGATTCATCGTTAAATCTTATTGGATATTCAGATGCTGATTATGCAGGTTGCAAACTAGACCGAAAAAGCACAAGTGGTTTTTGTCAATTTCTTGGAGATAGGCTGATATCCTGGTTTAGCAAGAAACAGACGTCCATAGCCACATCTACTGCAGAAGCAGAATATCTGGCTGCTGGAAGCTGCTGCTCTCAGATACTGTGGATTCAACAACATTTAAGAGATTATGGGATTCAGGCCTCCGAATCACCTATATTCTGTGACAATACCAGTGCAATTGCAATCACACAAAATCCAGTACTTCATTCCAGAACGAAGCACATAGACATCAGACATCACTTTATTAGAGATCATGTGCAGAAGAAGAACATTCGTCTGGAATATGTTTCTACTGATCAACAAACAGCAGATATCTTCACGAAACCCTTACCAGAAAATAAGTTTTCTTACTTTCGTAATTCTCTTGGTTTAATAGATTTAACTTAGTCATCCTCTGTTATTCTAGTTTAACTTCTTTTAGTACTTAATTGATTATTGCATTAAACTAACAGTAAGTTTTTGCAGAAAAGCAGAAGAGAAAAAGTCAGATAAGCAAAACTGGAATTTTATTAGAAACCATTTCAGTACTTTACACAATGCGTAATGAAAAACAGTAGATCTTCTTTGCTATTTAACCAGTAGCGTTACATGTAGTGCTTGTCTTCTGATATAGGAACTTTCTGACATTTGCTTGCAAAGTACTTCAACAGGAAAAAGATGGTCTTCTTCGAAAGAGAAAGGCCTAGAAAGAATCTAGCAAGCTTAGGTCTTGCCAGCACTAATGTAATTTTTAGATGCCCTACAAGGCATCAAAGAGGATTTCAGCATCATCAATCCTCCAACACTCTCTTATCGCATTAGCATGCTTCTGGAAGAAATCGATGCAATATTTCAAACTCAACCGAAGCAAAAGATCTGCATAACTGTGGAAACTACAACTCAAGGAGTGTATTTCAAGGATCTTTACGACATTTTTTTTTGAAACCCTCAAACCTCTCTCTGAACAGTTTTGCCTCATCTCCTGAATCTAGCTCTAACTCTCTTTTTACTTGAATTTTCATTGTTCTTGCTTACCTTCGATCAAGATTTGTAGGTATTTATAGGGGGAACAAAGACTCTTGTGAATCACACGATTACGTCTGTTCATCTTCAACGGCTCAGATTGAGAGATGGCCAAGAGTCACTTGTCACAATTATGACTACTTATTAATTGCATTTACCGAGGGGGAACAGTATCTTAGTCAGACTAAGAGTCTGACGCCTTTTCAGAAAACAGATAGGATATTTGTCTTCTCGATAAAACTACATGTCTTCTGGTTTTGACAAAGTGCTCGCTTACTTCAGCACTCTGAAACTTCCAGTAGACGTTATCATAAAATGACAAATCCTTTTTTGATTTCCTTTAGAAACCGCCTGGACAGCCCGCTCTTTTTCAAAATTTTCAAAATCATTCGTCTTTCTGACAATTTCTGCAAAACTTTTCAAACACTCAACCAAGAACATACTGACACGTGTCTTTGTGTTAATTTGACGGTTGTATATCTTTTTCATACTTCACATTTTAACCTTTACTATTTCATAACTATCATTATTCAGCAACTGCTTTCTCTATATCATAACTAACTACTGCAAAGTTTTCTGCTCTCATCTACATACAGAAATGGCTGGCGCATATACTCTCAATGCTTATCAGGTTAACTTTGCCTCTGTTCTCACCATTAAGGATGAAAATCTTCTGAGAATGTTTCAGGACATTGAGAAATCAGGACTCCGAAAATTCCTGAAACATTCTCAGAAGATTTTCATCATTGAGAAATCAGGACTCCGAAAATTCCTGGAAGCACCAGCATTTATCTACAAAAATGCTCTCCTGGAATTTTACGCCAAAGCAACAGTCCATGAAGGAAGGATTGTTCATACCCAAGGAGATGCTTCTATCTCCATTGATGCCGCCCATCTAGGAGCAACCTTCCTCCTTCCACTTTCGGGTATTTCTGAACTCTCTGATATTTCAAAAACAGATATGTCTGTTGCTCTCACCTCTTTCTCCGCATCTGGAGAAGAAGTGTCTCCTTCCTGCCATAAGAAATTGCTGAAGATAGAATATCAGATTCTGGCCGATATTGTGTCCAAAGCTATTCTGATCAAGGCTGGCACCTTCGATAAACTGACGAAGGAGAAAGTTCAGGTCATGACTGCCATCACCAAAGGGATTAAGGTGGATTGGAGTCACTTTATTTTTAGAATTATGAAGGATATGGTCACTCGGAAGAGCTCTGGTTTCGCGGTTCAGATCAGTGTGTTGCTCAAGGATGCTGGTTTCCCATCTACCAGTGATCTCGATGCTACTTCGGTCACAATTATTGATGCAGCAAATGTTTTGGCTCTAAGGCCTAAGCCAACAGTGACAGAATTTGTTGCGATGAAAAAGGAAATTGGGGAAACTGCCTCTGAGGCTCCCAAACCTCACAAGCAAATTTCAAAGAAACGATTGCTTATTTCGACAGATTCCGATAAAACAGCTTCAGAAGAATCTGCTGCTACTGCTCGTCCAACAATACCGACCCCAGCAAAGAAGAAACCGCGCACCATCCTCAAGTTGAAAAAGACAGCAGCACTGTCTGAGATTGAGAAAGTACCTATTCGACAGGTCTTTCCAGAAGCGGTTCCTTCTGTTCGCTCGACTGTTTCTTCAACTGCACTTGCTACTACGTCCATATCAGCACCCTCTTCTGTTTCTGCTTTTAAGCCATCATCTGGAGTTGTTATTCGGGAACCAGCAAGCAGGGTCTTCTGCTTTCCGCCCTATTGCGCCCATTCCATCTACTGACAAAGGAAAAGGGAAAATGGTTGCAGAACCACCTACTTTTGGTCACAAGACCATTGTTACTACAGGCGTTGACCTTCATCTAGCAGAGATTGAGACCTCTGCAAACGAGGAGATAAAATTCTTTGATGAATGGCATGCTGTCCGATTGTTCCATTCTTTTGACTACTTCAAAACCAAAGGAAATTACAGCAAGATGATGACTGCCGAAAGGAGGACTTTTCAGCTGGCAAAAACGAAGAATGTTATCGAGGCCTTGAGCAGAAGGAACTTCATCCTCGATCAACTCAAGTGTCAGAAATTAGAATCAGTTTTGCAAATTATTCAATCGAATTTTGATCCTGCCGCTCCTACTGCTGCTCAGGATCAACATGTTATTTTGATTCTTTCTGATAGACTTCAGCAGATGAATGAGCAACTTCTTGCTCAAGAACAAGGCTTTGGAGAGCCTACTGTTTATCATATTGGCCTTGTCCCGAGCTTTCAGCAAAATCAGACAGTTGAGGAAAATACTACCGCCTCGCCAAGGGCTGCTGTTCTTAGTACTCCTACATCTCCGACTCCGCCCATTCAGTCCTCATCGCTTTTGTCTGTGCATGAACTGGCTTCAGTTGAGGAAGTCATTGAATCTATTGTCCCTGCTGTCTCTACCACCTTGGAATTGCCGGCTTCTGGATCTCCTACCCCAGGGCAACAAGTCGCAGAACCAGACACTACTTCTCTACTGCCGAACTTAGAATTATTTTCTGCTGAACATCAAGCAGAAATGACCGTTCTTCTGGAACCACCCTCTGCACCCTCTATTGAAGCATCTTCAGTTTCCCAGACTGCTATTGTACCTATGGAAGAAGTTTTAGCTTCTGATCTGGCTATCCCTACTGAAGATGCTACTCCTCCTCTGGTTGCTGTTGAGTCTATTGTTTCTGCATTTCCAGCAGAAAGCACTATAGACCCTGTTCCTTCGACTGCTTTGTTGGATGCTCCTTTTTTCTCTACTGTGCTGACTGTCTCCCTCCCTGTTGTGACTGCGACGACTTCTCTTCTTTCTGAGATCAAACAACGCATTCTTGACCGAACTCCTTCCCCGGAATCAGATGATTTCAATCTCGAACATCAGATTCACTGTCTGCAAAACTACCTCCTTAACATTTCTGAATTGGTGAAGCGTATGTCTTGTGAAAATCTTGTGGAATTCAGTGGTGCTCAATCTTTCCGAGAGCGCATGGGTAAACACATCTATCTCACTAAGGAGACAACGGATAAGATGTATGTTGAAGCCTCCATCTTCAGACAAGCTGTATCAAGAACTCACAACGCCCTCCTACTTGCTCAAACTGATATACTTACTCGAATCACTGAGCATGACGATCTTTTTCGATCGCTATCTACTTCTGTGGAACTTTTGGATGCCAAGATTGACTCTCAAAATCAATCTATAACTGCCTTAGATAATCGTATCTCCTCTCAGACTCCGTATCTGGAGATGCTAACCGATGGCATTCAAAATATTTCCGGCAGATTGAATGATCTCTTTACCCATGTGGTAGCCGCTGATGCCAAAAAGGGGGAAGATAGAAGAGATCAAGAAGGAGTTAGGCAAACAGAAGATGAGGCTGAACCTTCCAACAGAAGAGATCAATAACCTCAAAATGAAGAAATCATTTACAGGGACATTGGAACCGATTAATTTTCTTACCTTGATACGTTATTATCATTATCCGTTTATTTAAATGATTATCTGTTTATTTTATATCTTTCTACTGTTTAGGTTTTGGCATCACCACAAAGGGGGAAATTGTTAGATATGAATTTTATTGTGGCGATGTTAACTAAACCAGTAGACCAGCAAACCAGAACAACAAGATAGCTTATCAGTAGCTGCTGCTCTAGTAAAACTAAACCAGTAGAAAAAGAGATAACTATACAAACCAGTAGAGAACGTTTTCTAACGTTGCTATCTTAATTGTTACCGTTAAAGTGTTCCTAGTACCATTATTAATTGCAGCATTAAATACTATACGGAGTAATTTAATGCATATTACCAAATTGAGTATAAAACAAGACTGATTGTTTTATAGCTTTTCTGCAGGAACCTATTTCGGTAATAAAGCTGATTGTATCAGTTATCTGAAGACTTCTCTGATTATGAACGTTGAACTCAGTCGATTATATATACTTGGATCAAATCCTTGTTCGACACGACACTTCGCATAATATCATTTTCAAGGAACAAAGCTAATCTCTTATCCGACAAATATCAGTTTTCCTTGAGTATTGTTAAAAAGTTTAACACAAAGAAAAGTAGCACACGCTTCATAGCTTTTATCTGATCTTTTAAAGATCATCTTGTGCTACTAATTCTTACACTCTTCACAATCTTTACTGCACTAATATTTTATCAGAAGAGTCTGTAATCTGAAAAGAGTCTTTTCAGAATTTTGTGTTCCGCATTTTTGTAAGTTGAGAAACTAAGAGTTTCAGTAGGCTGAGGTGTAAGTCCTTCTGAAGTGGGTGTGTACAAGTGTTGTACTGTAATATCCAAAGTCTTTTAGTTATACCTTCTGGAAACAGAAGAAGGGGAGACGTAGAAGAGTTTATCTTCGAACTTCCATAAACAACTGCTGTCTACTGCTTTATTGTTTTTCAACTACTTCATCAGATTGTTTCCGCACGTTCTAATGTAATCAGGTGAAAGTATTCTCACAAGATCGACTACTATCCTTAACAGGATTCTAGTACCTCATCCATACGAAAAACGAGTAGAGTTTATTCACCCCCCCCCCCCCTCTAAACTCAACTTCGATCCTCAACATCCTATTTCCTTTAAGTTTATAACTAAACATGTTCATAGAATTTTAAATGAATTACAAGAACAGATTGAAAGAAAAACCTTTCAAATAAATTCTTTAAAAGAAGAAATAAAATTTCTTACAATAGATGATAAATTACAGAATCCTAAATTACAGGAAAAAATAAAAATTATTTATAATAAATTTTCATTAGAAATATGTAATGATTTACCAAATGCTTTTTGGAATAGAAAGAAGCATATCATCTCTCTTCCATATGAAAAGAATTTTGAGGAAAAGAATATTCCTACTAAGGCTCGTCCTTGTCAAATGAATTCTGAATATTTAGAATTATGCAAGAATGAAATTCATTCTTTGTTAGATAAAGGTTTAATAAACCCTTCTCAATCTCCTTGGTTTTGTACTGCTTTTTATGTCAATAAACATTCAGAGCAGGAAAGAGGTGTTCCTAGATTAGTCATAAACTATAAACCCCTTAATAAGGTTTTAAAATGGATTAGGCATCCTATTCCTAATAAAAAAGATTTATTAGACAGATTAGTTCATGCAATTATATTCTCAAAATTTGATTTAAAATCAGGATTTTGGCAGATTCAAATAAAAGAATCTGATAAATATAAAACTGCTTTTAATGTTCCTATTGGACATTATGAATGGACAGTAATGTCATTTGGCCTTAAAAATGCCCTTCAGAATTTCAACAAATTATGAATGATATTTTTTATAATTATAGCAATTTTATAATTGTTTATATAGATGATATCTTAGTATTCTCAAATGACATTGAAACACATTTTAAACATTTAGAAATGTTTAAAAATATTGTTATTCAAAATGGTCTTGTTATTTCAAAATCTAAAATGATTTTATTTCAAACTAATATTAGATTTCTTGGTCATATGATTGAAAAGGGAAAAATAATTCCTATTCAAAGAAGTATTGAATTTGGTTCAAAATTTCCTGATATAATTACTGATAAAACTCAGTTGCAAAGATTTTTAGGGAGTTTAAATTATATTTCCCCTTATATTCAAAATCTTACTAAAGATTCTGCTATCTTATATGATAGACTTAAGAAAAATCCTTTACCTTGGACAGATAAGCATACTAAAGCTGTTCAGATTATTAAAGATAAAGTTAAGAATCTTCCTTGTCTTATGCTGGCAAATCCTTTATGGGATAAAATTGTAGAAACAGATGCTTCTGATATAGGTTTTGAAGGAATTCTTAAACAAAAAGATCCTCAAACAAAACAAGAATATCTTATACGATTTTATTCTGGGAAATGGAATAATGCCCAGAAAAATTATTCCACAGTAGCAAAAGAAATCTTAGCTATTGTTAGATGTATCTTAAAATTTCAAGATGATTTATACAATCAAAAGTTTATTATAAAAACTGACTGCAAATCTGCAAAATTTATGTTTAATAAAGATTTCAAACATGATGTTTCTGAACAAATGTTTGCAAGATGGCAGGCGCATTTAGCTCCTTTTGATTTTGAGATCATTTATAAAAAAGGTGAAGATAATCATCTACCAGATTTTTTAACTCGAGAATATTTATCTTAATGTTGTCATTTACAGATATGTACTCTCGAGGCAGAGGAGAGTCCTCTTATAGAGGGCGAGGTGGCAGGGGAAAACCCCCTAATATTATAGCACAGCATGGCAAACAGAGGCTAATAGCCCAGAACTTATCAAGTTCATCAGCCAGTAATACTGAGCATGATACTGAATTATATAATGAGTTTCAAGAATTTTTGAAACAAAAGAAGAAGAGTAATACAGATTCTCAGTCTTCAGCATCATATGCTAATATTATCAAAGAAGATGATAATGATTCAGCTCTTTATACAGAGTCAAAACATCGTGAAATAATTCTTCTTATAGAAGAAAAAGATCTCCAATGGGAAAAAACTCCATGAACTATCATGGATAGATATTTAACCAATACATCATATGTATATGGTGCTTATAAGCAAAGAGGATTTTATGAAAATCTTCTCATATCTACAAAAAGTGTTGATATAACTCACTTTTTCAGTAATACTCAGCAGAAAGGAAGTTATAACTTCTCAAAGTTTATCATCAAAAAGATCATATCTATTGAGGAATGGGGTATATCTTCATTAGTTGAGAAAGAATTTTATTCTGAACCTCATAAAATGAGTTTCAAATTCAATTTTTGGGATTACGTTGAAAGTTTTAATAAAACTTTATTTTATGAAAATGAAAAGAAGAAACATACTTGGTTTCTGAAGATTTGTGAAAATATTTTTCATCATCACATTCCAAATTGGTTTTATATATGGTGGAAAATATTTGGTCCATCTGCAAAGATTTTGCCAGAGGTTTTTATAAAACCTATGAATACATGGTTAAATGTGGCCCCATGCATAAAGAAATCATTTTCTGATCATTGGATTGATGGCAAGACTTTATGTCTATTCTTCATGGAATTTGGAATTCCATGGATCTGGAGATGGCAACCAGAATGTGATTATACTGAGGAAGGTATCCCTTGTTTAAAAAGAGTTAGTTATACTAAATTCTGGGATAAAATGTTAATAGAGGATCCAGCAACTGGAAAACTTCATGGTCAGGAAACTCTTCTCACTATGGAGGAAAAAATTTCTTTATATCAGAAAGAATTCCATAATCAACAAGAGAAAGAGAAAGACTCTATGAGTCCCTTCAAAATTTTGACTCAGAAATATTCTGACATCTATTCCAAAGAAAAGATGATTGAAGTGTACATTGAGGAAATGAAAAAGGATTTATACTCCAACATTGGATGCTCCGATTCAAAATCAGACAAATCAATGGCTTCTGAATCAAGTGCAAATCAATTCATTCATTTAATGAATATACAGGATGCTCAAGACCCTGAGGATGATATTCCTCAATTTTCTCAAATAAATGATATTTTTGAGAATTTGAAGAATTCTTTGAAAGAAAATATTAAAGAAGATTAAAAATTGTCAGAAGAAGAATCTGAAGCTGGTGGAATATCACATCTCATCATGGCATATCGTGACAAAAAGTGGGTGGCATAACACTGAAGACTTTTTGAATTTTTAGCATGTTACTATTTGCTTTAATAAAGCATTATACTATTTACTTTAATAAAGTATTGTACTGTTTTTATTTTTAGATGGAATCCGGAGTTTGATGTCCGGCTCTTCTATCTATATATAGGTTACTTCTGTGTTCTGAGGAGGACACGGTCGAGTTTGCTCCCCTCTATACTCTCTCTTGTATACAACCCTTCTGAAGTTAATAAATAAAAGTTTGAAGTTCTTGTCCACAACTTTGTAAGTTTACTGTTTTTATTTTTTGTTTTTATTTTTATTTTATATTTTATATTTCAGAGATTAGCCTAGCCTGAATGACAGGCTAAAGCATTTGTGCTATATTATTTTCCTTACTATGACATGATCTATATTTGTTTGTAACTTGGAATCAGATTGATATAATAAAAGATTTATTTAAATTTCTGGAATCTAATGTAATATAAGAGTCTTTGGTTAGAACATAAGGTAAGAAGATGAACCAGGAAATAGTGAACACAAGGTTCGAGTTTATCCGGGAAAAATAAATTCATGTTGTAGCCCTTCAGCCTGCTTAGCCGAGAAATGGCGTTTAAGGCGTTTATGGGTGATTTTTTATGAATTTATGATTCTTTGGGCCCTCGGTAAATCCTCTGTTGTTTAATTTCTTTGGAATATCTTTCGTAAATCCTTTTATGTTTTGTAAAATTCCAAATAAGAATCTTATATTCATTATTATTCTGGAGTTTAAATTTCTCCTTTTCTTAGCTCAATTTGAGTTGAAGATGGTATATAGGCTGGAAACCAATAAACTTCAAGTGTGCGAAAGCCACTAAGGAAAAGTTTGGTAAAACAATGCCACGTATCAGATTCCTCTTTGATTCCAAGCCTCAGATGGTATCAGAGCCATGGAAATAGTCTGGTAAATAATTTAGCACTTTTTATTCAAATGAATATTTTCAGTTTAAAAGAAACTGTTCATAACAGTTTAAATGAAGAATATGATTTACCTGAAAATTTAGATTTATTAAATAAATGGACTATTCCTAAGATAGAATCTAAAATGATCTATAAGTTAGGAACCTTTGAAAGAATTGGTTTTAAACAAGTAGTTAAAACTACAGAATCATCAGTACCTCTTCATAATGAAGAAATGGTTATTAGATTGTTAAACAATAAAGATATTATGCCTTACATGAAAAATTATAAATTTATTCATATAGGATTAATTCAAATTGCTTTTAGACCTTTAACTTTAGAAGGTTTACCAGAAAGCTTCATAGCAGCTTTAAGAGATGGTAGAAATTTGAATTGGAAACAATCCCTAATGGGAATAATTCAATCTAGTCTGGCTCATGGTCCAGTATATTTTGATGTTTATCCAAATTTATCTTTATCTTTGTCTGATATTAATATATTAGATTCTTTAACATTAAATGTTAAAACTCATGGTTATAATTATACTCCTGGAACAGAAGTTATATGTATCTGTTATCGTATATATTATAAACCATTATTTACACTAAATCCTATGTGTAAAAGAATAGATAAAAAATTAAATGAAACTATTCTTATAGAAACTAATTTTAATAGATCTAATATTACAACCCGTAGATCTATAAAATGGGAAGAAATTGAATTTCCAGAAAACTGGATAATTGAACAAGCTGTTCCTAGAAATCCTATAATAAATAGAGATTTACAACAAGTTATTCAAAATAATGAAGGATTTGTTCAAATACAGTTTAATAATGAACAAAGAAGATTATTACCATCTTCTATATATGCTAGATCAAGATCTAGTCATTCTTTTATTTCTCCTCTAGATTATATGGTAGATATACCACAAACTTCTAGAGCATCTACTTCTCAAGTTAGAGAAGAATTAGAATCTACTAATACAGTAGATGATTTAATTATAAATCAAAATAATATTGTTCATAAAAGTAACTTTCAAAAAGTTAGAGAAACTGATACAGTTTCAGAAATGAATTTTAGTATTTAATGGATAGTAAATCAAAAATTGATTTTAATAAAGGATCTTCTGCTAGAGCCAAGATTAATGCAGAAATTTAATTTACCCAAATGGGAATCTTTCAGAGATTGGTACTTTAAAAGTTTCTCTGAAGAAGAGTTTGAATATATCGTTTCAACATTTTATAAATATTGTGAAAACCAGAATAAATTAATACATTTTGTTTCTTGGTTTTTCAAAACATTTATTATAGATTATATTTCTATTCTTGAAAGAAATTATAAACTTTCTTCAGAACAGATTCAAAAATATGTTTATCCTCCTCAACAATCTTTTATTATAGAAAAGAATAATAAAATTTTAAATTTTACTGCCTTTTCAAAATTATTTGAAAATGATATGTTACAAATTACTGTTAAACATATAAATCAAATTATTGAAACACAGAATTATACAAATTTATATCTTACAATTATAGGAGAAGAAATAAATTCTATTAAGGATCGCATTGATAAAATTATTTTAGCTATCAATAAAATCAAACCAGATGTTCACATAGAAGAACCAGAAAATAATATTGTTTCTGTTGCTACTTCTTCAATACAATCCCCTCCTGATATTAAGGATTTTAAATTTAAATCTTCTGTTTCTGATATAGAAAAATTATTAGAAGAAAAATTTAGAAATCTTAATTTAAATACCCTTAATGAAGAGTTTGAAGAATTAGAAAAGATTAATAATCATTCTGATGAAGAAATTAATAAAATTAAATGGGCTGATAAACCTACTACATCCAAATATTACTATAATAAACCTACTCCCATGGATGTTCTTATTGAAGAAAATGAATATATTTTCGCTAATAGTTATAATGGGAAAAACATTTATGAATGGAATATTGATGGTTATAGTGATAGGCAAATTTATAACACTGCTCACAGAATGCTTATGTATAGTACTGTGTGTAAATCATCAGGTAATACTGATAAAAATATTGCTAAAATGATAACAGCAGGATTCACTGGCCAACTTAAAGGTTGGTGGGATAATTATTTACATTATTCTCAAAAAGATGAAATCTTTAATTCCATAAAAATAGAAAATAATATTCAATCAGAAAATGTAGTATATACATTAATATTGACTATGATTGAACATTTTACTGGAAAATTCACTGATAATAGTGAACAAATTAGAACTTTATTAAGTAATCTAAAATGTAAAACACTTACCGATTTTAGATGGTATAAAGATACTTTCTTATCTCGAATTTATGAGATTCCAGACTGTAATAATAGTCTTTGGAAAGCTAAATTCATAGATGGCTTACCTTTTTTATTTGTTGAAAGGGTTAGAAAAGTTTTAAGAAAAGATGAAATAAATATTTCTTATGATAATTATACTTATGGTAATTTAATTAATACTTGTATTCAAGAGGGTTTAGCTCTCTGTAATGAATTAAAATTAAATAATCAAATTAAAAGACAGAATTTATTATAGAAAAAACAATTAGGTAAATTTTGTGATCAATTTGGTATGGACTTACCTAATAAAGGTAAGAAGAAAATTAAAGATAATAATGAAAAAATTTATAAGAAAAGACATTTGTCTGAAAGACAAAAAGATAGAAAAAGAAAAAGAAAAGAAATTCGTGAATCAGGAAAAGCTGATAGGAAAAAAAAAATACAAAAACAAATTAATAATTTGTAGAAAATGTAAAAAGCCAGGACATTATGCTAATCAATGTTGGGCTAAAAACAAAATTAATAATTTATATATAGATGATAATCTAAAAGAAACATTATTTAAAATAATAATGGATTCTAATAATAATTCTGATAGTGAAACTGAGAATTCTTCAGAATCCTATAATTCAGAAGAAATTCTTGATAATGAAATCAGACATTTCTGATTTAGAAGATTGCAATAATTGTATACAAGGAAAATCTTGTATTAGTCCTATAGAGGATAATAATAATAAAAATGATGAGTTTTATAAACTTATGTCTCAATTTCAAGATTTAAATATTAATGTTTTAACTAACAATAATATTTTAGAATTCCTTAAAATGATTAAGGATCCAATATTAAAATCTACAATTATTGATCAAATGGAGAATACAGCTTCAACAAGTAGTAATGATAATAACATTCTTGTTAAACAAGAACAAGCTTATTCTATGAAAGAAGTAAAAAATCTTTTACAGAAAAAATATAGTCAACAAAATCCAGTTACTATACAGGATTTAGTTAAAGAGATTGATAATCTTAAACAACAAGTAAAATTTTTACATGATAACAATAATAATTTAAATTATCGTATTTCAGTCATTGAAAATAATAATAATTCAATATCTGAAAGTTTTGAAAATATTCAAGATATGTCCTTTACGGATAACAATAAAAAAAATTTATCTATTTTGAGTATGATAATATCTCAAAAATAGTATACTAATATTACTTTATTAATAGATAATTCTTATAAAAAGAATTTCATTGCTATGATAGATAGTGGTGCAGATTTAAATGTTATACAGGAAGGATTAATTCCTACAAAATATTTTCATAAAACTACTCATTCTCTTTCTCATGCAGGAGGAGAACCTTTAGAAATAAATTATAAATTACCTAAAGCTTATATTTGCAAAGATAAAAACTGTATTCAAACCAGTTTTTTATTAGCAAAAGATATTTCTAGCCAACTTATACTTGGTCTTCCTTTTATTTATCAAATATATCCTTTAACCTATGTTGATGAAACAGGTATTATAGGAACTTTTCAAGGTAATCCTATTTCCTTTAAGTTTATAACTAAACCTGTTCATAGAATTTTAAATGAATTACAAGAACAGATTGAAAGAAAAACCTTTCAAATAAATTCTTTAAAAGAAGAAATAAAATTTCTTACAATAGATGATAAATTACAGAATCCTAAATTACAGGAAAAAATAAAAATTATTTATAATAAATTTTCATTAGAAATATGTAATGATTTACCAAATGCTTTTTGGAATAGAAAGAAGCATATCATCTCTCTTCCATATGAAGAGAATTTTGAGGAAAAGAATATTCCTACTAAGGCTCGTCCTTGTCAAATGAATTCTGAATATTTAGAATTATGCAAGAATGAAATTCATTTTTTGTTAGATAAAGATTTAATAAAACCTTCTCAATCTCCTTGGTCTTGTACTGCTTTTTATGTCAATAAACATTCAGAGCAGGAAAGAGGTGTTCCTAGATTAGTCATAAACTATAAACCCCTTAATAAGGTTTTAAAATGGATTAGGCATCCTATTCCTAATAAAAAAGATTTATTAGACAGATTAGTTCATGCAATTATATTCTCAAAATTTGATTTAAAATCGGGATTTTGGCAGATTCAAATAAAAGAATCTGATAGATATAAAACTGCTTTTAATGTTCCTATAGGACATTATGAATGGACAGTAATGCCATTTGGCCTTAAAAATGCCCCTTCAGAATTTCAACAAATTATGAATGATATTTTTTATAATTATAGCAATTTTATAATTGTTTATATAGATGATATCTTAGTATTCTCAAATGACATTGAAACACATTTTAAACATTTAGAAATGTTTAAAAATATTGTTATTCAAAATGGTCTTGTTATTTCAAAATCTAAAATGATTTTATTTCAAACTAATATTAGATTTCTTGGTCATATGATTGAAAAGGGAAAAATAATTCCTATTCAAAGAAGTATTGAATTTGGTTCAAAATTTCCTGATATAATTAATGATAAAACTCAGTTGCAAAGATTTTTAGAGAGTTTAAATTATATTTCCCCTTATATTCAAAATCTTACTATGGATTCTGCTATCTTATATGATAGACTTAAGAAAAATCCTTTACCTTGGACAGATAAGCATACTAAAGCTGTTCAGATTATTAAAGATAAAGTGTAGAACCCGTAAATCAGTCTACGTATAAGTCATGCATAATTCTAGATTTTTAAATTTAATTTAACTTCATTGCATGATTATTTTAAATGCATTTCTTTGAGGTTAATTATTTTATTAGTTCAGTTCAGTAGTTGATTTTTTTAGCATTTCAGTTATTTCAGTGAGGCCGGACTGGAGATGGAGTATTGAGATAAGTTAATAAAAACTTATTTAAGAGGTGGTAATTTAGCATGTTATTTCATTAAATTAGGTTTTTAATTATTTTATGTAATTTATGCATAATTAATGCATGATGGAATTTAGTTCATGAAATTTTAAAAGTTCGTACATTAAGATTTTTAAGTTGCGTTTCACGTTCGGACGAGGATCGGAGACCGGAGAATTTTCGGAAAAATTTATTTTATTACATGATTTTATTTTTATAAATTAAGGTTAAGCATTTTTAAGTGTATTTTACAAAAATGGAAATTTTTGGGTATTTTTACCCGTAAGATTTTATTTTTAATCGGTACTCAAATTTTATCGAATCGGGAGACTTTTTAAGGATTCGACTAATCATTTCAAAATCTTTTCAACTCGAAATATTTTTCGTTAGTGAGTTTGAGCTTAATGATCTTACTTTCGAGTTTATAGAGATTAATTATCTTTTTAATCTTTTAATTAAACAATTTAAGCTCATAAACTAATTTGTTAACTACTTAATTAATCCTTAAATATCATTTATCCTACACCTAATGATTCCAAGTAGTCGACACCTCCTCAGCAGCAAACACACCCACGTTTTCATCTTAAAGATTTAGGCCCCATCGGTTTCCTTCCCACCCTTGAAAGAAAAGTCCGTCTCGTGCGTTTGTCCATCAATTAAGATCATCACATGGCATCATTTTAATTCTTCTCTCACAGCCGACAACCACTCTCCCCTTCAACTTTATTGTGGGATTTCAGCATTCTTCAGCTGAGAAGGTTTCGGTTTCCTCTTGTTCTTTCTAAAGAAATTCATCCGGGTTCCCTCGCACCGTTCTTGATCTTCAAAATCATCAGGCACGCTTTGTACTCTCTTTTATGCATCTCATACGCCATATACATGCTGTTGTGTGATTTATTGTAGCAAACTCCCGATCCCACCAAGAACATGAAAGTTTTTCGGTTTTGGTTTGCATGTTGCATTTCCTTCATTGCCACTCATGTTTTCTGTTATATAGTGCAAGGAGCTGCTGTAATAGATCTTCGAAGACTTGTGCAGATCGAGAGTGTGAGTTATAAGCGCAGGAACGTGAGGTTGATAGGTTCAGGGTAGAACTAAGAGGGTCTTGCAGATCGAGGTTGGGTGTAGGAGGTTCGATCTAAGCTCACGGGTTACACCAGCTGTGCGAGAGCCTCCTCCAGCCCTGGACCAGATCCTGATGGATCTGAGATGGGGTCTGATGCGGCTTGAAGCTGGCTGGAGGGACGGAGAGTTCGATCGGTTCAAGTAGAGGCGCACGGGTCTCGGTAGGGAGCTTGGGGTTGTCCTCGGTTACTAGCTGTTAGCCGTTTGCTTGGGAGCAGCGACGTTGGTTCAGGGTGTTCCTTAGGGTCAGGACTAGGTCCTTGATGTCTTGGTTCATGGCTGGTGCGTTGGGGTGAAACGGATGGCTTTAGAATAAGGAGAGGGGTACGGCCGAGAGGTGAAGAGGGAAGGGGCCGAGAGTTTGTGTGGTCCTGTCACTATCACCGAAGGTTTAAGGGCTGTGGTTAAGTTTTAGGAGCTTAATAATGTTTGTAAGGTGGGTCACGTGAGGGAGAAAGGTGCACCGATTATTTAAGGGGTGGGAGACAAGTGTTGGAGTTTAATTATTCAAAATGTGGGACCGAGAGTTTTTATTTGCTGGAAGTTTCAGCCGTGTGTTTAGGGACTTCATGACATGATTTTAAGATATTTTATTGTTTGTAAGATATGGAGAAAAGTTGGGGAAATTTTAGATAAGTTTTGAGTCGATTCGGGTTAAAACCGGGACTCCGGTATAAGTTTTAAAATAATTCGGTTAAGTTGTAAAATGGGCTCGAGTTTACGTCTAGGAATACTTTTAAATATGTTTTGGGACAATTTTAGGAGTTTGGTAAGTTTTGGATCAAAATAATGAGTTTTGGAATTATTCGGGATTTATCGCCGCACGAAACGTTAATTAAAGAATTAATTGAAACGTCTAGATTTAAGCTTAATAAAATTATGGGAAATTATATTTAAGCTCAAATAATTATTAGAAGTCTAAGTTTTTAATTTGGGAATTTTATGCTAAGGTTTGGTTTAATTCGGGATTTAAAATGCATTAATATGTTGTATTTAGAGATTAATGTAAAAGTCATCGATTTAAGCCAAATATAAATATGAGAAAATTCATGTAGACTTAAATAATTATTTGGAACATTTTAGAGTCAATGGAATTAATAAAATGTCAAAAACGTGAAATTTATGTTTAGGGGTGAAACGATAATTTTTTAGTTTCCAGGGGCAAAATGGTAATTTTGCACCCGGGGTGAGATTTTAGTCCTAGCAGCGCCCTGAGCACGAATCATAATATTTTTAAATGTTCATGCATCACGTTTACGATTTTTACGCTATTATAATAAATATTGGTGCATTCTTGATTTAAAGGAATTAAGAGAGAGAAAAGTAAGAAAATGAAGAGCACTCCGTCTCCGCCGCGCCGCGTCGTTATTTCGTTTGTTTTCTGTCAAAACAAACCAAGGCATGTATATACTTTTTCTAAACCTCAATCAAGTCATATAGATATTTTTAAATATCGCAAGTACATGATTTTAATTGTTCATATTTAATTATGTTGGTTAATTATATTACGTGCATAGAAAATATTCATTTTTGAGATTTATGCGATATGGCTTGTGGTTCATTCACTATGTGGGAGGGTTATTTTATACGGTCGCCAGTGACCGATCAGTTCAGTATGGTACCACCCGGTCGCCAGTGATCGGACAGCTCAGTCAGTCAGTTTCAGCCTCCCCGGTAGCCAGTTACCGATCAGTTTCAGCTTAGTGCAGTGGCCACAGGCGTAAAACATAATCTCAACAGAAAATTTTACCAGTTATTTCAGTACAGGGCTCCAAGGAGCAAACATTTTTACTGTGATTATCAGTTCAGTTATGCACGTATTATAATTGCTCAGTACAGATTTTTTTCAGCATCAGTACAGATTATTTTCAGCATCAGTACAGATTATTTTCAGCATCAGTACAGATTATTTACAGCATGAGTACAGATTATTTTAAGTATACCTCATGACATGATATTTTATCCATGCATATTTTACTTCAGATTTTTACTCGTTACCTGCGATATATGCATGCTGAGTCTTTAGGCTCACTAGACTTGATTGTTGTAGGTACTGATGAGGCCAGGGCCGAGGACGGGGACCAGTGAGTCAGCTTGGGCCGGCAGTAGTGGCACCCGAGGACCTCAGTGCAGCAGTGTTTATTTTATTCCGCAAACAAATTTTTATCAGTCATTGGACATTTTTTTAAATTGTACTTGTTGACAAACTGTATTTTCTTCCGCTGCTTTAATTTTAAACATTGAACTTGATTCATCAGTGATTTTATGAATGAGGCCATTTAAGTTCTTTTAAAAAGAAAATTTTTAATTTTCCGCAAATTTCAAAGCGAGGATTTTCGGGCCTTCACAGTTGGTATCAGAGCCTATGTTCTTGTAAATGGTTACACTACTACTGACCACGAGAAGCTCACGAAGTCACGTCTTCGGTCTGTAAGTTTTACATTACAGCATTTTATTTAAAGCATGGATTATTTAACAGCATGTCTTCATGAAATATATATTACGTCCAGATTTTTATCGTTCAGTATTTAAATTTGAATAAATTATGGAATTATGCATGTTGGTTACGTATGGGTTATGTATGGAACAATATGCCTTCTAGACGCCTTGTTTAGCGCGCGAGGGATGATGAGCGCCGTCATGAGGACGGTGAGCATCAGAGGTAGGAGGGAAATGCATCTCCACCCCCACCGGACATAAATAAGAATTTTTCTATTGGGCATTAGGAGAGGTCGTAAAATATTTGACTATATTAATTTTTGGGTTAGTAGTACTGATGTTCTACTTATGGGCTATAAGTTAAACTTAAAGATTATGAATGTTTTCGGGACTTGTAGAATTTACAAGAAATTAATGATGGTTCATGGTTGCTAGTTGAATTAAATTTTGAGGATTCCCTGTAAGTATTAATGATTCGAAGACTACGACGATTCTTGGGAAGTATAAAATTGTAGAAATTATTTCGGATGCATGCTCTACCTAGTTGGATTTAAGGATTGAATTGCATAAAGTAAGAATTTTAAGGATCCAATTGTAATAACCCATAATTTGAGGACCTAGGTGCAAAACAAAATTCTAAGGGACTATTTTTGAATTTACAATATTTTGGGATTTAATTCTGAGTTTGAGAATTTAAAAGTTTAATGAGGTAAAGATGAAAAATTTTATGGGGACAATGATGCAAATTTCGAAGAGTTGTAGGGCCAAAATGTAAATTTGGAAAACTGTAAGGGCCAGAGTGCAAGTTCCAAAATTTTAAGGATGTAATTGCGAGCTTTTGAGAAACACTTGGGATTTTAAGTATTTATAGAAATGTAAGACGTGTTATGGGAATTAATTTTGGGTTTAATAAACTTAAGGCTATTGAACCTTATGATGCGGGAAATCTATAAAATGAAATTGGGAATACTGAGGACTCATGGATAATTGTGCAATTTTCGAGATTATAAAAAAAAATGGACGATATTCGAGGAAAGTAAGATTTAATTTTTCAATTTTAAGAAACTTGAGAACTTATTTAGTAGTAAGTGAGAATTGAACGGTTTAAATGATAGAAATTTTTGGTTATTTAGGCTCGAAGGAAATGTAGAATATTTAGATATTTGGGTTATAATGTTATAATCAATGGTAACCAAGGACATCGTAGGATGAATCAATCTTATGCGTGAAAATTTAAGCGTTAGTGAAATAATATTGTGGCAAATTAAGAATTTAAAGTGACGACGATTTAAGAAAAATTTGATCGGTTAGTTAAGTTATAAGGATAAACATTGAGTTAGTAAATTTTTGGGAATATAAGTTTGATGTGTCATAAGTTTTAGTCATGAATGTAACAGTTAAGCTTGTACCTTTGTTGGAATTTGATATTTCTATAAGGTTGGGTATGATTGATGATTAGGTTATTCGATAGACGACGCATGTAAGAATTAAGGTAGACATTTTGTCTTGAGAAATTTTTTGTAAGTTATGAAGAAACTTGGGAATAAGTGAATGTGTGTTGGAATTATGTATCCAAAACTATTTGGGTTGCGTAAGGTTGAATTTCAAATTATATGGTATAGTTGATCATACGAAATTTTGGGTGAAATAAATACAAAAGGGAATTAGTGGTGTTCAACATAAGTTATCAATCAATGAATATTAAGATTTTTATTAAGTAAGAAATCTAAAAGTTTGCCATGGTGGTACGACAAATCACGATGCATTTTAATAATTAATGAAGATTGTAATATAAAGTAATGGATAAACAACAATTACAAGTAATCCTAAAAATAAAGAAAAAACCTGAGGAGGATATTCTCCGATAAATACAAGAATCGTAAACATAATAACTAAAATAATTAAAAATAAATTTGCAAGAGACATCTTCTTTTTCTTCGGATAATTTGATGAAGAATAAGTTTTAGAGAAGTAGAGAAAGTTGGAGTGATTGAATGTATTTGTGAGATGGTATTTATAGAGAGAAAGAAAAATATAGCCGTTTGTTACCGTTTTATGACCGTTGGTATATGTATGTATTTGTATAATTTTATGGTATAAATATAGTGTATATAATATTAGATATGTTTAAATAATTATGTATATCATATCTCATTATTATAATGAGATGTCATAATTAATTTGTTTAAAAATTTTATAGACTTTTATACTTGTCGTATCCCTTACTCGAAATTAAAGGTTGACAACAATTTTATATTTGGGATGTACTTGTAAATAATTAAGTTATGTAAGTTTGGTGCCATAAGATAAAGATTCGATTCAATTATCTTAAGCTAATATTATTATGGGGTGAGATAAGGTTTAATTTTTTTAGTGTATTACCGAGGATAGTATCCGATCATTAACTTTTGGTGCCAAGACTTCTTAAGTTGAACTGCATAAATGCTAAGGTAATAGGTCGATGAACATCGCGGGCATGATATAAGAAAAGCAAGGTGCGGTAAGTTTGAACATCCATCTCTAGTTTGAGGAATTGCGAGATAAGCCAAATTCGAGGTCATAGTAGATTAGAACTAAGTCACCCAAGTCGTTTTAAGTTGTGATTCACAATCAAGGATTCAGTAGACAATTTAATTAGAATTGAGAAGACATAAAGACAGATTAACATTTATATTATCAGAGTAGCGCAGCGGAAGCGTGAATTATTATGATGTAGAACCCGTAAATCAGTCTACGTATAAGTCATGCATAATTCTAGATTTTTAAATTTTATTTAACTTCATTGCATGATTATTTTAAATGCATTTCTTTGAAGTTAATTATTTTATTAGTTCAGTTCAGTAGTTGATTTTTTTTAGCATTTCAGTTATTTCAGTGAGGCCGGACTGGAGATGGAGTATTGAGATAAGTTAATAAAAACTTATTTAAGAAGTGGTAATTTAGCATGTTATTTCATTAAATTATGTTTTTAATTATTTTATGTAATTTATGCATAATTAATGCATGATGTAATTTAGTTCATGAAATTTTAAAAGTTCGTGCATTAAGATTTTTTAGTTGCGTTTCATGTTCGGACGAGGATAGGAGACCGGAGAATTTTCAGAAAAATTATTTTATTACATGAGTTATTTTTATAAATTAAGGTTTAGCATTTTTAAGTGTATTTTACAAAAATGGAAATTTTTGGGTATTTTTACCCGTAAGATTTTATTTTTAATCGGTACTCAAATTTTATCGAATCGGGAGACTTTTTAAGGATTCGACTAATCATTTCAAAATCTTTTCAACTCGAAATATTTTTCGTTAGTGAGTTTGAGCTTAATGATCTTACTTTCGAGTTTATAGAGATTAATTATCTTTTTAATCTTTTAATTAAACAATTTAAGCTCATAAACTAATTTGTTAACTACTTAATTAATCCTTAAATATCATTTATCCTACACCTAATGATTCCAAGTAGTCGACACCTCCTCAGCAGCAAACACACCCACGTTTTCATCTTAAAGATTTAGGCCCCATCGGTTTCCTTCCCACCCTTGAAAGAAAAGTCCGTCTCGTGCGTTTGTCCATCAATTAAGATCATCACATGGCATCATTTTAATTCTTCTCTCACAGCCGACAACCACTCTCCCCTTCAACTTTATTGTGGGATTTCAGCATTCTTCAGCTGAGAAGGTTTCGGTTTCCTCTTGTTCTTTCTAAAGAAATTCATCCGGGTTCCCTCGCACCGTTCTTGATCTTCAAAATCATCAGGCACGCTTTGTACTCTCTTTTATGCATCTCATACGCCATATACATGCTGTTGTGTGATTTATTGTAGCAAACTCCCGATCCCACCAAGAACATGAAAGTTTTTCGGTTTTGGTTTGCATGTTGCATTTCCTTCATTGCCACTCATGTTTTCTGTTATATAGTGCAAGGAGCTGCTGTAATAGATCTTCGAAGACTTGTGCAGATCGAGAGTGTGAGTTATAAGCGCAGGAACGTGAGGTTGATAGGTTCAGGGTAGAACTAAGAGGGTCTTGCAGATCGAGGTTGGGTGTAGGAGGTTCGATCTAAGCTCACGGGTTACACCAGCTGTGCGAGAGCCTCCTCCAGCCCTGGACCAGATCCTGATGGATCTGAGATGGGGTCTGATGCGGCTTGAAGCTGGCTGGAGGGACGGAGAGTTCGATCGGTTCAAGTAGAGGCGCACGGGTCTCGGTAGGGAGCTTGGGGTTGTCCTCGGTTACTAGCTGTTAGCCGTTTGCTTGGGAGCAGCGACGTTGGTTCAGGGTGTTCCTTAGGGTCAGGACTAGGTCCTTGATGTCTTGGTTCATGGCTGGTGCGTTGGGGTGAAACGGATGGCTTTAGAATAAGGAGAGGGGTACGGCCGAGAGGTGAAGAGGGAAGGGGCCGAGAGTTTGTGTGGTCCTGTCACTATCACCGAAGGTTTAAGGGCTGTGGTTAAGTTTTAGGAGCTTAATAATGTTTGTAAGGTGGGTCACGTGAGGGGAGAAAGGTGCACCGATTATTTAAGGGGTGGGAGACAAGTGTTGGAGTTTAATTATTCAAAATGTGGGACCGAGAGTTTTTATTTGCTGGAAGTTTCAGCCGTGTGTTTAGGGACTTCATGACATGATTTTAAGATATTTTATTGTTTGTAAGATATGGAGAAAAGTTGGGGAAATTTTAGATAAGTTTTGAGTCGATTCGGGTTAAAACCGGGACTCCGGTATAAGTTTTAAAATAATTCGGTTAAGTTGTAAAATGGGCTCGAGTTTACGTCTAGGAATACTTTTAAATATGTTTTGGGACAATTTTAGGAGTTTGGTAAGTTTTGGATCAAAATAATGAGTTTTGGAATTATTCGGGATTTATCGCCGCACGAAACGTTAATTAAAGAATTAATTGAAACGTCTAGATTTAAGCTTAATAAAATTATGGGAAATTATATTTAAGCTCAAATAATTATTAGAAGTCTAAGTTTTTAATTTGGGAATTTTATGCTAAGGTTTGGTTTAATTCGGGATTTAAAATGCATTAATATGTTGTATTTAGAGATTAATGTAAAAGTCATCGATTTAAGCCAAATATAAATATGAGAAAATTCATGTAGACTTAAATAATTATTTGGAACATTTTAGAGTCAATGGAATTAATAAAATGTCAAAAACGTGAAATTTATGTTTAGGGGTGAAACGATAATTTTTTTAGTTTCCAGGGGCAAAATGGTAATTTTGCACTCGGAGTGAGATTTTAGTACTAGCAGCGCCTTGAGCACGAATCAAAATATTTTTAAATGTTCATGCATCACGTTTACGATTTTTACGCTATTATAATAATTATGGTGCATGCTTAATTTAAAGGAATTAATGAGGAAAAGATGAGCACTCCGTCTCCGCCGCGCCGCGTCGTTATTTCGTTTGTTTTCTGTCAAAACAAACCAAGGCATGTATATACTTTTTCTAAACCTCAATCAAGTCATATAGGTATTTTTAAATATCGCAAGTACATGATTTTAATTGTTCATATTTAATTATGTTGGTTAATTATATTACGTGCATAGAAAATATTCATTTTTGAGATTTATGCGATATGGCTTGTGGTTCATTCACTATGTGGGAGCATTATTTATACGGTCGCCAGTGACCGCTCAGTTCAGGTTGGTATCATCAGGTCGCCAGTGACCTATCAGTTACGGATGGTACCATCGGGTCTTCAGTGACCGTCAGCTCAGTTTCAGGCTCCCCGGTAATCAGTTACCGATCAGTTCAGCTTAGTGCAATGGCCACAGGCGTAAAACATAATCTCAACAGAAAATTTTACCAGTTATTTCAGTACAGGGCTCCAAGGAGCAAACGTTTTTACCGTGATTATCAGTTCAGTTATGCACGTATTATAATTGCTCAGTACAGATTATTTTCAGCATCATTACAGATTATTTTCAGCATGAGTATAGATTATTTTCAGCATCAGTACAAATTATTTTCAGCATCAGTACAAATTATTTTCAGCATGACTCATGACATGATATTTTATCCCATGCATATTTTACTTCAGATTTTACTCGTTACCATCGATATATGCATGCTGAGTCTTTAGACTCACTAGACTTGATTGTTGTAGGTACTGATGAGGTCAGGGTAGAGGACGGGGACCAGTGAGCCAGCTTGGGTCAGCAGTAGTGGCACCCGAGGACCTCAGTGCAGCAGTTGCTATTTTATTCCGCAAACAATTTTTATCAGTAGTTGGATAATTTTTAAATTGTTATTTTTGGCAAGACTTTATTTTCTTCCGCTGCGACTATTTTAACCTTTGAACTTGATTTATCAGACGATTTTACGAATGAGGCCATTTAAGTTCTTTTAAAAAGAAAATTTTTAATTTTCCGCAATTTTCAAAGCGAGGATTTTCGGGCCTTCACAGTTGGTATCAGAGCCTATGTTCTTGTAAAGGGTTACACTACTACTGACCACGAGAAGCTCACGAAGTCACGTCTTCGGTCTGTAAGTTTTACAGTTCAGCATTTTGTTCAGCATTTTATTTAAAGCATGAATTATTTTGTCAGTATGCTTCCAGATTTTCAGGATTTCAGAGTTCAGTTAAAATAAATTATGGAATTATGCATGTTAGTTACGTACGGGTTATGTATGGAACAATATGCCTTCTAGACGCCTTGTTTAGCGCGCGAGGGATGATGAGCGCCGTCATGAGGACGGTGAGTATCAGAGGTAGGAGGGAAATGCATCTCCACCCCCACCGGACATAAATAAGAATTTTTCTATTGGGCATTAGGAGAGGTCGTAAAATATTTGACTATATTAATTTTTGGGTTAGTAGTACTGATGTTCTACTTATGGGCTATAAGTTAAACTTAAAGATTATGAATGTTTTCGGGACTTGTAGAATTTACAAGAAATTAATGATGGTTCATGGTTGCTAGTTGAATTAAATTTTGAGGATTCCCTGTAAAGATTAATGATTCGAAGACTACGACGATTCTTGGGAAGTATAAAATTGTAGAAATTATTTCGGATGCATGCTCTACCTAGTTGGATTTAAGGATTAAATTGCATAAAGTAAGAATTTTAAGGATCCAATTGTAATAACCCATAATTTGAGGACCTAGGTGCAAAACAAAATTCTAAGGGACTATTTTTGAATTTACAATATTTTGGGATTTAATTCTGAGTTCGAGAATTTAAAAGTTTAATGAGGTAAAGATGAAAAATTTTATGGGACAATGATGCAAATTTCGAAGAGTTGTAGGGCCAAAATGTAAATTTGGAAAACTGTAAGGGCCAGAGTGCAAGTTTCAAAATTTTAAGGATGTAATTGCGAGCTTTTGAGAAACACTTGGGATTTTAAGTATTTATAGAAATGTAAGACGTGTTATGGGAATTAATTTTGGGTTTAATAAACTTAAGGCTATTGAACCTTATGATGCGGGAAATCTATAAAATGAAATTGGGAATACTGAGGACTCATGGATAATTGTGCAATTTTCGAGATTATATAAAAAAAATGGACGATATTCGAGGAAAGTAAGATTTAATTTTTCAATTTTAAGAAACTTGAGAACTTATTTAGTAGTAAGTGAGAATTGAACGGTTTAAATGATAGAAATTTTTGGTTATTTAGGCTCGAAGGAAATGTAGAATATTTAGATATTTGGATTATAATGTTATAATCAATGGTAACCAAGGACATCGTAGGATGAATCAATCTTATGCGTGAAAATTTAAGCGTTAGTGAATAATTAATATTGTGGCAAATTAAGAATTTAAAGTGACGACGATTTAAGAAAAATTTGATCGGTTAGTTAAGTTATAAGGATAAACATTGAGTTAGTAAATTTTTGGGAACTATAAGTTTGATGTGTCATAAGTTTTAGTCATGAATGTAACAGTTAAGCTTGTACCTTTGTTGGAATTTGATATTTCTATAAGGTTGGGTATGATTGATGATTAGGTTATTCGATAGACGACGCATGTAAGAATTAAGGTAAACATTTTGTCTTGAGAAATTTTTTTGTAAGTTATGAAGAAACTTGGGAATAAGTGAATGTGTGTTGGAATTATGTATCCAAAACTATTTGGGTTGCGTAAGGTTGAATTTCAAATTATTATGGTATAGTTGATCATACGAAATTTTGGGTGAAATAAATACAAAAGGGAATTAGTGGTGTTCAACATAAGTTATCAATCAATGAATATTAAGATTTTTATTGAGTAAGAAATCTAAAAGTTTGCCATGGTGGTACGACAAATCACGATGCATTTTAATAATTAATGAAGATTGTAATACAAAGTAATGGATAAACAACAATTACAAGTAATCCTAAAAATAAAGAAAAAACCTGAGGAGGATATTCTCCGATAAATACAAGAATCGTAAACATAATAACTAAAATAATTAAAATAAATTTGCAAGAGACATCTTCTTTTTCTTCGAATAATTTGATGAAGAATAAGTTTTAGAGAAGTAGAGAAAGTTGGAGTGATTGAATGTATTTGTGAGATGGTATTTATAGAGAAAAAAAAAATATAGCCGTTTGTTACCGTTTTATGACCGTTGGTATATGTATGTATTTGTATAATTTTATGGTATAAATATGGTGTATATAATATTAGATATGTTTAAATAATTATGTATATCATATCTCATTATTATAATGAGATGTCATAATTAATTTGTTTAAAAATTTTATAGACTTTTATACTTGTCGTATCCCTTACTCGAAATTAAAGGTTGACAACAATTTTATATTTGGGATGTACTTGTAAATAATTAAGTTATGTAAGTTTGGTGCCATAAGATAAAGATTCGATTCAATTATCTTAAGCTAATATTATTATGGGGTGAGATAAGGTTTAATTTTTTTAGTGTATTACCGAGGATAGTATCCGATCATTAACTTTTGGTGCCAAGACTTCTTAAGTTGAACTGCATAAATGCTAAGGTAATAGGTCGATGAACATCGCGGGCATGATATAAGAAAAGCAAGGTGCGGTAAGTTTGAACATCCATCTCTAGTTTGAGGAATTGCGAGATAAGCCAAATTCGAGGTCATAGTAGATTAGAACTAAGTCACCCAAGTCGTTTTAAGTTGTGATTCACAATCAAGGATTCAGTAGACAATTTAATTAGAATTGAGAAGACATAAAGACAGATTAACATTTATATTATCAGAGTAGCGCAGCGGAAGCGTGAATTATTATGATTCTAGAATTAAGAGTCTAAACTTTTCGTTTAATGAGGATAAGCGAATTTCGAGGACGAAATTTCTTTTAAGGGGGAAGGATTGTAGAACCCGTAAATCAGTCTACGTATAAGTCATGCATAATTCTAGATTTTTAATTTAATTTAACTTCATTGCATGATTATTTTAAATGCATTTCTTTGAGGTTAATTATTTTATTAGTTCAGTTCAGTAGTTGATTTTTTTAGCATTTCAGTTATTTCAGTGAGGCCGGACTGGAGATGGAGTATTGAGATAAGTTAATAAAAACTTATTTAAGAGGTGGTAATTTAGCATGTTATTTCATTAAATTAGGTTTTTAATTATTTTATGTAATTTATGCATAATTAATGCATGATGGAATTTAGTTCATGAAATTTTAAAAGTTCGTACATTAAGATTTTTAAGTTGCGTTTCACGTTCGGACGAGGATCGGAGACCGGAGAATTTTCGGAAAAATTTATTTTATTACATGATTTTATTTTTATAAATTAAGGTTTAGCATTTTTAAGTGTATTTTACAAAAATGGAAATTTTTGGGTATTTTTACCCGTAAGATTTTATTTTTAATCGGTACTCAAATTTTATCGAATCGGGAGACTTTTTAAGGATTCGACTAATCATTTCAAAATCTTTTCAACTCGAAATATTTTTCGTTAGTGAGTTTGAGCTTAATGATCTTACTTTCGAGTTTATAGAGATTAATTATCTTTTTAATCTTTTAATTAAACAATTTAAGCTCATAAACTAATTTGTTAACTACTTAATTAATCCTTAAATATCATTTATCCTACACCTAATGATTCCAAGTAGTCGACACCTCCTCAGCAGCAAACACACCCACGTTTTCATCTTAAAGATTTAGGCCCCATCGGTTTCCTTCCCACCCTTGAAAGAAAAGTCCGTCTCGTGCGTTTGTCCATCAATTAAGATCATCACATGGCATCATTTTAATTCTTCTCTCACAGCCGACAACCACTCTCCCCTTCAACTTTATTGTGGGATTTCAGCATTCTTCAGCTGAGAAGGTTTCGGTTTCCTCTTGTTCTTTCTAAAGAAATTCATCCGGGTTCCCTCGCACCGTTCTTGATCTTCAAAATCATCAGGCACGCTTTGTACTCTCTTTTATGCATCTCATACGCCATATACATGCTGTTGTGTGATTTATTGTAGCAAACTCCCGATCCCACCAAGAACATGAAAGTTTTTCGGTTTTGGTTTGCATGTTGCATTTCCTTCATTGCCACTCATGTTTTCTGTTATATAGTGCAAGGAGCTGCTGTAATAGATCTTCGAAGACTTGTGCAGATCGAGAGTGTGAGTTATAAGCGCAGGAACGTGAGGTTGATAGGTTCAGGGTAGAACTAAGAGGGTCTTGCAGATCGAGGTTGGGTGTAGGAGGTTCGATCTAAGCTCACGGGTTACACCAGCTGTGCGAGAGCCTCCTCCAGCCCTGGACCAGATCCTGATGGATCTGAGATGGGGTCTGATGCGGCTTGAAGCTGGCTGGAGGGACGGAGAGTTCGATCGGTTCAAGTAGAGGCGCACGGGTCTCGGTAGGGAGCTTGGGGTTGTCCTCGGTTACTAGCTGTTAGCCGTTTGCTTGGGAGCAGCGACGTTGGTTCAGGGTGTTCCTTAGGGTCAGGACTAGGTCCTTGATGTCTTGGTTCATGGCTGGTGCGTTGGGGTGAAACGGATGGCTTTAGAATAAGGAGAGGGGTACGGCCGAGAGGTGAAGAGGGAAGGGGCCGAGAGTTTGTGTGGTCCTGTCACTATCACCGAAGGTTTAAGGGCTGTGGTTAAGTTTTAGGAGCTTAATAATGTTTGTAAGGTGGGTCACGTGAGGGGAGAAAGGTGCACCGATTATTTAAGGGGTGGGAGACAAGTGTTGGAGTTTAATTATTCAAAATGTGGGACCGAGAGTTTTTATTTGCTGGAAGTTTCAGCCGTGTGTTTAGGGACTTCATGACATGATTTTAAGATATTTTATTGTTTGTAAGATATGGAGAAAAGTTGGGGAAATTTTAGATAAGTTTTGAGTCGATTCGGGTTAAAACCGGGACTCCGGTATAAGTTTTAAAATAATTCGGTTAAGTTGTAAAATGGGCTCGAGTTTACGTCTAGGAATACTTTTAAATATGTTTTGGGACAATTTTAGGAGTTTGGTAAGTTTTGGATCAAAATAATGAGTTTTGGAATTATTCGGGATTTATCGCCGCACGAAACGTTAATTAAAGAATTAATTGAAACGTCTAGATTTAAGCTTAATAAAATTATGGGAAATTATATTTAAGCTCAAATAATTATTAGAAGTCTAAGTTTTTAATTTGGGAATTTTATGCTAAGGTTTGGTTTAATTCGGGATTTAAAATGCATTAATATGTTGTATTTAGAGATTAATGTAAAAGTCATCGATTTAAGCCAAATATAAATATGAGAAAATTCATGTAGACTTAAATAATTATTTGGAACATTTTAGAGTCAATGGAATTAATAAAATGTCAAAAACGTGAAATTTATGTTTAGGGGTGAAACGATAATTTTTTTAGTTTCCAGGGGCAAAATGGTAATTTTGCACTCGGAGTGAGATTTTAGTACTAGCAGCGCCTTGAGCACGAATCAAAATATTTTTAAATGTTCATGCATCACGTTTACGATTTTTACGCTATTATAATAATTATGGTGCATGCTTAATTTAAAGGAATTAATGAGGAAAAGATGAGCACTCCGTCTCCGCCGCGCCGCGTCGTTATTTCGTTTGTTTTCTGTCAAAACAAACCAAGGCATGTATATACTTTTTCTAAACCTCAATCAAGTCATATAGGTATTTTTAAATATCGCAAGTACATGATTTTAATTGTTCATATTTAATTATGTTGGTTAATTATATTACGTGCATAGAAAATATTCATTTTTGAGATTTATGCGATATGGCTTGTGGTTCATTCACTATGTGGGAGCATTATTATACGGTCGCCAGTGACCGCTCAGTTCAGGTTGGTATCATCAGGTCGCCAGTGACCTATCAGTTACGGATGGTACCATCGGGTCTTCAGTGACCGTCAGCTCAGTTTCAGGCTCCCCGGTAATCAGTTACCGATCAGTTCAGCTTAGTGCAATGGCCACAGGCGTAAAACATAATCTCAACAGAAAATTTTACCAGTTATTTCAGTACAGGGCTCCAAGGAGCAAACGTTTTTACCGTGATTATCAGTTCAGTTATGCACGTATTATAATTGCTCAGTACAGATTATTTTCAGCATCATTACAGATTATTTTCAGCATGAGTATAGATTATTTTCAGCATCAGTACAAATTATTTTCAGCATCAGTACAAATTATTTTCAGCATGACTCATGACATGATATTTTATCCCATGCATATTTTACTTCAGATTTTACTCGTTACCATCGATATATGCATGCTGAGTCTTTAGACTCACTAGACTTGATTGTTGTAGGTACTGATGAGGTCAGGGTAGAGGACGGGGACCAGTGAGCCAGCTTGGGTCAGCAGTAGTGGCACCCGAGGACCTCAGTGCAGCAGTTGCTATTTTATTCCGCAAACAATTTTTATCAGTAGTTGGATAATTTTTAAATTGTTATTTTTGGCAAGACTTTATTTTCTTCCGCTGCGACTATTTTAACCTTTGAACTTGATTTATCAGACGATTTTACGAATGAGGCCATTTAAGTTCTTTTAAAAAGAAAATTTTTAATTTTCCGCAATTTTCAAAGCGAGGATTTTCGGGCCTTCACATAAAGTTAAGAATCTTCCTTGTCTTATGCTGGCAAATCCTTTATGGGATAAAATTGTAGAAACAGATGCTTCTGATATAGGTTTTGGAGGAATTCTTAAACAAAAAGATCCTCAAACAAAACAAGAATATCTTATACGATTTTATTCTGGGAAATGGAATAATGCCCAGAAAAATTATTCCACAGTAGCAAAAGAAATCTTAGCTATTGTTAGATGTATCTTAAAATTTCAAGATGATTTATACAATCAAAGTCTGGCTCATGGTCCAGTATATTTTGATGTTTATCCAAATTTATCTTTATCTTTGTCTGATATTAATATATTAGATTCTTTAACATTAAATGTTAAAACTCATGGTTATAATTATACTCCTGAACAGAAGTTATATGTATCTGTTATCGTATATATTATAAAGCATTATTTACACTAAATCCTATGTGTAAAAGAATAGATAAAAAATTAAATGAAACTATTCTTATAGAAACTAATTTTAATAGATCTAATATTATAACCCGTAGATCTATAAAATGGGAAGAAATTGAATTTCCAGAAAACTGGATAATTGAACAAGCTGTTCCTAGAAATCCTATAATAAATAGAGATTTACAACAAGTTATTCAAAATAATGAAGGATTTGTTCAAATACAGTTTAATAATGAACAAAGAAGATTATTACCATCTTCTATATATGCTAGATCAAGATCTAGTCATTCTTTTATTTCTCCTCTAGATTATATGGTAGATATACCACAAACTTCTAGAGCATCTACTTCTCAAGTTAGAGAAGAATTAGAATCTACTAATATAGTAGATGATTTAATTATAAATCAAAATAATATTGTTCATAAAAGTAACTTTCAAAAAGTTAGAAAAACTGATACAGTTTCAGAAATGAATTTTAGTATTTAATGGATAGTAAATCAAAAATTGATTTTAATAAAGGATCTTCTGCTAGAGCAAAGATTAATGCAGAATTTTATTTACCCAAATGGGAATCTTTCAGAGATTGGTACTTTAAAAGTTTCTCTGAAGAAGAGTTTGAATATATTGTTTCAACATTTTATAAATATTGTGAAAACCAGAATAAATTAATACATTTTGTTCTTTGGTTTTTCAAAACATTTATTATAGATTATATTTCTATTCTTGAAAGAAATTATAAACTTTCTTCAGGACAGATTCAAAAATCTGTTTATCCTCCTCAACAATCTTTTATTATAGAAAAGAATAATAAAATTTTAAATTTTACTGCCTTTTCAAAATTATTTGAAAATGATATGTTACAAATTACTGTTAAACATATAAATCAAATTATTGAAAAACAGAATTATACAAATTTATATCTTACAATTATAGGAGAAGAAATAAATTCTCTTAAGGATCGCATTGATAAAATTATTTTAGCTATCAATAAAATCAAACCAGATGTTCACATAGAAGAACCAGAAAATAATATTGTTTCTGTTGCTACTTCTTCAATACAATCCCCTCCTGATATTAAGGATTTTAAATTTAAATCTTCTGTTTCTGATATAGAAAAATTATTAGAAGAAAAATTTAGAAATCTTAATTTAAATACCCTTAATGAAGAGTTTGAAGAATTAGAAAAGATTAATAATCATTCTGATGAAGAAATTAATAAAATTAAATGGGCTGATAAACCTACTACATCCAAATATTACTATAATAAACCTACTCCCATGGATGTTCTTATTGAAGAAAATGAATATATTTTCGCTAATAGTTATAATGGGAAAAACATTTATGAATGGAATATTGATGGTTATAGTGATAGACAAATTTATAACACTGCTCACAGAATGCTTATGTATAGTACTGTGTGTAAATCATCAGGTAATACTGATAAAAATATTGCTAAAATGATAACAGCAGGATTCACTGGCCAACTTAAAGGTTGGTGGGATAATTATTTACATTATTCTCAAAAAGATGAAATCTTTAATTCCATAAAAATAGAAAATAATATTAAATCAGAAAATGTAGTATATACATTAATATTGACTATGATTGAACATTTTACTGGAAAATTCACTGATAATAGTGAACAAATTAGAACTTTATTAAGTAATCTAAAATGTAAAACACTTACCGATTTTAGATGGTATAAAGATACTTTCTTATCTCGAATTTATGAGATTCCAGATTGTAATAATAGTCTTTAGAAAGCTAAATTCATAGATGGCTTACCTTTTTTATTTGCTGAAAGGGTTAGAAAAGTTTTAAGAAAAGATGAAATAAATATTTTTTATGATAATTATACTTATGGTAATTTAATTAATACTTGTATTCAAGAGGGTTTAGCTCTCTGTAATGAATTAAAATTAAATAATTAAATTAAAAGACATAATTTATTAGAGAAAAAACAATTAGGTAAATTTTGTGATCAATTTGGTATGGACTTACCTAATAAAGGTAAGAAGAAAATTAAAGATAATAATGAAAAAATTTATAAGAAAAGACATTTGTCTGAAAGACAAAAAGATAGAAAAAGAAAAAGAAAAGAAATTCGTGAATCAGGAAAAGCTGATAGGAAAAAAGAAAAATACAAAAACAAATTAATAATTTGTAGAAAATGTAAAAAGCCAGGACATTATGCTAATCAATGTTGGGCTAAAAACAAAATTAATAATTTAGATATAGATGATAATCTAAAAGAAACATTATTTAAAATAATAATGGATTCTAATAATAATTCTGATAGTGAAACTGAGAATTCTTCAGAATCCTATAATTCAGAAGAAATTCTTGATAATGAATCAGACATTTCTGATTTAGAAGAATGCAATAATTGTATTAGTCTTATAGAGGATAATAATAATAAAAATGATGAGTTTTATAAACTTATGTCTCAATTTCAAGATTTAAATATTAATGTTTTAACTAACAATAATATTTTAGAATTCCTTAAAATGATTAAGGATCCAATATTAAAATCTACAATTATTGATCAAATGGAGAATACTGCTTCAACAAGTAGTAATGATAATAACATTCTTGTTAAACAAGAACAAGCTTATTCTATGAAAGAAGTAAAAAATCTTTTACAGAAAAAATATAGTCAACAAAATCCAGTTACTATACAGGATTTAGTCAAAGAGATTGATAATCTTAAACAACAAGTAAAATTTTTACATGATAACAATAATAGTTTAAATTATCGTATTTCAGTCATTGAAAATAATAATAATTCAATATCTGAAAGTTTTGAAAATATTCAAGATATGTCCTTTACCGATAACAATAAAAAACATTTATATGTTTTGAGTATGATAATATCTCAAAAATGGTATACTAATATTACTTTATTAATAGATAATTCTTATAAAAAGAATTTCATTGCTATGATAGATAGTGGTGCAGATTTAAATGTTATACAGGAAAGATTAATTCCTACAAAATATTTTCATAAAACTACTCATTCTCTTTCTCATGCAGGAGGAGAACCTTTAGAAATAAATTATAAATTACCTAAAGCTTATATTTGCAAAGATAAAAACTGTATTCAAACCAGTTTTTTATTAGCAAAAAATATTTCTAGCCAACTTATACTTGATCTTCCTTTTATTTATCAAATATATCCTTTAACATATGTTGATGAAACAGGTATTATAGGAACTTTTCAAGGTAATCCTATTTCCTTTAAGTTTATAACTAAACCTGTTCATAGAATTTTAAATGAATTACAAGAACAGATTGAAAGAAAAACCTTTCAAATAAATTCTTTAAAAGAAGAAATAAAATTTCTTACAATAGATGATAAATTACAGAATCCTAAATTACAGGAAAAAATAAAAATTATTTATAATAAATTTTCATTAGAAATATGTAATGATTTACCAAATGCTTTTTGGAATAGAAAGAAGCATATCATCTCTCTTCCATATGAAGAGAATTTTGAGGAAAAGAATATTCCTACTAAGGCTCGTCCTTGTCAAATGAATTTTGAATATTTAGAATTATGCAAGAATGAAATTCATTTTTTGTTAGATAAAGGTTTAATAAAACCTTCTCAATCTCCTTGGTCTTGTACTGCTTTTTATGTCAATAAACATTCAGAGCAGGAAAGAGGTGTTCCTAGATTAGTCATAAACTATAAACCCCTTAATAAGGTTTTAAAATGGATTAGGCATCCTATTCCTAATAAAAAAGATTTATTAGACAGATTAGTTCATGCAATTATATTCTCAAAATTTGATTTAAAATCGGGATTTTGGCAGATTCAAATAAAAGAATCTGATAGATATAAAACTGCTTTTAATGTTCCTATAGGACATTATGAATGGACAGTAATGCCATTTGGCCTTAAAAATGCCCCTTCAGAATTTCAACAAATTATGAATGATATTTTTTATAATTATAGCAATTTTATAATTGTTTATATAGATGATATCTTAGTATTCTCAAATGACATTGAAACACATGTTAAACATTTAGAAATGTTTAAAAATATTGTTATTCAAAATGGTCTTGTTATTTCAAAATCTAAAATGATTTTATTTCAAACTAATATTAGATTTCTTGGTCATATGATTGAAAAGGAAAAAATAATTCCTATTCAAAGAAGTATTGAATTTGGTTCAAAATTTCCTGATATAATTACTAATAAAACTCAGTTGCAAAGATTTTTAGGGAGTTTAAATTATATTTCCCCTTATATTCAAAATCTTACTAAAGATTCTGCTATCTTATATGATAGACTTAAGAAAAATCCTTTACCTTGGACAGATAAGCATACTAAAGCTGTTCAGATTATTAAAGATAAAGTTAAGAATCTTCCTTGTCTTATGCTGGCAAATCCTTTATGGGATAAAATTGTAGAAACAGATGCTTCTGATATAGGTTTTGGAGGAATTCTTAAACAAAAAGATCCTCAAACAAAACAAGAATATCTTATACGATTTTATTCTGGGAAATGGAATAATGCCCAGAAAAATTATTCCACAGTAGCAAAAGAAATCTTAGCTATTGTTAGATGTATCTTAAAATTTCAAGATGATTTATACAATCAAAAGTTTATTATAAAAACTAACTGCAAATCTGCAAAATTTATGTTTAATAAAGATTTCAAACATGATGTTTCTGAACAAATGTTTGCAAGATGGCAGGCGCATTTAGCTCCTTTTGATTTTGAGATCATTTATAAAAAAGGTGAAGATAATCATCTACCAGATTTTTTAACTCGAGAATATTTATCTTAATGTTGTCATTTACAGATATGTACTCTCGAGGCAGAGGAGAGTCCTCTTATAGAGGGCGAGGTGGCAGGGGAAAACCCCCTAATATTATAGCACAGCATGGCAAACAGAGGCTAATAGCCCAGAACTTATCAAGTTCATCAGCCAGTAATACTGAGCATGATACTGAATTATATAATGAGTTTCAAGAATTTTTGAAACAAAAGAAGAAGAGTAATACAGATTCTCAGTCTTCAGCATCATATGCTAATATTATCAAAGAAGATGATAATGATTCATCTCTTTATACAGAGTCAAAACATCGTGAAATAATTCTTCTTATAGAAGAAAAAGATCTCCAATGGGAAAAAACTCCATGGACTATCATGGATAGATATTTAACCAATACATAATATGTATATGGTGCTTATAAGCAAAGAGGATTTTATGAAAATCTTCTCATATCTACAAAAAGTGTTGATATAACTCACTTTTTCAGTAATACTCAGCAGAAAGGAAGTTATAACTTCTCAAAGTTTATCATCAAAAAGATCATATCTATTGAGGAATGGGGTATATCTCCATTAGTTGAGAAAGAATTTTATTCTGAACCTCATAAAATGAGTTTCAAATTCAATTTTTGGGATTACGTTGAAAGTTTTAATAAAACTTTATTTTATGAAAATGAAAAGAAGAAACATACTTGGTTTCTGAAGATTTGTGAAAATATTTTTCATCATCACATTCCAAATTGGTTTTATATATGGTGGAAAATATTTGGTCCATCTGCAAAGATTTTGCCAGAGGTTTTATAAAACCTATGAATACATGGTTAAATGTGGCCCCATGCATAAAGAAATCCTTTTCTGATCATTGGATTGATGGCAAGACTTTATGTCTATTCTTCATGGAATTTGGAATTCCATGGATCTGGAGATGGCAACCAGAATGTGATTATACTGAGGAAGGTATCCCTTGTTTAAAAAGAGTTAGTTATACTAAATTCTGGGATAAAATGTTAAGAGAGGATCCAGCAACTGGAAAACTTCATGGTCAGGAAACTCTTCTCACTATGGAGGAAAAAATTTCTTTATATCAGAAAGAATTCCATAATCAACAAGAGAAAGAGAAAGACTCTATGAGTCCCTTCAAAATTTTGACTCAGAAATATTCTGACATCTATTCCAAAGAAAAGATGATTGAAGTGTACATTGAGGAAATGAAAAAGGATTTATACTCCAACATTGGATGCTCCGATTCAAAATCAGACAAATCAATGGCTTCTGAATCAAGTGCAAATCAATTCATTCATTTAATGAATATACAGGATGCTCAAGACCCTGAGGATGATATTCCTCAATTTTCTCAAATAAATGATATTTTTGAGAATTTGAAGAATTCTTTGAAAGAAAATATTAAAGAAGATTAAAAATTGTCAGAAGAAGAATCTGAAGCTGGTGGAATATCACATCTCATCATGGCATATCGTGACAAAAAGTGGGTGGCATAACACTGAAGACTTTTTGAATTTTTAGCATGTTACTATTTGCTTTAATAAAGCATTATACTATTTACTTTAATAAAGTATTGTACTGTTTTTATTTTTATATGGAATCCGGAGTTTGATGTCCGGCTCTTCTATCTATATATAGGTTACTTCTGTGTTCTGAGGAGGACACGGTCGAGTTTGCTCCCCTCTATACTCTCTCTTGTATACAACCCTTCTGAAGTTAATAAATAAAAGTTTGAAGTTCTTGTCCACAACTTTGTAAGTTTACTGTTTTTATTTTTTGTTTTTATTTTTATTTTATATTTTATATTTCAGAGATTAGCCTAGCCTGAATGACAGGCTAAAGCATTTGTGCTATATTATTTTCCTTACTATGACATGATCTATATTTGTTTGTAACTTGGAATCAGATTGATATAATAAAAGATTTATTTAAATTTCTGGAATCTAATGTAATATAAGAGTCTTTGGTTAGAACATAAGGTAAGAAGATGAACCAGGAAATAGTGAACACAAGGTTCGAGTTTATCCGGGAAAAATAAATTCATGTTGTAGCCCTTCAGCCTGCTTAGCCGAGAAATGGCGTTTAAGGCGTTTATGGGTGATTTTTTATGAATTTATGATTCTTTGGGCCCTCGGTAAATCCTCTGTTGTTTAATTTCTTTGTAATATCTTTCGTAAATCCTTTTATGTTTTGTAAAATTCCAAATAAGAATCTTATATTCATTATTATTCTGGAGTTTAAATTTCTCCTTTTCTTAGCTCAATTTGAGTTGAAGATGGTATATAGGCTGGAAACCAATAAACTCCATGTGTGCGAAAGCCACTAAGGAAAAGTTTGGTAAAACAATTCCACGTATCAGATTCCTCTTTGATTCCAAGCCTCAGATTAATATAATATAATATTTAATATTTAACATTTTTAACACTAGTATATCCTTTTGGACCAGTCAAACGATCAAATTTTCCAAAACTCAAAACATGAAACTTCTATATCTTTGAGTTCTCTACGTTATATCCAAATTTCAAATCATTTGGATTTCATATGACCAAAATATGTCATCTTTCTCTCTTTAAAATCATTAATTATTTAGTAATATCATATTACTAAATCAACAACTTGTGATATTTACTTCAGGCATTACATTTCTACCCCCCTTAAATGAATTTCGACCCCGAAATTAATCAACAACAGTAATAACATGCATAAATAAAGATACGTCATACCATCAAAATAAGTATGGGTAGAGCTCTCTCATATGCCGCTCTGTCTCCCAAGTGGCCTCTTCGACACCTCTATGCTCCCACTGAACCTTCACCATCGGTATAAGCTTACTACGAAGCTTTCGTTCAGATCGATCCAAAATACAAACTGGTCTCTCAACATAAGACACATCAAGATCTAACTGAACCTCAGAAATATCCAACACATGTGAAGGGTCTGGCTCATACTTCCGCAACATCGACACATGAAACACATCATGAATACCGGATAAAGATGTGGGCAGAGCCAATCGATAAGCAAAGTGCCTATCCGCTGCAATATCTCATACGGGCCAACATACCTCGGTGCCAACTTTCTTTTCATACCAAATCGTATTGTGCCACGAAAAGGAGACACTTTCAAAAATACTCGATCGCCCTGCTGAAACTCTAAGGGTCTTCGTCTTTTATTGTCATAGGCGGCCTGTCTATCTTTAGCTGCTTTCAATCGCTGCTGTATCAACTTTACTTTATGTTCCATCTCATGAATCATATCAGGACCGGTAACCGCAGCTCGATCAACGTCATCCCAGTACAACGGAGATCTACAACGTCTACCATACAATGCCTCAAATGGAGCCATCTGGATACTACTCTGATAACTATTGTTATACGCAAACTCTACCAATGGAATAGATGATTTCCAAACAGATTTAAAATCCATAACATAAGCACGCAACATATCCTCCAGCGTCTGAATAGTACGCTCAGTCTGACCATCTGTCTGAGGATGATAAGTTGTACTCAATCTCAACTCTGTCCCCATCGCAGTCTGCAATCCTTCCCAAAAATGAGAAGTAAATCGAGGATCTTTATCAGAAATAATAGACACTGGAATCCCATGCAACCGTACGATCTCTCGTATATACAACTGTGCCACGTCAAGTACGTACTACTCATGCTATAGGGTATAAAATGTGCAACTTTCGTCAATCGATCAACAATCACCCAAATAGCATCAATAGTTCCAGTGCTTCTTGGCAAATGAGTCACAAATCCATCGATATGTGCTCCCATTTCCAAGTCGGTACTTCTAAACTCCTCAATTCACCTCCTGGCCTTCTCCTCTCAGCTTTGATTTGTTGACAATTGAGACATCGACGAACAAAATCAATTACATCACTTTTCATTCCCTTCCACCAAAATTGAGAGCGTAGATCCTTATACATCTTCTTGCCACCAGGGTGGATAGAATATCGACTACAATGTGCACGCCACAACAGGCCCTGGCGCAACTCAGGTATATCAGGAACTACCCATCTATCATTCATCCTCAAACTGCCATCATCATCCACTGTAAAACAAGTATCTTGTTTCCGAGAAACCAACTCCTTCCATCGCTGAACTCTCTCATCTGTCATCTGTGCATCACGAATACAACCATATATATCAGGTTCAGCTAATAAGGTAGATACCTGGATAGGAGTCGTCGAGATATCAAAATCATATCCCAAGGAACAACAAGACATCATCATAGCTGATAAACGACTCACATCCTCTGCTGTACAACTCACTTTACGGCTCAATGCATCAGCTGTAAGATTGGCTCGACCAGGATGATATTCAATCTCACAATCATAATCCTTCAGCAAATCTAGCCATCGTCTCTATCTCATATTCAACTCTGTCTGAGTAAACAAAAATCTCAAACTCTTATGATCCGTATAAATCGTAAACGAGATACCATATAAATAGTGTCGCCATATCTTCAAGGCAAAGATAATGGCTGCCAACTCCAAATCATGCACGGGGTACCTTGTTATGTGGTTTCAGCTGTCTCGAGGCATATGCCACAACATGTCAATCCTGCATCAAAACACATCCCAACCCATGTAATGATGCATCAGTATAAACAACAAACCTCTCGTTTTCTGTAGGAATTGATAACACCGGTGCGGTCGTCAGTCGGTGCTTCAACTCCTGAAAACTCCTCTCACATACTTCAGACCAATGAAATCGTACACCTTTCTGAGTCAACTGTGTCAAAGGTCTAGCAATCTTTGAAAATCCCTCGATAAATCGACAATAATAACCTGCTAAACCCAAGAAACTACGGATCTCTGGTACAGATGTAGGTGCAGACCACTGTAATACGACTTCGACCTTTGTTGGATCAACAGAAATCCCATCTCTCGATATAACATGACCCAAGAAGACCACTCGATCCAACCAAAACTCACATTTACTGAGTTTGGCATACAATTGTTTATCTCGCAACACCTGTACCACTGAACGCAAATTCCCAACATGCTCAGCCTCACTCCTGGAATATATCAATATATCATCAATAAACACAATAACAAATCAATCGAGATAAGGCTGAAATACCCAATTCATCAAACTCATGAACACAGCTGGAGCATTCGTCAATCCAAACGGCATAACTAAAAACTCATAATGCCCATATCTGGTCCTGTATGCAGTCTTCTGAATATCCTCCTCTCTAACTCGTATCTGATGATATCTTGACCTCAAATCAATCTTCGAATATACTGAGGTTCCCTGTAACTGATCAAACAAATCATCAATACGAGGGAGGGGATATTTATTCTTAATCGTTACCTTATTCAGCTGTCGATAGTCGATACAAAGCCGCATAGTTCCATCTTTCTTTCTCACAAATAAGACTGGTGCACCCCAAGGCGATACACTAGGGCGAATGTATCCCTTGTCCAGCAAGTCCTGCAACTGGGTTTTCAACTCTGTCAACTCTGCTGGTGCCATTCTGTAAGGAGTACGAGAAATAGGGGAAGTACCTGGCATCAACTCAATCCCAAACTCCAACTCACTGGCTGGTGGGAAGCCTGGAATCTCATCAGGAAATACATCGGCAAACTCAACAACTATATGTATCTCCTCTATTCCCACCTCCTTCTTCTTCTCTGTCACATCTACAGCATAAATAAGATAACCCTCATGCCCATGCTCCAATAACCGAGACATCCGGATGGCAGATACCAACGGAACACGGGGACGAGAACCCTTCCCATAAAATGTCCAACACTCTTTCTCATCTATTAAAAAATATGCCACCCTCTGATAACAATCAACTGTCGCACAATATCTCCTCAGCACATTAATTCCCACAATACAATCAAAATCAGTCATCTCTAGAATAATCATATCAGATCTCAGCTCATAGCCCTCATAAGAAATAATACCATCCGATATCAGAGATACAACTGATATATCAACTCGAGAAGGTGTCGAAACAGAAAGAGACATAGACAATGGAGACGAGCGCATATGATGCTCAACCACAAACCTCTTCGATATAAAAGTATGCGAGGCACCAGTATCAACAATAATATAAGCCAGATAAGAACATAAATAACACTTACCCGCTATCATCTCCTCTCGTGCCTCCTCTGCCTGCTCTCGTGTCAAAGCATACACATGTGCCTGAGGCGGACCAGCTCCCTGCATACGTGGCTGTCCTCCAGAAGGTCGTGGTGTAAACTGCTGAGACCGCCGTCCTCCTCTCTCTGAGGATCTACCTCTAGTACTCCTAGGCTCTCGTTGTCCCTCACGACTAGGACACTGTCTCGCCAGATGACCAACACCGCCACACTGAAAACAGGTGATCTTGGTCTGTGTACACTCTCTGATCAGATGAGGTCCCCCACAACGAAAACATCTCACTGCTCTGGACTCCCCTCTTTGCCCCTGAACAGACTGAGAACTGCCCCCACGACTCTCAACACGTCGTGAATCAAATCGACGCTTCCCAGATGATGTTGAAGAAGGAGATGAACTCTGATATTTAAAAGATTGTCCCTGTGGTCGCAATGACTCCCTAGTCGGCTCTGATAATCGTCCCTGAGCCCCATACTCCTGCATAACTAACTCAGCCATCTCAGCCCTCGTCACTGCATCCTCAAATGATACCGGGTTGTTTGATTGCACACGATCAAATAACCCTAACTTCAACCCTTTCAAGAAATGCCTCATCTTAGCATGAACATACGTAGCAATATGTGGCACATATTTCAACAATGCAGAATATCGAGTCTCATACTCAGCAACAGACATACTACCCTGTCTCAAATCCTCAAATTCTTTCTCTTTCTTTTGTCTGGCTGCTATAGAAAAATATTTATCAAGAAAACGAGACCGAAACACATCCCAATCAACAGTACGGCCCTGATCTCTCAATCCGGCCTCAGTCGTCTGCCACCACAATAGTACATTCCGCGAAAGCTGAAATGTAGCCAATCGTAACCAAGCAGACCTAGCACACGGTGCAGTCACAAATATATGCTCTATCCTCTCAATCCACTCCTCTGCTCGCTCACAGTCTCAGAACTATCAAATCTCGGCGGAAGATAACTGCTGAACTGTGCCAAAGTCAACTCACCAGGCAATAAAGGCTGATCTGCAGGTGCCTGTCCCATAGGAGGAGGTGGCAATGGATTCATCTGTCCAAACCCACGGTCAACCTCTTCTGTTTCCTCGTGTGGATATACCTGTTCTCTAGCTGCCATCACTGGAAATCAAATTGTTAATCACAACATTTAACAATTACAATCCAGTATTCATCGTCACACCTTTCGCACGAAAGCATACGCAACTAAAGAACAATCAATCATATCAAAAAATCATCAATAACAAGTCAAATGCACAGACACACGCAGATAATATCGTCATACAACCCCCTCATCACAAACCCAACTCCTAATCATCCCAGACATCTGACATATGCTCTGATACCACCAATGTGGCGCCCCAAACCTCGCCACGTAATCATACAACATGTGACGTCATATGCATAAAAAATTTCTTTTCGACGACGTCATAATATAATGCATATACGACAAAATAGTGCAATCACCACACTATCTACGTCAGTGTAGCAGAAACAGTATAATAAATACATACACACATAACTCAAATAATACAATAAACTATACTGTCTCTATCTACTATCAACTACAGAACTTTGACTAGACACACTTAGTCATTCACCTCTATCATGTCTCACAGCATAGTCCTGTAACCTGTCCAACACAAACAGCCCCCAAAGGGTGAGCATATACAACAATCATCATCGTAATATATAATATTTATATTAACAACAACATAAGATATAACTGAAATGATAACAGAAATACCCCCTTTGCTGTTTCTGGACAATCAGCCATCAACAACCTCAACAACATCACACTGCAACAATAACATCGAAGATACGTCGCACCCCAACTCGGGCGACAGCAATATCATCGAACGAACAACAACATCGACGATATGTCGCACCCCAACACCGGCGACAGCAATATCGTCGAACGAACAACAACATCGACGATACGTCGCACCCCAACACCGGCGACAGCAATATCATCGAACGAATGACATCAACGATACGTCGCACCCCAACTCCGGCGAGAGCAATATCGTTGAACGAACAACAACAACGTGACGTCTCCCAACAAAGACAGCCAACAACATCAATAATAATAAACAACAACAAATATAATATCAAATCACCCATATCCAGTGATTTACCATCGTTCAACACAATAGTATTCATCAATACTAAACAATAACAACATATGCTCGTACGTCAACACGTACCTGATAATCGAGTATATATAAAATCTGGCTATTTCTTTTATCCCGAGGCTTGTGACGTATCTAAATAATTCAACAACAATTATCAGATCATTGTCAACGTATCAACACAGTCATAACAGCCTCATTATATCCCATCAAATAGCTCAACAACCATTAATTCAACAAAATATAAAACTCGATTATAAATTATTATCGTTCAACAATTTAATATTCTGGTGTATTTAATTCACAATACTACCATTAAATACACCATAATTAATTAACTTCAAATAATAGGCTATTTTACAACATCCGTCAAATTACGAAAACTTTATATCAATGTGTAGCATATACTTCGTAGACTCCGAATATATAATCAGAATTAATAACAACTGACAAACAACTCACCAATTTCAATTCAACGATTAAAATCCCTAATTATAATAAATTGGGAATAATTCAGAATAACACCACTATAATCTTTTCTACTTCGTTAAAATCATATACTATACAACAATCTTCAATTTCAGTATGATTTAACAATTTATCGGATTTATTCCAAAAGTGGACGAATTTCAAACATCACCAAAACTATATAATTTATACCTCAAATCGAAGAACTCGTGTCAACGATTCCAGAACTGAAGTCGGTTCGTCGATTGGATAAACCGATAAATCGCACGATTGAAAAGAAACATCGAAATCCTATTCTGTACTTTCTCTCACCTCTACACTGTAAGAATGAAAGATTCATTCTTTCATTTCACGTAAGTCCATATTAATCTTTTCTTTTTTTAATATAAATATATAAATATAATAAATAATAAAATATAATATTTAATATTTAACATTTTTAACACCAGTATATCCTTTTGGACCAGTCAAACGATCAAATTTTCCAAAACTCAAAACATGAAACTTCTATATATTTGAGTTCTCTACTTTATATCCAAATTTCAAATCATTTGGATTTCATATGACCAAAATATGTCATATTTCTCTCTTTAAAAATCATTAATTATTTAGTAATATCATATTACTAAATCAACAACTTGTGATATTTACTTCAGGCATTACAGTCGAGCTAGGGGCTGGAGTGGCTGGGCTGGGCGCTGGCTCGAGAGCTTGTGAGGGAAGCACATAGTGCATGTTTCTGGTGTGGCTGATAAAGGGGGCTCACGGCTGGCCTAGGGGCGAGCCAGGTGGGTCCTATAGGGTGTAAGGAAGTTGGGCTAGGGGTTGGTGCAGCTGGGTTCGCTGCTGGCTCGGCTGGAAGTGGAAACATGAGGGATGTTCTTGTGCGCGCAGGTGCTGTTCTATTTCAGTTGGCTTGCTGCGCGGGGTCCAGGGCTTGGGCTAGTCTGGGTAGGGGCTGGTCGTGGTCCAGGGATGGTGAGGGTCGTGTTGGTTCAGTGGTGGCTCGGCTGGAAGGGGCCTAGACTAGATAGGAGTCCTATTGCACCAAGGAAACTCACGCGCACACACATGTTGTTAGAGTAGATGCCCTGCAAGCCAACGCTTGGCTAGGGAATTTATTGACTTAAGTGAAATAAACAATCTTTATTTTAATATAATTTTACTTTTAATGGTTTCGTTATACTTTATCTGTATATCCATGCAATCAGCATAGACAAAGTCCTTGATTATGCTTTAATACAAATGAATCGTAATTCGATGTTTAAACACATTTGTAAACACTGCATATTCTAAATTTGTTCCTAGTCGATTCAGCCGCCTAAAACATTGATAAAGGTCGCTTGAGCTCGAGACTAGTATCTATGATATTGTGTACTGCGTTTCTTGGTAAGGGCATGGAGATGTCCAAACATGCAGATGGGTAGTCATATGATGATTATACCGAACAACCCTCACTCAGACTTTACAAGTGGTTATCATTCATCGAGAGGATAAGTCCGTGGTTATGATTGTACACCATTAGTCCTTACGACCCGGGACAACACTGAGGTTCTATATGCTAGGGATGTGCATTGACTCGTTTACCGGCTCCAGGAGAGTCATCAGGTGGCGAGGTTGGGTACAGTTGCGACACATATAGGAGCCAGTGCATTGTAGTCGAGGATTCACCGCTCACCTACGGGTGTGGATATCCTGTGTGATCTGATGAAATAAATAGTGCATGGAATCTCTGGCCAGAGTATGAGATGTACGTTAGAGAAGGAGTTCTCAAATAGTACACGCGATGCCACTAATATAGTTATCATATAGTTATCGAATTAATATGCAACCCTCGACTGGTTCTTACAGGCACTATCAGTGATACCTAGGGGATCATGGGGCGATGCTACTAGACGCTCTTACCATGATCCGATTGGTGCAATCAGAAATGAGTTATGACATTCTTGATCAAGGTGTTGATGAAAAGAATGAGGCTAACTAGGGTAAGCCCGAATAAAGAATTATGTCCTGAATCACAAGGAGTTGTGAACCCACGGCTAGCTGTATCCCTGAACCATGGAGGGTCACACAAGCACTGGATCGTTTGTTTCCGTTGAGAGAATAAATTCAAAGAGTTGAATTTATATATAGTAATTTCAAGGAGTTGAATTTATGATAATTAAATTTTTAGAAAAATTCAAGGAGTTGAATTATAAGATAGTAAATTCAAGAAGTTGAATTTATGAAATTTGGAGAGAATAAATCCAATGAGTTGAATTTATAGAATTTGAGGATTTAATTTATTAAGCTCAAAAGTTGAGTTTATTAAATATTAAATATTGGATGTGATACATTCAAGGAGTTGAATTTATAATTTAAATATTAAATTGAAATGTTAAATTTATAAGAGAATTAAATTAAATGTAATGGGTATATGTATAATAGGCTTGTAGGAGTACAAGACCAACATATATGTTATTAAGGTTCTTAATTGGAATTTAAAAGATTAATTAATTAATTAAACTAGTTGGACTAGAATAATTAATTGATTAAGCTCATTAAGTATTTAATTTAATTAATGAGCTCTAAGCTTATATATATGTGTATTAGGCTTAGAATTTAAATTAATTCATTCATAATTTTGGAAAACCCTAGCCTCCTTCTCCTAAGGATTTTAGAAAACTCTCCCCTCTCCTCTCAAAGATATTCGGCCACCTCTCTTGAGAAATTAGGTTGAGCCGTCTCTCTTAATTTTCTCTCCAACGTTAAAACTTCTTCCAAATTTTCTAGTGCAATTTGGAAGAGGATCAAACAATCTAGTCTTGGATCTGATTAGAAGAAAAAGAAAGGAGTCTCTTGAAAAAAGATCGTAGGGATTAATCAAGAGCTAGATCCGTCATATCAGATCAGTTGGTGCCAAGTGATTTATCACCAAAAGTATAACGATTCTAACATCCTATGTACGTTTTGTTAAAATCATACGATCGCCCAAACAAATCATATTTTGGTTGTAAAAATAAATAAAAATTTTAAAACTTCCGCTGCGTTTGGGTGTGTAGAAAACTGGGATCCAACAGTAGTATTAGAGCCGTGTTTTCTAAATCGTTGATTTTAAATCATATTGAATAATTAATTTCTAACCACACAAGAAAGTTTTTCAGAAAATCGTAGCACAATAAAATTTATTTTTTTCAGAAAGAAAACAAAAAAAAATTATTTTTCGGATCTGCCCGGAACTGTTCCAGGCAGACCGCTGCGCGCACGCGGCCGCGCGCGATCTACCCGGAACTGTTCCAGGCAGACCGCCGTGCCCAGGCACCGTGCAGCGCGTGGAACGTTCGCACGGCGGGCAGGCGCGGTGTGTGGAACGTCCGCACGCAGCGCGCACGCGGCGTGCGGAGCGTCCGCACGCGGCGCGCGCACGGCGTGCAAGCGCGGGCAGCGGCGGAGCGTCTGTACGCTGCGCGCACAGGCTGCCGCCACTGCCCGAAACGTTCGGGCAGCGAGGGCGGCTCCCCGGGATCGTCTCGGGAAGCGTGATGGATAATGGACTTTAATTGTTTGGGTTTAGGGTGTAATTTTCTGATTTTTCAAATTTTTGGGTAAAATTGATATTTTTGAAAATTGGTTCAATTTTTATTCGAAAATTAATTTTGAAAAATTAATAATTTTCTTTTGAAATAAATAATTAGAATATGATTTTAATCATTTATGGTAAAAATGAGTTTACAAGAAATCAATTATTATTGATTTAATTGGAAATTAAATAAAAGGGTTTATTTAATTTATTAAATTCTTTAATAATTGTTGTGGTTAGTGATATAATTATTAAATTTATGATTTATCAATTAATTAAATTAATTTTAATATTTGATATTAAATGCATGAAGGATAATCGATAGCCTTGACCAATGTGTTAGGTGTATGTTAGGATATTTTACTCATTTATTCATTTTTTTAATATTTGATATTATTAAAGTGGGTCTGGTTTATGGCTCGTTCCCACCCATGAGTTGTATTCCTTATTTGTCATGGCTATTTAAATGTAATTATTAGAAATAGTGGGAGATCAAGACTGGAAGATGGTGGGATCGATGAACGAGATGAAGACATGTAAAATATTGGAAGCTCTTGAAATAGTTGCATTTGCATCCCTGCATTCACCTAGGTTTTGGACCTAGATCCATGTATGGCTCACATGGATCTAATAGTGTTGGCGATCGGTCATCCTTATTTATTGTTGAATATCATATTATGATATATGCGATATATAGTAGAATGCATGTATGTATATTATTAAATAATATAGTTGCATGAATCCGACAAACATACAAACTCGTGGCACGCGATTTTTTAATTTAAACGATGAGACAATTTTAAAATTAAAATCCATCATTTTGAATAAGATAAAAAATTTATATCAAACCGAAGAAGTAAAAATTAAAAGAGTTTAATTTTTCCGTGCCTTCCATCAACCGTGGTTGCATGTTGATGCTACCCGCGGACAGTGTCTGGCTCATATTATTGGGGGGGCCTGTACATCGGAAAGTTGTGACTTCCACCGGACATATGATGTGAATTGAGTGGAACTCCCATGACTTCGGCTCATATTATTGGGGGAACTCATGGCGACCGTCTACTACAATTCAATATTGATGGGTTGGTTTGACACGTGAAAATAAACGACGTCATATTATTGGGTCCTTATTAAACGTGAGGCAAAACACGCGGAGGTTGCATAGGGATGTAATTGGATTCTAACTTTTAGAAATTATAATTGGCTGATATTATTCGGGATTATAATTGGCTAATTGGACTCTACGTGCCTACTAAGGAAATACGATTTCTCTTTTTCATCAGAGGGTTGTGGAAATGTCAAAATAGTGGGAGGGAGTTTTATAAAATAAAATCCATATTTTATATCTTAAAATTATTTTAAAATTATCAGCAACCATTATTCTGTTTCTATATCAGTATATTTTCGATTTCGTCACATAATCCTATTTTGTTATTAACAAGCTAACCGAATCTAATTTTCAAGACTGGTTGGGAAAATTGTTCTGAATTCGAAGAAAATGGCATATACACTAATGTCAGTCCTGCTGAACTGAAAAAGCATGCAAGATGGTAGGACCATAGTATGCAAGCTAAAGTGTAAAATGCTCGCTTTTATGTCAAATGAAATGTGGGGACAGTTTGAGGAAATATTGAATGCTGCTGACATTCGAATACACATGCAAAAGTTGCATAGTACATGAAACTCGTACAGTGATGTACACCACTTTTAAAAGCTCGTGACTACACGAATGCAAGATGGGGCTTTGGTCCATGAGCGTAGTGTACGTATCTGGGCTTATTGAGGATGTGGTGGGCCTGGAATATGTGATTCCTAACGAGTTACTAAGTAACATGAATTTTTGTCTTCATCTTCCTCATTTGACAGGGTTATGGTGAACTTCAATTTGAATAAGATAGATGATAGCCTTGAAGAGCTAGTCAATACGCTTATAACTTATGAGATCACCGTAAAACAGGGAATTGTTGTTTTTCTAATGGGCCTCTCGTCAGACGAAAAATAGCCACAAGGTAAGGGAAAGAAATGTTCCGCCCCTCACAAGAAAAACAATCCCAATAAGAGGCAAACTCTGAAAGACACTTAAAAGGCCTACAAAGCCCGATAAGTTAGAACATATTTATTTCACTGCAAGAAGTCCGAACATAAAAAAATTATATGTGCCAGAAATGTTCTGGAAATGATAAGTGAATGTCCAAGTAAACATGATTTCAAAAAAAAAAACCAAAAGAAAGTTAGATGATCCATATCTCACACAAATATGGCACGCTAGACTAGGTCATATTTCCCAAAGAAGGATGCACAAGCTAGTGGGAGAAAGCATGTTTGACTTGTCAGACATAAATTCTCTACCTACTTGTAAGTCCTGTCTAAAAGGAAAATTGACCAAGACTCCATTCAATGGAAAGTGGAACGTGCACATGGTCTACTGTATTTGATCCACACAGACGTTTGTGGCCCGCTAAGTGTTAGCACAAAATATGGGCAATCCTACTTCATTACTTTTACTGATGACCATTCGAGGTATTGGTATGTTTATATGATGAAACACAAATCTGAAGCATTTGAAAGGTTCAAAGAATTCAGATCTGAAATAGAAAACAAGCTAGAAAGAAGTATTAAGGCATTTCGATCTGATCGAAGTGGAGAATACTTGAGTGCTGAATTTTTGGGTTATCTAAAAGAGAATGTGATTCTCACAGTGAACTCCACCAGCAACACCACAATTGAACGGTGTTTTTGAACATTGTAAGAGAACCTTGTTGGACATGGTTCGATCAATGATGAGATTCACTGAATTGCCTACATCGTTTTGGGGCTTTGCGCTTGAAACTGCGGCAATGTTGTTGAATAATGTCTATACTAAAGCAGTGGATAAAACACCATATGAGATATGGATGGGAAAAACTCCCAAATATTCTTACATGAGAATATGGAGATATCTTGCTTACGTGAAGCAGACAGTGGGAGACAAATTGGATAGTAGATCCACTTTGTGCTACTTTGTAGGATATCCAAAGAATTTCTATCATTCTAATGAAGCAAAAGTGTTTGTTTCAAGAAATGCCACCTTTATGGAAAGGAAATTTCTATTAGATAGAAAAGGCAAGATGATAAAACTTGAAGAAATTCAAGATACTCCCTCAACTATAGTAGTTGAACCTAATCTTCAACAACCAGTAGTTGAAGTACAAGCTTCTAAGAGGTCTGATAGGGTTATTAGACCACCTGCTAGATATATGCTTCTTCATGAACAAGACCATGATGATTCTTGTGTTGGATATGATCCAATGAACTTTAAGGAAGCAATATCTGATACTGATTCAACCAAATGGCTTGAAGCCATGCAGCCAGAAATGGACTCTATGTATTCAAACCAAGTCTGGACATTGGTGGATCAACCTGAAGGAATCGTTCCCATAGGGTGCAAATGGATCTACAAAAGAAAGCTTGGGGCAAATGGGAAGGTAGTGACCTTTAAAGCAAGGCTGGTTGCAAAAGATTATACTCAAAGGCAAGGAGTTGACTATGAGGAAACTTTTTCACCAGGTTGCTATGTTTAAGTCCATTAGAATACTATTAGCCATAGCATCATGGTATGACTATGAGATATGGCAAAAGGATGTAAAGACTGCATTCCTCAATGGAGACATCAAAGAAGAAATTTATATGTCTCAACATGAGGGATACACATCAGTAGGAAGTGAGCATAAGGTATGCAAACTTCAGATATCAATATATGGTCTCAAGCAGGCATCAAGGAGTTGAAACCTCAGATTTGATAGCACTATCAAAGAGTTTGGTTTTGTTAAGAATCCTGAGGAACCGTGTGTGTACAAGAAAGTTAGTAGGAGTGCAGTGACATTCATAGTACTTTATGTTGATGATATCCGGCTCATTGAGAATGATGTAGGATTATTTCAATCAACTAAAGTATGTTTGGCCAGTAAATTCTCCATGAAAGACATGGGTGAAGCATCCTATGTATTGAGAATACAAATCTATAGAGATAGATCAAAAGGATGCTGGGGCTCACCCAAGAAATTTATATCGATACCATTCTAAATAGATTCTCTATGGAAGAGTCCAAGAGAGGATACTTACCAATGTGTCATGGTGTTACTCTATCTAATGCAATGTGCCCCAATACTGATGGAAAGATAGAGATGATGACACGTATTTCATATGCGTTTGCCTTGGTAGTATCATGTATGGTATGATATCGACACATCCTGATGTTTCTTACGCTCTGAGTGTTACAAGGAGATATCAGGCAAACCCTGGTACAATGCTTGAAAGGCCGTGAAAGATATTCTTAAGTACTTAAGAAGGACTAAGAATTTGTTCATGGTCTATGGGGTTGGAGAATTGAAATTGGAAGGCTACAAGGATTCTAGCTTCCAATGTGACGTAGATGATTCGAAATCGACCTCTGGCTTTGCATTTATGCTATATGGTGCGGCTGTCTCTTGGAAAGGTTCCAAGCAATACACCGTTCCGGATTCCACCACTGAAGCTGAATACATTGTTGCATCTGATGCAGCCAAAGAGGTAGTTTCGATGAGGAATTTTTTCCAAGAGTTGGACGTTATTCCTAATAGAGTTGATCCAGTCCCTTCGTATTGTGACAACACTGGTGCCATTGCGCAAGCAAAGGAACAAAAGTCTCATCAGCGATCCAAACATGTACTGAGGAAGTTCCACATCATACGGGAGATTTTGGGAAGAGGAGACATATCAGTCAAAAGACTCCCCTCTGCAGATAATGTTGCTGATCCACTTACATAGCCCTTGCCAAGACCATTGTTTCAGAAGCATCGCGAAGCAATGAGATTAAAGTTATGGGTAGTTAGCTCTAGGGCAAGTGGGAGATTGTTAGAGTAGATGCCCTGCAAGCCAACGGTTGGCTAGGGAATTTATTGACTCAAGTGAAATAAACAATCTTTATTTTAATATAATTTAACTTTTAATGATTTCGTTATACTTTATCTGTATACCCATGCAATCATCATAGATAAAGTTCTTGATTATGCTTTAATACAAATGAATCGTAATTCGATGTTGAAACACATTTGTAAACACTGCATATTCTAAATTCGTTCCTAGTCGATTTAGCCGCCTAAAACATGGATAAAGGTCTCTTGATCTCGAAACTAGCATCTGTGATATTGTGTACTGCTTTTCTTGGTAAGGGCTTGGAGATGTCCAAACATGCAGATGGGTAGTCATATGATGATTATACCGAACAACCCTCCCTCGGACTTTCCAAGTGGTTATCATTCATCGAGAGGATAAGTCTGTGGTTATGATTGTACACCAATAGTCTTTACGACCCGGGACAACACTGAGACTCTATATGCTAGGGCTGTGCTTTGACTCGTTTACCGGCTCCAGGAGAGTCATCAGGTGGCGAGGTTGGGTACAGTTGCGACACATATAGGAGCCAGTGCATTGTAGTCGGGGATTCATCGCTCACCTACGGGTGTGGATATCCTGTGTGATCTGATGAAATAAATAGTGCATGGAATCTCTGGCCAGAGTATGAGATGTACGTTAGAGAAGGAGTTCTCAAATAGTACACGCGATGCCACTAATATAGTTATCACATAGTTATCGAATTAATATGCAACCCTCGATGAACCAATGGTGCAGATTCGATCGGGATATATGAGATGAAGAACCGTATTGTACGTTAATCATAATCGACTGGTTCTTACAGGCACTATCAGTGATACCTAGGGGATCATGGGGCGATGCTACTAGACGCTCTTACCATGATCCGATTGGTGCAATCAGAAATGAGTTATGACATTCTTGATCAAGGTGTTGATGAAAAGAATGAGGCTAACTAGGGTAAGCCCGAATAAAGGATTATGTCCTGAATCACAAGGAGTTGTGAACCCACGGCTAGCTGTATCCCTGAACCATTGAGGGTCACACAAGCAGTGGGATCGTTTGTTCCCGTTGAGAGAATAAAGTCAAAGAGTTGAATTTATATATAGTAAACTCAAGGAGTTGAATTTATGATAATTAAATTTTGAGAAAAAATCAAGGAGTTGAATTTATAAGATAGTAAATTCAAGAAGTTGAATTTATGAAATTTGGAGATAATAAATTCAAGGAGTTGAATTTATAGAATTTTAGGATTTAATTTATTAAGCTCAAAAGTTGATTTATTAAATATTAAATATTGGATGTGATACATTCAAGGAGTTGAATTTATAATTTAAATATTAAATTCAAATGTTGAATTTTTAAGGGAATTAAATTAAATGTAATGGGTATATGTATAATGGGCTTGTAGGAGTACAAGACCAACATATATATTATCAAGGTTCTTAATTGGACTTTAAAATATTAATTAATTAATTAAACTAGTTGGATTAGAATAATTAATTGATTAAACCCGTTAAGTATTTAATTTAATTAGGGCCCTAAGATTATATATATGTGTATTAGGCTTAGAGTTTAAATTAATTCATTCATAATTTTTGAAAACCTTAGCCTCCTTTTCCTAAGGATTTTCAAAAACTCTCCCCTCTCCTCTCAAAGAAATTCGGCCACCTCCCTTGAGAAAGTAGGTTGAGCCGTCTCTCTTAATTTTCTCTTCAACGTTAAAACTTCTTCCAAATTTTCTAGTGCAATTTGGAAAAGGATCAAACAATCTAGTCGTGGACCTGATTAGAAGAAAAAGAAAGGAGTCTCTTGAAGAAAGATCGTAGGGATTCATCAGGAGCTAGATCTGTCATATCGGATCAGTTGGTGTCAAGTGATTTAATCACCAAAGGTATAACGATTCTAACATCCTATGTATGTTTTGTTAAAATCATACGAGCTCCCAAACAAATCATATTTTGATTGTCAAAATAAATAAAAATTTTAAAACTTCCGCTGCGTTTGGGCGTGTAGAAAACCGGGATCCAACACATGTTGTACATGGTCACGTTTCAGGTGGGTTTGAACGAGCTAGGGGCAGGTTCTTTGGGCTGGGCTTGGTTAGTAGGGTCCCTAGGTGGGTTGGCTAGGGTTTGGCTTGAGATGGCTCGGGAGTGACTTGAGTATTTTGGGAGATGGCTCGGTGTGTTCGATCATGTGTCAATTTTGAAAATTAAAGAACTAAAATTGAATCCATGGGTCCACGTGTGTGGCTCATGACTTGGAAGGGTAGATTAAATACTAAAAAATTTATGTTTAAAATTTGGGATCAAAATAATGAGTTTTGGAATTATCCGGGATTTAATCGCCGCACGAAACGCTAATTAAAGAATAAATTGAAATGTCTAGTTTTACGCTTCATAAAATTAGGAAAAATTAGGTTTAAGCTTAAATAATTATTAAAAGTCTAAGTTTTTAATTTGAGAATTTTATATTAAGGTTTGGTTTGATTCGGGATTAAAACGCATTAATATGTTTTATTTAAAGATTTATTTAAAAGTCATCAATTTAAGCCAAATAAAAATATGAGAAAATTCTTGTAAGCTTAAATAATTATTTATAATAATCTCATATCATTAAAAGTGAGAAAAAGATAAATTCGAGAATTTTTACGTTCAGTGAGAAAACGGTAATTTTACACTTGGGAAAATACGAAAACGCTTGGCAGTGTCCCGAAAGATCATAACACATATTAAATCATCTTATATTATTTTGATGATAATATTTATTTTTATGATTTATGGTTAAGCTGTGTAATTTAAACTGTCTAAAATGTTATTTTTGAAAAGTTATGCTATTTTATGTCTTTAAAAGAAAATGACAAATATTTTGAGGGGTGTGAATTGACTGTGACAAAAGATATGATTTATGATATATGATTTTATGGGGATGTCGTGAGGGGAAAAGGCGCAGAGGGAACCTCGACGATCGTATTTCCACGGTGGAGCCTAGTGCACACCCCCATGGACCATGTGGAGCTAAGACTGCAGTCGACCAAAAGATAAACGCTAGTCACTTTCAAGGATCAAACTTCACCCAAAATGATATATGATGAAAAGCTTATGATTAAAATGATTTTATGATATATGATTTATGATGATGATTAAAGCTATTTTTAAAGGATTTATTTATGCTTAAGTTATTTTAAAATGATTTTACGATTTATGATTTAATTATGCCAAAATGATTTTTCATGGTTTATTTATGCTCAAAAGGTTATTTTAAATAAAAATATGATTTTTAAATGGATGTGATTGTACATGCATTATTTTTAATGGTTTATTTAGGTTTGTATGATGCATGATTTGATGTTTTATAGGAGGTACTGACGATTGAATGGATCGAGTGTATCAGTTCACACCCGAGGACATTTATGTTTCCGTACTAACTAGATATATTAAGGATTTAAAGGTTAAGTTCATGATTTTTATTAGAGATATTTTTATGCTTAATTTTATTGTTAGCCGATCTTTTTAAAGGTCGATTTAAGAATTTTGGTTAGTCGATGATTTAGGATTTTATTTTATACACTTGAGATTTAAATTGCTAAATATTATGATTCATGATTATGTTAAATTATTTTATTTAGTAATTTTTAATTTAAGATTAGAAAAAAAATCGAGGTTGTTTCAGTATAACATAGCTATCGAATCTAATCAGCAACCCTCGATGAACCAATGGTTGCATATTCGATCGAAATATATGAGATGAAGGGACCGTACTGTACATTAATCATAACCGACTGGTTTTTGCAGGCACTATCATTGATACCTAGGGAATCATGGAGCGATACTACTAGACGCTCTTACCATGATTAGATGGATTTAATCAGAAAATGGTTTCTGACATTCTCATGATCAAATGTTGGTGCATGGAATGCTAGCAAATTTGAGTAAGCCCGAAGAAACGAAATTGTCCTGAATCACAAAGAGTTGTGAACTCATGGCTAGCTGTATCTCTGAACCATTAAATGTCACACAAGTCCTGATTTACTTGTTCACGTTGAGATAATAAATTCAATGAGTTGAATTTATAAAAAATAAGTTTGATATGATCAATCGATATGCTTATAAATAAAGTTTATAAAATCTTATTGAAATTTTGAGAGCATGACTTCTAAAACAGTCAAAGAGAGTGCACCTGCCTTATTTAGTCATTGATGATCTCGAAAGTAAAGTGTGCATCATAATAACAAACAAGTTAAAATTTTCATATCGATGATATTTGATCAGCGATCGGGATTATGATGAGATTAATGCAATGAGAGCATGGATCATGGACTTGTAAGAGTATAAGCCCATTATGCTAATTTATTAAAGTTCAAATGAGCTTTAATAATCAAATTATAATTTAATTGAGTTAAAATATAGCTCATTAAGTTTTTTTAATATAAAATACGGTATTGATTTATGTAATATGGAAATATTCATGATACCATGATTTTATAAAACTTGCACACAAAGCAAAATAATATTAATGCATGATATTCTCATAAATATATGTATTAAAAGAAAACCGAGATTGGCAAAAAAAGTTGGCATGATTTTAGAATCTCTAATTAACTTAATTAATTAGATTAATTAAGTAAATTAAGGATTATAAATAATAAGAATAGTTTTTATTCTTATTGACAAAACAGCATCCGAAAGCTTTTGAAAAGAAAAAAGATTTTTCGGCTCTTTTTTAAAAAAAATTCGTGGGTTGCTCTCGAAATCCCAATTTTTGCAAGAAAAATTCGATTTATAATATTGAGTAAATTCCTTTTTTGTGTTTCATCTCTATACAAAATATTTTCTAATTTTTTAGTACAAGTTAGAAGAGCAACAAGTAAGCCGATGGTAGACCTAATTCGGAGATCGAAGAAAGAGGTTCGAAAAAAGTTCGTAGTGATTTACAACAAGAGCTACTCCGCTAACACCGAAGTAGTTGGTGCTGAATGGATTATTCACTAAGATATATTTACCAATTCCCTATGAATGTTTATTTAATTTAAATCATTCGAGTGTCCAAAGAAAATTTTGAATGTCAAAATAAAATTTAAAACTTCCGCTATTTTTTAGACACGAGAAAAGCGATATCCCGACAGTTTTAGCTATTAATGAATTATAGGTTTCTTGTAAAATTGTTTCACATATTTATATTTAGGAGACGAGCCAACTCAATTTTTATCTACAACAGAAAAACATAATTTTGGCATAAAATATAATATTTTAAACTTCCACCTACTTCAACATTCTAGTCATTACTACATTGTCACAATCAATTTAAACAAAAGAGGTACTAAAGTTTTACTGAAAAGACTGCAATTGCTTGTTCGTTGCTGGACAATAAAAGAAAAGGCTTTTTCAATGTGCCCGAAGGAAGTTCCGATGATATTTTGACAAAAAAAAAATCATGATTATCTATGTGACATTAAATTTGATCTTAATTTAGGAAAATTCCACATGTAAATTGAGTTTTACACATTGCATTTGAAATTACAAAATTATTCATATTTTTTATTTTAAATTTCAAAAAAACATTTAAGAGAATTTAGTAATTTCAAATATAATGTGTAAACTAATGTATAACTCTATGTAGTTGTCTTAATTATTATTTCCGAAAAGAACAAATGAAAGGTGGTGTACTTAAAAGGGAAATGTTTCTATTTCAGTACAAGTTTGTTGTGTTGTGTAACAAAAAAGTGATCCAACGTAGGGGGGTACGATACGGTGTACTGTACTGAATTACGGTACCGTATACCGTACTGAAAATATCGGTATGGAATTTTTTCATACCGATACCGGGAATTCAGTATACCGCACATTCGATATACCGAATTTTCGATATGAAAAAAGTTCATACTGGTACCATACTGACACCGAAAATTTTGTCGTTATATCGAAAAAATTTCGGTGTCAGTACTGTCGATATACCGAATATAAATTTTAAAAATAATAATAATAATAAATTATTATCGAAATACCGAAAAAAAAATATTCCACACCGATACCGATACCGATATCGAAAATTTCGATACCGTACCGAAATTTTCGGTATACCGATTTTTTCGGTAAGCTCGATATTTTTTTTCGGTACGGTATTTCGGTATTCCGATATTTCGGTATTTTTTTCCACCCCTAGTGCAACCCATGTGAGAGGCCGAACGCTATCATTACTCTTTTCATTTATAATTTCGGACAATTTCATTATCCATCACCACATTTTATATTTATTATTTCGAATTTTGGATTAAATCCAAAAAATATGAAACTTAATTTTTGATATAGAAATAATGGCATGGGGTAGTTTTTGCTATTAATAAATGATAGGTTTCTTGTAAGATTGTTTCACACGTTTATATTTGTGAGATAAGTCAAATCGATTTTTTTCCACAACAAAAAATAATAATTTTAACATAAAAATATAATTTTTTAAACTTCCACTTACTTTAATGTTCTAGCCATTACTCCATTGTCACAATCAAGTTCCACAAAATATGTACTAAATTTGTACTGAAAAGCTGTTTTCATTTTTTATATTCGGACAATACCTTTATTTATCACATTTGAAAGTTATTATTATTTCAAATTTTGGATTAAATCGAAAAATTAGAAATTAAATTTTTGATTTAGAAATAATGGCATTTTCAATAATAATGGCATCCGATGGTTGTAGCTATTAATGAAGGATATGTTTCTCATGAGATACATTTATATTTGTGAAACGGGTCAATTCGATTTTTATCTAAAATGAAAGTAATAATTTTAGCATAAAAAACAATATTTTTCCACGTTTCGAGGATCAAATATATGTATCACATAATTGATTCGTAAAACTATTTCATACGAGTTTATATGTATGAATTGAAGTTTTTATGGATACATACAACCTCCACCAATGTAAGGAATTTTTTTTATTGGATTATAAATATGTTATTTACAAAATATATATTCATGAAAGTCTCATATATTTGATTGAATATGCTTGAATTTAACATGTTCTCCATCTCAATCCTATTAAGACATTAAAGCATTATGCATATTTTAGTTAATCGGAGACTGATCTTCTAGTCAATTAATGCATGCACACATTTTCAGAAGAAAAAAGTAATTCTTTTCACTATCATTTCTTATTTTTCCGTCCTGTAAATTGTCATTGTTTATATATATTGAAGGGAGGGCCTGGCCTATTTTTGGGATCTCTGAAACAAACAGCAAGAAAGGCAGAGAAAAGATGCAGACTTCTGTGATTGAGGAAAATGGAAACAAATTTAATTTCTAAATTGCTTTTATAGTATTTTGGAAGATGAAAAAACCTCATTGAATATTTTCCAATCTGGTAACTGATAATAACTCAAAATCAAGCTTTATTTAAGAGTGGATCTGGAAATAAATTTGTCCACAGATTGCTACAAATTGTTGGGGATCGATATAGAGTTTAAAGAGGGGTGAATAAACTCTATTCCTTTGACGATAGTTTTTGCAAAAGGTGCTAGAATCTCGTTAGAGATTGTAGTTGTTCTTGTTATAGTGTAAGTGTCCAGCATATCACAATAATATGTGCGGAAACGATCCGATAGAGTAAGGTGAAAACGGTAATGACAGTAGGCAATAAAACAGTAGTTGTTTCTAGAAGTTCGAAGATAAAATCTTCTACGTCTCTCCTTCTTCTGTTTCCAGAAGGTATCATTAAAAGACTTTGGATTTTACAGTACACCCTTGTACACACCCACTTCAACAGGGCTTATCTTTTGCCCACTGAAACTCTTAGTAACTTAACACAAAATTTAAATACAACAAGGTTCTGGAAAATACTCTTTTTCAGTTTACAAACTATTCTTCGAAATATAGTAAATTGTTTTGCTTGAAGAGATGAAGAAATAGCAGTACAAAATGATCTCCAAAGATCATATATATAATATGAGGCGTGTACTACTTTTCTGCAAGTTTGAGCTTAGAAGATGATGATTTCTCAATGTAGCGTTGGATAGATAAAATGATCAGCGTTCTCTAAATGGTTTTGATCCATATATATAGATAACTTGAATCCAACTTCTATAATAAAAAAACGGCTCTTTTGATTTCTGATAGAAACAACTTTGTTTCCTAAAAAATATCCTACAAAAAGCTTTCAACATAGTCAGTCTTGTTTTATACCAAAACTAGTACAGCGAATTAAATGACTCCGTACAACATTAATGGTGCAATTAATGCTTAGTACTAGGTAAAGTAACGGTAACATTTAAGACTTGAACAATCGAGTGGAATGCTGTTAAGTACTGATCCAGTAGGACTAAGTGCTGCTTCTGTTACACTAAGCCATTGAGTACTAACTAAAGTACTACTTCTGGTAAAGCGAGACAAAAGCTACTGCTTTGCATTATCTTCTGGCTGGTGTTATTCCTACTGGTTTTGATTCTCATCACCACAATAAAATAGGTATGATAATTTCCCCTTTTGCGGTGATGCCAAAATCTGGAAGTTAGTAACAATGATTAATAAAGCAGATAGCAACTAAAACCAGATGATTAACAAGTAAATAAACAGTTTGAACGGAGTTTGTAAAATAGCAAGAAATCCTAGTCATCTGTTCCAATATCTCGGAACAGAGTTTCCTCGTCCTGAGGATCTTGATTTCTGTGGGATGGTTCTGCTTGATTTTCTCCAGTCCTTCCTTCTTCTGATCCTCTTCCTTGTGCTTCCATCATGCCTTCTATTTCCCCCTTTTTGGCATCAGCGGCGTGAAATCTAGTAAGTAAAAGATCAACTCGTCCAGTAAGTGTAATAATGCTGTTATGCAGAATCTCCAGAGTTGGTGTTTGACTCGAAACTTGATCATTCAGAACCTGAATAGATTGAGATTGGGACGCAATCTGAGCATTGATATTTTCGAGTCTGGAGTCCATAGTGTCAACTTTGGTAGAAACAGAATGAAGAGCCGCATCATGAGTAGAGAGGATACGACGAGTATCAGATTGTCCAAGTACAAGGTTAGCACGACTTTCGAGTACATTCTTCCTGAAGAGTTGAGTGTCAACCTCAATTTTTGCCAACGATTCTGTGGTATTGCTGACATACTTCATGACTCGCTCTCTGAAATTGGTGGTGGGGTAGACTTCACCAGCATGGGCATGAGATAAACTCTTGACAGTCTCTGATAGGATGTCAATAGTCCATTTAAGATTATCAATCTCAGATTCAAGATTGAATTGATCTTCCTCTGGGGATGGGCTTCTTTCACGCATTTGTTCTCTAATTTCAGCAATATACGCAATGTGAGAAATTTGAGAGGGTGAGTCAGCAGGAATTACAACTAATGCAGTAGAAGAGACAGGAGCAGTAGGAGCAGTACATGGTGCAGTAAAAAATCTTTCATTAACAGTAGATTGCTCAGCAGCAATGGTTTCAACAGCAGCTTGTTCAATAACAGCAGAATGTTCAGGAAGTGTGCTTTCTTCTGTTTGCACGACTTCGATGGCTTCCAACTGTTCGGCGGGTTGAATCGGATCATTCAAGATCGTGACCATATCCTCTTGATGTTCAGTGGAGAAGATCTCCAAATTTGGCAATGAAGGAGATTGGGCAGCATGCGATTCTTTCTGGGGTTGATCTGCCGATAGGACTGTTGGTTGGACTTGATTCATCAGCTTGAATTGTGTCCGGTGCCGCAGAAACATCTCGAGTGATAGACTGAATGAATTCATCAACTGAAGCCAGTCCTCGAACAGATATGAGAGAAGAAGACTGAGTAGGCAACTTGGAAGATGCAAGAGTACTGGAAACCTTAGCTTCTGTAGGAGCAATAGTTCGTTCCTCAACTGGCTTAATTTGATCAAGATCTGGAATAAGGCCTACTGAATATGGTTCAGAATCTCCAAAAGTCTGTTCTTGAGCAAGAAGTTGCTCATCCATTATTCTCAAATGTTCAGTCCGTGCAAGGATCAGATTTTGATCTTGAGCAGCAGTGGAATCAATGCATCAAAATTAGACTGAAGAGTCTTTAATACTGATTCCAGCTTCTGACGTTTAAGCTGCTCAAAAATGAAGTTGCGGCATCTCGTCGCGTCAATCACATTTTCAGTCTTTGCAAATTCAAAGAACTTTTTCTCATACTTCACCATTCTTCCAAAGACACCTTTTGTTTTGAAAAACATGAGGGGATGGAAGACCCGAACCTTGTGCCATTCATCAAAGAAGGTCATTTCTTCATTAGCTGAATTTTCAATTTTTTCCAAATGAAGAGCAATGCCAGTAGAGACAGATGATTTGGCAGCTAGAAATTGCGGTTCGTCAAAAAGTTTTCCTTTGCCTTTTCCTGTCGATGAGGCAGTCATCATGGGTCGAAAAGCAGAAGACCCGGCATTTGATTCACGAATAACGATTCCAGACACGGGTCTGAAAGTTGAAGCAGTAGATGTTGTGGGAGAAGAAACACCAATTGGTTTTGAGACCGAGGTGGTTGGTGGTGCAGTAGGAACGGACTTCTGGAAACACTTGTCTCAACGGAACAGTGTCCAAATCATAGATGGTTGTTGTCTTCTTAATTCGAAGAACAGTGCGAGCTTTTTTCTTGCTAGGAGTAGGTGGCAGAGATGGTTGAATAAGAGCAGCAGACTCCTCGGAAAGTGTCTTATCAGAATCAGTGGAGATAACCACTCGTTTTCTTTTAATTTTCTTCTGAGGTCCTAGAGCCTCAGCTTGATCATCTCCCACTTCCTTTATCAAAGCAATAAAATCAGCCACGGTTGGCTTTGGTCTCAATGCGAGCACATTATCAGCATTTGCCATTGTGACGTAAGAGGAGTCCAAACCAGAAGTAAGAGCAAAACCAGCATTCTTAAGCATTTGGCTGATCTGCACAGAGAAACAAGAACTCCTCCTAACCACTATTTCCTTCATTATTTTGAACAGAAAACGATTCCAATCCACCTTATATCCAGAAGTGATGGCAGCCATCACTCGAACTTTTTCTTTTGTTAGCCGATCGAACATTCCGGCTTTGACTAACAGCGCTTTGGCAACAATATCGGCAAGTACTTGAAATTCCATCTTCAACGGCTTCTTGAAACAGGATGGAGACCGTTCCTCTCCAGACGGTGAGAAATTCAGTAGAGCAGTAGACATTTCCTCCTTGAAAATTCCAGAAAGTTCATTTATCCCTGAAAAAGGGAGAAAGAAAGTCGATCCAAGCAAAGCAGAATCGATAGAAATTGATATATCACCCTGGGAATACATGATTTTCCATTATTCCACAGTCACCTTAGCATAAAAGTCCAGAAGGACAGTTTTGTATATCACAGCAGGTGCTTCTAAGAATTTTCTGAGTCATGATTTCTCAATAGCTTTGAACATATTGAGAAGATTCTCATCCTTGATAGTGAAGACAGATGCAAAGTTAACTTGCTAAGCATTCAAGGTGTAAACTTCGGCCATTTCTGTAAGTAAAGAGGATTCAAAGAGAATACGAGTTCAAGAGAAAGCAGTAGTCGATAATCAGAATTCTGAAAGCGTAAAAGATAAAAGAGATGAGAGAGGCGGTTAAAATTCAAAAATGTACAGCCGTCAGTGAAACATAAGGACACGTGTCAATATGTTTACGGTTGAGTATTTGAAAAGTTAAACAGAGGATGTCAGTAAAACTAATGATTTTAAAAAGTTTTGAAAAGAGCGGGCTATCCAATTGGTTACTGAAAATAATCAGAAGAAGATTTGTCGTTTTATGATAACGTCTGCTGGAAGTTACAGGATATTGAAATATTTTCAGCACTTTGATGAAACCAGCAGACACGTTGTTTTATCGAAAAGATAAACATTCTATCTATTATTGATAAATCACGAAAATCTTAGTCTGACTAAGATACTGTTCCCCCTAAATCAATACAACTAATAAATGCGACGATACGATTTCTAAGGAAAAGATAGCTGAATCTTGCTATTCGTGTAGTCAGATAGCCGTCTATTCAACTTCCCGAGATTCTATATAAATGCCTGCAAGTTCACAAACTAAGTCATTTAAACTTTTCATCAAATCAAAACAAATGAGCACTTCAAGCGATCTCTCGGAATCTTCTCCAGAGTCAGAATTAGCAGAGGAACTCCAAAGACAACGTCCAGCCTCTCGTAAGCAGATGTTTGAAGACATCCTTTTTCAAGATATGAAGGCTTGGAAGAAATTCCTTGGTTTATAATACGAACAATCAGTTAGATTTTTCATTTTTATTAGGGCTAAGTTGCGGGATAATCCCTTCCACAAACCACGATCATGCGAAGAGAAGGGATTCCAGGAGCTTTTAGATAGGTTCCTGCTTAAGTACTTTGCAACATATAGGTACTTCAAGCTGCTGATATCAACAAATGTAGTAGATAAACTCAATGTAATGCTTCTGGTTTTATTAATGAAAAAATCAGTTTGACATGTTTTGTTTATCTACTGCTTTCATTGAAAGAGTGATATATAAAAAAATATGAGTAAGAAAAAACTCAATCTGTCTAAATCAGTAGAACGATTCGGTTGACTTGAGACTCTTCAACTTCTTCACCATTAAATGCAACATTTCTATAAATAAGATAACAACAATTGTTAAGGAAACAATAAGTCGATATGTCGGATTCAAGCAATTCGGATGCCTGTAGCAGCACTCATGTCCTGGTAACACCAGAGACACTTCCACATCTGGAAACTTTGAAGAAGACCATTGAGGAATATGTCTGGATAAAGGTCATGTCTGTATGGTTCAAAGTGCAGGAGCTACAGAATGTGTATCAGAATGGTTTGGCTTCTACTACTGCTCAACGAGCAAGAGTCAGAAGGTAAAAACCGGAGTTTGAATTTGATCAGGTTCTGAGCTTGCTACTAATAGAGTTCTGCTTCAGATGATGCTTTGGAAGGATTGTCATCTGCTTGAAAAGATTTCCAGTGCAGAATCCTTTAAAAGGATTGGAAGTCACTAGTTGAGTAACTGGATTTTCGAGACAAATGTTCTTCTTCTGCACATGATCTCTTATAAAATGATGTCTGATGTTGATGTGCTTCGTTCTGGAATGAAGTACTGGATTTTGCGTAATTGAAATGGCATTGATATTGTCACAGAAGATAGGTGATTCAGAGGCATGAACTCCGTAGTCTTTAAGTTGTTGTTGCATCCATATTATTTGAGAGCAGCAACTTCCAGCAGCGAGATATTCTGCTTCTGCAGTAGATGTAGCTATGGAAGTCTGCTTTTTACTAAACCAGGAGATCAGCCTATCACCAAGGAATTGACAAAAACCATTTGTGCTTTTCCTGTCTAGTTTGCAACCTGCATAATCAGTATCTGAATATCCAATAAGATTGAAAGATGAATCATTCGGATAGCATAAGCCGACATTTTGAGTTCTTTTTAAGTACTTCAGAATACGTTTAGCAGCAATATAATGAGATTAATTGGGGTTAGATTGAAATCTTACAAAAATGCAAACAACAAATAAGATATCAGGTCTACTGGAAGTAAGATACAATAGTGAGCCAATAAGACCACGATACTGAGTTACCTCTACTGAAATTCCACTTTCATCTTTATCAAGCTTGGTAGATGAGCTCATTGGAGTGGAAGCAGCTCTCCTGCTTCCATACCAAACTTTTTCAGTAGCTCTTTGGTATAGTTAGCTTGATTTATGAAAATTCCAGTATCAAGTTGCTTGATCTGCAGTCCTAGGAATATTGTTAATTCTCCCATCATGCTCATTTCAAACTGATCATGCGTCAATTTAGCAAACTTTGCACACAGTTTGGGGTTAGTTGACCCAAAAATAATGTCATCAACATAAATTTGTACCAATAGAATAGGTTTATTCTTGACTAAAGTGAACAAAGTCTTGTCTACTGTGCCAATTGTAAAATCATGATTGACAAGAAATTGTGACAGAGTGTCATACCACGCTCTAGGTGCCTGTTTTAAACCATACAGGAATTTGTGTAATTTGAATACATGATGAGGTGAAAAATGATCAATAAAACCTGGAGGTTGTTCAACGTAGACCTCTTCTTGTAGTATTAGGAAGGCACTATTCATATCCATTTGATAAACTTTGAAATTTTTAAAAGCAGCAAAGACAAAAAATATTCTGATAGCTTCAAGCTTTGCTACTGGTGAATAAGTTTCATCATAGTCGATTCCTTCCTCTTGTCTGAAACATTTAGCCACCAGTCTTGATTTATTTCTAATCACGTGCCTTCTTAATTTAGTTTGTTTTTAAATACCCACCGGGTTCCAATAACAGCTTGGTGAGATGGTCTAGGTACTAGAAACCAAACTTCGTTTCTTTTGGATTGATTAGTTCTTCTTGCATAGCTTCAATCCAACTTGGATCCAGAATAGTTTCTTCAATTTTCTTTGGTTCATCTTGAGAAATAAAAGCAGCATTCATATATTCATTAAGCAATTTGCCTTCTGGTTCTCAAAGGTGCTGCTGGATTTCCAATAACCAAAGATGGAGGATGTGATTTTCTCCAAATAAAAGGGTTTAAATGGGTTTCTTCCTGGTTTGATATATTTGGATTGATCTCAGCTGAACTAGTAGAAAGTTCTGGATTGTCAGATGCTGGTGCTGGTAAATCTGATGTCTGTACTTCTGGTTCCACTATTGGAATGTCTGGTTCTGGATTTTGAACAGTCTTTGATACTTGGTTCTGTATCTTCTTAACTATCTGGTTCCAAATGAATCATGTCTATCTTGTTACTCAAATTTGACATATTAGAAATTTCAGGAGAACCGATGTCTTCATCGAAGACAACATGAACAGATTCTTCAACATTGAGAGTTCTATTATTGAAGATTCTGAAAGCTTTGCTTACTGCTGAATAACCTAGAAAAAGTCCAGCATCTGATTTTGAATCAAATGCAGATAAGTAGTTTTTACCGTTGTTGAGAACAAAGAATTTGTAACCAAACACATGGAAATAGGATACATTAGGCTTACTCCCTTTTCATATCTCATAAGGAGTCTGATTATGCCTTTTGTTGATCATTGTTCTGTTTTGTGCGTAACATGTGGTGTTGATTGCTTCTGCCCAGAAGCGCTGAGAGATATCTGCATCTGCTAGCATTTTTCTAGCAGCTTCTTTAAGAGTTCTGTTTCTCCTCTCAGCTACTCCGTTTTGTTGAGGCGTTCTGGCAGCTGAATATTCATGATGAATGCCATGTTCATCTAAGTACAACTCAAGAGTTTGTTAGGGAACTCAGTACCCCGATCACTTCTGATTTTAATGATAGAAGAGGATTTTTCATTTTGAATCTTTTTCAGAATCTTGATCAGGAGGCTACTGGTTTGATCTTCTCTAGCAAGAAATATTACCCAAGTAAATATAGAAAAATCATCAATAACAACAAGGGTGTATTTCATTCTCCCTAAGCTCATGATAGGGATTGGACCAAATAAATCCATATGCAGCAATTCCAAACACCTTGAAGTTGATTTACTACATTTGTTCTTGAAGCTGGATTTGATCTGTTTCCCAAGCTGACATGTAGAACAAACATGATTCTTAACGAAATTAATATCAGGCAAACCATCAACTATGTTCTGCTTCTTGAGATTATTGATTGACTTGAAATTCAGATGATTCAATCTCTTATGCCAGATCCAGTGCTTATCAGTAAGAGAGGCAACTAAACATGTAGGAACAGTAGCATGATCTAAGTTCCATGAGACTTTGTAGGTGTTGTCTTCCCTATTTCCAGTTAATACAGTAGACTCAGCAGATCTTTAACTGTGCATATGTGCTTCTGAAAAGCTATAGAATAACCATTATCACACAGTTGACTAATGCTAATCAAATTATAACAGAGATTCTCAACCAATAGTGCATCATTGACAATTATGTTACCATGGATAATCTTACCATTACCCACGGTTTTACCTTTTGAGTTGTCTCCAAAAGTTATCTTTGGTCCAGTACAACTCATTACTTCTGATAGCAGATTTTTCTGTCCAGTCATGTGTCTGGAGCATCCACTATCCAGATACCACGTGGAGCTGCTTACTTTAGCTTTCTTCACCTGTTCCTGCAAACAAAAATTGTAGTATCTGGTACCCAATCTACTTGGGTCCAAGCCTTATTAGTCCCTTAGGAACCCACATTTGTACAATTTTCGGTGATTTTGTACTTCGGGTATCCATAGAGGTGTGTGCAGTAGAGGGTCTGTTATTTCTAACACTATGCATCTTAGAATGTTGTTCTTCCCTTCTGTTTTTGTTGTCTGGCATGTATCTATTCTGAACAGGTCTAGAATTGTAGTACTAGTAGTTTTTGACCTTTATAGAGGGTTGTCCTCGTGAGTTGAATCCTCTACTAGATCCAGAACTCTGGTGAACTTTCCCCTTAGGTTCTACATAACCCAGACCATAATGTTTCCTTTTGTTCGTCTGATTTACATTTCTTTCAACATGAACAGCTGGTACCTCTGGTTCATATACCACACTGGATTTAAGAAAACGAATGTATTTTGTTTTGCTTGTATCCAGATCTGGTTGAGTACTAGTTTCAGAAGTGCTTTTATTATTGTTGAATCCGAGACCACTCCTATCTCCGGATTGCTTCTGCAATTCTTTTACCTTTTCTAATGAAACAGAAGACTTATTCCAAGCATTTACCATAACAGAAAGCTTCTAATTCTTAGACCTCATTGTCTGGTAATTTGCATTTACTCTTTCATTCTCAGTTCTCAACTTACTTATCTCAACTTTTAAATCATTGCAGTTATTCTCTTGTAAACAAGTGAGCTTACTGACTTGATTTTTTTATGTTTTGATTTTCAGTCTTAACTTCCTCGAATGATTGAGAAAGTCTCGAGTACTCCTCTACCATGTCATGCAATGCTTTAATTAAATCAGTTCGTGTAAACTCGTCAGAGTCAAATTCAAATACCTCTGTAGATGTCGAGGTTGATTCAGTGTCTGCAATTAGACATTTTATCTCTTCTGCATCGCTATCAGTAGAATGACTTTCTGAGTCAGAAGATTCAAAACTAGAGTCCGCCCATTTTGATTTGGTTTCCTCAGCAATCATCGCCTTGCGGTCTCTTCTGGTCTTCTTGTAATTTCTTTTCTAATATTTTTTCTTATGATCATCTTTCTTTGGCTTTGGGCAATCAACAATGAAGTGCCCGACTTTTCCACAATTAAAACATGCCATGTCACCAGATGATGAATCTTTCTTGAAGTTTCGATTGGGACCTTGGTATGCTCGATGATTCTTCTTCATGAATCTGGAGAATTTCTTCACAAACAAAGACATTGCGTCACTGCTGATCTGTTCGGCAGTCTTTTCAGATTTGCTATCAATGATGACAAGCATTTAAAGTTTGTGGAAGAACTGCAGCGGAGGTAGAGGAAGTAGTAGCAGTAGTAGTGGCAGCAAAAGCTTTGGTCGGTAAATTTGATGAGGGCTCTTCTCCGTTTCTTACTTCCAGTTCGAACTCATAGGCTTTTAAGTCTGCAAACAAGTCATGAAGATCTAACTTGTTCAAATCTTTAGATACTCTCATAGCCATGGTTTTCACGTCCCATTCTCTGGGTAAGGCTCTCATTACTTTGAGTGCTATTTCTCGGTTGTCGTGCTCTTTACCCAGAGCTGCTAGATCATTGACTAAGCTACTAAATCGTTCATCAAACTCATTTAGATTTTCACCCGCCTTCATCTTTAGATTTTCAAACTTCTGCATGGCTACAGACAGTTTATTTTCTTTTGACTTCTCATTTCCTTCACATATCTGAATGAGCTTTTCCTAGATTTCTTTCGCAGTAGAACACATCTTAATTTTGCTGAAGGTGTTCTTATCAAGAGTTTTATAAAGAATTTCCTTCGCGACATTATCAAGATTTGCTTTCTTGTTATCTTCGCCAGTCCATTCGTTTCTTGGTTTTTCAACCATTTGTGGTGCACCCTCAGTAACAGCAATAGCTGTATTTGGCTTTAAGATCTTTAATGGGCCGTCTGTGATGACATACCACATGTCATCATCTTGGGCTGCAAGATGAGCTTGCATCCGGATCTTTCAGTCATCAAAATCTTCTTTCGAGAACATAGGAACCTTGCTAAAATGTGCCATAACTGTTGCAAATTTTCAGAACAAGAGAAATCTGCTCTGATGCCACTTGTTCAGGATCGATATGGAGTTTAGACGATAGTTTTTGCAAAGGGTGCTAGAATCCTGTTAGAGATTGTAGTTGTTCTTGTTCTAGTGTAAGTCCAGTAGATCACAATAATATGTGCGGAAATGACCCGATGGAGTAAGGTGAATAAAACAGTAGTTGTTTCTGGAAGTTCGAAGATAAAATCTTCTTCGTCTCCCCTTATTCTGTTTCCAGAAGGTATCAATAAAAGACTTTGGATTTTACAGTACACCCTTGTACACACCCACTTCAACAGGGCTTATATTTGCCTATTGAAACTCTTAGTAACTCAACACAAAAGTTAAATACTACAAGGTTCTGGAAAAGACTCTTTTCCAGTTTACAAACTCTTCTTCGAAAGATAGTAAAGTGTTTTGCTTTAAGAGATGAAGAAATAGCAGTACAAAATGATCTCCAAAGATCAGATATATAATATGAGGCGTGTACTACTTTTCTGCAAGTTTGAGCTTAGAAGATGATGAATGATTGGTTCGCGGTTGCTCAATGTAGCGTTGGATAGATAAAATGATCAGCGTTGTTATCTACATGGTTTTGATCCATATATATAGATAACTTGAATCCAACGTCTATAATAAAAAACGGCTCTTTTGATTTCTGATAGAAACAGCTTTATTTCCTAAAGAGGATCCTGCAAAAAGCTTTCAACATAGTCAGTATTGTTTTATATCAAAACTGGTACATCGAATTAAATGACTTCGTACAGCATTAATGGTGCAATTAATGCTTAGTACTAGGTAAAGTAACGGTAACATTTAAAAATTGAGCAATCGAGTGGAATGTTGTTAAGTACTGATCCAGTAGGACTAAGTGCTGCTTCTGTTACACTAAGCCATTGAGTACTAACTAAAGTAATGCTTCTGGTAAAGCGAGACAAAAGCTACTGCTTTGCATTATCTTTTGGTTGGTATTATTCCTACTGGTTTTGGTTCTCTGCACCACAATAAAATAGGTCTAACACAAACTGTGGACCACCCACCAAGAATAAAAACTCGTGAGCCCCAAAAGTTTATTTTTCTTCATATACAAGTGATTTTTGATATGATAAATCATTTTCTTGCTATTTAAACTTTAAATATGTTTATATTCAAATATATCGAATTTGTAAAACCGTTCGCAATAAATTAAAATTCTCAAATATAAATCGGAAGCAATGCGTTGCTTTCAAGTCCTCCCATGAGGAAAATTTATGTTAACCGACATATTGATATCAATATATACTATTCTTAGTCTTTTTCTATATATAATAATTATATTCCATGTTCAAATTATATTACATGTTATATGAACAAAATTAATATTATATTGTTGATGTAGCGTCCAAAATATACAAAGAGGGACACGACTAGGGGAGGTGGTTTGCGCGTGGGATTTTGCGTGCGCTGGGGGATGGTTCGCTGGTCTAGGCTAGGTAAGCAAGGGTCCAGGAAGGTCAGGGTTAGGTCTGATCCAAGGTGGCTCGGGGGCGGCTCGATGGAATCGAGCGTGTGGCTTGATTTACAGGCTATGGTTCGAATGGGCCAATGGAATAGGTAAGTGGCTTGAACCAAGGTTCACGAGGGTATTTTAGGGATGAAAAGCTTATGTTTAAAATTTGAGAAGAAAATATTAAGTTTGGAATCGTTTCGGGATTAAAACGCTCAACGGTTTAGTAGTAAAGAAATAAATCGAAAGGTTCGGGTTTACGTCTACGAAAAATATGAGAAATTAATTTTAAGCTTATACGATGGTTTGGATAGGCTTGAGTCGATAAAAGTAAGAGAACGTCAAAATCAGGAATTTTAGATCCCAAGGACAAAATGGTCATTTTACGTTCTGGGTAGTACAAAAAATTTGGCAGTGTCCCGAAAAATCATAATACATGCTAAATGATATTTTAAAACGTTTATGATGAAAATATGAGAATTTTATGATTTAGAATAAAGCTGTGTAATTTTTACTGTTAAAATGCTATTTTACGAATTTGGAAAGGACACTATATTTTATGAAAATAAAGGAAGAAAAATATTTTGAAGGATGTGAATTGACTATGACAAATATGATATGATATATGATGACTGGTAATATCGTGAGGGAGAAGGTCCAGAGGGAGTCTGTTTAAGGGAAAAGTCCCCAGAGAGAGCCCGACGATCGTATTTCCAATTACGGTAGTGCCTAGTGCTCGTCCCCATGCGCAATGGTGAGCTAACACTGATCAGTCGATCACATGATACAGCTAGTCACTTTCAAGGATCAAATTTCATCTAAAATTATATATGATGATGGAAAGTTTTACGATTAAATGATTTATGATTTATTTATCATTACAAGCTTATTTTAATAAAAGTATAATTTTAATGCTTGTGCCTGTATATGTATTATTTGTTACATATGGTTAGAACGTGCTGAGTCATTAGACACACTAGGTTTGGATGGCTGCAGGTGAGGTTGTTATTGAAGGAGGCGCTGACGCTTGAGTAGATCGAGTCCGAAAGTACACTCCCGAGGGACATTTATTTTCCGCTTTAGCTTGCTAGTAGAAGTTTTGAAATAAAGATTTTGAGAATGATTTATTTAGAGATTTTTATGTTTTATTTTGAAGTTAGTTTTGATAATGTTAAAGGCTGACGTAGGATTTTTGTTAACTGACGACTTAAGGATTTTTATGCAATTAAGAATTTTAAATGTTAAATTAAATAATTTTTTGGATGTTGGAAATGTTGAGTTATTTAGTATGCAAGTTTCGATTTTTACAAAAAATAAAAATAAAAATAGTAGGATTTTTAAGTTAAAAATTAGTAGAAGTTTTAGTTGATGAGTTGTAATTCATTTAATACTAAAATTTTTAATTTAAGATGAAGTTTTTAGTTTGGGTGTACAGTGTGCTCCCCAACTCAAATAAAAAAAAGAAGCCATTTTCCATAATAATTAAATGTTTAGATAGGGTCTGGAACATATTATTTTTTATTTTTGAAAATGTTTGGAACATATTATGAGATACGAGTACATTGTCAGTTGAATATTTCATGAAATAATTGTTTAGCTGGATATCTTAGATATATATCCAATATTAGACCGTATTGAACATATAGTATCAAAATATTGTTTTTTTTTTTAAAAAAAACTATTCAAATGATGATGGATGGCTTAACGAAGTAGTGTTTTATCAAATATTTTTTAGACAAATTATTAATATTGAGATGTGGCCGACCCGAGCATACAATACGGCTTTTTGGATTTGTGTTTCTTCTCGATTTTGTGTTAGTTTAAGTTACATCTGAACCATAGAAATGGACGATCATGATCACGATGCGAACACTTTTTACTTTTCTCAGATATGTGTTTGTACATATTGGCATTCAAACCGTTGAAATGATCTATCAAATCAACTCGTAGTCGAGACTTGAATAGTAACTTTCGTTACTCGGTAAATTCTTTTTCCAGCCCAGCACTCGCAGCTTCACTTCAGGAGCAGCCTCAACAAAAGTGGAGGGAAGATAGGGAGTTTGTTGAACAGCACGGCCTAGGACTACCACGGAGTACTAAAAGGGAAAATATATATGATTTATGTTCTGATCTATATGTTTCTTTCTAAACCGCTGACAAACACATAATGCATTATATACTTGGACAGTTTCACGAATTCTACATATTAATCAACACGCAATCTCCTAAAACATAAATAATAATAATAATAATAATAATAATAATAATAATAATAATAATGAAAAACAGTCATGGGGAATATTTAATTCAATCCGAAGAACTAGAAAGTCACGTGAAAAGATAAATTCACGTGGAAAAAACTTCCCCAACAAACTTTTGATTTCCTATATTCTTGCCAGAAAAAAAGTCATTTAAATCCCGTGACTTTAATTGTTCTTTGTATTAGTTTTGTAATTAGTCAAACTTAGGTATTGATCTTTTAACTTGTAAATTTTGAGTATTTTTGTCCGATTTTAACCCAAGTGTCCAATTTCAAGGGGCTATAAAATCCGATCATATGACAACAAATCTATAGATTTTGTCTTATTTTTTTTGTTTGTCGTGAGTTTTCTCTTGTTATAGTAGAATATTTTATAATTTCGATTTGATTTCGTGGAATTTTATGTAGCATTATAATATTATTATTTTCCACTAAATTAAAAATCCTCAAATTTCTTGTCATGACATAATAGTTTTAGTTATTAATTTTTATTCATTTTTCGTTCTCTAAAATTTGATAAATATGTTAATTGTGTAGCAATTTTCAAAGTTTAAGGACTAAAAGTGTTGCGTTGAAATATTTAGAGATACAAAATATTTAAGTATGACAATAAGAGGACTAAAATGTATTTTTCTTGGAGACAAGAATATGACATTTGTTCCTATTACTGTTACTGGTAACCCTGTCCAGAATTCAAACAATTAGACAAGGAAAAATTCAGGTTGAAAAGCCGACTAATATGTATTATTTACTTAGGATCCGAGTAAAATGAACACGGAGATTTAGGATTGATTTTGACAAGATGTTGAAGTTTTAATGCAAATTTTCTTATTTTAAAAGTAATATTCCACGATATAATTAAATAAATACATTACATTTTAATATTATTATTTATATATCAAATAAATTAAAAAAAAAACCTATAAACGTGGTGGTTTCCACTATATAAGGTGAGACTAGCTTGACAGATTTCCATTCCACGATCGAGAAGCATGGTATGTTCCTTTTTCTCTCAAATAATGAATAATTATGTATCTTTTAATAGTCGATATTTAATCATTGTAGGAGAGAATCCCAGTTGTTCCCCAAGGTCATACTGCCGCCGCTAAAGACCTTTTGGATGCCGGACTCGCTAAAAAAAAAGAGATAAGAAATCTGGAAACTGAAATTGAAGGCAAGCGAAGAGAGTTGGAAAACCGTGCAGCGCAAGGGCACGATTTTGAAGTGAGGCAGAAGAAGGACCATGTCAATTGTGTGCGCATTTTGCTACAAATGTTGGCTGTGTTTTAGGAATAATATCGGTTTGGATTTTAGAAATATATGTTTCTGAAGATACAAATATATATGTTTTTTAGAAGTAAGTATCAACAAACGTTATTTTCAATTATTTTATTGTTTATAATCTCAGTGGATCTTCGTAAACAGGTCACTTACTTGATTTGCCGTCTAGCCTTGCGTTGTCGATTTAGGTAACTCACATCTTCCACCTGTTCGATAAAAGTTCATAGCAAAGATGGTGAGAAATTTATCCAACAATTTATATATCACCATCCCCTGTTGAATCGTCACTAAATTCATAAAAAACTAAGGATAGAGTAAATAATTGAGCAAAAATCTTCACCGTGCACGTAGATGGCATCGAATGTACGAGTTGAACTGTAAAGTTTGGATTTTTACATAAATTTTACATTTTTGTAAAATGGCTCAATCTTTTTCTGTTGAAAGAAACATATTTAGGGATAAAGACAAATATTGAAAATATTGTAATAATAATTTTGTTTAAAGTAGTGTTGATTGAAGAGCCAAAATCTACTTTAAAATATGTACTTAAAATTTTTTAGTTTGAAATATGTCGTACATCACACAGTAGGTGTTGGACACCACTTATTTGAAAGTAGAATTTATGAAATATCACTAAAAAAAACTGTTGGATTAGCGATGGGTATAAGAATAGCGACGGTTTTTGAAAAACCGCCCATATATAGCGACAGATTTTCATAAAACCGTCGCATAGCAAAGGTAGCGACGGTTTATCAATACATCGTCGCTAATATTGCGACTGTTCGAACAAATGTGTCGCCATTTTTTGCGTCAGGTTTTTTCACCGTCGCCTTTGGCGACGTTTATATTTAACTCCGTCGCCAGGCGACATGTTTTGGCGACGGTATATTACAATTGTGCGACGGTATATTACAAGTCCGTTGCAATATTAGGCAAAAGTTTTAGTAGACCGTCGCAGCTAGCGACGATTTTGTACTACCATAGTTAATAGCGACGGTTGTGCTCAAACCGTCGTCGATTAAAAATCGTTGCTATTGACAACTATTTAACTCAAAACCGTCGTTAATGACGAAGTTTTTGCAAACACTACCGCTATGATTCTTATATATACCGAGCTTCGCGACTAATGATTAAAAAGTATCGACATACATTAAAAATTCTTACATAGATTAGAAATGCTGACTTGTAGCTGTCATACAAAAATTGTACCAATATAAACGAAAATTAAAATTTAATATATCAAAACAAAACTTTTAAAATCTAATTTATGAAGAAAAATTAGACAAGTTATAATCTAATTGTAAATATAATAATATATTATTAGTAAACTACCAAAAGACACCAAGCTAGTGTAATAGAGATCATTTATTTCACATTTTTCTCATTAAAAAAATATTAAAGAGTGTATTTCATAATTTCTTGCTAGGAAACATTTTATAATCTTTTTCATGCTAAAACCGTCGCTAACGGCGAAAGGTACCTCGACGCCGTCGCTAATAGCGACGGTTGTTATACTCTGGCTAACTTCAACCGTCGCTCATAGCGACGGTGTTTAATATCGTCGTTATTAGCGACGGGGTAATATTCTGTCGCCAAACTAGATCGGCGACGGTATAACTAAAACAGTCGCTACCGGCGACGGTTACATTCTTAACCGTCGCTAATTGCGACGGGTTTGGATAAAACTGTCGCTAAGATTCTATATATACCGAGGTTCGCGAACATTTTCTTTACGCGATTTTCGTATTTCTTCTGTGGTAGTAGCAAAACTCTATCAAGCTTTTTGCCTTTTCTGTTTTTTTATTTTGTACTAACTTTTTATGTATTAATTTCGTAGATTTGCTCGTCGGTATGATCTTCCAGTTTTACGTGGATCTGCATATTTTTGCACACTCAGGTTTTTAAAGTGTTTTCTATACAGGAAACTTAATATTTAATTTTTACATTGTAGTTTATTTATGAATTTTAGTGCAGTATTTTATTTATGAATTTTAGCGTAGTAGATTATTAATTTTGTAAATCATGCCTGAGTTGTTTTTTACTATATAGATAGATTAAAAGCCGTCGTTTCATTAAACTACCGTTTTTTGAAAGACCGTCGGTTAATAAAGCAACGGTTTTTCACAAGCGTGTTTTTCACAAACCGTCGCTTTATATAGCGACGATTAAGTTAAACCGTCGCTTAAATTAGCAATGTTTTGTATATAATCATCGCTTATTTTAGCGACGATCTATATGTAACCGTCGTTAAATAGCGACGTCCTGTTAATCTAAACCGTTGCTAAATAACAACGATGTTGTTCAACCAAATCGTCACTATTTGTAACGGTTATTGAGAAACCGTCGCTATAAGAAGGCGACGCAACCTCCGGTTACGGACCGTCAAACCGTCGCCTCACTGTTTTAGCGACGGTTTGAACCGTCGCTAGTCCCCCTTTTTTTGTAGTGTATGTATTTTTAGTTTGAGATGTTTGAGGTCGTTGTATCGAAAAAATTATTAGATTTCTACGTTGCGGAATCAAAAGAGAGTTTGCTACACTTCAAGGGTTTCTAGTTTTCTCGGGTATTTTGTATGTGGCATAACTGAAATGCTTGGATGATTAATTTTGTAAGGTCCATTGGATTTTATTAAGCTGTTAGCTTAGGCTACAAATTGGTGATCAAATGAGTATTTTTCTTGCACTATTTTTAGACTGTGGTGGTCATGTGTGAAGGGCATAAGTTGAAAAAGTGGCTTTATATGGTACCAGAAATAGAATGCAATGATGTCAAAATATTTATACATATACGTTGATGAAGATAATGGTGGTTATGTCACACAACTATCTTCCTCTTATTATTTATGAGTCGTGATCTACTTTGTCTGGCTTGTCATTTGAAATTTAACTCAGTGTTGGCGTCTAAAACCGGGAGGGGACGCGAGAATACTACGGGATCTGCTCTGGAAAATGGAAATCGCTACCAAGAAAAAAACAGTATGCCCGAGACTAGGAAATTCTGTAGATGTGCATCTTCCTTAATCTTCCCCATTGTTTATCATGAAAGGTATAACCCACGTCATACATGTACTTGGACCAATTATGGCTCCCACATAACGCAATCTCCTTAACATAAAAAAAATGAAAAACTGTAATGAGGAATATTTAATTCAATCTGAAGCACTAAGAAGTCACGTGAAAAGAGAAATTCACGTGGAAAAAATTTCAACAACAAACTTTTACTTTCGTATATTCTTGCTAGAAAAATAGTCATTTAAATGTCGTGGCTTTAACTTTTCTTTGTATTAGTTTTTTAATTAGTCAAACTCAGGTATTGATCCTTTAACTTGTAAGTTTTGATTATTTTTGCCGATTTTATTCCAAGTGTCTAATTTCAATAGGAAATTGTTGATTAGGCTATAAAATCTGATCATATGACAACAAATCTATAGATTTTGTCTTATTTTTTTGTGTTTGTCATGAGTTTTCTCTTGTTTTAATAGAATATTTTATAATTTCGGTTTTATTTCGTGGAATTTTATGTAGCATTATAATATGATTATTTCCCAATTAATTAAAAATACCCAAATTTCTTGTCATGACATTTTAGTTAATAATAATTTTTATTAATTTTCGTTCTCTACAATTTGATAAATATGTTAATTATGTAGCAAGTTTCAAAGTTTAAGGACTAAAAATGTTGCATTAAAATATTTAGGGATACAAAATATTTAAGTATGACAATAAGAGGACTAAAATGTATTTTTCCCGGAGGCCAGAATGTGACATTTGTGCTTATTACTGTTATTGGTAACCATGTCCAGCATTCAAACAATTAGACTAGGAAAAATTCAGGTTGAAAAGCCGACTAATATGTATTATTTAATTAGGATCTGAGTAAAATGAACACGGAGATGTAGGTTTGATTTTGACAAGATGTTGAAGTTTTGATGCAAATTTTCTTATTTTAAAAGCAATATTCCACGATATAATTAAAGAAATACTATACATTTTAATATTATTATTTATATATCAAATAAATTAAATTAAAAAAAACTAAAAACGTGGTGGTTTCCACTATATATAAGGTGAGGCTAACTTGGCAGATTTCCATTCCACGATCGAGAAGAATGGTATGTTTCTTTTTCTCTCAAATAATGAATAATTATGTATATTTTAATAGTTGATATTTAATCATTTTAGGAGAGAATCCCCGTTGTTCCGCAAAGTCATACTGCCGCCGCTAAATATCTTTTGGATGCCGGACTCGCTAAAAAGAAGAGATAAGAAATCTGAAAGCTGAAATTGAAGGCAAACGAAGAGAGTTGGAAAACCCGTGCTGCGCAAGGGCACGATTTTGAAGTGAAGCAGAAGGACCATGTCAATTGTGTGCGCATTTTGCTACAAATGTTGGTGTGTTTTAGGAATAATATCGGATTGGATTTTAGAAGTATATGTTTTTGGAGATACAAATATATATGTTTTTTTAGAAGTAAGCATCAAGAATTAAAAATAACGTTTGTTGATACTTACTTCTAAAAACATATATATTTGTATCTCCAGAAACATATAATTCTAAAATCCAAGCCGATATTATTCCTAAAACACACCAACATTTGTAGCAAAATGCGCACACAATTGACATGGTCCTTCTTCTGCCTCACTTCAAAATCGTGCCCTTGCACAGCACGGTTTTCCAACTCTCTTCGCTTGCCTTCAATTTCAGCTTCCAGATTTCTTATCTCTTCTTTTTTAGCGAGTCCGGCATCCAAAAGGTCTTTAGCGGCGGCAGTATGACCTTGGGGAAAAACGGAGATTCTCTCCTATAATGATTAAATATCAACTATTAAAAGATACATAATTATTCATTATTTGAGAGAAAAAGGAACATACCATGATTCTCGATCGTGGAATGGAAATCTGCCAAGCTAGGCTCACCTTATATAGTGGAAACCACCACGTTTTTTTTAATTTATTTGATATATAAATAATATTAAAATGTATAGTATTTTCTTTAATTATATTGTGAAATATTGCTTTCAAAATAAGAAAATTTGCATCAAAACTTCAAAATCTTTGTCAAAATCAATACTAAATCTCCGTGTTCATTTTACTCGATCCTAATTAAATAATACATATTAGTCTGGTTTTCAAACTGAATTTTTCCTTGTCTAATTGTTTGAATGCTGGACATGGTTATCAATAACAGTAATAAGCATAAATGTCACATTCTTGCCTCCGGGAAAAATACATTCTTTTATTTTCATACTTAAATATTTTATATACCTAAATATTTCAACGAAACACTTTTAGTCCTTAAACTTTGAAAACTGCTACACAGTTAACATATTTATCAAATTCTAGATAACGAAAATGAATAAAAATTAATAACTAAAAATATTTTGTCATGACAAGAAATTTGGAGATTTTTAATTTAGTGGGAAATAATCATATTATAATGCTACATAAAATTCCACGAAATCAAACCGAAATTATAAAATATTCTATTAAAACAAGATAAAACTCACGACAAACACAAAAACATAAGATCGGATTTTATAGTCTAATCAACAATTTCCTATTGTTGATTAGGAAATTGTTGTCATATGATCGGATTTTATAGCCTAATCAACAATTTCCTATTGAAATTGGACACTTGGGTTAAAATTGGACAAAAATAGTCAAAACTTACAAGTTAAAAGATCAATACCTAAGTTTGACTAATTAAAAACTAATACAAAAAAATTAAAGTCACGGGATTTAAATGACTTTTTTTCTAACAAGAATATATGAAAGTAAAAGTTTGTTGGAGAAATTTTTTCCACGTGAATTTCTCTTTTCACGTGACTTCCTAGTGCCTCGAATTGAATTAGATATTCCCCATAACAGTTTTTCATTTTGTTATGTTTAGGAGATTGCGTTATGTGGCCCTTAAAGCATAGTCATTAGTGGCCCCGATGATTGATTGAGATTTGATGACGCTTTGTGTACGCTATCATACGAGTATCTCTGATTGAGGCCAGTGCTCGAGCATTGATTTGATAGCGATTCGTTTGATTCTGACATGTGCTCAGTGGATGGGCATTTGACCTGACACCTCCACGACATACATGCAATGCATATCGTATATCTTTGTTTAGATACTTGTGGTATATATTGTGGTTCTCACCCAGAGGGGGCAGTTGTTGTCCTTGTATGTTGACAATGATAGGTACTCCAGGATATCAAGAGACTGGATATGGTACTTCTGGAGGGAGTTATATCTCAGTTGAGGTTTAGTGGTCTATCCCAGTAGATGTATATGTATTTATATATCGGGGCATGTCCCGAGGATATGCGTTTTTTGTATGTGGTTGGTTTTGACTTTGTGTGGGCATATTTTATGATGTGAGATGAAATACTATTTTTAGTATTCAAAGAATATATTTTGGGCTCATTGTAAAAAAAATTTTAACTCGTTTTTCACTAATTAACCTTAATCAAATTATATTGTAATAACGATTAGGAGTTAAGAGCCCCATAGATACAATATACATATGGTTTTGAAAGAAAAATTACTATGCATTAATTATTTCAAATTAAAGTAATCTCGAAATAACATGCATTTGAGGTCAAACATTTGTGATTATTAAATGATAATTTAATATTCATCGGAAAACATTCTTTAAGTTATAATTTTTAATATTCAACCAATTTTTTTTAAAAAAATTAATAAACTAATTAAATATTGTATCAATTTTTTTGGCGGAAATTTTCCTATTTTAGAAAAAACTCTGCATTTATATATATATATATTGATAGTTTATAATTTTATGAAATATAAGTTGGGTGATCCAAATTTTTCTAAAATGGCTTATAATTTTTTTCTGAAAAAATTAATGACGACCTAACTTTTTGGCAAAAACAATTAGACAAGGAAAAATTTAGGTTGAAAAGCCGACTAATATGTATTATTTAATTAGCATTCGAGTAAAATGAACACGTAGATTTAGGATTGATTTTGACAAGATGTTGAATTTTTTATGCAATTTTTTTTTCTTTTAAAAACAATATTCCACGATATAATTAAATAAATACTATATATTTTAATATTATTATTTATATATCAAATAAATTAAAAAAAAAACTAAAAACGTGGTGGTTTCCACTATATAAGGTGAGGCTAGCTTGGCAGATTTTCATTCCACGATCGAGAAGCATGGTATGTTTCTTTTTCTCTCAAATAATGAATAATTATGTATCTTTTAATAGTTGATATTTAATCATTATAGGAGGGAATCTCCGTTTTTCCCCAAGGTCATACTGCCGCCGCTAAAGACCTTTTGGATGCCGGACTCGCTAAAAAAGAAGAGATAAGAAATCTGGAAGCTGAAATTGAAGGCAAGCGAAGAGAGTTGGAAAACCGTGTTGTGCAAGGGCCAGTGGGAATTTTATTAAGCTGTTAGCTTAGGCTACAAATTGGTGATCAAATGAGTATTTTTTTTGTACTACTTTTGGACATTTTTCTTGTTGCGGTGGTCAGTGTGTGAAGGGCATAAGTTGAAAAGTGGCTTTATATGATACCAGAAATAGAATGCAAGGATGTCAAAATATTTATACGTATACGGTGATGAAGATTATGGTGGTTATGTCACACAACTATCTTCCTCTTATTACTCGTGATGTGATCTACTTTGCTTGGCTTGTCATTTGAAATTTAACTCAGTGCAGGCGTCTAAAACTGCGAGGGGACGCGCGAATGCTACGAGATCTGCTCTGGAAAATGAAAATCGCTACCAAGAAAAAAGCATTATGCCCGAGACTAGGAAATCCTGTAGATGTTCATCTTCCTTAATATTCCCCATTGTTTATCATGAAAGGTATAACCCATGTCATACATGTACTTGGACCAATTATGGCTCCCATGAATTCAAAGATGACTATATTAAGCTTAATCGTCTATGTTTGAAGTGTTTATGCCTATATTATTAGAATCTGGAGATTCCAAGGCTAAGCCATTCAAGGGTTCGGAAGAAAGGCAGCTACTAACGAGTCGGGCAAGACAAAAAAAGAAAGTACGAGGGATTTCAACATAACGTTAAGACTGGTATAAAGCCTAATGACACTTCAACTCTATCTTCTTTTGACCATCTAGTTTGAGATCCTATAATGCAATAACGTTTGTAATTTGAGGAATGGGCTTCCCATTGAATTTGCTACAATAATAAGATCATCTGAGGACAATTACCAACCTATCTCCCGTGTGAAAGCATATGTGGGCAACGACCCTTAAAATTTAAATTCCATAAGATTATAATTTTAGGTACAGAGAGATGCTATCATGCAACTAGTAATAGTTACATGTAAGAAAATCAAACACAACACAGTTTCCACAACAATTTTCATCAGTAACTTCATAAAGATGATCATATCCAGAGGAGACACATGGCCTGAAAGATTTAGAGATTTAGCTAATGTGATGGGGTTGTATTCCGGTCGTCCACCTTTTAGTTACCAATTTCCGAATCCTTGGCAATTAAACACACCGATAATTACACAAGATAATTTATTCAAGTTCCACATCTTCATTAGACTGCCCATGTCAATGCGATTACGTCAGTCTACGAATTCAAAGACAAAACTGAAATTTTCTCGTTTTTACCTTTTGCCCTCCATGACTGTCTACAAATAAGCAATCTGGTGTCGGTCATCCAATTCCATAAATTTTTGTTGAGCCATCTGGCAATACCAGCTTCTCAAGTATTTTCAGTGGTGCCTTCCTGGTTTGTCACTACAATAGTGATGAATGATGCTTATCCAAAGGTTGCCCCCTCTCTCTCTCTCTCTCTCCCTCTCCCGGATGACACTATAATTAAATATTATAAAGGAAATTGAGGAGTATGAGAAGATCATATTGAAAGATTAACCAATCTAATACTTAATTCCCACGAAGACCTAATTGATAACGAAGCTCAATGGACTCCTCAAGTCCAGTTCCATAAATTTTTGTTGTGCAATTCCTTCCAGGTTGGAATCATAAACGGTGTATCTGCTCTCTCATGATAATTTTCCTTGTTGTAGCAGAACCTGGTGAACCCCCTACTATTTGACTTGATAAGCAGTTGTTTCTTCTCTTATGAAGTTTCTAGCAATAGTCGAAAACTATTCGATGAATACACTCTTGTTCCAGTCAAAAGTTATGTCGAAATAACTACTTAACTGCAACCACAAATGATGTTCGGTTATTCAAACACATTGAAGTCCGACGCTCGTCGGACATTCTCAACAACCATTATAACAAGAAGAGATGCTATGATGAGTTTAACTATCTAGACACATGGAATCGAAACATGATAAATCACAATCCCTGCACTCTTTTCATGAGGCCCGAATTCCCATATTGATGCTAAAATCTAGAAACGTGACAAATCGCATAAGGGGCTCGACGATTTGAAGGTTCTATTGGCTGGGAGAAACGACATCCAGGTGGAAACCCCATAGAAAATGAGATTTATTGCACGACTCGTGGAATTTGGATTCACAGGCGATGTTGCCTTCTTTTTTGAGATGACGCCTAAAGAAATTGCTGATTTCATCCACATTTACAACTTTGAAGGATGATTGGTGAGTCTAATTAAATATAATTGGAGCAAATTAAGTGAAATCGCATGTTCAAAATTTTGAAGACCTACCGACTTGAGGTAGAATTCGTAGTTGATCAGATATTGAGATTTGTAAATGAAACAGTAAAACTTTGTCGTTTGTTGCTTGCAATTTGTAAATGATGAACAATTGCAAGCAAAATTCTAATAATAATTCATCTTCAAAATTCATTTACAAATCTCAAAATCAATTACAAATTCTACCTGTCACTTATGTCTTCAAAATTCTGAACCTGCGATCTCATTTAATTTACCCCGATTATCTCAATTGGACTCATCACTTGTCCTTTAAAATTGTAAGTGTCGATGAAACCAGTAATTGATTCAGGCGTCGTCTCAAAAAGAAATGCAACGTCACCTGTGAATCCAAATTCGACGAGTTCTCCGATGAATCACATTTTCTCTTGGGTTTCCACGAGTATGTCGTTCTCTCCGCCAATAACACCTTCAGATCGCCCAAATCCTATTGCGCTTGTCACGTTTCTGGATTTTCGCATCAATCTGAAAATTCAGGCCATGCAAGCTGATGAAGGAAGTGTAGGGATTGCGACTCATCGTGTTTAGATTTAGGAGTTAACACTATTCGTGAATTTACAATATAAAGAACAATTTGTCCATTTATACTAAAATAAATAAATAAATAAATAAAAGGGGCAGAGGCGCGGCGCATTTCAGACAGTAGAATCCAAATATCTATTATTATAATCTGGAAATTCAAGCCATGCAAGCTGATGAAGGAAGTGTAGGGATTGTGACTAATCGTATTTAGATTAAGGAGTTAACACTATTCGTAAATTTACAATATAAAGAACAATTTGTCCATTTATACTACAATAAATAAATAAATAAAACGGGCGAAGGTACAGCGCATTTTAGACAGTGGAATCCAAATATCTATTATTATATTTATATATATATTTTATTATATATAATAATTATGGTGTGATTTTAAATTTTTTTAAAACTGTTTTTATTTTATCAAATTGATTTTACAATAGTATTTTTTTATATTTTATATTTTATCATGTCATTTCAATTTTAAAAAACTTTATTTTTTGCGGAATATAAGCATCGTGTATGCCACGATATACTAATATTAATAATATAAAAAAAATAAAATCTTTTTTCTTTTGAAGAGAAATATATAAACGTTATATGTATTTAATTTTTTTTTTAAATTTGGTTGAGAATTAAAAGTTATAACTTAAAGAATGTTTTCCAATGAATATTAAATTACCATTTGATAATCACAAACGTTTGACCTCAAATGCATGTTATTTCGAGATTACTTTAATTTGAAATAATTAATGCATAGTAGTTTTTCTTCCAAAACCATATGTATATTGTATATGTGGGGCTCTTAACTCCTAATCGTTTATTACAATGTAATTTGATTAGAGTTAATTAATTACAGCGAAAACGAGTTTAAATTTACAGTGAGCCCAAAATATATTCTTTGAATACTAAAAATAGAAATTCATCTCACATCATAAAATATGCCAACACAAAATCAAAACCAACTACATACAAACAACTCATATACTCGGTTGCTAAAATAGGAAAGTTTCCGCCAAAATTAATTGATAAAAAAATTAATACAATATTTAATTAGTTTATTTAATTTTTCTTTAAAAAATTTGGTTGAGAATTAAAAGTTATAACTTAAAGAATGTTTTCCAATGAATATAAAATTACCATTTGATAATCACAAACGTTTGACCTCAAATGCATGTTATTTCGAGATTACTTTAATTTGAAATAATTAATGCATAGTAGTTTTTCTTCCAAAACCATATGTATGTTGTATCTGTGGGGTTCTTAACTCCTAATCGTTTATTACAATGCAATTTGATTAGAGTTAATTAATTACAGCGAAAAACGAGTTTAAATTTACAATGAGCCCAAAATATATTCTTTGAATACTAAAATTAGAAATTCATCTCACATCATAAAATATGCCAACACAAAATCAAAACCAACTATATACAAACAACTCATATCCTCGGGACATGCCCCAGTATATAGATACATATACATCTACTGGGATAGACCACTAAACCTCAACTCAGATATGACTCCCTCCAGAAGTACCATCTCCAGTCTCCTGATATCTTGGAGTACCTGTCATTGTCAACATACAAGGACAACAACAGCCTCCTCTGGGGTGAGAACCACAGTATATACCACAAGTATCTAAACAAAGATATATGATTTGCACTGCATGTATAAGTAATAAATTATAGTATCACAAAAAGATATATGAATTTTTTTAACTATATGTGCAATAATAGAATAACTAACATATTTTATGGGTTTTTTTAACAAAGAATTGAAAGTAAAGAGTTTAATTTTGATTTTAAAAGATAGTACGATTTCAAAAAAATATGAAAAAACAATCATCTATAACGAATATATATATGTTATAGGCATAATCAATGTTAGTCTACAAAAGATCGATATATAGAATTTATCATCCATGATATAGAATTGTAAAAATAAAAAGTTAAAAAAATTCTTTAGGAGGTTAAATTAAATATTATAATTTATATTTTACTATCAATATTACTATTTCATTCATTTTAATATTGTTTTTATGAGTTTGTCACAATGATTTTAAATTGATAATTATTTATCTTTAATATGTTCGTTTTTGTAGATTATGATTTATATATTGATAAAATACATTGGTTGATTTTTATGTTATTATGCTTCATACGTGGTGTTTGAATATATAATTTATTTTAAAAATTTGTTTCAGTTCATTTTGTTCTATATATTATGTTCATTACAATTTATTATAACGTAAAATCAACTGCTTGAATTTTATTTTGGAAACAATTTTGAAAGTAAGTTATATAAATTCTTATAAATTGTCTAATATGATAAAAGATTAAGCCCAGATAAATAACAAAATGAATCAAATTATTTTTTATAAAATCAAATTTTTTTAATTTTATAATATAATTGATATTACGTGCAATGTACGTGCATCATACTAGTACCTATAAAAGTGTGGATAAAGGGTATTGTTTTCCAATTGTGCAATGACAAAATTAACCTTCTATACACACTTCAAAAATAAAATATAACTCATATATTAATTTCATCAAATAACTCATTTTTATACTACATTTAAATGTTTTATCTTTTTAATTTTCTCTCTACATTTTTTTCAATGATTTTATTATAATTTTATAATTATATTTTTAGTGTAATTTCTAATTAAATAATAAATTATAGTATCAAAAAAAAAGATATATGAATTTTTTTAACTATATGTGCAATAGTAGAATAACTAACATATTTTATGGATTTTTTAACAAAGAATTGAAAGTAAATAGTTTAATTTTGATTTTAAAAGATAGTACGATTTCAAAAAATATGAAAAAACAATCATCTATAACGAATTTATATGTTATTGGCATAATCAATGTTAGTCTACAAAAGATCGATATTTAGAATTTGTTGGGGATCAATGTAGAGTTTCGGGGGGGGGGGGGGGGGGGGGGGGGGGCGTGATTAAACTCTTCTCCTTTGATGATAGTTTTTGCAAGGGTGCTAGAATCCAGTTAGAGATTGTAGCTGTTCTTGTTCAATAGTACGTCCAGCAGATTACAATGATTAATGCGGAAACAATCCGATGGAGTAGGGTGAAAAATAGTAATAGCAGTAGGCAATAAAACAATAGTTGTTTCTGGAAGTTCCAAGATAAAATCTTCTACGTCTCACCTTCTTCTGTTTGCAGAAAGTATCACTAAAAGACTTTGGATTTTACGGTACAACACTTGTACACACCCACTTCAGCAGGGCTTATTTCTTGCCTACTGAAACTCTTAGTAACTAAACACAAAGTGACTCAGTATAACAAAGTTCTGGAAAAGACTCTTTTCCAGTTTACAAACTCTTCTCAAAATATAGTAAGGTATTTTGCTTGGAGAGAAGAAACAACAGTACAAGATGATCTCCAAATATCAGATGTAAAATATGAAGCGTGTACTGCTTTTCTGCAAGTTTGAGCTTAGAAGATGGTGATTGATTCGCGGTTGCTCAAAGTAGCGTTGGATAGATAAAAGATCAGTGGTCATCTTCAAGTGGTTTTGATCCATATATATAGATAACTTGAATCCAACGTCTATAATAAAAAACGGCTCTTTTGGTGTCTGAAAGAAACAACTTTATTCCTTAAATGGATCCTGCAAAAAGCTTTCAGCACAATCAGTCTTGTTACTTACTAAAATGGTTAAATCGAATTAAATGACTTATTACATCATTTAATGGTGCAATAAATACTTGTACTAGATAAAGTAACGGTAACATTTAAGACTACTTCCGTTAGCATAGAAGACGTCAAGTTATCCTAATTCCAGACTAGGTTCTGCTTCTGGTTATCTAAGTTCTGAAAACTTAGTCCTGCTTTTATATTGTCTACTGTTTTTAACTAACAGCTTGCTGGTTTTGATCCGTATCGCCACAATAAATTTAGGTCTAACAATTTCCTCCTTTGTGGTGATGTCAAAACCTGGATGTTAGCGAAGATAGATAACAACAATATAAAACAACAAAATATATTAAGATACTCAAACATCAAAGATTTTAGTTATCAGTGCCAATGTCTCTGAAAATAAATTCAACATCCTGATCATCAGCATTAAGATTTCTTGTGGCAATGGATTCTGCCAAGTCTCCAGTTCTTCTAACTTCTGGTCGACTTCCTTCTGGTTGTGTTTCTTACCCTTTTTTGGCATCAGCGTCCATGACTTGAGCAATTAAGTAGTTCATACGCCCAGAGAGATTCATTATCCCATTGTTGAGCATCTCCAGATATGCTGTATGATTAAATACTTGTTCACTTAGAGTATTAAGAGATTGAGATTGAGACTCAATCTTGGCATCCATCAGCTCCATTGAAGTAGAAACTGAGCGAATAACATCATCATGGTCGGTGAGTCGTTGGAGAATGTCAGTTTGTCCGAGCATGATAGTACCTTGACTTCTGGAAACTGCCTGTCTAAAAACAGTTGTCTTAGCATGCATCTTGTTAACAGATTCCATCGTGAGAAATATCTCTTTAGAGATACGGTCTCGGAAACTGTGCGCCACTCACTTCTGCGGCATGTTCACGCGACATTTTCTTAATTATCTCCGATAGATTGTTGAGATTTATTTGCAGAGCTTCTATCTCAAATTCCATGTTAAAGATTTCTGGTTCCGGAGATGGAGTTCTGGCGAGCATACGCTGCCTGATTTCGGCAACATGGGCAATATGAGCAGCAGAGTCAGAAACATTACAACCAATGCAGTAGAGACTGGAAACTGTTGAGGAGCAATAGGAAGAGTTGTGTCCAGCAGAGCAGTAGAAGAACCAGGTTCAGCAGAGATTTCTTCTGGAGAAGTAGGAGGGATTTTTGTTGCAATAGTCTCTTCAGCAGCAGATGGAGCAGGAGAGAAGACTTCAAGAGCATTAATTTGTTCAGAGGTAACATTCTCGGCTTGGTGAACATTTTCAGTTGTTTCTAGTGATTGATCCGACGGGGTGAGTTCAGATGACCTATGCAGTAGAGCTGTCATTTCTGCTTGATGTTCAGCAGAAAATTTCTCAAGATTCGGTAATGGATGATCATCTGAAGCTTCCATGGGTTGGGTTTCGGGTGATGGTTCTGAGGAGAACACATCCTGATTTGATTGAGGTGGAGCAGCAGTAGGAACAATTGACTGAATGAACTCATCCACCGAGGCCAGCTCTTGTACATAGATCAAAGACGAAGATCAAGTAGGCAGTTCTGGTAGTGCAGGAGTACTTCAGACCTTTGCGTTTATGGGAGCTGTGGTCCTTTTCTCAACTGGCTGTATCTGCAAAAGTTCAGGAACCATTCCTAATCTGTATGAAATAGGCTTAGCAAAAGCATGGTCTTGAGTGTGAATCTGTTGAATCAACAAATTCAATCTATCAGTGATAAGCTTGATAATATCCTGATCATGAGAAGCAGTAGGACTCATTGGATCAAAATTAGACTCATGTGTTGACAACACAGAGTCCATTTCCTTCTGCTTTAATTGATCAAGGATGTAGTTCCTTCGATTCATTGCCTCAATGACATTTTTGGTTTTTGCAGTAGCAAAAACTTTCTTCTCATGCTTCATCATGTGTCCCAATGTGTTTTCAGTACGTAAATAAGTGAGAGGATGAAAAATTCTCATCTTCAGCCATTCATAAAAAAATAACAAATTTTCCTTGGCAAAGTTTTCAATCTCCTGAAGGTGGAGCTCAATGCCAGTTTGTACTGTGTTTTTGGTGCGTTGGGGTTCTTCAAATATTTTCCCTTTTCCTTTTCCAGTAGGAGAAGGCAGCACAGATCGAGTAGTGGAGGATCCGACTAGTGAATCTCGAAAAACAACTCCAGTAATAGGTCTAAGAGTAGACACTGAAGTTGATGTTGATGAAATAACAGCATCTACTGATGCAATGACAGAAGTGGCAGCAGTTGGTTGTGAAACAACGACAGTGATTGCTGGATCCGAAACAGACTTGGTTTTTGGTGAGCTAACAGCTGGAAATACTTGTCTCAACGGGTCAATATCCAAATCAACAATGACTGATGTTTTCTTGATGCGGATGGTAGTTATGGGCTTCTTATTGCTCCGAGTTGCTACTGGAATAGAAACAGCAGTAGGTGCAGCTGATTCTTCAGATACAGTCTTCTCCGAATCAGTCAATACAATTACTCTTTTTCTTTTGATTTTCTTTAGAACAGCTTGGCCTTCGGCTTGGGCATCCCCAATCTCTTTTTTTACTGAAACAAATTCAGCCACAATTGGCTTAGGTCGAAGAGCAAGCACGTTATCAGCGTCTGCCATAGTAACAAAAGAAGCATCTTGTTCAGTGGTGAATGGAAAACCAGCATCCTTCAACATCTGGCTAATTTGAACAGCAAACCCAGTACTCTTTCGTGAAATCATTTCTCTCATGATTTTGAACAAGAACCAACTCCAATCTACCTTAATCTCAGAAGTGATTGCTACCATCACCTGAACTTTTTCTTTGGTTAATTTATCAAAATTACCGGTTTTCATAAGAAGTGCCTTTGCCACAATATCAGCGAGTACTTGGTACTCCATTTTCAAAAGCTTCTTGAAACACGAGGGAGAGAGCTCCTCTCCAGAAGCTGAGAAGGTAGAGAGGGCAATGGAAATATCTTCCTTCGAAATTCCTGACAGATCAGAGGTGCCTGAGATTGGAAGAAAGAAAGTTGAACCAAGCAATGTAGCATCAATAGCCATAGATGCGTCCCCCTGAGAATAAACAATATTCCCATCTTGAACAGTTGCTTTGGCGAAGAATTCCAGAAGTGCGGTCTTGTAGATAACAGCGGGTGCTTCCAGAAACTTTAGGAGTCCAGATTTTTCAATAGCTTTGAACATCTGAACAAGTCCTTCATCCTTGATGGTAAGTGCTGATGCAAAGTTGGCTTGATAAGCATTGTGAATGTAAGCTGCAGCCATTTCTTTGCCTGTAAAAGAAGTAGCTTCGAAGTAGATTGTGTAATCACGATTTCGAAAGAAAGCAGTAACTAGAGAGTAAGATTCTGGAAACGTAAAAGGTGAAAAGGAGTAAAAGAGCAGTTAATATTCAAAAGAGAATGTACAACCGTCAATTTAAACACAAGGACACATGTCAATATGTTTACGGTTTAGTATGAGAAAAGTCATGCAGAGCGTGTCAGAGAGACACTAATTATTTCAAAATTTGAAAAATAATAATAAAAGAGTGGGCTGTCTAGATGATTACTGAAAAAGACCAGAAGAGGGTTTGTCGTTTTATGATAATATCCTCTGGAAGTCATAAGATGCTGAAATATTTTCAGCAGATTAATACAAAATCCAGTAGACACTTGTTTTATGAAAAAGACAAACATTCTTTCTGCTTCTGACAGGGTATAAAAGTGACAGTCTGAAAAACGATACTGTTCCACCTAAATTCATGCAATTAATAAATGCGACGATACGGTTTCTGAGGAAAAGATAGATCAATCTTGGTATTCGTGTAGTCAAATCGCCGTCTCTTCAGCTTCCCAAAACTCTATAAAATTACCTGCAAATTCACAAACTAAATCATTCAATCTTTTCATCAAACCAACACAAATGATAAGTGCAAGTGATCTCTCGGAGCCTTCTCCACTGTCAGAATCAGCAGAGGAATTCCAAAGACAACTTCCAGCCTCTCGTAAGCAAATGTTTGAAGACATCCTTTTTCAAGATACGAAGACTAGGAAGAAAATCCTCAGTTTATTAATATGAACAATAATTTAGATTGTTCATTCTTGTTAGGACTAAGTTGAGGGATAATCCCCTTCACCAACCATGATATTTCATTATAGTCGATTCCTTCCTCTTGTCTAAAACCTTGAGCCACCAGTCTTGCTTTATTTCTAATCACTGTGCCTTCTTCATTTAGTTTGTTTCTGAATACCCACCGGGTTCCAATGATAGCTTGGTGAGATGGTCTAGGTACTAGAAACCAAACTTCGTTTCTTTTGAATTGATTCAGTTCTTCTTTCATAGCTTCAATCCAACTTGGATCCAGAAGAGCTTCTTCAATTTTCTTTGGTTCATCCTGAGAGATAAAAGCAGCATGCATATATTCATTAATCATTTGCCTTCTGGTTCTCAAGGGTGCTGCTGGATTTCCAATAACCAAAGATGGAGGATGAGATTTTCTCCAAATAAAAGGGTTTAAAGGGATTTCTTCCTGGTTTGGTATATTTGGATTGATCTCAACTGAACCAGTAGTAGGTTGGTTCTTGAGTGTCTTCTGCTGGTACTAGTAAATCTAATGTCTGTACTTCTGGTTCCACTATTGGAATGTCTGGTTCTGGATTTTGAACATCTTTGATACTTGGTTCTGTATCATCTTCACTATCCAGTTCCAAGTGAATCCTGTCTAACTTGTTACTCAAATTTGACATATTAGATATTTCAGGAGCACTACTGTCCTCATCGAAGACAAAATGAACCGATTCTTCAACATTGAGAGTTCTATTGTTGAATATTCTGAATGCTTTGCTCACAGCAGAGTAACCAAGAAATAGTCTAGCATCTGATTTTGAGTCAAATGCAGTTAAATAATTTTTGTCATTATTGAGCAGAAAGCATTTGCAACCAAACACATGGAAATAAGATACATTAGGCTCACTCCCTTTCCATATCTCATAAGAAGTCTGATTATGCCTTTTGTTGATCATTGTTTGTTTTGCGTGTAGCATGCGGTGTTGATTGCTTCTGCCCTGAAGCGCTGAGAGATATCTGTATCTGCTAGCATTGTTCTAGCAGCTTCTTTAAGAGTTCTGTTTCTCCTCTCAGCTACTCAGTTCTGTTGAGGCGTTCTGGCAGCTGAATATTTATGATCAATTCCCTGTTCATCTAAATATAACTCAAGAATTTTGTTAGTGAACTCAGTACCCCGATCACTTCTGATTTAATAATAGAAGAAGATTTTTCATTTTGAATCTTTTTCAGAAAATTGATCAGGAGGTTACCGGTTTGATCTTTTCCAGCAAGAAATATTATCCAAGTAAATCTAGAGAAATCATCAATAACAACAAGGGTGTATTTCATTCCCCCTAAGCTCATGATAGGGATTGGACCAAATAAGTCCATATGCAGTAATTCCAAACATCTTGAAGTTGATTTACTACCTTTGTTCTTGAAGCTGGATCTGATCTGTTTTCCAAGCTGACATGCAGAATATATATGATTCTTAACAAAATTAATATCAGGAAAACCATCAACTATGTTATGCTTCTTGAGATTATTGATTGACTTGAAATTCAAATGATTCAATCTCTTGTGCCAGAGCCAATGCTTATCAGTAAGAGAAGCAACTAAACAAGTAGGAACAGTAGCATTATCTAGGTTCCATGAGACTTTGTAAGTGTTGTCTTCTCTCTTTCTAGTTAATACAGTAGACTCAGCAGAATCTTTAACTGTGCATATGTGCTTCTGAAAAGCTACAGAATAACCATTATCACACAGTGGACTAATGCTAATCAAATTATAACAGAGATTATCAACCAAGTAGTACGTCATTGATAGTTATGTTACCATGGATAATCTTACCCTTACCCACGATTTTACCTTTTGAGTTATCTCCAAAGGTTATCTTAGGTCCAGTACAGCTCATTAATTCAGAAAGTAGATTTCTCTATCCAGTCATGTGTCTAGAACATCCACTGTCCAGATACCATGTGGAGTTGCTTACTTTAGCTTTATTCACCTGTTCCTGCAAACACAAATTTCTAGTATCTGGTACCCAATCTACTTTGGCCCAAGCCTTATTAGTCCCTTAGGAACCCACATTTGTACAATTTTCGGTGATTTTGTACTTCGGGTATCCATAGAGGTGTGTGCAGCAGAGGATCTGTTATTTCTAACAGTATGCATATTGGAATGTTGTTTTTCCCTTCTGTTTGTGTTGTCTAGCATGTATCTCTTCTGAACAGGTCTAGAATTATAGTACTGATAGTTTTTAACCTTCATAGGGGGTTGTCCAGCTGAGTTGAATCCTCTACTGGATCCAGAACTCTGGTGAACTTTCCCCTTATGTTCAACATAACCCAGACCATAATTCTTCCTTCTGTTCATCTGATTTACATTCCTTTCAACATGAACAGTTGGTACTTCAGGTTCATATACCACGCTGGATTTAACAAAGTGAATGAATTTCCCTTTGCCTTTATCCAGTTCTGGCTTGGTACTGGTTTCAGAAGTGCTTTCATTATTGCTGAATCCAAGACCACTTCTATCTCCGGATTGCTTCTGCAATTCTTGCATCTTTTCCAATGAAACATAAGACTTATTCCAAGCATTTACCAGAATATACATCTTCTGATTTTCAGATCTCATTGTCTAGTAATCTGCCTTTACTCTTTCATTCTCGGTTTTCAACATACTCATTTCCACTTTCAAATCATTGCAGCTATTCTCTTGCAAGCAAGTGAATTTACTGACTTGATTTTTTAAGTTTATATTTTCCATCTTAACTTCCTCGAACGATTGAGAAAGTCTCGAGTACTCCCCTACCATATCATGCAATGCTTTAATTAAATCAGTTCGTGTAAATTCGTCAGAGTCAAAATCGAATACCTCTTCAGATGTCGAGTTTGGTTCAACATCCGCCATAAGACATTTGATCTCTTCTACATCACTTTCACTGGAATGACTTTCTATGTTAGATGACTCAGAATTGGAATCCGCCCATTTAGATTTGCTTTCTTCAGCAATCATCGCTTTGCGGTATTTTCTGAACTTCTTGTCATTCCTTTTGTACTCTTTCTTCTTCTGGTCATCTTTCTTGGGCTTTGGACAGTCAGCAATAAAGTGACCAATCTTTCCACAGTTGAAGCACGCCATATCACCAGGTGGTGAATCTTTCTTGAAGTACCGATTAGGGTTTTGGTAAGCTCGGTGATTCTTCTTCATGAACCTGGAGAACTTTTTTACAAAGAGAGACATAGCGTCATTGCTGATCTTTTCAGCAGTCTTTTCAGAAGTACTCTCAATAAAGGTAAGAGGTACTGCTTGTGGGATGACTACAGCAGCAGCAGTAGAAGTAGTAGCAGCAGTAGCAGCAAGGGCCTTGGTTGGTAAGTTTGTTGATGGCTCTTCTCCGTTTCTCACTTCTAGCTCGAACTCGTAGGATTTTAAGTCGGCGAAGAATTCATGTAGCTCCAACTTGTTTAGATCTTTAGAGACTCTCATAGCCTTTGTTTTGGCGTCCCATTCCCTAGGTAAAGCTCTCATCACCTTGAGTGCTATTTCTCTGTTGCTATGCTCTTTACCAAGGGCAGCGAGTTCATTAACCAGGCTGCTGAAACGTTCATCAAACTCATTTAGAGTTTCTCCAGCCTTCATTTTCAGGTTTTCAAACTTCTGCATTACTATAGACAGTTTATTTTCCTTTGTCTGCTCATTTTCTTCACATATCTGAATGAGTTTTTCCCAGATTTCTTTCACGGTAGAACACATCTTGATTTTACTGAATGTGTTTTTATCAAGAGTTTTATACAGAATATCCTTAGCAACATTGTCGAGATTAGCTTTCTTCTTATCTTCTCCAGTCCATTCGTTTCTTGATTTTTCAACCATTTGTGGTGCACCTTCAGTAATAGCAATAGATCTATTTGGCTTTAAGATCTTTAATGGACCATCTGTGATGACATACCACATGTCATCATCTTGGGCTGCAAGTTGAGCTTGCATCCGGATCTTACAATCATCAAAATATTCTTTCGAGAACATGGGAACCTTGCTAAAATGTGCCATAACTGTTGCAAAATTTCAGAACAAAAGAAATCTGCTCTGATACCACTTGTTGGGGATCGATGTAGAGTTTAGACGGGGGTGAATAAACTCTTCTCCTTTGATGATAGTTTTTGCAAATGGTGCTAGAATCATGTTAGAGATTGTAGCTGTTCTTGTTCAATAGTACGTCCAGCAGATTACAATGATAAGTGCGGAAACAATCTGATGGAGTAGGGTGAAAAACAGTAATAGCAGTAGGCAATAAAACAGTAGTTGTTTCTGGAAGTTCGAAGATAAAATCTCCTACGTCTCCCCTTCTTCTATTTCCAGAAGGTATCACTAAAAGACTTTGGATTTTACGGTACAACACTTGTACACACCCACTTCAGCATGGCTTATCTCTTGCCTACTGAAACTCTTAGTAACTAAACACAAAGTGACTCAGTATAACAAAGTTCTGGAAAAGACTCTTTTCCAGTTTACAAACTCTTCTCAAAATATAGTAAGGTATTTTGCTTGCAGAGAAGAAACAATAGTACAAGATGATCTCCAAAGATCAGATGTAAAATATGAATCGTGTAATGCTTTTCTGCAAGTTTGAGCTTAGAAGATGGTGATTGATTCGCGGTTGCTCAAAGTAGCGTTGGATAGATAAAAGATCAGTGGTCATCTTCAAGTGGTTTTGATCCATATATATAGATAACTTGAATCCAACGTCTATAATCAAAACCGGCTCTTTTGGTGTCTGAAAGAAACAGCTTTATTCCTAAATGGATCCTGCAAAAAGCTTTTAGCACAATCAGTCTTGTTACTTACTAAAATGAGTAAATTGAATTGAATGACTTAGTACAGCATTTAATGGTGCAATAAATACTTGTACTCGATAAAGTAACGATAACATTTAAGACAACTTCCGTTAGCTTAGAAGATGTCAAGTTATCCTAATTCCAGACTAGGTCTGCTTCTGGTTATCTAAGTTCTGAAAACTTAGTCCTGCTTTTATATTGTCTACTGGTTTTAACTAACAGCTTGTTGGTTTTGATTCGTGTCGCCACAATAAATATAGGTCTAACAGAATTTATTATCCATGATATAGAATTGTAAAAATAAAAAGTTAAAATTATTCTTTAGGAGGTTAAATTAAATACTACGAGTTATATTTTACTATCAATATTACTATTCCATTTGTTTTAATATTGTTTTTATGAGTTAGTCACAGTGATTTTAAATTGATAATTATTTGTCTTTAATATGCTTCGCTTTTATAGATTATGATTTATACATTGATAAAAGCCATAATTTGGTTTATTTTTAGGTTATTATGTTTTATACGTGGTGTTTGAATATATAATTTATTTTAAAAATTTGTTTCAGTTCATTTTGTTCTATATATTATGTTCATTACAATTTATTATATAACATAAAATCAATTGCTTGAATTTTATTTTGGAAACAATTTTGAAAGTAAGTTATATAAATTCTTATAAATCGTCTAATATGATAAAAGATTAAGCCCAGATAAATAACGAAATGAATCGAATTTTTTTTAGAAAATCAATTTTTTAAATTTTATAATATAATTGATATTACGTGCAACGCACGTGTACCAGACTAGTTTAAGAAATGCCTTTATATTGGTGGTAGTTTTTCGCATAATAAAAGAAGGGGAAAATATCAAGATTAAGGTCAAGTATTTACGTTTTAAAATTGACCAATCCTAGAACAGTAGGTTAGAAAAGCGATAGGAAATTGGCAAGTAGATGTCTCCTTTTTTCCTTTTTCTTTTTCCTTTTTTGGACTTAATTACTATTAATTTTATTAAAAAATAAACAAAGGTTCCCGTCCGAAAGAAACAAGATTGATCATGTCGCGTACCTCAATCGACAAGACATTCCTAAAGGAAGAAATCTCCAAGCGCCTCTACTTCGAATGTCCGACCAACGACACCTCTTTTAACCTATAAGAACCCATGATAGACAAGTGTTCGAGAACAGTACAATTTGAAACGAAAATCTCGACATCTCGATCTTCCACGTGAAGGGAGTGCAAAGAAGTTTAGATCTGTTGGTATAAAAACTTACTTCTAGCAAAGTATAAATTGCTATCTTTGTCCGAAAAAATTACATCATTTGAACATAATCAGCGCTAATTACTTTAATTTATTTTATTTATTGTATTTGTCTCTAGTGACTTATTAATAATCAATTTCATTTTCCCATGAGTATATTTGAAAATCCTCTATGATCTAGATTTTGATATTTGAAAAAATTCAAAACACCCGTCTAACATCTAATGAATTTTATCACATAAATTGTTCAAGATATTAATACAAGAAATTTATATGAAATAGAAAGTGCTACGTAGCTCAACCTTGATGCAATTCCAGGGGGCAAAACTACATTTTCTTTAAAGTTAAATAGGTCTTCATTCGCATCACTAAAACAATATCAACATTCATCAAAATTTGGAATGTAGAAGATTTTCCATTGGTAAAATGAAATGAATTATGAGTAAATCACTGGAGAGAAACACGCTATATAAAATAAATCAGAACAATTAAAGTTGATTGTGTTCAAACGATGTAATTTTTCAGATAAAGTTATGAATATGATAAATCATTTGTACTTTACTGGACTTACTTGACAAAAATCCAAATGATATGAATATTAACTGATAGTCTAGAAATAGTTCAGCTTCTATATCTCGGACATTAATACGAGGTTGGCACATGGAATTAGAATCAATTCTCAATGGGACACTAATCCAGAGAGAAGCTTTGTCACCCTAAAATTATATTGTACCATTGTTTCATTGGCAGTTTCTCTCAAGCAGACCATCAACTCCAAGAAATAAATCCACCAGATTCACAAAGAAGAGTTGATCTCATGTGAGACCGTCTCACGGATCTTAATCTGTGAGACGGGTCAACCCTACCCATATTCACAATAAAAAATAATACTCTTAGCATAAAAAATAATACTTTTTCATGGATGACCCAAATAAGAGATCCGTCTCACAGATACGACCCGTGAGACCGTCTCACACAAGTTTTTGCCCACAAAGAAATAGAGTGCATTGAATTAGGATCAATTCTCAACCAAACCACTATTTTCCGGGAGAAAAGCTCACTAGCTCCAACACACACCTATCAACATTGATCAACAAACGAAAATGATATGGCAGAACATCTTCATTTTCTCTATTTTTATTTTAAATGAAGCAACTAATGGGTGATATATGAAGTTACACTACAAGAAAAGTGGGTTTCCGCGGCGTGCAATATGCGCCGCGGAAAGGTATCCGCAGCCTGCATTGCACGCTGCGACGCACGCTGTAAAGTTGAAAGCCGTCTTAAGTTTGACACTATTGGCGGCGTGTGATTTACGCTGCGGTTTAGTCTAATAACGGCGTGCAGAGTATGCTGTTGATAGTTAAACTATTGACAGCGTGCATATGTACGCCGTTAATACACTTTCCGCAGCATGCTTTTAATGCACGCCGTTAATGTATATGTTATTAACGGCGCGCATGAAAAGCACGCTGCGGAAAGTATATAATATTTACAGCACACATAAATGCACGCTGCAGATATTACTTTCCGCAGCGTGCTTTTGATGCACGCCGTTATTTCTGTCAAGTGCAACAATATTAACAGCGCACATATTGATGCACGCCGTTAAAATCACTATTCACAGCGTGCTTTTAATGCACGCTGTTGATAACGTGCTGCGGAAAATCATTTTTCTTGTAGTGGCAGTATTATAAATTTGCCTATCACTAAAACCATCAATATTCCATTCATAAATATTTTTCCCTTTATAACTATTAGCAAAAATATATTCTTGTTCTTCAATAAGAACATCCATGGGAGTAGGTTTATTATAGTAATATTTGGTTGTGGTAGGTCTATCTGTCCATTTAATTTTATTAATTTCTTCATCAGAATGATTATTAATTTTTTCTAATTCTTCAAACTCTTCATTAAGAGTATTTAAATTAAGATTTTTAAATTTTTCTTCTAATAGTTTTTCTATATTAGAAACAGAAGATTTAAATTTAAAATCCTTTATATCAGGAGGTGATTGAATAGAAGAAGTAGCAATGGAAACAATATTAGTTTCTGGTTCTTCTATATGAAAATCTGATTTAATTTTATTAATAGCTAAAATAATTTTATCAATACGATCTTTAAGAGAATTAATCTCTTCTCCTATTATTGTAAGATATAAATTTGTATAATTCTGTTTTTCAATTATCTGATTAATATGTTTAACAGTAATTTGTAACATATCATTTTCCAATAATTTTGAAAAAGCAGTAAAATTTGAAATTTTATTATTCTTTTCTATAATAAAATATTGTTGAGGAGGATAAACAGATTTTTGAATATGTCCTGAAGAAGTTTATAATTTATTTCAAGAATAGAAATATAATATATAATAAATGCTTTAAAAAACCAAGGAACAAAATGTATTAATTTATTCTGGTTTTCACAATTTTATAAAATGTTGAAACAATATAATCAAATTCTTCTTCAGAAAAACTTTTAAAGTACCAATATCTGAAAGATTCTCATTTGGGTAAATAAAATTCTGCATTGATCTTTGCTCTAGCAAGAGATCCTTTAGTAAAATCAATTTTTGATTTACTATCCATTAAATACTAAAATTCATATCTGAAACAGTATCAGTTTCTCCAACTTTTTGAAAGTTACTTTTATGAATAATATTATTTTGATTTATAATTAAATCATCTACTGTATTAGTAGATTCTAATTCTTCTCTAACTTGAGAAGTGGATGCTCTAGAAGTTTGTGGTATATCTACCATATAATCTAGAGGTGAAATAAAAAGAATGACTAGATCTTGATCTAGCATAGATAGAACATGGTAATAATCATCTTTGTTCATTATTAAATTGTATTTGAACAGATCCTTCATTATTTTGAGCAACTTGTTGTAAATCTCTATTTATTATAGGATTTCTAGGAACAGCTTGTTCAATTATCCAGTTTTCTGGAAATTCAATTTCTTCCCATTTTATAAATCTACGAGTTGTAATATTAGATCTATTAAAATTAGTTTCTATTAGAATAGTTTCATTTAATTTTTTATCTATTCTTTTACACATAAGATTCAGTGTAAATAATGGTTTATAATAAATACGATAACAAATACATATAACTTCTGTGCCAGGAGCATAATTATAACCATGAGTTTTAACATTTAATGTTAAAGAATCTAATATATTAATATCAGATAAAGATAAAGATAAATTAGGGTAAACATCAAAATATACTGGACCATGTGCCAGACTAGATTGTATTATTCCCATAAAGGATTGTTTCCAATTCAAATTTCTACCATCTCTTAAAGCTGCTATAAAGCTTTCTGGTAGCCCTTCTAAAGTTAAAGGTCTAAAAGCAATTTGAATTAAGCCTATATGAATAAATCTGTAATTTTTCCAGGCATAATATCTGTAGAACCCGTAAATCAGTCTACGTATAAGCCATGCATAATTCTAGATTCTTAAAATTAAATTGACTTCATTGCATGATTATTTTAATGCATTTCTTTGACGTTAATAATTTTTTTATTTCATTGCAGTAGTTGATTTTTCAGTTATTTCAGTGAAGCCGGACTGGAGTTGGAGTTTTGAGATAGAATTTAAGATTCGAGAAATATTTCCAGAAGTTAATTTAGCTAGCAAGTAAGTTCATTTAAGTTAGTAAGAATGTTTGAGGATTTAATTTAAGTTGCTTGAGGTGAGTAGAAAATAAGCTCATTTAAGTTACTTAATTAAGAGTTTTATTCACTAAATTATTTAAGGGATTAGTGAGGCTTTTAAGAGTTATTAATTTAGTAAATAAACAACACTCCTCATTCATTTTTATTATGTATTTTCGGCCCCCCTAAGTTGCTAGACTATCCCTTGCCAACTCATCACCCTTTGACCCATTCTTGGTTGAATTAGCATAATGATCTTTTTAATTCTTGGTCCACCTTAATTAAGTAAATATTTAGCATTTTCCTAGTCTAATAAACTCAAGAATTCGGCCACCCTATTCTAGAAGCATCCAACAAAGATTTGTTAGCAAACCACAAATCAAATTCAAATTTGAGGGAGACTTGGTCTTGATTTGGCCTTATATTTTGCACCATTCTCCTCCACTCTTTTAACCACTTATTTCCCCCTCCCTACCACCGAAATTCAGAGTGTATTCAGAGGTAAAATCGTGAGTCTTAGCTAGAGAGAAAGGAAGAAAAAACCGAGAGCAAGAAAGAAAACAAGAGAAACGTTCCACTCCTCCGTGTCGCGTCGTCGTCGTTTCGTTCGTTTTCTTTCGAAACGAAACCAAGCATGTCTAGATTTATTTCAAACATAAATCAAGTCATATTATCAATTATTTTTCAGTACATGATTAGGTTTTATCATGCAAAAACCGAAATACATCAAAGAATTTTCAGAAAAAAACATCCATGCAGATTTCGATTTTTCTTGTGCAGTTCACGGCCCCTTCTTGTTTTGTGGTTTCAGGTTATGGATCGACTCCGGGCTCCCAAGGCGACGTCTATGCATGTAATAGGATGCATTAGGACCCCATTTGTCCATTGGTTTAACCCCATACTAGCTGGAAAACAAGGAAAGGACAGCAACTCCACATGTGTCCATTTGTACAGTAAGAAAATTCAGTTTGGTTGTCCAAGGGAAAGGATCTGATCATGGCTGCCCTAGGGGCCTATAGCCATGGTTAGATCACTCCCCTAGCATGTCTAAGACGTGACTAAGTCGTCCTTTTGGTGCCTTGGTCCATGGCTCATCGGTTTTTACATAAAACATCAAGAGTAGCCCCTCCCCTCTCGGCCCCTTCGGTTTTGACAGCACATGTACTTCGAGTTGGTTGGTTTGGTGTGGATCGTGGTTGGCCTATGGCCCTTAGCCACGGTTCATACCATGTCCCTAGATGTCTAGATCGTGCCATGATCAATCAAATGGCCACTGGAACGACACGAGACAACAATCAAAACAAAACATATCACGCCTACAAAGGCGTTCTTGGTTGGATCCTTCGGTTGAGTTATGGTGTGATGCGGATTGTGGCTGGCCTAGGGCCCTTAGCCATGGTTCGAATCATTCCTTGGGACGTTGTGGAGAGGCTTTGGTCGGTGGTTCAAGCCCCAATGGCCAAAAGTCTTGCAAACGACGCGATGCAAGCAAGGTTGCAGCTGCTGGAAATTTACAGCAAGTTGCTGTGTCGGTTCGGAGGCTCGTTCGAGTTCTCGGTTGGCTTTTAGCCTATGGCCTTGGACTGAACAGTGCCCCTTTGAGTTGGGAAGGTCATGTTTTCGACCGTTCATGATTCGGATAATTTTTGAGGTCGTACGAGAATTTACGGTGCGATGTGCCAAATTGACTCTCGAAAGAGCATTTCATGTGTTGGCCTCCATTTCACCTAGATTTCGACCCTCATCATTTTAGGAGCATCATTTCATTATTTTAAGCGTATTTTAATCATGACTATATGTAGGTTCGGTGTTGGTTCAGGTTTGTTCGGAGTCATGATTAAATACGAAGTCATTAGGCGTCATAGTCGCATTTTTTTAACTTAAATTGCATAGTTGGACAAGTATAAGCTATTGCATATTTTTCATGGCATATGTAGGTTGCAGCGAGCCTGGGAGCGATCCAATCCAGTTGGTAAAATATACAGGATATTTTCATTATGCCATTTATTTATATTACGTGCATGAAAATAGAAAATACTTATTTTTGAGATTTATGCGATATGACTTGTGGTCAATTCACTATTAAGGGAGCATTATTTTATACGGTCGCCAGTGACCGATCAGTTCAGTTTGGTACCACCCGGTCACCAGTGACCGGCCAGTTCAGTTCAGTTTTATACTCCCCGGTAGCCAGTTACCGATCAGTTCAGTTCAGTGCAGGGGCCACAGGCGTAGACCATAATCTCAACAGAAAATTTATTATCAGTCATTTCAGTACAGGGCTCCAAGAAGCAAACATTTTGTTTACTATGATTTTCAGTTCAGTTATGCACGTATTATAATTGCTCAATACAAGTTATTTTCAGTATGCCTCATGACATGATATTTTATCCCACGCACATTTTACTTGAGTATTTACTCGTTACCTATGATATTTGCATGCTGAGTCTTTAGGCTCACTAGATTTGATTGTTGTAGGTACTGATGAGGCCAGGGCCGAGGGCGGGGACCAGTGAGCCAGCTTGGGTCGGCAGTAGTGGCACCCGAGGACCTCAGTTTCAGCACTTGCCACTTTTTATGCTCAGACATTTTATCAGCTGTTGAATATTTTTAAATTGTTATTTTCGGCAAACTTTATTTTCTTCCGCTGCTATATTTTAAACATTGAACTTGAGTTATCAGTTGATTTTATGAATGAGGCACTCCATTTAGTTTTAAAAAGAAAATTTTTAATTTTCCGCAAATTTTCAAACAAGGAGTTTTAGGGCCATTACAATATCTTTATTGTTTAATAATTTAATAACCATCTCATCATTATGAAGAGGTACTGAAGATTCTGTAGTTTTAACCACTTGTTTAAAACCAATTCTTTCAAAAGTTTCTAACTTATAGATCATTTTAGAATCTATCTTAAGAATAGTCCATTTATTCAATAAATTTAAATTTTCAAGTAAATCATATTCTTCATTTAAATTGTTATGAACAGTTTCTTTCATATTGAAAATATTCATTTGAATAAAAAGTGTTAAATTATTAACCAGACTATTTCCAAGCTTCAGATTTTCTAATTTTTTCTAAATATATCGACCATAGATTATTTATTCTTAATTAAATTAAAGACTAAAAAATATACTCAAATCCAATTATTAATGGGTCTTTGGGTTAAAAAAGTTTATTTTGTAAGTGCTACTAGATGAATTAGGATCTTATGTTAATCACCCCAAGGAAACGAAATAATAAAAATATTTTAGTAGGATGTGAATATTGCTATTTATTAATAGAGTAGGTTTTTTGTGAGACAGTTTCACGAGTTTTTATCTGTGAGACTGGTCAATCCTACCTACCGAAATTCAAGATAAAAAAATACTCTTAGCATAAAAATTAATATATTTTTATGGATGACCCAAATAAGATATCCGTCTCACAAATTTTTGGCAAAAACTTGTGTGAGACAGTATCATGAGTCATATTTTGTGAGACAGATATCTTATTTGGGTCATCCGTGAAATTTTTTTACTTTTTATGCTAAGAGTATTAATTTTTATTGTGAATATCGGTAGGGTTGACTCGTCTCACAAATAAAGATTCGTGAGACCGTCTAACAAGAGACCTACTTTTTCCTTTTTACCCAAATTTTTTGATATTTATCGATAATTTCTCTTTCTTATCGGTAATTTAAAATTTTAGATTAGATAATCTCTCGCTCCTAATAATAGTTTTTCTTTTTGAATTTTTCAATAATATACTTATATATATGTTTAAATTCAATCATACTTTTATTTTTATTTTTAAAATTTTATATTAGATAGTTTAACATTCCTAATAAAAAATATGAAGAATCATTAACTTGAAAATAACAAAAAAATATTATTATTTGATAAATATTTTAATTGTATAAATATGCAGAGCGTGCAAAAAATATCACTAATAATATTAATATATACTTGGTTTAATTGACTCAATTTGTAAAAATATTATATATTAAAAAATTTTCCTTGTTCATGAATTAATTACTATAAATAAAAGGAATATAAGAAAGAAAATAATGTAATTTTAATACAGTGGTTTGATTGACATGAGATAAATATTGATAATATGATTTGACCTTGGATAAATAATCAATACAAAAAATTGCAACAAAAACTTGATTGGATTGAATTACTAATCCTTTCAAACCAACCAAACCCAATTTTTTTTAAAATATACTCTTTTGTTTTTGGGTTTCTACTTCATTTGATGGGATTGATGTAGAAATTTTGGGCTTTTGTGAAATGATTTATAGATTATCAGAGTAGAGCATTTTTGCTTCATGAATACCAAGTCGAAGAATGTAATCTCATTAGTTGTGGATTTATATAACATTTGGACAACCAAGTCGAAGAATGTAATCTCATTAGTTGTGGATTTATATAACTCTTCCACTACATACAAAAACACAATCATCCAAGTTTAGTTTCCAATATAGTAATTCAATTTGTATCTAACCGTGAATGAAATGTTACCTGAGCCGTTATCTAACAACAATTGTGCCGATGACTCCTTTATCTTTTTCAGGTCTGAAAGGAATTTTATTTCTTGATATATTTTCCTTTTTAATATCTTTAATGTTTTGCCTTCCTAGACATGAGAATAATCTCGAAATTATTATATGATCTCGTGTAAATTTATATGACCAACAATATCTTTACGATATGATATAATCTTTAAGATATGATATCCTAGTTTTAAAAGAGTTTGTTTCCTAATGAAATTGCTTTCCATGTTTAACAGGACTAAGAAGATAAGTTAGTATAAATAGGAGGAGAAGATACAGAGCTAATACTTTTGGCAGAGACGAACTCATACGAAGAGAGGTTGTTTGCTTGAAGAAATCTCGCATCATTGATAAAGTGTTGCTGTGAAGTGCTGATAACATCTGAAGACAACACCTAATCACTGTTTTGATTAGTGCGTTGATTTTTGAAGACTTTTCACTTCTCAGTTGATGCATCCTATGTATTTTGGTTATACGGTTTGCTAGAGCTTTAGCATGCAATTTGTTACTCACCTTAATAAGGAAGTTGTTTGATTTTTTCACTAGTATTGGTTTTTGTAAACTTACAAATTTTTCTAGTGAATTATTTTTCTCTGAGGCACCGCACAAATATTTGATACTTGTGCATAATTTATATCGTCTCTCGTACGTTATCATTCTCATTGTGTGTTAATGTGTTCAAATATAATTTCCGCTGCATGTTGTCATGGGTGTTACAACACCTACGCACAACACCTACATTCTGATACACACAACACTCACCCTCATCACGTTTACCCTGTGGATACGGAACTTTCAATTGGTATCAGAGCCACTACTTGACGCTACTAAGTGAGATCCTGTTTTGTTTTGTTTTCACAGGTAAAATAAATAAAAAAATTTATGGAAGCATCAACAAACACTGTTTTTAGACCTCCCGTGTTGGATGGATCAAATTATGCATTGTGGAAAGTAAAGATGATGGTCTTTATAAAATCTATTGAAGAAAGAGCTTGGCTACGTGTACTTGATGGTTGGAGCCCACCAAAGATCGAGGATCTTGATGGAGACACTCGGCTCAAACCTGAAAGTACATGGACAATCGATGAAGTGCAAACTTCAAATTTTAATTCCAAGGCTCTCAATGCTATATTTTCGTCTGTTGACACAAGGATGTTTAATCTAATCACCAATTGTGTCTGTGCCAAAGAAGCTTGGGATATACTTCAGAAACATTGTAAAGGATCCGAGAGCGTGCGCAAAACTAGGAAAAGGATGGTGACATCAAAATTTTAAAGCTTGAGAATGGAGGACAATGAGTCTATTCTTGAGTATGATAGCCGTTTGAGACAAATTTCTAATGAAGCTCACAGTCTTGGAGATCCCATGCCCAATGAAAGATTGGTGAAAAAAGTTTTAAGATCTTTTCCTGAGAGATTTAATTTCAAAGTTTGTGCAATTGAAGAATCTAAAGATACTTCAAAAATCAATTTGGATGAATTAATGAGTTCTCTCAGAACTTTTGAAATGAATCTTGATTTACAAAAGAAGGATAAAGGGAAAACAATAGCCCTTGAAGTTTCAACCGACTCTTATGATGAAATCCTTCAACTATCTAAGGAAATGAATGAGTCTGATTTAGGTGAAGATTCTATCTCTCTAATTACTACGAAATTTGTTGATTACTTGAAGAAAATGAGAGAGAAGAAGAATACTGGACGAAAATCTGTGCTGCCCAACATCACCACTTCTGCAAAAGTTCAAAAGTTTACCCCTATGAAAGGACAATTTCGACCAAGGAATGAATTGCAAATACAATCAAATGTTAGAAATCTAGATTCAGCGCAATGCAGAGAGTGTTCTGGATTTGGAAACTATGCCAATGAGTGTGCCAATCGACTTCGGAGAAACAAAGGCATGGCTGTCACTTTGAGTGATAAAGAGTCTGATGATGATCAAGGATCAAATGAATCTGAAAATCAAACATCGTTGTCTGTTGTGGTCAAGGAGAAATGTTTAATGCAGATCAATCCTCTGGGTGTTGGCACAGGTGTTGCAATACCTGGTCGCAACATCTATTCAATTCAGTGTGTCTTAATACTACAACCCTTGGTGAATCAAGTCAGTCTGAAACCCAAGAAGTAGATGATGATAAAGTCACTCTGGAAAGTGTGCAGACAATGTATGAAGAATTATATGAAGACTGGATCAAAAGAAATAAAGTGAATGCAATGCTCTCCAAAGAGAACACTGAGCCGAAGTCACAAGTATCACGACTTGAAGTGATCTTAAGTAAGAAAGATCTGGAATTATGCAAAGTCAAGGAGGAGCTTGGAGAAGCAACTCAAATTCTTGCTAAGCTTAATTCAAGTTCATCTAAACTTGATATACTCTTGATGGTTGGGAAGAATGACAAAGCTGGACTTGGCTATATGAATAACCTGTTTGAAATTGAGAATCTTCCAATACTGAAAGAAAACCAACTGTCTTTGTCAAAGAAAGTGCTGAAATCTCGAATGCTACATACACTGAAAAAGGTGCTTCATCAAAAAGGCAAATACCTACCAAGAAGTCCAAGTTCAGGAAACGCCACTTTATCTGTCACTACTGTTTTAGACCTGGACACATCAAACCCTACTGTTTTAAACTGAGAGATGACTACAAGAGATGTGAATCTGAACAGGTGTTGTCTCAGGTATTGTACAACACCCGGCGCAACACTGCCAATATGAAACCATCGGTAAAAAAGGTTTGGGTGCCAAAGACTAATATTCAATGCTCTGTTGTTTATACTTCATTAAAAACTAACATTGCAGGGATATGGTACTTTGACAGTGGCTGTTCACGCCACATGACAGGTTCTAAAGATCATTTGATTGACTATGTTGAACTGAGGAATGGTCATGTGACATATGGTGGAGGAGCTAAAGGAAGGATAGCTGGCAAAGGGACCTTCAATAATGATGGATTGCCTAATCTACACAATGTGCTTTATGTCGAGGGACTTAACTCAAACCTAATAAGCATAAGTCAACTTTGTGATGATGGTTTACATGTTAAGTTTGATAAAGACAATTGTGAAGTTTTTGATAATACTGATACTTGTATTTTGACAGGTACAAGGTCTACCGACAACTGTTATCAACTTGGAGAGGACCTTGTGTGCAATCATTCAAAGGTGAGTGAATTGAACTTGTGGCATCAAAATTTGGGTCATGCAAACTTGAAGATATTAAAGAACCTTGGTAAGTACGATGCTGTGAGAGGTATGCCTAACTTATCCTCTGGAATTCCTTATGTTTGTGGTGTATGTCAAAAGGGTAAGCAAACACGTGTTCCCCATCAAGTGTTACAACACGATGTCTTGAACTCTTGCACATGGATTGTAAAGGCCCTAAAAACTTCTTGCTTGAAATTTGCGGAAAATTAATTTTTTTTTTAAAAGAACTTCACTGGCCTCATTCATAAAATCACTGATGAATCAAGTTCGATGTTTAAAAGTAAAGCAGCGGAAGGAAATAATTGTTTGCCAACAATAACAACTTAAAAATATCCAATGACTGATAAAAATTTGTTTGCGGAATAAAATAAACAACTGCTGCACTGAGGTCCTCGGGTGCCACTACTGCCGACCCAAGCTGGCTCACTGGTCCCCGCCCTCGGCCCTAGCCTCATCAGTACCTACAACAATCAAGTCTAGTGAGCCTAAAGACTCAGCATGCATATATCGCAGGTAACGAGTAAAATCTGAAGTAAAATATGCATGGGATAAAATTTCATGTCATGAGGCATGCTGAAAATAATCTGTACTCATGCTGAAAATCAACTGATCTGAGCAATTATAATACGTGCATAACTGAACTGATAATCACAGTAAAAATATTTGCTCCTTGGAGCCTGTACTGAAATAACTGATAAAATTTTATGTTGAGATTATGTTTTACGCCCGTGGCCACTGCACTAAGCTGAACTGATCGGTAACTGACTACCGGGGAGCCTGGAACTGAGCTGGCGGTCACTGAAGACCCGATGGTACCATCCTGAACTGATCGGTCACTGGCGACCGGGTGGTACCAACCTGAACTGAGCGGTCACTGGCGACCGTATAAATAATGCTCCCACATAGTGAATGAACCACAAGCCATATCGCATAAATCTCAAAAATAATCATTTTCTGTTTTCATGCACGTAAAATAATTAACTGACGATAATGAAAATATCCTGAAATTTTACCAACTGGATTGGATCGTCCCCAGGCTCGCTGCGACCTAAATATGCCATAACAATATGCAATAGATTTTTCTTGGATGAATGATGCACTAAAGTTTGAAAATTTTGACAATTACGCTTAACGACTCCGTATTTTAATCATGACTCCGAACCAACACTGAACCATCATCACGTCATGATTAAAATACGCTAAACATACTGAAATTATGCTCCTAAAATGATGAGGGTCGAATTCGTGTGAAACGGAGGCCAAAATGTGAAACGCTCTTTCGAGAGTCAATTTGGCACATCGCACCGTAAATTCTCGTACGACCTCAAAAATGATCCGAATGACAAAAGGTCAAAAACATGACCTTCCTAACTCAATGGAGCACTGTCCAGTCCAAGGCCATGGGCTAAAAGCCAACCGAGAACTCAAATTGGCCTTCTGAACGACACAGCAACTTGCTGTAAATTTCCAGCAGTTGTGCACTCGCTTGTCTTGTGTTGATTTCGAGTCTATTGGCCATTGGGGCGTGAACCACCGACCAGAGACCCTTACCAACATCCCAAGGAATGCTCCAAACCATGGCTAAGGGCTTTTGGCCAGCCACAATTCGAACCATACCAGAAAGAAAACTGAAAACTCCAACCGAGGATGCTTTTGTATGCGTGTGTAGTGTGTTACTTCGATGGATGTCTCGTGTCGTTCCAGTGGCCATTTGATTGAACATGGCACGATCTAGACATCTAGGGGCAAGGTGTAAACCGTGGCTAAGGGCCCTAGGCCAACCAAGATTCACATCAAACCCCACAATTTCGAAACTCATATGCTGTCCAAAGAAGGGAGGCCGAGAGGGAGAGGGGCTGTTCTTACATTTATTTTAAAAACCGATGAGCCATGGACCAAGCCACCAAAAGGGAGACTTAGTCACGTCTTAGACATGCTAGGGGAGTGATCCAACCATGGCTAAGAGCCCTTAGGTCAGCCAAGATCCGATCCAATCCCCTTGACCTCAAAACAGATTTTCGAAAATAGCATAAGTGGGCGCATGGAATTTGCTGTCAACTTCTGATTTTCCAGCGCTATGGGGACTGCATGAATGGACAAACACAATCCTAATGCATCCTATTACGTGTCTAGGAGTCGCCTTGGGAGCATGGAGTCGAGCCATCCACCTGAAACATCACAACAAGCGAAAACCGTAAAGCTGCTCAAGAATTCGAAAAATCTGCATGTTTGATTTAAAATGTTCGGACGTGCATCTTGGTTTTTACTCACTAAAACATGATCATGTACTGAAAATAAATGGTAATATAACTTGATTGAGGTTTGAAATAATCTAGACATGCCTTGAATCGTTTCGAAAGAAAATGAATGAAACGGAGACGACGCGGCACGGAGGAGACGGAGCGCTTCTCTATCTTTTTCTTGGCTCTCGATTTCTCTCTTCTTTCTAGCTAAGAGACTCACGATTTTTTTCTCTCAAAGTGCTCTGAATTTCGAAATGGAGAGGGGGGAGAAATGGTTAGGGGAGTGAGGGAGTGGTTGCCAAAATAAATGGGAGAATCAAGGACCAAGTGTACTAGTTTTGAATTTTGAATTTTGGTTTTCTAGAAATTTATTCTTGGATGCACCTAGACTAGAGGTGGCCGAAAATGCTTGGTTATTTAGTCTAGGATAAGCTCTAACATTGATTAATTAAGGTGGAACAAAATAATAATAAAAAAAGTTTTAACAACTCAAACTAATCAAGAATGGGTCAAAGATGAGTTGGCAAATGATTTGTTGCATCTCCAAGGGGGTGGACGAAAAATAAAATAAAATGAAGGGGAAAATTTGTTATCTAGTTGATAATTAATAACTCTACAAAGCCTCACTAATCCCTTAAATAATTTAGTAAATAAAACCCTTAATAAATGGAGCTTAATTGAATTAATTTCCTACTCACCTCAAGTTATTAAAATAAATCCTCAAACCTTCTTTTCTAACTTAAATAAACTTAGTTGCTAGCTAAATTAACTTCTGTAAATATTTCTCGAATCTTAAATTCTATCTCAAAACTCCAGCTCCGGTCCGGCTTCACTGAAATAACTGAAATGCTAAAAATCAATTACTGAACTGAAATAATAAAATAATTAACTTCAAATAATTGCATTTAAAATAATCATGTCATGAAGTCAATTTAAATTTAAAAATCTAGAATTATGCATGGCTTATACGCAGACTGATTTACGGGTTCTACATGGATCTTATGGGTCCAATGGAAGTGGAAAGCCTTGGAGGTAAGAAGTATTCATGTGTTTGTGTGGATGATTTCTCTCGTTTTACATGGGTAAGTTTTCTTAGAGAAAAATCCGATACATTTGCTGCTTTTAAGAAATTACATGCTAAGATTACTAATCTACATGATTTGAGGGTAGGTAAAATAAGGAGCGACCATGGCAAGGAATTTGAAAATTCACACTTTACATCATTCTGTGAAAAGAGGGGGATAACTCATGAATTTTCTGCCCCTAAGACCCCTCAACAAAATGAAATAGCCGAAAGAAAGAATAGAACATTGCAAGAAATGGCTAGGGTCATGTTGAGCTCAAATAATATTTCAAAACGATTTTGGGCCGAGGCCTTAAACGCAGCATGACATATTACAAAACGTGTGTACCTAAGGAGTGGTTCTAATATGACATCCTATGAAATTATCATGAGAAAGAGGCCAAACCTAAAGTACTTTCATGTTTTTGGGTGTGTATGTTATGTTTTAAATGACCGAGACCATCTTACAAAGTTTGATTCAAAAAGTGATAAGTGCTTATTCCTTGGTTATTCATCCAATAGTCGTGCATATCGCATGTATAATCTTAGAACAAGAACGACTATGGAATCTATTAACGTTGTCTTTGATGATCTTGCATATCTAACAGGAAAAACAATCGAGGATGATGTTGATGGGCTATTGAACGTAAGTGAGACACTGCCTAACAGAGATGTTGTACCCCGTGTTGTAACACCTGAGACAACACCTGCATTGGCAGAATCAAATGATGAATCAGGAGAGGAAGCTGTAAATGGTGATGATGTAACCAATGAAGGGATTGATGTTCCCAGTAAGATTCAGAAAAATCATCCATCATCTCAGATCATTGGAAAGTATTTGAAGGAATGCAAACTAGAAGAAAGGAGAAAGTATATTATCGAAAAATGATTGGTCTAGTATGCATGACCTCCGTGTACTCTCAAGTAAGCCATTCGTGTTTTGTTTCACTAATTGAACCCAAAAATATAAATGAAGCCTTAAAAGATGAATTTTGGGTCAATGCGATGCATGAGGAACTTGAACAATTTGTTAGGAATGATGTGTGGGATTTGGTTCCTAGACCTAATAGTGTGAATGTTATTGGAACCATATGGATTTTTAAGAACAAAACTGATGAATCTGGAATTGTTGTGAGAAATAAAGCAAGGCTAGTTGCTCAGGGGTATACACAAATTGAAGGGATTGATTTTGATGAGACATTTGCTCATGTTGCCCGAATTGAATCAGTCCGACTTTTACTTGCCATTGCTTGTCACATGGACATAAAACTGTATCAAATGGATGTGAAAAGTGCATTCCTGAACGGCATTTTGAATGAAGAAGCTTATGTAAGCCAACCTAAAGGATTTGAAGATCCACACCACCTGGACCATGTCTACAAGTTGAAAAAGGCACTTTATGGACTGAAACAAGCTCCACGAGCATGGTATAGTTGGCTTACTGAATATTTGCTTGACTTAGGCTTTAAACGAGGTGAGGTTGATAAAACCCTTTTTATTCAAAAGTCGAAGCATGATATTCTTGTGTGTCAAATTTATGTGGATGAGATCATTTTTGGCGCTTCTTCTCAAAAGCATGTTGATGATTTTGTTAAATGCATGTCTACCACATTTGAAATGAGCATGGTAAGAGAATTAAGTTTCTTTCTTGGATTGCAAATTAAACAAATGCACGATGGTATTTTTCTGTGTCAATCCAAGTATGCTAAGAATTTGATAAAAAAAATTTCTGTCGAGAACACTAAACACATGAAAACTCCAATGGGGTCGACTGAGAAATTGTCCAAAGACGATGTTGCCGCAGGTTTGACAACACCCAGTATCGCAGCATCATAGGCAGTCTTCTTTACTTTAGTGCAAGTCGTCCCGACATTATGTTTAGTGTATGTTTGTGTGCCAGGTACCAGGCTGATCCGAAATTCACACATTTAAAAGCTGTAAAACAAATTTTGAGATATATATCTGGAACAGTTGACTTAGGTTTGTGGTACACCAAAGAAACAAACACCAATTTAGTGGGTTTTAGTGACGCTGATTGGGCGGGAAACCTAGATGATAGGAAGAGTACCACTGGTGGATGCTTTTATCTTGGTAACAATTTGGCGTCATGGTATAGTAGAAAGCAAAATTGTGTGTCTCTGTCCACTGCTGAATCTGAATATGTTGCGGCTGCTAGTTGCTGCTCACAACTCTTGTGGATGAATCAAATGATTAAAGATTATGGTTTCAACAGTGACACCTTAATTGTATACTGTGACAACTCAAGTGCAATTGATATTTTGAAAAATCCAGTACAACACTCTCGAACGAAACACATTGACATTAGACATCATTTTATTCGAGATTTAGTTGAGAAGGGTACAATTCGAATGGAATTTATTGGAACTGAGAACCAACTGGCTGATATTTTTACAAAACCTTTGGATTTTGAGAGATTTTCCAATCTTAGGAAGTCTCTCAGCTTGTGTGCACAATGATCACTCACAGATGTTGTCCTGGGTGTTACAACACCTGAGGACAACACTCAGCATGCATGTGCATTTTATTTTAGGATGCTAGACATATTGCATTCATCCTGTTTTGTGTGAAGTCTGTACAAGTGAAGGATACTGAATGGTGTGCTCTCAGCCAAGAATCAAAACTTTCTCTTAAAATTTTCTAAAGTGTGGATTATGTTCAATCTAAGTCATTAAGTAGTTGAGGATGTTCGTGTATTACAAGATCTTGTCCAATATGGAAAATGACTTGGAAAAATCTTGAGCAACAAGGTGAAAAATAGAAAAGAGGAGAAAAATTGAACAAAAAATGTTTAGAAGAAATTGGAAAAAGCTACCTAGAGGAGTCCAATGAAGACCGTTCTTTTAGTGTGGGAGCTACAACTTCTAAGTCAAAATACAGATGGAAAAAGCTACCTAGAGGAGTCCTATGAAGACCGTTCTTCTAGAGTGGGAGCTACCATGTCTGAATTAAAAATGTCAAGAAAGTTTGAGTCCAACTTGTGAGTGTTGCCAGGAGGTGTTGCCAACACCCAAGTACAGACAGATCACAGTTTGATCACATGATTACGTATTTAATTTTTTTATCATATTTTAGGCATAAATTTAAGTCATTCATTCTGCTGTTATGTGAATTCATCAAGTCCAGTGGGCTATCATATTTTAATTCATGAAATCCGAAGAAAACCCTAACCAACTTAAATTTGAAATATCTTGATCTCTAACTGTTTGTGGGGTTAATTCGACGTGGTGTTTTATTCTGACTGATGTATTGAAATAATGATTGCACTGTTTCAGAAAGTTACCGTTGGGTGAGAGTAAAAATTGATTTGGAAAGGTGCTACAGTTGCGGTTCATCAGAATATTACCGTTGGAGGGGTGTATTTAAATGATTAGGATTGAATTAAGATTATCTTTACCGTTTTTTTTTATCTTCCTCACATTTTAAGATTTCTCCTGCTCTCACTATTCAGTTTCTGCGCGAATTAACTCTAGTCTTCGCAATTTTCTGTATTCTTCGAACAACTCTACTTTCCTTATTCCTGATTTCACATATGTCTGGCTTTGATCCTCACGACATTAGGAGTGAAATGGCTGCAAGCATGCATAGAGAGTCGCATGACTCAACACCCACCGCCAAAGCCAATGTTGGGGGCCTGGAAATTTTGGGTGTTCCAGAAGAACCAACTCCGCTGGAAGTAATCGCCCCTGGTGAACCTGGGAATGAGATAAACGTTGAGAATCCTCCAGATATTGAAGCCCTGAATAAAGCTTTTCCGCTTGCTCCTTTGCGCCGAAGGTCAAAGAGACAAGCAGGGTTTGATCCTGACTTTGTGCCAACTAAGAAACCACGGGCATCTACCTCCTCAAATCTTCTGGACCCTGACTTCTCATCTGGATATGACTCCGATGATGATGATTTTTAGCTGGTGGCTCGCCCCAAACCAACTGTTGCTGCAAAAGCACCCAATCCTACTTCTGATATTCAAGAGCAAAACCCCGTCACAAATCAACAAAATGTTGCAAAAGAAAGCTTCCCTGCTGAGCCTGAAGAAGATGAAAAATCTATGGCCGAGTTTCTTGATCAACTTAAAGAAGAAAAGGCTGCCAAGAAACGAATTTCTAAGGATGATGAACCTGATTCAGAAATGATGAGGGAATTTGAAGAAAACCGGCCTGGAGCTTCTGATGATTCGTCTTCATCCTCTGTGTCTGATTTTGAGTCTGAGGAACAAAATGGTGCAGAATCTGAAGATATTGGCTCTGAAGAAAATGAGTCTTCTAAAGATGATGCTGCTGCTGCTGCCGGTGTTGAGGTGGATGTTGACAACACCGAGCACCACATTGACTCTGCTGACTATGATGTAAGTAAGTCTTTTCCCCCCAAATTTTATTCTGAGGATGCCTTGGCATTGTGGCCGCTGTTTGTTCAGAGAGAGCTGATTGAGGAGAAAAATATTGATGTTGATGCATATGTGTAGTGACCCGTTCCAGAATCACCTACTAAGCAAGAACTAAGCATGCAATTAACCTAATCAACAATAATCAGAGATAACAGCGGAAATACGGCCAAAGACAATAGTTATACAACCCAATCGAAATCTAGAATAACTCAAATCAAATATCCGGTACAACCAAAACGAAACAAAACAATACCGATAAACTAAACTCAATCGGCTACTCACTGACGTCCTCCTGCTCCTCCTGAGCCATCCAACCTGAGGCCTGCCCCGAGGGAATGGGGTGTCCAAGAATAAACAACACCGAGGACGTGAGCGATAAGAACGCCCAGTACAAAAGTATGAGTATACAGACCTATATGAAATGCACATGCTATGATCATGATACCGGGGTAGTCAAGAAACAGGAGTCACAAAGGAAAGGATCTCAACAATGCTCAGTCTAGAGGCGCCAAGTGGATAGTGCCGCGCGGTACACCTCTGGGTCACTGCATCCACTACAAGACGGACGTGGACCTAAAATGTCCCGGACCACCGAAGCCCTCCCGACCCGTCGGCCACTGTGTACTCTCGGTGTCCATGCGTCCACAAGACAGGGCTGAGCGGCCCCAAGATATAGCTTATCTCGAAAGAGATACAGCTCAACAGCAAAGGCTATCTCGAAGGAGATACGGCTCAACGTGAAATGCAACGTGCAGTAATAAACGTGACATAATAGCATGCATCATATGACATATAACAATGCACCACATAATCATGCAACACATATATGAATGTATACTCAACCAGGATATCTCGGATAGTACTTTCGTACCTCTATCACAGCAATCCTAATCCACTGGAACAACCAGACAACAGGTCTAATCCAAGCCTATTCATCAAGTGAAAACCATCACTAAACTTATCTACCAGACTTAACTAGATAATCCTGAGATAAAATACTGATAAAATTCCAAACCTTCGTCCGTCGCTAGCCCGCTGATGCCGCTAGCTCCCAACTAGAGCACAGCTCCGCTACAAGACCAGCAGCTCCCCGCTAGTGCCCAAATCTCGGAACAAGACTAGAACCTGTCAGAAACGACTGAAATGCTCTGGAACTCTCTGAATTGGCGAGTCAAAATGAGGAAATCCGAGCACTATTTATAGGCCATGTTCGGATCGTCCGAACCCTCTTCGGAACGTCCGAACTCTTACGTGTCCATCGGCTTTTGACACCTCATGATCGGATCCACCGAACCCACTTCGGATCTTCCGAACCCTTCGTTGCTTCCGAACCATCTTCGGTCCTTCCGATCATGACCACGGTCAAAATTACACATTAAACCTTCTTAATCACCATTAATCCGTTAAATTACCCAATTTAGAATTCGGGCTACTACATTCTCCCCCCCTTAAAGGATTTCGTCCTCGAAATCAGGCGTAGAGAATGAACAAAACGAAATAACAACATCGTTATTACCTCTCAATTATTGTTGAATACAACCGATATTTCGATTACAACGGAAAACACAAACACACATCCATAGTACAACTACAGTACAACTCAGAGGAGCTCTGGATGCTCTGGTATCAATAAGAGCAAAAGCAGGACTACCGCATCAACAAAAAGTACCTGCTATGACTCTCTCCCTGACTCACTTGCAGCCTGATCCTGGTTCAGCGCAAAAACCTGACCTTGGGTACGAGGTCGAAGATTCGAACTACCCCCTGCCTGACCCTGCCTCCTCTGCTGAACAGTCGTCTGAGATCCGGAACCAGATCCTGCTCCACCTCGCAACTGAGGACAATACTTCTTGATATGACCCATCTCTCCGCACTGAAAACAAGCTCCTGCGGCTAATCGGCATTGCTCCGAAGGATGGTTCTTCCCACAATGCACACAAGAATCCTTCTTCTTATCAAAGCGAAAATCACCGCTAGACCGTGATCCAGATCCAGAAGAAGAAGAACCAGACTTCTTGAACGATTGAGATCGAGGACTCAAAGCACTCGAAGGTCTGGAAGAAAGAATAGACCTACCACGCTGAAGACTGATCTCTGCCTGGCGACACCGGTTCACTAATCCATCATACGAAGTAGGATTATCACAGACTGTGACACGATCAAAGATCTCCTGATTAAGCCCCTGGAGGAAATGGTCATACTTAGCCTCAGAACTGCCACTAATATGAGGAGCAAAGGGCAACAACTCGAAGAACTTCTGCTGATACTCATCAACAGACATACTACCCTGCTTCAGATTCAGGAGCTCAATCGTCTTCGCCTGGCGAAGGGCTGGAGGAAAATACAGCTGCATGAAAGCCGCACGGAAATCGGCCCAAGTCACCCTACCCTGGGACTGGACTATCGGCGCAGAAGTCGATCGCCACCACTTGCGAGCACGGCCCTCGAGAAGAAAACTAAGGGTCTCTATCTTCTGCTCCTCGGTGCACTGGAATGCGCGGAAACAACTCTCCATGCGCTCTAACCAATCCTCTGCATCATCGGGAGTCTCACCGCCAACTAAAGGCTTAGGCCCCATCTGAAGAAAACGATGCAACTCAAAACGCCTAGGACCATCCCGACGATGACGATGTTCACGATCACGATGACGCCTACTACCGTCCTGATCACCCCAACGACCTACACTCCCCTGACTACTCTCGTCACCAAAGTGGCCAGCCATCGCTACAACATAGAATGAGGAAACTAGTAAATTGGTCAACGGAATCCCAAAACAGAATCTATATCCCAAAATCATACGCATATCTTTATCCCAAAATCGCAAGCATGCTCTGATACCATAAATGTAGTGACCCGTTCCAGAATCACCTACTAAGCAAGAACTAAGCATGCAATTAACCTAATCAACAATAATCAGAGATAACAGCGGAAATACGGCCAAAGACAATAGTTATACAACCCAATCGAAATCTAGAATAACTCAAATCAAATATCCGGTACAACCAAAACGAAACAAAACAATACCGATAAACTAAACTCAATCGGCTACTCACTGACGTCCTCCTGCTCCTCCTGAGCCATCCAACCTGAGGCCTGCCCCGAGGGAATGGGGTGTCCAAGAATAAACAACACCGAGGACGTGAGCGATAAGAACGCCCAGTACAAAAGTATGAGTATACAGACCTATATGAAATGCACATGCTATGATCATGATACCGGGGTAGTCAAGAAACAGGAGTCACAAAGGAAAGGATCTCAACAATGCTCAGTCTAGAGGCGCCAAGTGGATAGTGCCGCGCGGTACACCTCTGGGTCACTGCATCCACTACAAGACGGACGTGGACCTAAAATGTCCCGGACCACCGAAGCCCTCCCGACCCGTCGGCCACTGTGTACTCTCGGTGTCCATGCGTCCACAAGACAGGGCTGAGCGGCCCCAAGATATAGCTTATCTCGAAAGAGATACAGCTCAACAGCAAAGGCTATCTCGAAGGAGATACGGCTCAACGTGAAATGCAACGTGCAGTAATAAACGTGACATAATAGCATGCATCATATGACATATAACAATGCACCACATAATCATGCAACACATATATGAATGTATACTCAACCAGGATATCTCGGATAGTACTTTCGTACCTCTATCACAGCAATCCTAATCCACTGGAACAACCAGACAACAGGTCTAATCCAAGCCTATTCATCAAGTGAAAACCATCACTAAACTTATCTACCAGACTTAACTAGATAATCCTGAGATAAAATACTGATAAAATTCCAAACCTTCGTCCGTCGCTAGCCCGCTGATGCCGCTAGCTCCCAACTAGAGCACAGCTCCGCTACAAGACCAGCAGCTCCCCGCTAGTGCCCAAATCTCGGAACAAGACTAGAACCTGTCAGAAACGACTGAAATGCTCTGGAACTCTCTGAATTGGCGAGTCAAAATGAGGAAATCCGAGCACTATTTATAGGCCATGTTCGGATCGTCCGAACCCTCTTCGGAACGTCCGAACTCTTACGTGTCCATCGGCTTTTGACACCTCATGATCGGATCCACCGAACCCACTTCGGATCTTCCGAACCCTTCGTTGCTTCCGAACCATCTTCGGTCCTTCCGATCATGACCACGGTCAAAATTACACATTAAACCTTCTTAATCACCATTAATCCGTTAAATTACCCAATTTAGAATTCGGGCTACTACAATATGGGAGACACAACTTGATTGAGTTTCTCAAGAACCGAAGGTTGCTATCCGCTGTCATTACTGTTATGCCCAACTGTCGCCGTGTAGTATTGGAATTCTACTGCAATCTTCTGTGCAGTGTTGGAGATGAGGAATCGGTGAAGTATGGGAGAGTGTTTGTTCGTGGACGTATCTACAAGTTCTCACCTTCTGTGATCAATGCATTCTACAACACTCCTGATGTTGAGGAAGTTGAAGAGAAGCTGGACATAAATGTTGTAACCTTTGTGCTCACTGGAGGCCTGATCAAAGTGTTCCCTGACTATCCCAATAAGTTGAGTGCTGCTAATCTCACTTCTTTTTTCTCTGTGCTGCATAAGACCTCAATTTGGAATTTGACACCGTCAACCAATTCTACTACTGTGACTAGATCTCATGCCCTAGTGCTGTTTTCTATGCTGTTTTCTATCGGTACTGGAAGTCCCTTTAACTTTGGGAAGCTAGTGTTCAAGACAGCATTGCAATATGCTGAAGGAGACTTCAAGAAAACCAAACTGCCTTACCCTTCACTGATTTATGGAATCTTGGAATCTCAAGGTTTCATTAGGGATATTTATGAAGATCACTGTCCTGTCAGAGATCCTCTAAAGATTTTTCCTGCTTATTTCAAAGGCAACAGAAAGATCGATCTGCCTTGCGTGCATTCCAGGATTGCTCCGGATGTTGGCAACACTGATGATCCAACATCTGAACCTGTGCCTGAGACGGCTGAATTGCCACCTATAGAGGTCCCTCCTACTGGTTATGTAACACTGTCTATCTCTTACATTCAAGCTCAGATTGCCTATGGTCGACAACAAATAGAAAATGCCAAGAAGACCATTGAACATTATGAAAATCAAGTGGCTGAGTATGAGCTTCTGCTGGATGTTGGTGTCCATTCTGGACAAAAAAAGGGGGAGTAGATATTGTTGGACCCAGTGGAGCAAAAATGGCTGATGAAATGGCTGATGATGATGCTGGCAGTAATGAAGGCGACTGAGATTTTGGTTTTATGAGACTGTGGTTTTGGTACTTTAGATGTTTTTATCTGATTTTAGTGTCTCCTGTTTAATGTTTTTAGTTTCTCCTGATGAATTAACTGTCTCGATGTTATGATCTGAATGTTGCAACATCTAACATACAACATCTAACTGGGTTTGTGTTCTGGGGAGGCTAAACGGTAGAATTCAGGGGATTCAACCAAAGTTGGCTGAGTCACTGATTTGCTAACTCAGGGGGAGTTGAGCCATATAACCATTTTTGGGTTTTTTTGTCCAGAAAGGCAAAAAAAGGGAGATTGAAAGGAATTTTATTTCTTGATATATTTTCCTTTTTAATATCTTTAATATTTTGCCTTCCTAGACATGAGAATAATCTCGAAATTATGATATGATCTCGTGTAGATTTATATGACCAACAATATCTTTAAGATATGATATAATCTTTAAGATATTATATCTTAGTTATAAAAGAGTTTGTTTCCTAATGAAATTGCTTTCCATGTTTAACAGGACTAAGAAGAGAAGTTAGTATAAATAGGAGAAGAAGATACAGAGCTACTACTTTTGGCAGAGACGAACTCATACGAAGAGAGGTTGTTTGCTTGAAGCAATCTCACATCATTGATAAAGTGTTGCTGTGAAGTGCTGATAACATCTGAAGACAACACCTAATCACAGTTTTGATAAGTGCGTTGATTTTTGAAGACTTTTCACTTCTCAGTTGATGCATCCTATGTATTTTGGTTATACGGTTTGCTAGAGCTTTAGGATGCAATTTGTTACTCACCTTAATAAGGGAGTTGTTTGATTCTTTCACTAGTATTGGTTTTTGTAAACTTACAAGTTTTTCTAGTGAATTATTTTGCCCTGAGGCACCGCACAAGTATTTGATACTTGTGCATAATTTATATCGTCTCTCGTACTGGTATCATTCTGATTGTGTGTTAATGTGTTAAAATATAATTTCCGCTGCATGTTGTCGTGGGTGTTACAACACCTACGCACATCACCTACATTCTGATACACACAACACTCACCCTCATCACGTTTACCCTGTGGATACGGAACTTTCAAGGTCATTGGCCAATGAAAAGTAACGCTATGAAAGGATTTTTGAATAAGAACGAAAGGTTATGCATGAGAATGAGCTACAAACCCTGCCAAAACTGGAATTTTCTTTAGTGAAAATGTACATCAAGAATTGAAGACAAAAATCTCCCCAAATCTCCAAGTGTCGGTTTCTCTCAATACAAGTAGGCATCTTGAACTACAGTCGTTTATTGGGGAAAAGAATAAAGATATTTTCAGATTTTTGAGGGATAGAGTTCGGGAGAAATGCAAGGATGGGAAGAGAAATTGTGTCAGAGTAGGTGCCTGATAAGTCCATATCATATAGAGATTTTAGGGAAGAGAACAAACAGAGAAGACTTTATGCAGATATCAGCAGAGAAGAAGAGAGAGTTGGAGGAAGACGAGAGGAGGAAAACAACTTCAAAGGGGGGATCACGCTAACTACGATGAGATTTTCTTATTCGTTCCTAGATTTTATGACTTCAACCATTGTATTTTTGCTTTGTTTTAATTTTATTGAATACATTTCTTTAGACTAAGACTACGTAGGGCCAAACAATACTTTGTTTGATATTTGATTTATTTTCAATATATTATTTTTCTCGGTTTTAATTATTGATTGATATTGGTTTAATATTTCTTGTTAATAGCATGATCAAATATTTACATGTTTGTTGGTTAGTCACGAATCGGAAGTTGATTGATTAAATATAAAAACAAAGACGTCATTAACACATGGTTAAACTAACTAATATTATTATGTTTCAATGTGCAATTTTAGATGAAAACTGAAATTCCACAAATAATTAATGTGTTTAGATCTAATTAAATTCAATTAGAAATAATTATACTGTTAGATTTAAATAAGTTTATTAACTCGAGAAATTGTTTAATAAATGAATTAGAGATTTCACCTTGATCGTTAAGAATTAAATAATTAATTGAATTCTAACACGTGTCAACATAATAGAGTTTGGTACCGTTGTGTATCTTAGTTATTTATTTGAAGTTGAATATCTCATTGATCTTAGAATCTGTAGTTTTTAGTTGCAATTATTTTATTTAATAGTTTAGATTAATAATTCATATATCCTTCTTTTGTTTATTTTTTCTAGCTTAAAGTAAGTGATAAAAACTCTAGTAATTAAATATTAGTCTCCATGAGATCGATATTTGGACTCATCATTCATTTACTATAACTTGACTTGGTCTGCTTGCTAAATTTATTCCTAACCGGAATCGTCGGTCAGTGCCCAACTAGCCAACTTATGGCTTGAGCTTTTATTGACTCTAATGCAAAATAATCTTGCAAAATAGGGGCTATACGTACTCGCCTGAACTTTGATCCGTTTACGACTCAATTGAAGGTCATCAAATAGCGAGTTTAGATGTAGTTTCGAAATATGTATGTGAAAATGCATTGTAGTCGAGGATTCAACGTTTGCCTACTAGTGAAGATATCTCATGTGATCTGATTAGTTAATAGTGCAAGGAGTCTCTGACCAGAACAAGAAATGTGCTTTAGTGAAATGTGTTTTCCTAGTTATATATATCATACTACTATTAGTACTTAAAGATAAATAACAGCATTTTCGAATTCATATGTAACCCACGATAAACCAATGGTTGCAGATTCGATTGAGATATATGTGTTGAAAGAGCTGTACTATACAATAACAATAACTTAAGGTTCTTGCAGGCACTATGCGCAATACCTAGGGATCATGGGCGATGCTTCTAGACGCTCTTACCATGATTTGATGTGTGTAATCAAGAATGAGGTCTGATAATTTTAATCTAAGAGTTGATGAACTGTTCAGGTAGCAATGACGAGGGCCAGGGCACGTTGCCCGAGATGGTCTAGGGCAGTCCTGCCCGACGGGGAATCTTTTAGGGAGTCTTTGAGGAGTTTTCCAATTTTTCAAAATTGATATTTTCTGGAAAATGATCAAATTTTATGTGAAAAATAATTTTGATTATTATCGTAGAATTTTCTTAAGAAATAAATAATTAGAATTGGATTTTAATTATTTATAGTAAAAAATATTTATAAGAAATTTAATCAATTGAAATTTAACTTATTATTTATGGCGGTTACGATAATTTTCAAGATACATGATTTGTAGATAATATGTGATATTATCGAATTAATATAATATTTGATATTATATAGTAAAAGGATGATTGAGAGTCATGATCAATTTGCTATACGTGTTTTAGGATATTTTATATGTTGTATTTTTAACAATAGGATAATTAAAGTGGACCTCGTTTATGGTCTATTCCCACCTCATAAATTTTATCTCAATGTTCCATGGATTTTTATGTAAATATTAGATTTAATGGGAGATTAAAATTTGGAGATAATGGGCCCAAATTCTCGAAAAGAGTTTTGAAGATAAAAAATATGTAAAATATTGGAAGCTTGATAATATTGCATTTGCATCACTGCATTTACCTAAGTTTTGGACATTGATCCATATATAACTCGTATGGATCAATTAGCTCTCGGTTATCGATCATCATTTATTATTTAAGATGTATGTGATATATTATAAATAATCAATATACACGTTATTATTAATATAATAACAAGAGTTGCATCAATCTGACAAACAGACAAACAAACACGACATAAGTTTTTAAAATTAATGACGATTGGTTTTGGGTTAATGTTACCAGGCTTATTCACTGAACTCCTTGAGTAGAAGATGGATGTTTATCAGGGAGATCCAATGAGACAAATTTTAAAAATAAAATCACCGATTTTGGATAAGATCCAAAATTTAAATCAAATCCACTAAAGGAAAAATAAAAGAAAGTTTAATATTTTCTTGCCTTCCATCAACGGTTGTTGCATGATAAACGCTACCAGCGATCAGTGTCTGGCTCGTAAAATTGGTGAGGCCTGGATGCCAGAAAACTGTGACTGCCACTGACATATTTAATGTGAACTACGTGGAACTCCCATGACTTTCACTCATAAAATTGGGGGATCTGATGATGACCATCTACTAAAGTTCGACAATGATGGGTCGGGCTCGACGCGTGAAGCAAAAGTGTATCATATTATTGGACACTCCTCAAGCATGAGGTAAAATTAAGTGAGGGTTGGTATTTGTTCCCGTTTCAGTATATTTGCGACGTCGTCTCGAAATCCATTGTTTGTTATTTTCGATCAAACAAGTCAACTGGACCTAAATACCACAATTTGCCAAGGAATTTAAAACAATTTTTATATTCCCCAAAATTAGCATATGTGCTCAAGAAAGCTCCTCCAAAATAGACAGCTCCCAATTCTCCCACTGAGAAATTGTCCCAGCTTTATAAATAAAGGGATCATGATATTCAAGCTAAAAACTATATGCTAGCTTCTATGTCAAACGAGCAGCAGAGGAGGTTTAAGGAAGCTGTGAATGTTGTTGACATTTACGACCACTACAAGAGTTGTACGGTGAACAAACGCGCCCACTGAGGTATGTTACTTTCAAGAAGTTCATGACATCACGTTTGCGAGAAGGAGCCTCGGTTCATGAGCTTGGCTGTGATTATAATTGGGCTTATTGAAAAGATAGTGGGCTTGAACCTTATTAACCCCAATGAATTGTCCACGGACATTCTACTATTGTCACTGCCATCGTTATTTGATGGGTTTGTGATGAAATTCAAATTGAACAAGTTGGAGGCGAGCCTTGAAGTGTTGGTCAACATATTGGCTAGTTATGAAGCCACTATTAAGAAGGAAAAACATGTTTTTTTTGTCGGCTCTTCGTCTGAGTCAAAGAAAGAGCCAAAAGAGAAGGGTAAGAAGTGTTCTCATGATCCTTCCAAGAAAAACAAACTCAGTAAGAAGCAATCTGCAAACACTTCTAAAGGGCCCGAAAAGCCTAGGAAAGTAGAAAACATTTGCTTCCGCGGTAAGAAGCCTAGACACGGGAAGCGCAATTTCAAGGAGTATCTTGCCCAGAAGGGTTCTGGAAACTGTATGTTTTATATTGAAATAAATGTCTCAACTAATTTAATTTCTTGGGTATTGGATACCGGATGTGGATATCATATATACAATAATTTGTAGACAATGACAAAAAGTAGAAGGTTACAGAAAGATGAGACCTTCCTAAAGATGTACCATGGAGAAAGGGTTGCTGCACTGGCCAAATGAGATATTTATTTAATATTAAACAAGAATTTTAAGTTACTATTGAGAGATGTTTTGTTTGTTCCATATTTGATTAAAAACATTATTTCTATTTCTATACTTGATAAATTTGGATTTTCTTGTTTCTTTAGCAAATGTTTTTGCAATATTTACAAGAATGAATGTTTGATTGAAACAAACAAAATATAAAACGGTCTCCATAACTTAAAAATAAAATATATTATATTCCAGGCAACCATGTCTAAGTGAACGTGATATCAACAACAATGAACAAAAGAAAACAAGATAGTCTAAATCAAGAACACTTGTGGCACGTTAGGCTAGGACATATTTCACAAAGAAGGAATCACAAGCTAGTGGAAGAATGGATGTTTGACTAATCAGACATAAATTCTAGAGACATGTGAGTCATTTCTGAAAAGAAAGATGACCAAAGTCCCTATCCGAGGAAAAGTGAAACTTATACATGATCTATTGGATTTTATACATACATATGTGAGTGAACTGCTAAGTGTGTTAGCACGAGATATGTCAAACCTACTTCATTACTTTTAATGATGACCGTTCGGGATATGAGTATGTATATTTAATGAAATACAAGTATGAAACATTTGAAAAGTTCAAAGAATTTGTAGCACAAGTAGAGAAACAATTAGGAAAGATTATTAAAGCATTTTGATCAGATCAAGGTGGAGAATAATTGATTGCTGAGTTCCCAAACTAGCCTAAAGAAAATGAGATTCTTTCACAGTGGAATCCACCTGCCACACCCCAGTTGAATGGTGTGCCAGAACGTCGTAATCGAACATTGATAACACTGTTCGATCTATGATGAGATTCATTTTTAAAGAGTTTATTCACCTCCTCTAAACTCTTTTCCGATCCAAACATTCAAAATATTGTTTTACTATATATTATTTTTTAATTATTATATATATTTTGTGTGTGTGTGTATATATATTCTAAATTAATTTTTGAATTACGTGAATATATGCATATATTTTCTTTTTTTTTAATGATGTTATGACTTAAATCTGAAAAGAAATTATTAGTAACTTTTTGAAATATTTATACCTAAAGATCAGGAGGTATCCTATTAATTGTTTTTAAAAGAAAAAATAAAGTTATTATTTTGGATTTATTTGATTAATTATTTGCCTCCCTAATAAAAAATATCTATATGCATCCCTTATCTCGAGAGAGTTTTTGTTTCTAATATATTATATGCTCTTGAATTTTCGTTTATTTTCTCCTAATTTTTATATCAAATAATTATTTCAATAATTTTAAAATTAATAAAAAGACCATAAGAAAAAAAACATGCAAGCATCAAAGAGAATAAATAAAATCAAATCCGACGACGAAAAAAATATGAAAATTAGATATGATGATGTGATTGTTGAATTTAATCAAAGAATAAAACATAATAAAAATAAAAAAGATTAAAAATATATTAAAAGAGTAAAAAATTACCGAAGAAACTAAACTATGATTATTTAAATGATAGATAAACTGTGAAATAATATTTGTTATAAATAATTTGTGAAAAAATTATGTGTCCACATTTATTTGCAAATTTATGATCAATATATATTTAGATTCGTGTTGCACATACTGTGATACTAGTATATATATATATATATATGTTAGATTATTTTGTCCGACAGATATAAAAAATAATGAAAATATCAGAATAAGATTAAAAATAGTAAATTTGTGTTTTGTCAGAATTAGATGTTGTGCCAGATATTACAACATCTCGGACAACATCTTCATGCAGACATAAATAAATGGACAAGATTAACTTGACATAAATAATACAACATCTCGGACAATATTAACTTGACATAAATAAATGGACAAGATTAAATATGCACAAGTATAAATACTTGTGCGGCGCCTTATGACAAAAATTAATCACTAGAAAACCATAATGTTTACACAAAAACCTATCACTAGTGATTGTACCAAAAATCAATTTCCTCAACTAGTTGAGAAAATAAAGCTTTCTAAAAACAAACAACCAGAATAAAACTAAAACAAGAAAGCAAAAACGTGTTGCCAAACAGTAGATCCAAGAGAAGCAATCTTCGGCCAACTTCTTCTCAGATGTTGTCTGGAGATGTTCCCAACATTCACGGCAACTCCCTGTCACGACTCTTCAAACACAGCACGTCTCTTGAATAAGGTTTTCTCTGAAATTCTGAATGTGCAAAAGTGCATAAGTTATGCATTCATGAATACCTCCAAGCGAAGAGTGAAAACCATATAAATCGAAAAAGCTCTCTCTTAAAAGTATGCGTGAATCCTCAATCCAAGAGCTCAGATGAAGACGAAGAAGAAAATATTTTACCCAAAGATGATAATGAAATAAATCAAATGGTATGGGTTAATTAAATTGATCAAATCATTGCTCAAAAATGGTACTCAAAAGTAACATTAATTATTAATAAAAAATTTAAAATTACTATTGAAGCACTTCTGGATACAGGAGCTGATGTAAATTGCATTAGTGAAGGAATTGTTCCTTCTAAATATTATAAAAAGACTACTCAATTTATAACAGCTGCTAATAAACAACCTCTTATAGTTAATTACAAATTGTCTGATGTAGCAATATGTAATTCTGGAATTTGTTTAAATACTACTTTTATTCTCATTAAAAATATCTCTACTCCTGTGATTCTAGGAACCCCATTTTTTCAGTTGCTGTTTCCTATTAATAAAATTAATGAAAAGGGTTAATATACCAATATTAAAGGAAATAATTTATTTTTCTCATTTACCACTATACCTGTTTCAAAATCTATAAATATTTTACAAAAAATAGTAAACAATAAAGAAAATTTTGTCACTTCATTAAAAGATGAAGTTCTTTTTAAAAATATTAAAGAGAAAATAAATTCTGAGAAAATTCAAGAAAAAATAAAAATTATTTCAGAAAATATATCTAAAGAAATTTGTGCTGATGTTCCTAATGCCTTTTGGAATAGGAAGAAACATCAAGTTAGTCTGCCTTATACGGATGATTTTATTGAGGATAAAATTCCTACAAAAGCTAGGCCTATAGCAATGGGACCTAGACTTTTAAATTATTGCAAAGAAGAAATTGATAGTCTTCTTAAAAAAAAATTGATAAGACCAAGTAATAGTCCTTGGAGTTGTCCAGCATTTTACGTAGAAAATGCAGCAGAAATTGAGTGAGGAGCTCCACGACTTGTTATCAATTATAAACCGCTTAATAAAGCATTAAAATGGATAAAGCATCCATTACCAAATAAAAGAGATTTATTAAATAGATTATTTTTGGGAAAAATATTCTCTTCTTTTGATTTAAAATCAGGATTCTACCAGATTCTTCTAAAAGAGGAAGATAAATATAAAACAGCTTTTACTGTACCATTTGGCCATTACGAATGGAATGTAATGCCATTTGGATTAAAAAATGCTCCAATGGAATTCCAAAATATAATGAATGAAATTTATAATTCATATATAGATTATATTATCGTTTATATAGATGATGTTCTTATATATTCTGATAATATTGATCAACATTTTAAACATCTGAATATATTTATTCAAGTTACTAAAAAAGCTGGATTGACAGTAAATCAGAAAAAAGTAAAACTTTTTCAAACTAAGATAAAATTCTTAGGACATTATATTGAAAATGGAATAATAATTCCTATTGAAAGAGCAATTGTTTTTGCTGATAAATTTCCTGATAAAATTACTGATGTAAATCAATTACAAAGATTTCTTGGAAGTCTTAATTATATAGGAGATTTTTATAAAGATCTCGCTCAAGATTGTAAATGTGAAGGCCCGAAAATACTTGCTTTGAAAATTTGCGGAAAATTAAAAAAATTTTCTTTTAAAAATAACTGAAATTGCCTCGTTCATAATTAAACTGATAAACAAAGTCAAAGTTTAAAATATCGCAGCGGAAGAAAATAAAGTTGCCAAAAATCACAATTTAAAAATATCCAACGTCTGATAAAAATATTGTTTAGAAATAAAATAGCAACTGCTGCACTGAGGTCCTCGGGTGCCACTACTGCCGACCCAAGCTGGCTCACTGGTCCCCGCCCTCGGCCCTGACCTCATCAGTACCTACAACAATCAAGTCTAGTGAGCCTAAAGACTCAGCATGTATATACCGCAAGTAACGAGTAAAATCTGAGTAAAAATATGCATGGGGTAAAATATCATGTCATGAGGCATACTGAAAATAATCTGTAATCATGCTGAAAATAAACTGATCTGAGCAATTATAATACGTGCATAACTGAACTGATAATCACAGTAAAAATATTTGCTCCTTGGAGCCCTGTACTGAAATAACTGATAAAATTTTCTGTTGAGATTATGTTTTACGCCTGTGGCCACTGCACTAAGCTGAACTGATCGGTAACTGACTACCGGGGAGCCTGGAACTGTGCTGGCGGTCACTGAAGACCCGATGGTACCAACCTGAACTGAGCGGTCACTGAAGACCCGATGGTACCAACCTGAACTGAGCGGTCACTGGCGACCGTAAAAATAATGCTCCCACATAGTGAATGAACCACAAGCCATATCGCATAAATCTCAAAAATAATCATTTTCTGTTTAATGCACGTAATATAATTAAATCGCATACTGAAATATCTTGTATTAAAATCATGTACTTGCGATATTTAAAAATATCTATATGGCTTGATTGAAGAGTGAAAGAAGATATAAACATGCCTTGGTTTGTTTTGACTGAAAACAAACAAAATAACGACGCGGCGCGGCGGAGACGGAGTGCTCTTCACTTTCTCACTTAAATCCTTTAAATTAAGCATGCACCATAATTATTATAATAGCGAAAAAAATCGTAAACGTGATGCATGAACATTTTAAAATATCATGATTCGTGCTCAGGGCGCTGCTAGGACAAAAATCTCACCCCGGGTGCAAAATTACCATTTTGCCCCTGGAAACCCAAAAATTACAATTTTACCCCTGGACCTCTAAAATTGACCCGAAGCTTACCAAACTCCTTAAAATATCCCAAAACATTTTTATAAGGATTCCTAGTCGTAAACTCGAGCCCAAAAACCAACTTAGTCTATTTGTTTTAAAACTCGGTTCGGGGTCCCGATTTTAATCCGAATCGATCCCAAAATTTACCCAAATCTTCTACAACTTTTACCATATCATAAGAACACTTAATAGACCCTAAAACATTGTCATTAGGCATCCCAAACCCACGGCAAAATTTCAGAACCTACTAAAATTCTCGGTCCTCTCATATTATGCCACCTCACATGCACCTATCCCTCAAAAGCTCTCGCCTCAAGCTCTACCCGTCATTCCAGCCATGAATTCACCTACTGTGGACTTAGAACAGACACCAAGGAACGCATCTGAACCAGGCCACCCGCCCCATGCATGCGGTTGACTCACAAGAACCAAGAACGACAACAGCCCCCTACCGAGACTACCCTTCCCAACGTGGCTTGATCATTTCATTTTTTTTTTTTTTGACGACACCAGTGTGGTTCGAGCCCTTCCAGACCCCATCTCAGACTCACCAAGGTCTGGTCCAGGGCTGGAGAAGGCCCTCACACAGCTGGTGTAGCAGGAAAGCATCGATCGAACCCATACAAGCCACACACTCGATCGGCACTTACCGACTACAACCGTACCCGATCAGCTGCGCAAACCAGCACACAAACCTTAAAAACCATGATCTGAACAGCCCAATACCATCACACTACAGCGGCCCCTTGCACCAAAACCAGAAAACGTGAGCACAAATAAAAAGATAGCATGAACGTGTGAAAACCGAACCCATCTATTATGTATAGGGCTGGATCGAAACATATCATGCGTAAACACATTCATCAGTATATAATACGTGTATGATGCAGAAAGAATGGAATAAAGCGTGCCTTAGATGAATTCCACGCAAGAACGGCGAAGAGATGAGCAACGGGGAAGCGCCGGAGAATTTTGTTTCACGAAAATGCTTAACCGAAGGCTTGCTGCGATGGAGGCTCTGAAACCGTGGGTGAATGTGTGAGGGAGGTGCGTTTCGGCTGATAAAATCTTTAGGTTTAGGGTTAAGTGTGTTTAGTAGCTTAATTATATAATAAACAATTAGCTAATGGGCCCTAAAATGTTTAGTTAAAAGCTAGGAAGGATTTTAGGTCCAAAAAACTTAAAAGTAGGCCCATTAAATCCAAACACGCTCCCGAAAAATATTTCGAGTTAGAAAGATTTTGAAAATAATAGCCGAACCATTAAAAAGTCCCCCGATTCGATAAAATTTGCATACCGTTAAAAATAAAACTCGCGGGTAAAAATACCCTAATAAAATCCTATTTAGAAAAATACACTTAAAATGCTCTAAATTAATTTATAAAAATTAATCGTGAAATAAAATAAATTTCCTGAAAATTCCCTGGTCTCCGATCCTCGTTCGAACGTGAAATGCACCTAGAAATCCTAATGCACTAACCTTTAAAATTTTAATGCACGAACTTTTAAAATTTCGTGAAGCAAATCCTATCATGCATGAATTATGCATAAAATGCATAAAAATAATTAAACATAACTTTATTAATTTATCTCAATACTCCATCTCCAGACCGGCCTCACTTATATACTGAAAAGATGACGATTAAACTACTGCGTAAAATAAATAAATTCAAAGAAAAGAATTTAAATACTCAAGCAATTAAATTACTAGGAATTATGCATGGTTTATACGCAGTCCAAATTACGGGTTCTACAATCTTTCCCCCCTTAAAAGAAATTTCGTCCTCGAAATTCGCTTATCCTGGATAAACAAAAAGTTTAGACTCTTAATTCTAGAATCCTAATAATCCACGCTTCCGATGCGCTACTCTGATAAGATAAATATTAAGTTGTCCTTACGTCTCCTCAATCCTAAATAAATTTGTCTATCAAAATCCTCGTTTTGTGAATCGCAACTAAAAACAACTTATGGTGACTTAGTTCTATTCAACTATAGCCCCGAATTTGACTTATCACGCAGTTTGTCATACTAGAGATGGATGTCTAAACTTATCGCACCTTACTTTCTTATACTATACTCGTAATATTCATCGACTTATTATATTAGCATTTATGCAGTTCAACTTAAGAAATCTTTGTACCAAAATTTACTGATCGACTACTATTCTCAGTAGAACGCTTAATGGTTATACCTTATTTCAACCTCATAGTAGTATTAGCCTAAAATCTTGGAATCGAATCTTTATCTTACGGCACTAAGCTTACGTAACATATTATTTACAAGTGCATCCCGGGTGTGAAATCGTTGTGAATCTTAAACCTCGAATAACGTTAATCCATAAAACTCAATTATACAACATCGACCTTCTACCTTAATAATAATACTTCTAGCATCAATTACCTGCTCAAACTATCCTCTTTCCAATTACAATCTTGTTGAGGCCTAGGACTTTGAACTTCCTCATTGGAACAAGTGTCGCATTCTTATGTATCCTTAATGCTTACTTAATTCTAGCATATAAACTTAATAAGTTAGCCCATGGTAGCATTAGACTAACTTTAATAAATCAATTTTACTTATAACCCATTGAATTCTAGAATCTTCCTATCAAGCTTTTAGATTTCTTATTCGATAAAAATCTTAATATTCATTCATTGATAACTTATGTTGAACACAACTAATTTCCTTTTGTTTTTATTTCTCCCAAAAATTCCGTATGAACAAATATCCCATAAATTTGAAATTCAAACTTACCTAATCCAAATAGCTTTGGATAAAATAATTCCAATACACATATCCGCTTATCCCCAAGTTTCTTAATGACTTTCAAAATTCCTCAAGACAAGGTGTATACCCCGCCTCTTAGATGCGTCTATTAAATTCCAACAAAGGCATAATTTAACTCTTAAGATCACGATTATAAATTATGATACATCAAACTTAAGTTCCCAAAATTTACTAACTCAATGTTTATTCTTATAACTTAACTAACCGATCAAATTTACCTTAAATCGTCATCACTTTAAATTTCTTAATTTGCCACAACATTATTTCATTAACGCTTAAATTTTCACGCATCCCAAATATCTAAATATTCCATATTTCCTTCAAGACTAAATAACCAAAAGTCGTATCCTTTAAACCGTTCAATTCTCACTTCTACTAAATAAGTTCTCAAATTTCTTAAAATTGTAAAATTAATTCTTACTTCCCTCGAACCTCATCCAATTTTCCATAAATCTCGAAAATTCCACAATTACCCATGAGTCCTCAGTATTCCCAATTTCATTTTATAGATTTCTCGTATCATAAGGTTCAATAGCCTTAAGTTTATTAAACCCAAAATTAATTCCCATAACATGTCTTACATTTCTATAAATACTTAAAATCCCAAGTGTTCCTCAAAAGTTCGCATTTACTCCTTAAAAATTTTGAAAATTGCAATCTGACCCTTACAGTTCTCCAAATTTACATTTTGGCCCTACTTCTCTTCGAAATTTGCATTATTGTCCCCATAAAATTTTCCATCTTTACCTCATTAAACTTTTAAATTCTCGAACTCGAAATTTAATCCCAAAATTTAGTAAATTCGAAAATTGTCTCTTAGAATTTTACTTTGGCACTTAGGTCCTCCAATTATTGATTATCACAATCGGGTCCTTAAAATTCTTAATTCATGCAATTCAATCCTAAAGATTGTTAATTCTTAATTCATGCAATTCAATCCTTAAATCCAACTAGGTAGAGCATGCATCCTAAATAAATTCTAAAAATTAATCTTACATTTTTTTATAGATACTTAAAATCCTCAAATTGTACATTTATAATCCTAAAGATTGTCGTATTCTTCAAATTGCTATTGCTAATATAAAATCCTCAAAAATTTACTCGACTAGCAACCAAGAATCATCGATAATTTCTTTTCTCAAAAGCATTCATAATTTTCAAGATTAATTTATGACTCACAAGGGGGCATCAGTACTACTGAATATAGTCAAATCATTTTCAATTTCTCCTAAAGCCCAATCTTCGGGTTCTTAGATATGAACAATTCCAAACGTAACCAACGTGCATAATTCCATAATTTATTTTCAAACGAACACTGAAATACTGAAAATCTGAAAAGATCTGACCATAAACTATTTCATGGAAGCATGCTGTCAAAATAATTCATGCTTTAAATAAAATGCTGAAATGCAAAACTTACAGACCGAAGGCGTGACTTCGTGAGCTTCTCGTGGTCAGTAGTAGTGTAACCCTTTACAAGAACATAGGCTCTGATACCAATTGTGAAGGCCCGAAAATACTTGCTTTGAAAATTTTTTTAATTTTCCGCAAATTTTCAAAGCAAGTATTTTCGGGCCTTCACAATTTTTTTTTTTTTTTTTTTTGACGACACCAGTGTGGTTCGAGCCCTTCCAGACCCCATCTTAGACTCACCAAGGTCTGGTCCAGGGCTGGAGAAGGCCCTCACACAGCTGGTGTAGCAGGAAAGCATCGATCGAACCCATACAAGCCACACACTCGATCGGCACTCACCGACTACAACCGTACCCGATCAGCTGCGCAAACCAGCACACAAACCTTAAAAAACCATGATCTGAACAGCCCAATACCATCACACTACAGCGGCCCCTTGCACCAAAACCAGAAAACGTGAGCACAAATAAAAAGATAGCATGAACGTGTGAAAACCGAACCCATCTATTATGTATAGGACTGGATCGAAACATATCATGCGTAAACACATTCATCAGTATATAATACGTGTATGATGCAGAAAGAATGGAATAAAGCGTGCCTTAGATGAATTCCACGCAAGAACGGCGAAGAGATGAGCAACGGGGAAGCGCCGGAGAATTTTGTTTCACGAAAATGCTTAACCGAAGGCTTGCTGCGATGGAGGCTCTGAAACCGTGGGTGAATGTGTGAGGGAGGTGCGTTTCGGCTGATAAAATCTTTAGGTTTAGGGTTAAGTGTGTTTAGTAGCTTAATTATATAATAAACAATTAGCTAATGGGCCCTAAAATGTTTAGTTAAAAGCTAGGAAGGATTTTAGGTCCAAAAAACTTAAAAGTAGGCCCATTAAATCCAAACACGCTCCCGAAAAATATTTCGAGTTAGAAAGATTTTGAAAATAATAGCCGAACCATTAAAAAGTCCCCCGATTCGATAAAATTTGCATACCGTTAAAAATAAAACTCGCGGGTAAAAATACCCTAATAAAATCCTATTTAGAAAAATACACTTAAAATGCTCTAAATTAATTTATAAAAATTAATCATGAAATAAAATAAATTTCCTGAAAATTCCCTGGTCTCCGATCCTCGTTCGAACGTGAAATGCACCTAGAAATCCTAATGCACTAACCTTTAAAATTTTAATGCACGAACTTTTAAAATTTCGTGAAGCAAATCCTATCATGCATGAATTATGCATAAAATGCATAAAAATAATTAAACATAACTTTATTAATTTATCTCAATACTCCATCTCCAGACCGGCCTCACTTATATACTGAAAAGATGACGATTAAACTACTGCGTAAAATAAATAAATTCAAAGAAAAGAATTTAAATACTCAAGCAATTAAATTACTAGGAATTATGCATGGTTTATACGCAGTCCAAATTACGGGTTCTACAGTAAATTATTATTTCAAAGGTTGAAGATTTGAAGATTAAAGATTAAATCTTTACTTGTGGTTTATTTAGAGATTAAATCTCTTGTTAGTACCCCTCAATCCTTCCCAGAAATGTTAAGAACATATTGGTCAAATTCCAAAATGCCAATACCCAGTTTGATGGTTTAACAGCAATGATTCAATTTGCCATTAATTATAATATTGTTCCTTGGATTACTCGATGGGAATATGGACTGCAAGACCTGGCTAAAGAAAAATTTGAAATTAAGTTTGCCCCTACTATATTAATTAGAAAAATTCTTATAAAATGGTGGGAAAAAGAAGACTTCTTTGCAGAAGGTAAAGTTTATGATAGACAAGGAGTAATAGCTCTTGGAGTTGCCAGAGAAACTATGAAGAATTTGAATCATGATACTCCAACACAAACCACATTGTTAAAAGAACTTTTTCAACATCTGGACAAGGATACTATTACTTCTATGTTTACAGAAGTTTTTGGTGAAAAATCAAATTTACCCACTCAAGAATCAACCTCCTCAAAAGGAAAGGAAAAAATAGAAGACGATACATAGATGACCGATCTAGATGATCTACAAGATGCTCAAGACCCATATGATGGGGACGACATATTTGCATTATTGAATGCATAATGGATGTGTGAGCTGGAAGGCACGAGATGAGCTTTGAAAACCGTGTCTAGACTAAAAGTCATGCATTATTGTTGTGTATTATTAAAGTTTGTAATATGTGGCAAGTTTTTATTCGTAAGTGTACTGTAGATAGTAGTGGTATTGCTCTATTTAAGGAGTCGACTCCCTTTGTGATCGACACACAAAAAATTCTCTACTACTTTCTCATAATAAAGTTTGGAACTTTTCTCCAGTTCTTGAGTTCCGAGTTTCGAGTTTCATCAAAATTATGTAAGTTTATGTCATACGATTATATTTATGATCCTCCATTTGATTATATTATGCCGTCTGCAAATTATTTGAAAATCTTAAAAAAGAAAATTAAATTAATCAATAATCAAATTAAGGATCTTGAAGATCGTTTAAAAGATCCAGAGATAAATCCTGTTTATAAACAGTGGTTTGTTTATCCACATTTGGAAAGAGCCAAGATTACCTTAAAGGCATTTGAGAAGCAGAGCTCACAGCTTGCTACTTAAGGTTGAAGATTTTAAGATTAAAGATTAAATCTTTACTTGTGGTTTATTTAGAGATTAAATCTCTTGTTAGTCTCGTGTAAGTGGTATCAGAGCCACGTTCTTGAAGAAATCTTCAATAAAGTTTTATTCTTGTAATATATCATATTCTTTTATCTTATTAAAGAAGGTAGTAGCTCTACAAGTCGGGTACCATAAATCCTGTAAAGCCGAAGGGTAAGGTAGGGATAAATCCTTGACCGTATCTACTGGATTCTCGAATGGATAAAATAATACGATCTTTTAACAAGAATAAATCTTCAAGTAGTAATACTAAAAATAAAGAATTAATTATTTCCGAAAATTTCGAGAAAAATATTCAAAACTGGAAATTACCAGTATCTTCTAATACGAAGATATATAGGTCTAAAGGATTTAATTTTAAATCTGACTATATTATAAAAACTATAGAAGAAGCTATTCCTCTAAAAGGAGGATATGATTCTTTCAGTTTGTTATCCCAAAATCTTATAAATATTCATATGAAATCTTATAGATTTATGCATCTGGGTATGATTCAAGTAGGTTTAAAACCTCTTACCAGATTAGGTTTAAATACTTCTGCCTTAATTTTAGTACGAGATCAAAGGCATAATAAATTTGAAGATTCCCTATTAGGAATAATAGAGTCCTCATTATGTGAAGGACCAATACATTTTAGTTGTTTTCCTAATTTCCCAATTTCTCTTTCTGATCCAAATATTATGAAAGCCCTCACATTAAATATAAAAACTGAAGGCTTTGATATGATAGATGGTACAGAAAATGTTGTTCTATTATATAGAATCTGTTATAAAGTTATGAATTCTACAATTTCTAATTTCAGAATTAATACTAATCAAATTAGTTCAAAAAGAGGTGAAACTACACTCTTTATAACTGATATTAATAAAAGTAATATTATGATTCCAAAAACAATAAATTGGGAATAATGAGGACTAATGAGTAATTGTGGAATTTTCGAGATTTAGGGAAAAATTGGACGATATTCGAGGAAAGTAAGCATTAATTTTACAATTTTAAGAAATTTGAGAACCTATTTAGTAGTAAGTGAGAATTGAACGGTTCAAATGATAGGAATTTTCGGTTATTTAAGCTCGAAGGAGATATAGAATATTTAGATATTTGGGTTATAATGTTATAATATAATGAAGGGTAACCAAGGACATTGTAGGATGAATCAATCTTGGGCGTGAAAATTTAAGCGTTAGTGAAATAATGTTGTGGCAAATTAGGAATTTAAAGTGATGACGATTTAAGGTAAATTTTATCGGTTAGTTAAGTTATAAGGATAAACATTGAGTTAGTAAATTTTTGGGAACATAAGTTTGATGTGTCACAAGTTTTGGTCATGATCTTAACAGTTAAGATTATACCTTGTGAGAATTTAAAATTTTTAAGAAATTTGGGTACGATGATGGTTAGTTTAATTGGTAGACGTACGTAAGAGGTGAGGTAGACACCTTGTCTTGAGAAATTTTGGAAGTTATTAACAAACTTGGGACTAAACGTATATGCGTATTGGAATTATTTTATTCAAAGCTATTTGGATTAGGTAAGTTTGAATTTCAAATTTATGGGATATTTGTTCATACGGACATTTTGAGTGAAATAAAAACAAAAGAAAATTTGTTGTGTTCAATATAAGTTATCAATGGATGAATATTAAGATTTTTTTTTTATCAAGTAAGAAATCTAAAAGCTTGATATGGGGATTCTAGAATTTTATGGGTTATAAGTGAAATTGATTTAGTAAAGTTAGTCTAATGCTACCATGGGCTAACCTATTAAGTTTATATGCTAGAATTAAGTAAGCATTAAGGACACGTAAGAATGCGATATTCGTTCCAATGAGGAAATTCCAAGGGTCTTAGGCCTCAACTATATTGTAATTAGGATTTGAAGGACTTTAAAATATAGGTAGGAGATTGATATGATATATTTAGGGTTTTATGGATTAACGTTACTCGAGGATTAAGAATTGCAACAATTTTACATTCGGGATGTACTCGTAAATAATTAAGTTATGGAAGTTTAGTGTCGTAAGATAGAGATTCGATTCAAGAAACTTAGCCTAATATTATTATGAGATTGAGATAAGGTTTAACAGTTAAGTGTATAATCGAGGATATGAATCGATCAGTAAATTTTGGTGCTAAGGTTTCTTAGAGTGAAATACATAAATACAAATGTAAGAGATCAATGAACATCACGGGTACACTATAAGAAAAGTAAGACGCAATAAAATTCGGACTGTCATTTCTAATATTGGTAATTTTGAGAAAAGTTGAAATTCGAGGTTATAGAAAATAGAGCTAAGTTACTATAAGTCGTTTTAAGTTGCGATTCGCAAACGAGATTTTGTTAGGCAATTTAATTAGGATTGAAGAAACGTAAGGACAGCACAGCAATTAATTTATCAGAGTAGCGCAGCGGAAGCGTGGAATATTGGAATATTAGAACTAAGTTTAAACTTCGTGATTATCAAGGATAAGCGAATTTCGGGGACGAAATTCAATTTAAGGGGGAGAGATTGTAACTTCCCGTAATTTGGACTGCGTATAAACCATGCATAATTCCTAGTAATTTAATTGCTTGAGTATTTAAATTATTTTCTTTGAATTTATTTATTTTATGCAGTAGTTTAATCGTCATCTTTTCAGTATATAAGTGAGGCCGGTCTGGAGATGGAGTATTGAGATAAGTTAATAAAATTATGTTTAATTATTATGCACTTTATGCATAATTCATGCACGATGGAGTTTAGTTCATAAAATTTTAAAAGTTCGTGCATTAGAATTTTAAGTTGCATTTCACGTTCGAGCGAGGATCGGAGACTGGGGAATTTCCAGGAAAATATTTTATTACAGGATTTGTTTTTATAAATTAAGTTAAAGCATTTTTAACTGTATTTTTAAAAAATGGGAATCTTTGGGATATTTTTAACCGCAATACTTTATTTTTAACGGTACGCAAATTTTATCGAATCGGGGGATTTTTTTAATAGTTCGGCTAATATTTTCAAAATCTTTTCAACTCGAAATATTTTACGGGAGTGTGTTTGGATTAAATGGACCCAATTTTAGGTCTATTGGGCCTAATTCTCTTTTAATCTTTTAATTATCAAAATAAGGCCCATTAGTGGATTGTTAGCTATTTATATATTGGCTAATTATCATCTTAACCTAAACCTAATGATCTCCCACAGCCGACACCCCCTCCTATCAGCAACCTTCACGTGAATTTCCGCAACAAAACATTCGGTGAACCATTTCTCCCTCAAGCAAGGAACACCTCCCTTCGGCCGTGTCCCTCGATCGATTGTCCAAGATCCTTTTCATCAAGGCATGCTTTATTCCATTTGTTTTTCTGCATCACACACGTGATAGACACTGATGTTGGTATTCATGCATAAGTAGTTTCGATCTAAGCCATTCCATGAAAGATCTTTTCGGTTTCATGAGGATCTCGGTTTCTATGAATGTCACTCACGTTTTCTGTATATTGGTGCAAAGGGCTACGGTTATTAAGTGTCTAGAGGCTGCTGGTAGGGTCAAGTTGCTGTCATGAGGAGTAGGAAGGTTATTTGTTGCATACGGGTGTAGAGCCGTGAGGGGAGTCATGTGAGAATTGGTTTCGGTAAGGGGTTTGGAGTGATGTCTCGGTTTTTTTTGGTGGTTAGATGCGTGCATGGGGCTGAGAGCTTATTTCAGTTAGGTGGTTTGGAGTCTGGTCTAAGTCCTAGGTGGGCTGGTTTATGGCTGGAACGAAGAGGGTAGCTTGAGGTGTGAGTTTTAAGAGATAGGTGCACATGAGGTGGCTAGATAGGAATGGACCGAGTGGTTGCTCATATTCTTGAAATTTCAGCCGTGAGTGGGAGTGTCTAATGACATTGATTTAGGACCATTAAAGTGTTTTAAGATATGATAAAAGGTTGAGAAAAATTTGGCAGAGTTTCAAGTCGATCCGGGTTAGAAACGGGACCCTGGTCCAAGTTTTTGAAACGGATCGATTAATTTTGGTTTTTGGGCTCGAGTTTACGACTAGGAATACTTATAAAAATGTTTTGGGAGATTTTAAGGAGTTTGGTAAGCTTCGGGTCAATTTTAGAGGTCCAGGGGTAAAATGGTAATTTTTGGGTTTCCAGGGGCAAAATGGTCATTTTGCACCCGGGGTGAGATTTTAGTCCTAGCAGCGCCCTGAGCACAAATCATGATTTTTTTTAAATGTTCATGCATCACGTTTACGATTTTTACGCTATTATAATAATTATGGTGCATGCTTAATTTAAAGGAATTAAGTGAAGAAGTGAAGAGCACTCCGTCTCCGCCGCGCCGAGTCGTTATTTTGTTTGTTTTCAGTCAAAACAAACCAAGGCATGTTTATATCTTCTTTCACTCTTCAATCAAGTCATATAGGTATTTTTAAATATAGCAAGTACATGATTTTAATGCAAGAAGATCAAAATTGTTCATATTTAATGATGTTATCTAATTATAGTACGTGCAAAAATATTCATTTTGAGATTTATGCGATATGGCTTGTGGTCACTTTACTATCAGTATTAAATCCGGTCCCCAGTATCGGTCCGGTCACCAGTTACCGGTTAGTTCAGTTGTTTCACCCAGTACTGTGGCAGTAGTCTGATCAGACGCAAATCCGATCCCCAGTATCGGTCCGGTCCCCAGTATCGGTCAGCTCAGTTCGGTTTAGTTCAGGGACCACTTGCATAGACCATAATCTCACCAGAAAATTTATTACAAGTTATTTCAGTACAGGGCTCCAAGGAGCAAACATTTCTACCATGAGTTTTTCAGTTCAGCTATGCACGTATTATAATTGCTCATGATAAATTATTTTCACGATTGTGCCTCATGACATGATAATTTTACTCCCATGCAAATTTTACTGTATTATTTACTCGTTATTTACGATATATGCATGCTGAGTCTTTAGACTCACTAGACTTGATTGTTGTAGGTACTGATGGTGTCAGGACCGAGGGCGGGGACCAGTGAGCTAGCTTGGGTCGGCAGTAGTGGCACCCGAGGACCTCAGTTTCAGCACCTGCCATTTTATTTTTAATGCTCAAACATTTTATCTCTTGTTGAATTATTTTAAATTGTTACTTTGCAAACATTAAATTCTTCCGCTGCTATTTTTAAACATTAAACATTATTTAAAAGTTTATTTTATGAATTTGATACTTCACTTAGTTCAAAAGAAAATTTTTAAATTTCCGCAAATTTTCAAACACCAATTTTCGGGCCGTCACATCCTCCCCCTAATCTTAAGCAAGAAAAATTTCTTTTAAACTCTAAAAAAGATGAAGATTTTATGGAAGGTCTACTAGACCGATTACAAAAAATTAATATAAAAGAAAAAGGTTCTATTTTGGTAATTACCAAAGATGAACAACTTGAAAATTCTTCAAGTTCTTCTGAAGATGAAATGCAGATTAATAAAATGCATAAAGTATCAATTGTAAAACCTTTTTATAAAAAGGCAACACCTATAGATCTTCAAATTGAAGAAAAGAAAGATTATGTTCAGTTTAATGGCGAAGCCATTACTGAATGGAATATAGATGGAAAATCTGAATATCAGATTAAAACTGTTATTAAACAAATGTTAATATACTCTTCAGCCGCAAAAATTAAAGGTAATAATGATAGGCAGATTGCTCAATCAATTATTACCGGTTTTACTGGCCAACTTCAAGGTTGGTGGGATTTCTATCTCTCAAAAGATGCAAAGAATAAAATTCTTAACTCTTCTATAATTGATTTAAATGGAAGAGAAGAGTTTGATGCGGTTAATACACTTATTTATACTATTCTATCTAATTTTATTGGAGCAAATGAACTTCAATTAGATAGATCTCAAGAACAATTAATGAATTTAAGATGTCCAACACTATCTGAATTCAGATGGTATAAAGATGTGTTTATGACAAAATTTTTAACTAGAAATGATTGCAATTCAAATTTTTGGAAAGAAAAATTTATTTCTGGACTTCCAGTTCTTTTTGCTGAAAGAGTTAAAAATAGATTAAAAGCTAAATCTCCAACAAACTCTATAGATTGGAGTATTCTTACTTATGGAGATTTATCTGCAGAAATAACTGCAGAAGGTATAACTCTTTGTAACGATATCAAGTTAAAAAGGCAGCTTGATATGCAAAAAGAATAAAACCGAAATATTATTGGTGATTTTTGTGAGCAAATAGGCTTTCAACCAATACAATATCCTAAAAGAGATAAGAAAAGAAAAAGATTTCCTTTTAAAAGAAAGAAACATTATCTAAAAGATAAAGACAAATCTAAAAAATATTTTAAGAAAAGATTTAAAAAACCTATAAAAAATGATTCTACTAAAGTTCCAGTATGCTGAAAATGTGGCAAAATTGGACATAAGGCTAATAAGTGTTATGTTAAGAAAAAGATTAATAATCTTAATATAAACAATGATTTAAAAGAATCATTGATAAATATTCTTCTTAATAAAGAAGAAAATATGAAACAAAAAGATTTTTATATCAATATTATTGACAATGAATACACTGAATATTCTAATAGTAGTTCAGATAATGACTCTGAAATATCAGAAAACAAAATCTGTGATCCAGATTGTGATTGTGATACTTGTCTCATAAATTTTATGGGATTAGAAATAAATGTTATATCAAATGAAGAAACTTTTATTTTAGATCTCATAGATGAAATAAAAGACCCTATAGAAAAAGAAAAGCTATAGAACATTATTTAAATATGGCAAATCACAAGGCTACAAAGCTTACAAAATACTGTACAAGAACATGAATTATATTCTTATAATAAAATATTAGAAAAGGCAAAACAAAAAGAAAGAGAACCAACTATCTCTGAATTAAAAGGAGAGATAGATCATATAAAATCTGAAATAAAATATTTAAAAGAAAGAGTAAATACTCTTAGTATTAATAATGATCATATTTGGGAAAAAGATTCTACTTCAGATGAAGACGAAGAAGAAAATATTTTACCCAAAGATGATAATGAAATAAATCAAATGGTATGGGTTAATAAAATTGATCAAATCATTTCTCAAAAATGGTACTCAAAAGTAACATTAATTATTAATAAAAAATTTAAAATTACTATTGAAGCACTTCTGGATACAGGAGCTGATGTAAATTGCATTAGTGAAGGAATTGTTCCTTCTAAATATTATAAAAAGACTACTCAATTTATAACAGCTGCTAATAAACAACCTCTTATAGTTAATTACAAATTGTCTGATGTAGCAATATGTAATTCTGGAGTTTGTTTAAATACTACTTTTATTCTCATTAAAAATATCTATACTCCTGTGATTCTAGGAACCCCATTTTTTCAAATGATGTTTCCTATTAATAAAATTAATGAAAAGGGTTTATATACCAATATTAAAGGAAATAATTTATTTTTCCCATTTACCACTATACATGTTTCAAAATCTATAAATATTTTACAAAAAATAGTAAACAATAAAGAAAATTTTGTCACTTCATTAAAAGATGAAGTTCTTTTTAAAAATATTAAAGAGAAAATAAATTCTGAGAAAATTCAAGAAAAAATAAAATTTATTTCAGAAAATATATCTAAATAAATTTGTGCTGATGTTCCTAATGCCTTTTGGAATAGGAAGAAACATCAAGTTAGTCTGCCTTATACGGATGATTTTATTGAGGATAAAATTCCTACAAAAGCTAGGCCTATAGCAATGGGACCTAGACTTTTAAATTATTGCAAAGAAGAAATTGATAGTCTTCTTAAAAAAGAATTGATAAGACCAAGTAATAGTCGTTGGAGTTGTCCAGCATTTTACGTAGAAAATGCAGCAGAAATTGAGAGAGGAGCTCCACGACTTGTTATCAATTATAAACCGCTTAATAAAGCATTAAAATGGATAAAGCATCCATTACTAAATAAAAGAGATTTATTAAATAGATTATTTAAGGGAAAAATATTCTCTTCTTTTGATTTAAAATCAGGATTCTACCAAATTCTTCTAAAAGAGGAAGATAAATATAAAACAACTTTTACTGTACCATTTGGCCATTACGAATGGAATGCAATGCCATTTGGATTAAAAAATGCTCCAATGGAATTCCAAAATATAATGAATGAAATTTATAATTCATATATAGATTATATTATCGTTTATATAGATGATGTTCTTATATATTCTGATAATATTGATCAGCATTTTAAACATATGAATATATTTATTCAAGTTACTAAAAAAGCTGGATTGGCAGTAAATCAGAAAAAAGTAAAACTTTTTCAAACTAAGATAAAATTCTTAGGACATTATATTGAAAATGGAATAATAATTCCTATTGAAAGAGCAATTGTTTTTGCTGATAAATTTCCTGATAAAATTACTGATGTAAATCAATTACAAAGATTTCTTGGAAGTCTTAATTATATAGGAGATTTTTATAAAGATCTCGCTCAAGATTGTAAATTATTATTTCAAAGGTTGAAGATTTGAAGATTAAAGATTAAATCTTTACTTGTGGTTTATTTAGAGATTAAATCTCTTGTTAGTACCCCTCAATCCTTCCCAGAAATGTTAAGAACATATTGGTCAAATTCCAAAATGCCAATACCCAGTTTGATGGTTTAACAGCCATGATTCAATTTGCCATTAATTATAATGTTCCTTGGATTATTCGATGGGAATATGGACTGCAAGACCTGGCTAAAGAAAAATTTGAAATTAAGTTTGCCCCTACTATATTAATTAGAAAAATTCTTATAAAATGGTGGGGAAAAGAAAACTTCTTTGCAGAAGGTAAAGTTTATGATAGACAAGGAGTAATAGCTCTTGGAGTTGCCAGAGAAACTATGAAGAATTTGAATCATGATACTCCAACACAAACCACATTGTTAAACGAACTTTTTCAACATCTGGACAAGGATACCATTACTTCTATGTTTACAGAAGTTTTTGGTGAAAAATCAAATTTACCCACTCAAGAATCAACCTCCTCAAAAGGAAAGGAAAAAATAGAAGACGATACACAGATGACCGATCTAGATGATCTACAAGATGCTCAAGACCCATATGATGGGGACGACATATTTGCATTATTGAATGCATAATGGATGTGTGAGCTGGAAGGCACGAGATGAGCTTTGAAAACCGTGTCTAGACTAAAAGTCATGCATTATTGTTGTGTATTATTAAGGTTTGTAATATGTGGCAAGTTTTTATTCGTAAGTGTATTGTAGATAGTAGTGGTATTGCTCTATTTAAGGAGTCGACTCCCTTTGTGATCGACACACAAAAATTCTCTACTACTTTCTCATAATAAAAGTTTGGAAGTTTTCTCCAGTTCTTGAGTTCCGAGTTTCGAGTTTCATCAAAATTATGTAAGTTTATGTCATACGATTATATTTATGATCCTCCATTTGATTATATTATGCCGTCTGCAAATTATTTGAAAATCTTAAAAAAGAAAATTAAATTAATCAATAATCAAATTAAGGATCTTGAAGATCGTTTAAAAGATCCAGAGATAAATCCTGTTTATAAACAGTGGTTTGTTTATCCACATTTGGAAAGATCCAAGATTACCTTAAAGGCATGTGAGAAGCAGAGCTCACAGCTTGCTGCTTAAGGTTGAAGATTAAATCTTTACTTGTGGTTTATTTAGAGATTAAATCTCTTGTTAGTCTCGTGTAAGTGGTATCAGAGCCACGTTCTTGAAGAAATCTTCAATAAAGTTTTATTCTTGTAATATATCATATTCTTTTATCTTATTAAAGAAGGTAGTAGCTCTACAAGTCGGGTACCATAAATCCTGTAAAGCCGAAGGGTAAGGTAGGGATAAATCTTTGACCGTATCTACTAGATTCTCGAATGGATAAAATAATACGATCTTTTAACAACAATAAATCTTCAAGTAGTAATACTAAAAATAAAGAATTAATTATTTCCGAAAATTTCGAGAAAAATATTCAAAACTGGAAATTACCTGTAAAGGCCCTAAAACTTCTCGGTTTAAAATTTGCGGAAAATTAAAAATTTTCTTTTTAAAAGAACTTAAATGGCCTCCTTCATAAAATCAACTGGTGAATCAAGTTCAATGTTTCAAAAATGTTGCAGCGGAAGAAAATAATTGTTTGCCAACAATAATAATTTTAAAATATCCAATGACTGATAAAAATTTGTTTGCGGAATAAAATAAACACTGCTGCACTGAGGTCCTCGGGTGCCACTACTACTGCCGACCCAAGCTGGCTGACTGGTCCCCACCCTCGGCCCTAGCCTCAACAGTACCTACAACAATCAAGTCTAGTGAGCCTAAAGACTCAGCATGCATAAATCGTAGATAACGAGTAAAATCTGAAGTAAAATATGAATGAGGTAAAATATCATGTCACGAGGCATGCTGAACATAATCTGAATCATGCTGAAAATAATCTGTACTGAGCAATTATAATACATGCATAACTGAACTGATAATCACAGTAAAAATATTTGCTCCTTGGAGCCTGTACTGAAATAACTGATAAAATTTTCTGTTGAGATTATGTTTTACGCCTGTGGCCACTGCACTAAGCTGAACTGATCGGTAACTGACTACCGGGGAGCCTGGAACTGAGCTGGCGGTCACTGAAGACCCGATGGTACCATCTTGAACTGATCGGTCACTGGCGACCGGGTGGTACCAACCTGAACTGAGCGGTCACTGGCGACCGTATAAATAATACTCCCACATAGTGAATGCACCACAAGCCATATCGCATAAATCTCAAAAATAATCATTTTCTGTTTTCATGCACGTAAAATAATTAACTGACGATAATGAAAATATCCTGAAATTTTACTAACTGGAATGGATCGTCCCCAGGCTCGCTGCGACCTCAATATGCCATAAAATATGCAATAGATTTTACTTGGATGAATGATGCACTAAAGTTTGAAAATTTTGACAATTGCGCTTAACGACTCCGTATTTTAATCATGACTCCGAACCAACCCGAACCAACTCTGAACCGTCATCACGTCACGATTAAAATCCACTAAACATACTGAAATTATGCTCTTAAAATGATGAGGGTCGAATTCATGTGCAACGGAGGCCAAAACGTGAAACGCTCTTTCGAGAGTCAATTTGGCACATCGCACCGTAAATTCTCGTACGACCTCAAAAATGATCCGAATGACAAACGGTCAAAAACATGACCTTCCTAACTCAATTAGGCACTGTCCAGTCCAAGGCCATGGGCTAAAAGCCAACCGAGAACTCAAACGGGCCTTCTGAACGACACCACGACTTGCTGTAAATTTCCAGAAGTTGTGCACTCGCTTGTCTTGTGTTGTTTTCGAGTCTATTGGCCATTGGGGCGTGAAACACCGACCAGAGACCCTTACCAACATCCTAAGGAATGATTTGAACCATGTCTAAGGGCTTTTGGCCAGCCACAATTCGAACCATACCAGAAACAAAACTGAAAACTCCAACCGAGAATGCTTTTGTATGCGTGTGTAGTGTGTTACTTCGATGGATGTCTCGTGTCGTTCCAGTGGCCATTTGATTGACCATGGCACGATCTAGACATCTAGGGGCATGATATGAACCGTGGCTATGGGCCATAGGCCAACCAAGATTCACACCAACCACCAAACTCGAAGCTACATGTGCTGCACCAAAGAAGAGCCGAAATGGGGAAAGGGGCTGTTCTTGCATTTTTATTTAAAAACCGATGCACCATGGACCGAGCCACCAAAAAGGCGACTTATTCACGTCTTAGACATGCTAGGAGAGTAATCCAACCATGGCTATAAGCCCTAAGGCAGCTAAGATCAGATCCAATCCCCTTGACCTCAAAAACAGATTTTCGAAAAGCAAAAATGGGCGCATGGAAGTTGCTGTCAAATTCTGATTTTCAGCGCTATGGGGACTGCATGAATGGACAAACACGATCCTAATGCATCCTATTACGTGTCTAGGAGTCGCCTTGGAAGCCTGGTGTAGTGCCCAAATTTAATACACGTATAACTCATGCATTCATGTAATTATTAAATCAGTTAAATTTTAAATGAGTTTTGGCGATGCATGATTTACTTAAATGCATTATTTTAAATTAATTATGTTTATGCGATGCACGTTAAAATGTTTTTCGAGTTTCATGTTTCAGGCGATCATTCGAGGCGGGATTGAGGAAAAGACCCGGGGACGATTTTTGGCAATTTTAAGGATGGTATATTATTTTAGTTGAGTTTGGGGGTATTTTAAATAATTTAGTGAGTTTTAGCACTTTTAAGTCTAAATAATGTATTTAGCAATTTTAAGAGTTTAAAACTTTTAAAATTAGTATGTTATGAGATGATTAATATTTTAAAGTATAAAATATTTATTTAGAAATTTTAAGACTTTTAAATTTTTAAGTCTAGCATTTGTACCATTTATTTTTATTAAAGTTGTGTTTAGTTGGGGGAAAGTTAGTATTTTTTTAATTAAGTTGCCATTAGTCAATTAGCAACTTTTAAATTAAAAATATATGCTACACACACAAACCCACTTTTACACACAGTAAAAAACGCACGCACACACTTTTACACACACTGATTAGCGCCTAAACTCACACACACACAAATTTCATTCAAGTTTTATTATTTTTCTTAAGAGAAAAGCTAGGGTTCTTCACTTGTAAAGAGCCGCCCCCCCTTCCCCTCAATTTCCAGCGATTTTCGTTGGGTATTTTCAAGGAAAAATCGAGCCGCCTTCGTCCCGGATCAAGCCTCGCTCCATCTCCGCTTCGGTGTCGTCGTTACGGTATCTTTAAATATTAAAAGGCACGTATAATCTGTTCTTTCTGTATCGATCAAGTCATATTATGCGTTGCGTTGTTTTTATGCGTAAAAGTTATGTATGATGCTAGTAGTTTGAGCGGATCATGAATCGGATCAATTTCGAAGGAAAATTTTTAGATCTAAAACTCGTTTTTACTATTCATGTCAAAACTGCGATTTTTCTGTTCATATTTTGGGAAAACTTTCAACGGCAAAAACGTAGAACTTTTCGATACCTTCGATTTGATATATGATTCGAAATTTTTGGACGAAAATTGAGTGAGTTATGGCGTTTTTCGTGGGACTGCTCAAACTGCGACTTTTATGAAAATATGTGTTCCCGAGTTTATTTGTTGCAGGCTTCGTTGGAGATCGACGGGCGATCGTTGTTGCACCTAGGTATGGTTATTATGACGTTGGGTTGTTATTTGACATGTCGTTTCGTGTCGATAGGTACTCGTACACTCTAGAAGTCGTAGGTAACGTTTTAATGTCAAATGCCACGTTTTGAATGGTATGTGTCGTAGGGCGAGCGTCGTCGCTTTGGGAACTGTTACGATAATGTTTTGATGCCATAGCGTGCTAGGATGGGTCTCGGGGTGTCGTTTCATAGTCCGTGTAAGCGAGTCTAGAAGAATAAGCATTGGGTGTTCAGAATTTTCGTAAGTTCGCGATCACAGTGGGTACACGGACCTGTACACGGACCCTGACACGGGGTCCGTGCCTTTGTTGTCCCCTCGGAGTACTTTTCCAGTATCTACACGGACCCCTACACGGATGAGGGCACGGGGTCCGTGCCTTTGGGTTTCACTTAGTGTATTTTTCCAGTGCCTACACGGATGTCCACCCGGACCTCGACACGGGGTCCGTGCCTTTGCTCCCTTCCGGTGTCCACTTCCAGAGTCTACACGGACCCCTACACGGATGTAGGTACGGGGTCCGTGTCCTGCACATTTTTGGGAAAATATTATATCACGTTCGAGGTTTGATGTCATGGTTTAGTGCAAGGGTTATCAAGGTCGTGTCATGGGAAATTTTAGGATGTCCTAAGTGCGATTCCTACGTTTTAGTTATGCGAGTTAAGTATGCAATTTCATGTTAGCTTGTGCAGCAACGGCCTCGATCGAAGTCCAACGAATCCCTCAACGCCAAGTAAGTATGTTGACGTGCAAGAAAATATTTTAAGTTTTGAGGTATGCTAAATGTCTTGTGACCATATTATGTTAGGATTGGAAAGCGTTAAATTATGAACGGGGACCAATCCGCCCGTTAAATTATGAACGGGTTAGATCGTGGTTGTGAAGCGTTAAATTATGAACGTGGATCAACTGGCCTGTTAAATTATGAACAGGGATCTTATGTATGCGGCAGTGGATACGTCCCTGTCAGCCCAGTACTGTGGTATAGTCTGATCAGGCTCATTTATGTTACGGGTCACTTGCTTTGAAACATCCTCTACGAAAATTGATGAAGTTATGTATGTTTACGTATGCAGTATGTTTATGAAAGTTTAAGTTATGGCACGTCTAGTTATGTTTGTACGTATGTCAAGTTTCTAGTTATGTATGTCCTATTTTAAAGTTGCATGTGATTTTATTATGTAGTACTCGTTACTTCCAGTTTATACGTGTTGAGTCTTTAGACTCACTAGCCTTGATCGATGCAGGTGATTGTGTGGATGAGGAGACGGGAGGTGGCGACCAAGGGGCAGGCTTGGACTAGGCGGGAGGCTAACCCGAGGACCGCAAAGTTTATGCTTTTATGCAAAGTTTAAAATACTCTGATTTTATGATTGGATCGTGAGACATTTTGAGACAGCTTTGCTTTTAGAAAATTTTAATTGTGATGATTGATTTTAAAGATATTTTTATGATTGATGAGTGACGACCGTATCGGTGTTATGTTTTCTTTTATTTAAGAAAATTTTTAATTTTTCCGCAAATTTATAGTAGTAAAGAATACGGTTCGTTACAGTTGGTATCAGAGCGGTGTTCTTGTAAAGGGTTACGCCTACTGCCAGTCGCAAGAAGCTCTCGAAGTCACACCTCAAGTCTGTAAGTTTTAAAGTTTTGAGTTATGCTATGTATTATGCATTAAGTCATTATTACATCACGTCTATGTTTTAAAGTCGATTTACGTGCATCTTATTGGTATTATATTCATGCATGTTGGGTTTACGTGTTGGGTAATTGTTGGAACAGTATGCCTCCTAGACGTTTGGTTGACCGGGAAACAAGGGATGAGAACAGGGAACACCGAGTTGAGGACAGAGAGCATCGAGAGGAGGAGAGGGCCAATCCCCCTCCGCCTCCACCACCAGATATGCAGGCTCAGATGCTTGCTGGTATGACGCAATTCTTCGCACAGTTTGCGAGGAACCAGACTGCTGTAGGCCCCGAGGAGAGGCCTAGACCTGAGGCGGTATATGAGAGATTCCGGAGGATGAGTCCGAAGGAGTTTTCGGGTACCACTGACCCGATGGTAGCTGAGGGGTGGATCAAATCCATCGAAGTGATTTTCGACTTTATGGAACTGACCGACGCAGATAGGGTCAGATGTGCCACGTTCCTTCTGACAGGGGACGCCAGATTGTGGTGGGAGAGTGCATCAGTGGCAGTCAACTTACAAGTACTGCCATGGAATGGTTTCAAGGAGGTGTTCTACTCCAAGTACTTCACTGAGGAAGTACGAACCCGACTCACCAACGAGTTCATGACGCTGCGGCAAGGAGATAGTAGCGTGTCAGAGTTTGTGAGAAAGTTTGAGAGGGGGTGTCACTTCGTGCCCCTCATTGCGAATGATGCCCAAGCAAAGTTGAGGCATTTTCTGAATGGTCTGCGGCCGATCCTACGCCGTGACGTCCGAGTAGCTGGTCCCACTTCTTATGCAGTCGCCGTGTCCCGAGCTTTGGCGGCAGAACAGGACCAGCGAGATATTGAGGCTGACAGGCAGGGCAAGAGGCCCTATCAGGCTCCACCACAGCCTCACCATCAACAGCAGAATCAGCGACCCCACTTTAAGAAACCGTATCAGGGGCCGCCAGCGAAGAAGCCTTATCAGGGACCACCAAAGGGCAAGGGTCCAGTTCAGCAGCAAGGGGCGCCTCAGAAGCCCGTTGCCTTTCCCGTGTGTCCTAAATGCAATCGTCAACACCCGGGACAGTGCTTGTATGGATCAGGCAGGTGCTTCAAGTGTGGAGCTACAGATCATATGCTGAAGGAGTGCCCGCAGTGGAAGCAGCCAACCCAGGGCAGGGTATTCGCCATGCATGCACAGGAGGCGGACCCGGACACTACTTTACTGACAGGTAACCTTTCTACCTAAGCTCGACTTTTCGTCGCCTTGCATGTGGAATTTTATTTGAGATGAGTAGGATGCTAATATTGTTTGAATACATTTGGGTTACTAGCTTGTTAGTGTTTTGGGGTATAAGTTGTGTTGTGCTAACGCTTCTCAGGGAATATTTTCATAAAGAGATTAGCTACAACTGCACTAATAGACTCAGGAGCCACCCACTCCTTCATATCGGAGACGTTTGCCAATCATTTGGACCTCAAGTCCATAGGCCTAGACGTGAACTTCTCCGTGACAGTCCCGTCAGGGGAAGAACTGTTGGCTACCAGTGTGATCAGAGATATTGATCTAGAACTGCATGGCCACCTAGTATACGCAGATTTAATCCTACTGCCGATGCCAGAGTTCGATATTATATTGGGAATGGACTGGCTGACTAAGAATAGAGTTCTGATAGATTTTCAGAAGAGGTCAGTTTTAGTTAGACCGCCGGGCATGGAGCAATTTCTTTTTGAGCCAGCCAGATGGAGAAGCTTTCCTCGCATGATTTCATGCATGCAGGCGAGGAGTTTGATCTCCAAGGGATGTCAAGCCTTTTTGGCTAGTATTATTTCAGCGCCTGACGTGTCCACTCCATCCTTATCAGAGGTGCCAGTAGTCAAAGAATTTCCAGACGTCTTTCCTGATGACGTCACCGGTCTTCCACCAGAGAGAGAGGTGGAGTTTGCAATCGATCTCGCGCCAGGCACAGCGCCAATCTCCAAGGCGCCATACAGATTAGCTCCAGCTGAGATGTTAGAGCTCAAACAGCAGATTCAGGAGCTCCTTGACAAAGGATTTATTCGCCCTAGTTTCTCACCGTGGGGCGCACCAGTGCTCTTTGTAAAGAAGAAGGATGGGAGCATGAGGCTGTGCATCGACTACCGTGAGCTGAACAAGGTAACGATCAAGAACAAATACCCGTTGCCTAGAATCGAAGACTTGTTCGATCAGTTGCAGGGAGCTACCGTGTTCTCTAAGATAGATCTTCGATCAGGGTATCATCAGCTGAAAGTAAAGGATGCAGATGTTCATAAGACAGCTTTCAGGACCAGATACGGGCATTACGAGTTCTTAGTAATGCCGTTTGGATTGACCAATGCCCCAGCTATTTTCATGGACCTCATGAACCGAGTATTTCAGCCGTTCCTCGATCAATTCGTCATAGTATTCATTGACGACATTCTTATTTACTCGAAGAGCCATGAGGAGCACAACCAGCATTTGAGGACAGTTTTGCAGACCTTGCAGAGTCGCAAGTTATTTGCGAAGTTCAGTAAGTGTGAATTTTGGCTACAGAAAGTTGCATTTTTGGGGCATATAGTATCCAGCAGTGGTATTGAGGTGGACCCATCGAAGGTGGCAGCCGTTAAAGAATGGGTTGAGCCAAAGAACGCATCTGAAATCCGCAGCTTTTTGGGTTTAGCAGGCTACTACCGTAAGTTTATTAAGGGATTTTCGTCCATAGCAGTGCCGCTCACCTCACTAACCAAGAAAAATGCAAAGTTTGTGTGGAGCGAGGAATGCCAGAAGAGCTTCGACACCTTGAAGCAAGCTCTTATTTCAGCGCCAGTGCTAGCCATGCCGACAGGGCAAGGCGAGTTTGTGCTTTATACCGATGCATCCAAGCTCGGATTAGGCGCAGTGTTGATGCAGCAGGGTCGGGTCATAGCTTATGCTTCCAGACAGTTAAAGGTGCACGAGAAGAACTACCCGACGCACGACCTTGAATTAGCCGCCGTTGTCTTCGCATTGAAGATTTGGAGACACTATCTATACGGCGAGAAATGTCAGATTTTCACCGACCACAAGAGTCTCAAATATTTCTTCACGCAGAAAGAGTTGAATATGAGACAGAGACGGTGGTTAGAACTTGTGAAAGACTATGACTGCGAGATTAGCTACCATCCGGGAAAAGCTAATGTTGTCGCAGACGCCTTGAGCAGAAAAGTGGCAGTGGTAGCTCAGTTGACAGCTCAGAGACCACTACAGTCGGAGATTCGGAAGTTTGGTCTAGAGATTTATCGTGTTGGCAAGGCTCCTAGGCTGTCTAATCTGACAGTCAAATCTGATTTGCTAGACCGAATCCGAGCATGTCAGTCTTCAGATGAGCAGTTACAGAAATGGCGACTGAAAGACGAAGCCAAGGGCAGTGTGTTGTACACAGTTTCAGACGGCATCGTGAGATACAGAGGTAGAATGTGGGTGCCTAGTGTTGGTTCGATCAGACAGGATATTTTGACAGAGGCACACGCATCTCCGTATTCCATTCACCCAGGAGGCACCAAGATGTACAAAGACCTTCAGTTATTGTATTGGTGGCCAGGGATGAAGCGAGACATCCGTAGGTTCGTATCAGAATGCCTCACTTGTCAGCAAGTAAAAGCTGAACATCAGAGACCAGCAGGGTTGGTAAAGTCACTCCCCATCCCCGAGTGGAAGTGGGAGAACATTACTATGGATTTTGTAGTTGGATTACCGAGATCAGTCAGAGGATCGAACTCCATTTGGGTTATAGTGGACCGACTCACTAAGTCAGCGCATTTTCTGCCAGTGAAGACGACTTTCTCCATGACGCAGTATGCGGATCTTTATATCCAGGAGATCGTCCGGTTGCATGGTTTCCCAGTCTCTATTGTGTCCGACAGGGACCCGAGGTTTACATCGTCATTCTGGAGGAGCTTACATGCAGCCATGGGGACGAAGTTACTGTTCAGTACAGCTTTTCACCCGCAGACAGATGGCCAGTCTGAGCGAGTGATTCAGATTTTGGAAGACTTGCTAAGAGCTTGCATGATTGATTTTCAAGGAACTTGGGAGTCTAGACTACCTCTAGTGGAGTTCACATACAACAACAGCTTCCAAGCATCTATTGGTATGGCTCCCTATGAGGCGTTGTACGGGAGGAAGTGCAGATCACCAGTTCATTGGGATGAAGTTGGTGAGAGGACAGAACTTGGTCCAGAAATAGTTCAGCAGACTGCAGACGTGGTGGTCAAGATTCGTGACAGAATGAAGACCGCCCAGAGCCGTCAGAAGAGCTATGCAGATAAAAGGAGGAGAGATCTCGAGTTTGCCGTAGGAGATCACGTTTTTATCAAGATAGCACCTATGAAGGGTGTTATGAGATTTGGAAAGAGAGGTAAGTTGAGTCCGAGGTTTATTGGACCGTTTGAGATCTTGGACAGAGTTGGGACGCTAGCGTATCGTGTAGCCCTTCCGCCGAATCTGGCCGGGGTGCACAATGTGTTCCATGTCTCGATGTTGAGAAAATATTTGGCTAATCCCTCTCATGTGCTGAGTTATGAGCCGTTACAGTTGACTCCAGACCTGTCTTACGAGGAGAAACCAGTCCAAATCCTAGACAGACAGGAGCGCAGACTTCGGAACAAGACGACTAAGCTAGTCAAAGTTCGATGGCTGAATCAATCGGTGGAAGAAGCCACTTGGGAGTCAGAGGCCGACATGAGACTTCGCTACCCGGAGTTGTTCGGTAAGACTTAATTTCGAGGACGAAATTTTTATAAGTGGGGGAGGAACTGTAGTGCCCAAATTTAATACACGTATAACTCATGCATTCATGTAATTATTAAATCAGTTAAATTTTAAATGAGTTTGGGCGATGCATGATTTACTTAAATGCATTATTTTAAATTAATTATGTTTATGCGATGCACGTTAAAATGTTTTTCGAGTTTCATGTTTCAGGCGATCATTCGAGGCGGGATTGAGGAAAAGACCCGGGGACGATTTTTGGCAATTTTAAGGATGGTATATTATTTTAGTTGAGTTTGGGGGTATTTTAAATAATTTAGTGAGTTTTAGCACTTTTAAGTCTAAATAATGTATTTAGCAATTTTAAGAGTTTAAAACTTTTAAAATTAGTATGTTATGAGATGATTAATATTTTAAAGTATAAAATATTTATTTAGAAATTTTAAGACTTTTAAATTTTTAAGTCTAGCATTTGTACCATTTATTTTTATTAAAGTTGTGTTTAGTTGGGGGAAAGTTAGTATTTTTTTAATTAAGTTGCCATTAGTCAATTAGCAACTTTTAAATTAAAAATATATGCTACACACACAAACCCACTTTTACACACAGTAAAAAACGCACGCACACACTTTTACACACACTGATTAGCGCCTAAACTCACACACACACAAATTTCATTCAAGTTTTATTATTTTTCTTAAGAGAAAAGCTAGGGTTCTTCACTTGTAAAGAGCCGCCCCCCCTTCCCCTCAATTTCCAGCGATTTTCGTTGGGTATTTTCAAGGAAAAATCGAGCCGCCTTCGTCCCGGATCAAGCCTCGCTCCATCTCCGCTTCGGTGTCGTCGTTACGGTATCTTTAAATATTAAAAGGCACGTATAATCTGTTCTTTCTGTATCGATCAAGTCATATTATGCGTTGCGTTGTTTTTATGCGTAAAAGTTATGTATGATGCTAGTAGTTTGAGCGGATCATGAATCGGATCAATTTCGAAGGAAAATTTTTAGATCTAAAACTCGTTTTTACTATTCATGTCAAAACTGCGATTTTTCTGTTCATATTTTGGGAAAACTTTCAACGGCAAAAACGTAGAACTTTTCGATACCTTCGATTTGATATATGATTCGAAATTTTTGGACGAAAATTGAGTGAGTTATGGCGTTTTTCGTGGGACTGCTCAAACTGCGACTTTTATGAAAATATGTGTTCCCGAGTTTATTTGTTGCAGGCTTCGTTGGAGATCGACGGGCGATCGTTGTTGCACCTAGGTATGGTTATTATGACGTTGGGTTGTTATTTGACATGTCGTTTCGTGTCGATAGGTACTCGTACACTCTAGAAGTCGTAGGTAACGTTTTAATGTCAAATGCCACGTTTTGAATGGTATGTGTCGTAGGGCGAGCGTCGTCGCTTTGGGAACTGTTACGATAATGTTTTGATGCCATAGCGTGCTAGGATGGGTCTCGGGGTGTCGTTTCATAGTCCGTGTAAGCGAGTCTAGAAGAATAAGCATTGGGTGTTCAGAATTTTCGTAAGTTCGCGATCACAGTGGGTACACGGACCTGTACACGGACCCTGACACGGGGTCCGTGCCTTTGTTGTCCCCTCGGAGTACTTTTCCAGTATCTACACGGACCCCTACACGGATGAGGGCACGGGGTCCGTGCCTTTGGGTTTCACTTAGTGTATTTTTCCAGTGCCTACACGGATGTCCACCCGGACCTCGACACGGGGTCCGTGCCTTTGCTCCCTTCCGGTGTCCACTTCCAGAGTCTACACGGACCCCTACACGGATGTAGGTACGGGGTCCGTGTCCTGCACATTTTTGGGAAAATATTATATCACGTTCGAGGTTTGATGTCATGGTTTAGTGCAAGGGTTATCAAGGTCGTGTCATGGGAAATTTTAGGATGTCCTAAGTGCGATTCCTACGTTTTAGTTATGCGAGTTAAGTATGCAATTTCATGTTAGCTTGTGCAGCAACGGCCTCGATCGAAGTCCAACGAATCCCTCAACGCCAAGTAAGTATGTTGACGTGCAAGAAAATATTTTAAGTTTTGAGGTATGCTAAATGTCTTGTGACCATATTATGTTAGGATTGGAAAGCGTTAAATTATGAACGGGGACCAATCCGCCCGTTAAATTATGAACGGGTTAGATCGTGGTTGTGAAGCGTTAAATTATGAACGTGGATCAACTGGCCTGTTAAATTATGAACAGGGATCTTATGTATGCGGCAGTGGATACGTCCCTGTCAGCCCAGTACTGTGGTATAGTCTGATCAGGCTCATTTATGTTACGGGTCACTTGCTTTGAAACATCCTCTACGAAAATTGATGAAGTTATGTATGTTTACGTATGCAGTATGTTTATGAAAGTTTAAGTTATGGCACGTCTAGTTATGTTTGTACGTATGTCAAGTTTCTAGTTATGTATGTCCTATTTTAAAGTTGCATGTGATTTTATTATGTAGTACTCGTTACTTCCAGTTTATACGTGTTGAGTCTTTAGACTCACTAGCCTTGATCGATGCAGGTGATTGTGTGGATGAGGAGACGGGAGGTGGCGACCAAGGGGCAGGCTTGGACTAGGCGGGAGGCTAACCCGAGGACCGCAAAGTTTATGCTTTTATGCAAAGTTTAAAATACTCTGATTTTATGATTGGATCGTGAGACATTTTGAGACAGCTTTGCTTTTAGAAAATTTTAATTGTGATGATTGATTTTAAAGATATTTTTATGATTGATGAGTGACGACCGTATCGGTGTTATGTTTTCTTTTATTTAAGAAAATTTTTAATTTTTCCGCAAATTTATAGTAGTAAAGAATACGGTTCGTTACACCTGGAGTCGAGCCATCCACCTGAAACCATCAAAACAGCCGAAACCGTGAAGAGCACAAGGAATAAAAATCTTTGCAGAATTTTCTATGATATTGCTGTCAAAATTTCGGTTTGCATGCTGTAAGTTCATGAGTTTGATGAAAAAAAATTTACTACTATGGCTTGATTGAGGTTTGAAAGAGATCTAGACATGCCTGGTTCGTTTTGAATGAAAAACGAATAGAATACGACGGCGCGGCACGGAGGAGTGGACGCTTCTCTTGCTTTCTTTACTCACGATTTTCTTTCCTAAGACTCCAGTTTTTTTTTTTCTTTGTAATCTGAAATGGCTGCTGTAATTCGGTGGTGAGGGAGAGATTAATGTTGTTAAGATAGTGAGGGGAGGTCCAATAATAAAGGGACACAAAAAGGGGTGACCAAGTCTACCTCATTTTGAAATTTGAATTTTTGTTTGTTATCAAATATTTGTTGGATGATTGTAGGGGATGAGGTGGCCGATTGTTCTTGACACTCAAGGTTAGGAGATCGGTTTTAATTAATTAATTAATTAAGATGGAATAGTAAATAAAAGGTTAACATGCTAAATTAACCAAGAATGGGTCAAAGATGATGATTGGCAAGGCATCCACTAGGGCCGAAATTTGTAGATCAAGTGGGGGGAAAAATGTTGATTATCTAGTAATTTAATAACCTTTAAAAGTCTCACCTATATTAAAATAATTTAGTGAATAAAACCCTTAATTAAGTAACTTAAATTAGCTTATTTTCTACTCACCTCAAGCAACTTAAATTAAATCCTCCAATCCTCTTTTCTAAATTAATTGAACTTAGTTGCCAGCTAAATTAAATCATGGAAATATTTTCTGAAATCTTAAATTTATCTCTAAACTCCAACTCCGGTCCGGCCTCACTGAAATGACTGAAATGCTAAAAATCAATTACTGAACTGAATAAATAAATAATTAACTTCAAATAAATGCATAAAAAAAATAATCATGCAATGAAGTTAATTAAATTTAAAAAATCTAGAATTATGCATGGCTTATACGTCTACTGATTTACGGGTTCTACAATCCTTCCCCCCTTAAAATAAATTTCGTCCTCGAAATTAGAACTCACCGAATAACTCGAGGTAACGCTCCCTCATCTCTGACTCAGACTCCCACGTAGCTTCCTCCTTAGAATGGTTGAGCCATTTGACTTTGACTCGCTTAACCAGCTTGTTACGAAGCTTCTTCTCCTGTCTGTCTAGGATCTGCACGGGTCTCTCCTCATAAGATAATTTCGGAGTAAGCTGCAACGGCTCGAAATTCAGCACATGCGAAGGATTTGCCATATACTTCCTCAGCATGTAGACGTGGAACACATTGTGTACTCCGGCCAGATTCGGCGGAAGAGCAACACGATAAGCTAGCGTCCCTACTCTGTCAAGGATCTCAAACGGTCCAATGAATCTCGGACTGAGCTTCCCTTTCTTGCCAAATCTCATGACACCCTTCATAGGTGCCACTTTCACAAAGACGTGATCGCCCACTGCAAACTCTAAGTCTGTCCTCCGCTGATCAGCATAACTCTTCTGTCGGCTCTGAGCAGTCCTCATCCTATCACGGATCTTGACTACTACATCAGCTGCCTGCTGAACCATCTCTGGACCCAACTCTGCTCTCTCTCCTACTTCATCCCAATGAACAGGAGATCTGCACTTGCGGCCATACAGTGCTTCATACGGAGCCATACCAATGGAAGACTGGAAGCTGTTGTTATAAGTGAACTCTACCAATGGTAAGTTCGACTCCCAACTCCCAGAGAAATCAATGACGCAAGCGCGAAGAAGATCTTCCAAAATCTGAATAACTCGCTCCGACTGTCCATCTGTGTGCGGATGGAAAGCTGTGCTAAACAGCAACTTCATACCCAAAGTGGAATGCAAACTCTTCCAAAATGAGGAAGTGAATCTGGGATCTCTGTCGGATACGATAGAAACTGGAACACCATGAAGTCGGACTATCTCCCGGTTATACAGCTCTGCATACTGAACCATGGTGAATGTCGTCTTAATAGGCAAGAAGTGCGCTGATTTGGTAAGACGATCTACAATCACCCAAATGGCATTCGATCCTCTGGCTGACCTCGGAAAACCGGTCACAAAATCCATGGTGACGTTCTCCCACTTCCACTCAGGAATAGGAAGAGGCTTGAGCAAACCTGCTGGTCTCTGATGCTCGGCCTTTACTAACTGACAGGTCAGACACTCGGACACAAACCGTCTAATGTCCTTCTTCATACCCGGCCACCAATACAATAGCTGCAGATCCTTGTACATCTTCGTACTCCCAGGGTGAATAGAGTACGGGGACATATGGGCCTCTGATAAGATGTCTGCTCGATAGAATCACTGCTAGGAACCCATATCCTATCTCGGTATCTCACAATATCGTCGCTGACTGAATACAAGACACGGCCCTTGGCTTCATCCCTCTTCTTCCACTGTGCCAACTGCTCATCTGCGGCCTGACCACTGCGAATACGGTCCAAAAGGGAAGACTGAATGGTCAAGGTAGATAGACGAGGAACTCTACCTCGAGGATAAGTCTCAAGATCGAACCTCTGTATCTCAATCTGAAGAGGTTTCTGCATCGTCAAATGAGCCATCACTGCGGCTTTTCTGCTCAAAACATCCGCAACTACATTAGCTTTACCCGGGTAGTAGCTAATGTCACAATCATAGTCTTTCACAAGCTCCAACCAACGCCTCTGACGCATGTTCAGCTCCTTCTGCGTAAAGAAATACTTGAGGCTCTTATGGTCGGTAAAGATCTGGCACTTCTCTCCATACAAATAGTGCCTCCAAATCTTCAAGGCAAAAACTACTGCGGCCAACTCTAGATCATGGGTGGGGTAGTTCTTCTCGTGGATTTTCAGCTGTCGAGAAGCATAAGCTATCACTCTCCCATGCTGCATCAATACTGCGCCAAGATTGAGCTTCGAAGCATCGGTATACAGAACAAACTCGCCAGGTCCTGACGGTGTGGCCAAAACTGGTGCTGAAATAAGAGCTTGCTTCAAAGTATCGAAGCTCTTCTGGCACTCGTCGCTCCACACAAACTTCACATTCTTCTTTGTTAGTGCTGTGAGTGGAACGACAATGGAGGAGAATCCCTGAATGAATTTTCTGTAATATCCTGCTAGCCCAAGAAAACTGCGGATCTCGGATGCATTCTGAGGCACAACCCAATCTCTGACTGCAGCGACTTTCGTCGGGTCTACCTCAATGCCACTGCTGGAAACAATGTGGCCCAAGAACGCCACCTTCTCTAACCAGAATTCGCACTTACTGAACTTTGCGAATAACTTATGCTTCTGCAAGGTCTGCAGCACTGTGGTCAAATGTCTGCTGTGCTCCTCCCACTCTTGGAGTAGACGAGAATGTCATCTATGAACACTATCACAAACTGGTCGAGGTACGGCTGAAATACGCGATTCATGAGATCCATGAAGATCGCTGGCGCATTCGTCAGACCGAACGGCATAACAAGGAACTCGTAGTGACCATAACGAGTCCTGAAAGCTGTCTTCGAGACATCAGCATCTCTCACTCTCAACTGATGATAACCAGAACGCAGATCAATCTTGGAGAAAATCGAAGCTCCCTGCAACTGGTCAAACAGATCCTCAATTCTCGGCAGTGGGTATTTGTTCTTAACTGTAACCCTGTTCAACTCCCGGTAGTCAATGCAAAGCCTCATAGAGCCATCCTTCTTCTTAACAAACAAGACTGGCGCGCCCCATGGTGAAAAGCTCGGGCGAATGAACTCCTTGTCGAGAAGTTCCTGAATCTACTTCTTAAGCTCTGCCATCTCTGTCGGTGCTAAACGGTACGGCGCTTTGGAGATCGGAGCCGTACCTGGCATCAGCTCAATGGAAAACTCCACCTCTCTCTCAGGTGGCATACCAGAGACGTCCTCGGGAAAAACGTCTAAGAAATCTCTGACGATCGGAACATCTGAGGCGGACTGGCTGGGTTCCTCGGGGACAGCCAAAAAGGTCGCTAGAAATGCTCGACACCCTCTATGCATGAGCTTCCTAGCCTGAACATAAGGAATAATGCGCGGTAACGAAAATTACCTGTCCGGCTCAAATAAGAACTGCTCCATTCCAGGCGGTCGGACGAGAACAGATCTCCGCTGGAAGTCTATCAACACTCTGTTCTTCAGTAGCCAGTCCATCCCTAGGATGATGTCAAATTCCGGCATCGGTAGCACAATCAGATCCGCATATACAAGCTTACTGTGCAGCTCAAGGTCTATATCTCGGATAACATTGGTAGCTGCCATCTCCTCGCCTGACGACAACACTACTGAAAAGGCTATGTCTAGCCCAATGGTCTTGATCTTCAGAAAGTTTGCAAAGACCTCTGATATAAACGAGTGAGTGGCCCCTGAATCTATCAAGGCCTTGGTAGCTTTGCCGGCTATGAAAATTCTCCCTGAAAGTTCGGAATACTAAGCAGAACCCAACGATCACAAGAGCTAAGCTTATAGACATGCAAAGGTCAAAGTTCTTCTAACTAAGTCCGAAAAATAATACTAAGTAGAGCATCCAACCCTATTGCAATTTTAAGTTCAAATCTAAATCCCGATTCCCAAAATACGGAAATTCAGTGATAACTTAAAGCTTAAAGGTACATGTCAATAACATGGTCTCAGGGTTGGTTTCTGCGGCATGGAGAGCAAAAACTCTGCCCTGAGTAGGCAGATTCCTCTGAGGGCAATGTGGCAACATGTGGTCTGGACTGCCACACTTAAAACACTTTCCTGAGCCAGCCATACATGCTCCAGGATGGCGACGTGAGCACCTGGGACAGACTGGGTGCTCGAAAGTCCTCGGGGCTGGGCGTCCCCGCTGTTGCTGCGGCTGCTGCTGGCCTCGGTTCCTGGGCGGTCCATGATACGGCCTCTTTTGTTGCTGCTGATGCTGATGAGGAGGAGGGCGGTGTGGTGCCTGGACTGGGCGCTTTCCCTGTCGGTCCCTCTCGATATCCCGCAGATCCTGCTCTGCGGCTAGGGCCTTGGAGACGGCAATCTCATAAGTAGCAGGGTCGGATACCCTAACATCCCAGCGCAAGATCGGCCGTAAACCCACCATGAAGTGCATCAGCTTGGCTCTGGCATCATTCGCTATCAGGGGCACAAAGTGACAGCCCCTCTCGAACTTACGGATAAACTCCGTAACCGTCATATCTCCTTGCCTCAGACTCATAAACTCTGTGGTCAGTCTGGTGCGAACCTCCTCGGCAAAATACTTGGAGTAGAAAACCTCCGTAAAGCGGGTCCAAGAAAGTGTAGCCAAAGTCAAGGCTACAGACGCTCCTTCCCACCATAAGCGGGCGTCTCCTGTGAACAGGTAGGTGGCACATCGGACTCGGTCTGCGTCCCCTAGCTCCATAAACTCAAAAATGACCTCGAGAGATTTGATCCATCCCTCGGCAACCATGGGGTCAGATGTCCCAGAGAATTCCTTCGGGCGCATTTTCATGAATCGTTCATAAACAGCCTCGGTCCCTGTCGGCCTGGCCGCGGCTGCGGCTACGGCTGCGGCATTGCCCCCCGCAAACTGTGCGAAGAACTGTGACATCCCAGCTAACATCTGGGCACTCATATCCGGTGGGGGCGGTGGAGGAGGTGGAGGAGGAGGAGGAGGTGTCTGCCTCTCTTGTCTCTGATCATCGTCCTCGTGACGGTGCTCGCCACCACCTCTCGGGCATCCAACTTGGCGTCTAGGGGGCATACTGTTCCATACATAACCCGTACGTAACTCACATGCATAATTCCATAATTTAATATAACTGAACACTGAAATACTGAAAATCTGGAAGCATGCTGACAAAATAAATTCATGCTTTAAATAAACTGTTGAACAAAATGTTGAACTGAAAACTTACAGGCCGAAGACGTGGCTTCGTGAGCTTCTCGCGTTCAGTAGTAGTGTACCCTATACAGAACCACCGCTCTGATACCAACTGTAAAGGCCCTAAAACTTCTCGGTTTAAAATTTGCGGAAAATTAAAAATTTTCTTTTTAAAAGAACTTAAATGGCCTCCTTCATAAAATCAACTGGTGAATCAAGTTCAATATTTCAAAAATGTTGCAGCGGAAGAAAATAATTGTTTGCCAACAATAATAATTTTAAAATATCCAATGACTGATAAAAATTTGTTTGCGGAATAAAATAAACACTGCTGCACTGAGGTCCTCGGGTGCCACTACTGCCGACCCAAGCTGGCTGACTGGTCCCCGCCCTCGGCCCTAGCCTCAACAGTACCTACAACAATCAAGTCTAGTGAGCCTAAAGACTCAGCATGCATAAATCGTAGATAACGAGTAAAATCTGAAGTAAAATATGAATGAGGTAAAATATCATGTCACGAGGCATGCTGAACATAATCTGAATCATGCTGAAAATAATCTGTACTGAGCAATTATAATACATGCATAACTGAACTGATAATCACAGTAAAAATATTTGCTCCTTGGAGCCTGTACTGAAATAACTGATAAAATTTTCTGTTGAGATTATGTTTTACGCCTGTGGCCACTGCACTAAGCTGAACTGATCGGTAACTGACTACCGGGGAGCCTGGAACTGAGCTGGCGGTCACTGAAGACCCGATGGTACCATCTTGAACTGATCGGTCACTGGCGACCGGGTGGTACCAACCTGAACTGAGCGGTCACTGGCGACCGTATAAATAATACTCCCACATAGTGAATGCACCACAAGCCATATCGCATAAATCTCAAAAATAATCATTTTCTGTTTTCATGCACGTAAAATAATTAACTGACGATAATGAAAATATCCTGAAATTTTACTAACTGGAATGGATCGTCCCCAGGCTCGCTGCGACCTCAATATGCCATAAAATATGCAATAGATTTTACTTGGATGAATGATGCACTAAAGTTTGAAAATTTTGACAATTGCGCTTAACGACTCCGTATTTTAATCATGACTCCGAACCAACCCGAACCAACTCTGAACCGTCATCACGTCACGATTAAAATCCACTAAACATACTGAAATTATGCTCTTAAAATGATGAGGGTCGAATTCATGTGCAACGGAGGCCAAAACGTGAAACGCTCTTTCGAGAGTCAATTTGGCACATCGCACCGTAAATTCTCGTACGACCTCAAAAATGATCCGAATGACAAACGGTCAAAAACATGACCTTCCTAACTCAATTAGGCACTGTCCAGTCCAAGGCCATGGGCTAAAAGCCAACCGAGAACTCAAACGGGCCTTCTGAACGACACCACGACTTGCTGTAAATTTCCAGAAGTTGTGCACTCGCTTGTCTTGTGTTGTTTTCGAGTCTATTGGCCATTGGGGCGTGAACCACCGACCAGAGACCCTTACCAACATCCTAAGGAATGATTTGAACCATGGCTAAGGGTTTTTGGCCAGCCACAATTCGAACCATACCAGAAACAAAACTGAAAACTCCAACCGAGAATGCTTTTGTATGCGTGTGTAGTGTGTTACTTCGATGGATGTCTCGTGTCTTTCCAGTGGCCATTTGATTGACCATGGCACGATCTAGACATCTAGGGGCATGATATGAACCGTGGCTATGGGCCATAGGCCAACCAAGATTCACACCAACCACCAAACTCGAAGCTACATGTGCTGCACCAAAGAAGAGCCGAAATGGGGAAAGGGGCTGTTCTTGCATTTTTATTTAAAAACCGATGCACCATGGACCGAGCCACCAAAAAGGCGACTTAGTCACGTCTTAGACATGCTAGGGGAGTAATCCAACCATGGCTATAAGCCCTAAGGCAGCCAAGATCAGATCCAATCCCCTTGACCTCAAAAACAGATTTTCGAAAAGCAAAAATGGGCGCATGGAAGTTGCTGTCAAATTCTGATTTTCAGCGCTATGGGGACTGCATGAATGGACAAACACGATCCTAATGCATCCTATTACGTGTCTAGGAGTCGCCTTGGAAGCCTGGAGTCGAGCCATCCACCTGAAACCATCAAAACAGCCGAAACCGTGAAGAGCACAAGGAATAAAAATCTTTGCAGAATTTTCTATGATATTGCTGTCAAAATTTCGGTTTGCATGCTGTAAGTTCATGAGTTTGATGAAAAAAAATTTACTACTATGGCTTGATTGAGGTTTGAAAGAGATCTAGACATGCCTGGTTCGTTTTGAATGAAAAACGAATAGAATACGACGGCGCGGCACGGAGGAGTGGACGCTTCTCTTGCTTTCTTTACTCACGATTTTCTTTCCTAAGACTCCAGTTTTTTTTTTTCTTTGTAATCTGAAATGGCTGCTGTAATTCGGTGGTGAGGGAGAGATTAATGTTGTTAAGATAGTGAGGGGAGGTCCAATAATAAAGGGACACAAAAAGGGGTGACCAAGTCTACCTCATTTTGAAATTTGAATTTTTGTTTGTTATCAAATATTTGTTGGATGATTGTAGGGGATGAGGTGGCCGATTGTTCTTGACACTCTAGGTTAGGAGATCGGTTTTAATTAATTAATTAATTAAGATGGAATAGTAAATAAAAGGTTAACATGCTAAATTAACCAAGAATGGGTCAAAGATGATGATTGGCAAGGCATCCACTAGGGCCGAAATTTGTAGATCAAGTGGGGGGAAAAATGTTGATTATCTAGTAATTTAATAACCTTTAAAAGTCTCACCTATATTAAAATAATTTAGTGAATAAAACCCTTAATTAAGTAACTTAAATTAGCTTATTTTCTACTCACCTCAAGCAACTTAAATTAAATCCTCCAATCCTCTTTTCTAAATTAATTGAACATAGTTGCCAGCTAAATTAAATCATGGAAATATTTTCTGAAATCTTAAATTTATCTCTAAACTCCAACTCCGGTCCGGCCTCACTGAAATGACTGAAATGCTAAAAATCAATTACTGAACTGAATAAATAAATAATTAACTTCAAATAAATGCATAAAAAAAATAATCATGCAATGAAGTTAATTAAATTTAAAAAATCTAGAATTATGCATGGCTTATACGTCTACTGATTTACGGGTTCTACAATCCTTCCCCCCTTAAAATAAATTTCGTCCTCGAAATTAGAACTCACCGAATAACTCGGGGTAACGCTCCCTCATCTCTGACTCAGACTCCCACGTAGCTTCCTCCTTAGAATGGTTGAGCCATTTGACTTTGACTCGCTTAACCAGCTTGTTACGAAGCTTCTTCTCCTGTCTGTCTAGGATCTGCACGGGTCTCTCCTCATAAGATAATTCCGGAGTAAGCTGCAACGGCTCGAAATTCAGCACATGCGAAGGATTTGCCATATACTTCCTCAGCATGTAGACGTGGAACACATTGTGTACTCCGGCCAGATTCGGCGGAAGAGCAACACGATAAGCTAGCGTCCCTACTCTGTCAAGGATCTCAAACGGTCCAATGAATCTCGGACTGAGCTTCCCTTTCTTGCCAAATCTCATGACACCCTTCATAGGTGCCACTTTCACAAAGACGTGATCGCCCACTGCAAACTCTAAGTCTGTCCTCCGCTGATCAGCATAACTCTTCTGTCGGCTCTGAGCAGTCCTCATCCTATCACGGATCTTGACTACTACATCAGCTGCCTGCTGAACCATCTCTGGACCCAACTCTGCTCTCTCTCCTACTTCATCCCAATGAACAGGAGATCTGCACTTGCGGCCATACAGTGCTTCATACGGAGCCATACCAATGGAAGACTGGAAGCTGTTGTTATAAGTGAACTCTACCAATGGTAAGTTCGACTCCCAACTCCCAGAGAAATCAATGACGCAAGCGCGAAGAAGATCTTCCAAAATCTGAATAACTCGCTCCGACTGTCCATCTGTGTGCGGATGGAAAGCTGTGCTAAACAGCAACTTCATACCCAAAGTGGAATGCAAACTCTTCCAAAATGAGGAAGTGAATCTGGGATCTCTGTCGGATACGATAGAAACTGGAACACCATGAAGTCGGACTATCTCCCGGTTATACAGCTCTGCATACTGAACCATGGTGAATGTCGTCTTAATAGGCAAGAAGTGCGCTGATTTGGTAAGACGATCTACAATCACCCAAATGGCATTCGATCCTCTGGCTGACCTCGGAAAACCGGTCACAAAATCCATGGTGACGTTCTCCCACTTCCACTCAGGAATAGGAAGAGGCTTGAGCAAACCTGCTGGTCTCTGATGCTCGGCCTTTACTAACTGATAGGTCAGACACTCGGACACAAACCGTCTAATGTCCTTCTTCATACCCGGCCACCAATACAATAGCTGCAGATCCTTGTACATCTTCGTACTCCCAGGGTGAATAGAGTACGGGGACATATGGGCCTCTGATAAGATGTCTGCTCGGATAGAATCACTGCTAGGAACCCATATCCTATCTCGGTATCTCACAATATCGTCGCTGACTGAATACAAGACACGGCCCTTGGCTTCATCCCTCTTCTTCCACTGTGCCAACTGCTCATCTGCGGCCTGACCACTGCGAATACGGTCCAAAAGGGAAGACTGAATGGTCAAGGTAGATAGACGAGGAACTCTACCTCGAGGATAAGTCTCAAGATCGAACCTCTGTATCTCAATCTGAAGAGGTTTCTGCATCGTCAAATGAGCCATCACTGCGGCTTTTCTGCTCAAAGCATCCGCAACTACATTAGCTTTACCCGGGTAGTAGCTAATGTCACAATAATAGTCTTTCACAAGCTCCAACCAACGCCTCTGACGCATGTTCAGCTCCTTCTGCGTAAAGAAATACTTGAGGCTCTTATGGTCGGTAAAGATCTGGCACTTCTCTCCATACAAATAGTGCCTCCAAATCTTCAAGGCAAAAACTACTGCGGCCAACTCTAGATCATGGGTGGGGTAGTTCTTCTCGTGGATTTTCAGCTGTCGAGAAGCATAAGCTATCACTCTCCCATGCTGCATCAATACTACGCCAAGATTGAGCTTCGAAGCATCGGTATACAGAACAAACTCGCCAGGTCCTGATGGTGTGGCCAAAACTGGTGCTGAAATAAGAGCTTGCTTCAAAGTATCGAAGCTCTTCTGGCACTCGTCGCTCCACACAAACTTCACATTCTTCTTTGTTAGTGCTGTGAGTGGAACGACAATGGAGGAGAATCCCTGAATGAATTTTCTGTAATATCCTGCTAGCCCAAGAAAACTGCGGATCTCGGATGCATTCTGAGGCACAACCCAATCTCTGACTGCAGCGACTTTCGTCGGGTCTACCTCAATGCCACTGCTGGAAACAATGTGGCCCAAGAACGCCACCTTCTCTAACCAGAATTCGCACTTACTGAACTTTGCGAATAACTTATGCTTCTGCAAGGTCTGCAGCACTGTGGTCAAATGTCTGCTGTGCTCCTCCCACTCTTGGAGTAGACGAGAATGTCATCTATGAACACTATCACAAACTGGTCGAGGTACGGCTGAAATACGCGATTCATGAGATCCATGAAGATCGCTGGCGCATTCGTCAGACCGAACGGCATAACAAGGAACTCGTAGTGACCATAACGAGTCCTGAAAGCTGTCTTCGAGACATCAGCATCTCTCACTCTCAACTGATGATAACCAGAACGCAGATCAATCTTGGAGAAAATCGAAGCTCCCTGCAACTGGTCAAACAGATCCTCAATCCTCGGCAGTGGGTATTTGTTCTTAACTGTAACCCTGTTCAACTCCCGGTAGTCAATGCAAAGCCTCATAGAGCCATCATTCTTCTTAACAAACAAGACTGGCGCGCCCCATGGTGAAAAGCTCGGGCGAATGAACTCCTTGTCGAGAAGTTCCTGAATCTGCTTCTTAAGCTCTGCCATCTCTGTCGGTGCTAAACGGTACGGCGCTTTGGAGATCGGAGCCGTACCTGGCATCAGCTCAATGGAAAACTCCACCTCTCTCTCAGGTGGCATACCAGAGACGTCCTCGGGAAAAACGTCTAAGAAATCTCTGACGATCGGAACATCTGAGGCGGACTGGCTGGGTTCCTCGGGGACAGCCAAAAAGGTCGCTAGAAATGCTCGACACCCTCTATGCATGAGCTTCCTAGCCTGAACATAAGGAATAATGCGCGGTAACGAAAATTACCTGTCCGGCTCAAATAAGAACTGCTCCATTCCAGGCGGTCGGACGAGAACAGATCTCCGCTGGAAGTCTATCAACACTCTGTTCTTCAGTAGCCAGTCCATCCCTAGGATGATGTCAAATTCCGGCATCGGTAGCACAATCAGATCCGCATATACAAGCTTACTGTGCAGCTCAAGGTCTATATCTCGGATAACATTGGTAGCTGCCATCTCCTCGCCTGACGGCAACACTACTGAAAAGGCTATGTCTAGCCCAATGGTCTTGATCTTCAGAAAGTTTGCAAAGACCTCTGATATAAACGAGTGAGTGGCCCCTGAATCTATCAAGGCCTTGGTAGCTTTGCCGGCTATGAAAATTCTCCCTGAAAGTTCGGAATACTAAGCAGAACCCAACGATCACAAGAGCTAAGCTTATAGACATGCAAAGGTCAAAGTTCTTCTAACTAAGTCCGAAAAATAATACTAAGTAGAGCATCCAACCCTATTGCAATTTTAAGTTCAAATCTAAATCCCGATTCCCAAAATACGGAAATTCAGTGATAACTTAAAGCTTAAAGGTACATGTCAATAACATGGTCTCAGGGTTGGTTTCTGCGGCATGGAGAGCAAAAACTCTGCCCTGAGTAGGCAGATTCCTCTGAGGGCAATGTGGCAACATGTGGTCTGGACTGCCACACTTAAAACACTTTCCTGAGCCAGCCATACATGCTCCAGGATGGCGACGTGAGCACCTGGGACAGACTGGGTGCTCGAAAGTCCTCGGGGCTGGGCGTCCCCGCTGTTGCTGCGGCTGCTGCTGGCCTCGGTTCCTGGGCGGTCCATGATACGGCCTCTTTTGTTGCTGCTGATGCTGATGAGGAGGAGGGCGGTGTGGTGCCTGGACTGGGCGCTTTCCCTGTCGGTCCCTCTCGATATCCCGCAGATCCTGCTCTGCGGCTAGGGCCTTGGAGACGGCAATCTCATAAGTAGCAGGGTCGGATACCCTAACATCCCAGCGCAAGATCGGCCGTAAACCCACCATGAAGTGCATCAGCTTGGCTCTGGCATCATTCGCTATCAGGGGCACAAAGTGACAGCCCCTCTCGAACTTACAGATAAACTCCGTAACCGTCATATCTCCTTGCCTCAGACTCATAAACTCTGTGGTCAGTCTGGTGCGAACCTCCTCGGCAAAATACTTGGAGTAGAAAACCTCCGTAAAGCGGGTCCAAGAAAGTGTAGCCAAAGTCAAGGCTACAGACGCTCCTTCCCACCATAAGCGGGCGTCTCCTGTGAACAGGTAGGTGGCACATCGGACTCGGTCTGCGTCCCCTAGCTCCATAAACTCAAAAATGACCTCGAGAGATTTGATCCATCCCTCGGCAACCATGGGGTCAGATGTCCCAGAGAATTCCTTCAGGCGCATTTTCATGAATCGTTCATAAACAGCCTCGGGCCCTGTCGGCCTGGCTGCGGCTGCGGCTACGGCTGCGGCATTGCCCCCCGCAAACTGTGCGAAGAACTGTGACATCCCAGCTAACATCTGGGCACTCATATCCGGTGGGGGCGGTGGAGGAGGTGGAGGAGGAGGAGGAGGTGTCTGCCTCTCTTGTCTCTGATCATCGTCCTCGTGACGGTGCTCGCCACCACCTCTCGAGCATCCAACTTGGCGTCTAGGGGGCATACTGTTCCATACATAACCCGTACGTAACTCACATGCATAATTCCATAATTTAATATAACTGAACACTGAAATACTGAAAATCTGGAAGCATGCTGACAAAATAAATTCATGCTTTAAATAAACTGTTGAACAAAATGTTGAACTGAAAACTTACAGGCCGAAGACGTGGCTTCGTGAGCTTCTCGCGTTCAGTAGTAGTGTACCCTATACAGAACCACCGCTCTGATACCAACTGTAAAGGCCCTAAAACTTCTCGGTTTAAAATTTGCGGAAAATTAAAAATTTTCTTTTTAAAAGAACTTAAATGGCCTCCTTCATAAAATCAACTGGTGAATCAAGTTCAATGTTTCAAAAATGTTGCAGCGGAAGAAAATAATTGTTTGCCAACAATAATAATTTTAAAATATCCAATGACTGATAAAAATTTGTTTGCGGAATAAAATAAACACTGCTGCACTGAGGTCCTCGGGTGCCACTACTGCCGACCCAAGCTGGCTGACTGGTCCCCGCCCTCGGCCCTAGCCTCAACAGTACCTACAACAATCAAGTCTAGTGAGCCTAAAGACTCAGCATGCATAAATCGTAGATAACGAGTAAAATCTGAAGTAAAATATGAATGAGGTAAAATATCATGTCACGAGGCATGCTGAACATAATCTGAATCATGCTGAAAATAATCTGTACTGAGCAATTATAATACATGCATAACTGAACTGATAATCACAGTAAAAATATTTGCTCCTTGGAGCCTGTACTGAAATAACTGATAAAATTTTCTGTTGAGATTATGTTTTACGCCTGTGGCCACTGCACTAAGCTGAACTGATCGGTAACTGACTACCGGGGAGCCTGGAACTGAGCTGGCGGTCACTGAAGACCCGATGGTACCATCTTGAACTGATCGGTCACTGGCGACCGGGTGGTACCAACCTGAACTGAGCGGTCACTGGCGACCGTATAAATAATACTCCCACATAGTGAATGCACCACAAGCCATATCGCATAAATCTCAAAAATAATCATTTTCTGTTTTCATGCACGTAAAATAATTAACTGACGATAATGAAAATATCCTGAAATTTTACTAACTGGAATGGATCGTCCCCAGGCTCGCTGCGACCTCAATATGCCATAAAATATGCAATAGATTTTACTTGGATGAATGATGCACTAAAGTTTGAAAATTTTGACAATTGCGCTTAACGACTCCGTATTTTAATCATGACTCCGAACCAACACGAACCAACTCTGAACCGTCATCACGTCACGATTAAAATCCACTAAACATACTGAAATTATGCTCTTAAAATGATGAGGGTCGAATTCATGTGCAACGGAGGCCAAAACGTGAAACGCTCTTTCGAGAGTCAATTTGGCACATCGCACCGTAAATTCTCGTACGACCTCAAAAATGATCCGAATGACAAACGGTCAAAAACATGACCTTCCTAACTCAATTAGGCACTGTCCAGTCCAAGGCCATGGGCTAAAAGCCAACCGAGAACTCAAACGGGCCTTCTGAACGACACCACGACTTGCTGTAAATTTCCAGAAGTTGTGCACTCGCTTGTCTTGTGTTGTTTTCGAGTCTATTGGCCATTGGGGCGTGAACCACCGACCAGAGACCCTTACCAACATCCTAAGGAATGATTTGAACCATGACTAAGGGCTTTTGGCCAGCCACAATTCGAACCATACCAGAAACAAAACTGAAAACTCCAACCGAGAATGCTTTTGTATGCGTGTGTAGTGTGTTACTTCGATGGATGTCTCGTGTCGTTCCAGTGGCCATTTGATTGACCATGGCACGATCTAGACATCTAGGGGCATGATATGAACCGTGGATATGGGCCATAGGCCAACCAAGATTCACACCAACCACCAAACTCGAAGCTACATGTGCTGCACCAAAGAAGAGCCGAAATGGGGAAAGGGGCTGTTCTTGCATTTTTATTTAAAAACCGATGCACCATGGACCGAGCCACCAAAAAGGCGACTTATTCACGTCTTAGACATGCTAGGGGAGTAATCCAACCATGGCTATAAGCCCTAAGGCAGCCAAGATCAGATCCAATCCCCTTGACCTCAAAAACAGATTTTCGAAAAGCAAAAATGGGCGCATGGAAGTTGCTGTCAAATTCTGATTTTCAGCGCTATGGGGACTGCATGAATGGACAAACACGATCCTAATGCATCCTATTACGTGTCTAGGAGTCGCCTTGGAAGCCTGGAGTCGAGCCATCCACCTGAAACCATCAAAACAGCCGAAACCGTGAAGAGCACAAGGAATAAAAATCTTTGCAGAATTTTCTATGATATTGCTGTCAAAATTTCGGTTTGCATGCTGTAAGTTCATGAGTTTGATGAAAAAAAATTTACTACTATGGCTTGATTGAGGTTTGAAAGAGATCTAGACATGCCTGGTTCGTTTTGAATGAAAAACGAATAGAATACGACGGTGCGGCACGGAGGAGTGGACGCTTCTCTTGCTTTCTTTACTCACGATTTTCTTTCCTAAGACTCCAGTTTTTTTTTTTCTTTGTAATCTGAAATGGCTGCTGTAATTCGGTGGTGAGGGAGAGATTAATGTTGTTAAGATAGTGAGGGGAGGTCCAATAATAAAGGGACACAAAAAGGGGTGACCAAGTCTACCTCATTTTGAAATTTGAATTTTTGTTTGTTATCAAATATTTGTTGGATGATTGTAGGGGATGAGGTGGCCGATTGTTCTTGACACTCTAGGTTAGGAGATCGGTTTTAATTAATTAATTAATTAAGATGGAATAGTAAATAAAAGGTTAACATGCTAAATTAACCAAGAATGGGTCAAAGATGATGATTGGCAAGGCACTAGGGCCGAAATTTGTAGATCAAGTGGGGGGAAAAATGTTGATTATCTAGTAATTTAATAACCTTTAAAAGTCTCACCTATATTAAAATAATTTAGTGAATAAAACCCTTAATTAAGTAACTTATTAGCTTATTTTCTAATCACCTCAAGCAACTTAAATTAAATCCTCCAATCCTCTTTTCTAAATTAATTGAACTTAGTTGCCAGCTAAATTAAATCATGGAAATATTTTCTGAAATCTTAAATTTATCTCTAAACTCCAACTCCGGTCCGGCCTCACTGAAATGACTGAAATGCTAAAAATCAATTACTGAACTGAATAAATAAATAATTAACTTCAAATAAATGCATAAAAAAAATAATCATGCAATGAAGTTAATTAAATTTAAAAAATCTAGAATTATGCATGGCTTATACGTCTACTGATTTACGGGTTCTACATTACCAGTATCTTCTAATACGAAGATATATAGATCTAAAGGATTTAATTTTAAATCTGACTATATTATAAAAACTATAGAAGAAGCTATTCCTCTAAAAGAAGGATTTGATTCTTTCAGTTTGTTATCCCAAAATCTTATAAATATTCATATGAAATATTATAGATTTATGCATATGGGTATGATTCAAGTAGGTTTAAAACCTCTTACCAGATTAGGTTTAAATACTTCTGCCTTAATTTTAGTACGAGATCAAAGGCATAATAAATTTGAAGATTCCCTATTAGGAATAATAGAGTGCTCATTATGTGAAGGACCAATACATTTTAGTTGTTTTCCTAATTTCCCAATTTCTCTTTCTGATCCAAATATTATGAAAGCCCTCACATTAAATATAAAAACTGAAGGCTTTGATATGATAGATGGTACAGAAAATGTTGTTCTATTATATAGAATCTGTTATAAAGTTATGAATTCTACAATTTCTAATTTCAGAATTAATACTAATCAAATTAGTTCAAAAAGAGGTGAAACTACACTCTTTATAACTGATATTAATAAAAGTAATATTATGATTCCAAAAACAATAAATTGGAATCAAGTTACTTTACCAGAAATCTGGAAAATGGAGAATATTGCTCCTACTATCAAAGAAGAATCTAGAAAATTAGAAAGTATAGTTCAATATGTAGACGGTGATGTTGAAATAAAATTCTCATCCCAAAGACATTTAAGAATAAAACTCCCAGAAGAAAGTAGAAATTCTACTTTTTCTATATCTGATTTTGAAAAAATCAGTATATCTGGTCTTCAAAAGACTAAAGATAATATATCTCAACCGGAATATAAGGTTGATCTGCCTGAATCTAGCACTTCTCGTTTTCAAAGAAGTTATTCTGTTAATAATAGAAAATCAGATTCTCCTACTTTTTCTGATATGGGTTATAATGTTATGGTTATTAATTATAATCCTATTCAAAAAAGTTTAGAAAAGGTAAAAAATTTAAATAAGAAAAAATGGTTTTTAAGTTGCTTAAACTCAAAACAACAAGATTTATATTCTTTAAGATATAAAGAATGGGTGGAAGAAACTAAATTAAATTTAGATTTTTTCAAATGGTTAGAAAATTTATATTTTCCAGCAAGAAATAAAATATTTCCCAATTTTACTGATGAGTCTTTTATAAATACTCTTCAATCAACATATAAATTATATGTTCATGAAACTGGAGAAGAATCTTGTGAGATTCATCCCACTTTTACTACTTTACAAATTAAAAAGGGAAATAAAGAAATTTATGCTACTCCCATAAAATCTGAAATAAGACATGGTAATTTTGACCATATAATTCAGAAAAATAATTTTACTAATCTCTCTTTACATTCTTTAAAAAATCAAACCACCAGGATAGAAGAAATTCTTTCTAAACCTAAACAAGAAATGTCTAGAGGAGAAAGTTCTAAAGCCTTGATGATAAAACCTCCTCCCCCTAATCTTAAGCAAGAAAAATTTCTTTTAAGCTCTAAAAAAGATGAAGATTTTATGGAAGGTCTACTAGACCGATTACAAAAAATTAATATAAAAGAAAAAGGTTCTATTTTGGTAATTACCAAAGATGAACAACTTGAAAATTCTTCAAGTTCTTCTGAAGATGAAATGAAGATTAATAAAATGCATAAAGTATCAATTGTAAAACCTTTTTATAAAAAGGCAACACCTATAGATCTTCAAATTGAAGAAAAGAAAGATTATGTTCAGTTTAATGGCGAAGCCATTACTGAATGGAATATAGATGAAAAATCTGAATATCAGATTAAAACTGTTATTAAACAAATGTTAATATACTCTTCAGTCGCAAAAATTAAAGGTAATAATGATAGGCAGATTGCTCAATCAATTATTACCGGTTTTACTGGCCAACTTCAAGGTTGGTGGGATTTCTATCTTTCAAAAGATGCAAAGAATAAAATTCTTAACTCTTCTATAATTGATTTAAATGGAAGAGAAGAGTTTGCTGCGGTTAATACACTTATTTATACTATTCTATCTAATTTTATTGGAGCAAATGAACTTCAATTAGATAGATCTCAAGAACAATTAATGAATTTAAGATGTCCAACACTATCTGAATTCAGATGGTATAAAGATGTGTTTATGACAAAAGTTTTAACTAGAAATGATTGCAATTCAAATTTTTGGAAAGAAAAATTTATTTCTGGACTTCCAGTTCTTTTTGCTGAAAGAGTTAAAAATAGATTAAAAGCTAAATCTCCAACAAACTCTATAGATTGGAGTATTCTTACTTATGGAGATTTATCTGCAGAAATAACTGCAGAAGGTATAACTCTTTGTAACGATATCAAGTTAAAAAGGCAGCTTGATATGCAAAAAGAAGAAAACCGAAATATTATTGGTGATTTTTGTGAGCAAATAGGCTTTCAACCAATACAATATCCTAAAAGAGATAAGAAAAGAAAAAGATTTCCTTTTAAAAGAAAGAAACATTATCTAAAAGATAAAGACAAATCTAAAAAATATTTTAAGAAAAGATTTAAAAAACCTATAAAAAATGATTCTACTAAAGTTCCAGTATGCTGGAAATGTGGCAAAATTGGACATAAGGCTAATAAGTGTTATGTTAAGAAAAAGATTAATAATCTTAATATAAACAATGATTTAAAAGAATCATTGATAAATATTCTTCTTAATAAAGAAGAAAATATGAAACAAAAAGATTTTTATATCAATATTATTGACAATGAATACACTGAATATTCTAATAGTAGTTCAGATAATGACTCTGAAATATCAGAAAACAAAATCTGTGATCCAGATTGTGATTGTGATACTTGTCTCATAAATTTTATGGGATTAGAAATAAATGTTATATCAAATGAAGAAACTTTTATTTTAGATCTCATAGATCAAATAAAAGACCCTATAGAAAAAAGAAAAGCTATAGAACATTATTTAAATATGGCAAATCACAAGCCTACTAAACTTGTACAAAATACTGTACAAGAACATGAATTATATTCTTATAATAAAATATTAGAAAAGGCAAAACAAAAAGAAAGAGAACCAACTATCTCTGAATTAAAAGGAGAGATAGATCATATAAAATCTGAAATAAAATATTTAAAAGAAAGAGTAAATACTCTTAGTATTAATAATGATCATATTTGGGAAAAAGATTCTACTTCAGATGAAGACGAAGAAGAAAATATTTTACCCAAAGATGATAATGAAATAAATCAAATGGTATGGGTTAATAAAATTGATCAAATCATTTCTCAAAAATGGTACTCAAAAGTAACATTAATTATTAATAAAAAATTTAAAATTACTATTGAAGCACTTCTGGATACAGGAGCTGATGTAAATTGCATTAGTGAAGGAATTGTTCCTTCTAAATATTATAAAAAGACTACTCAATTTATAACAGCTGCTAATAAACAACCTCTTATAGTTAATTACAAATTGTCTGATGTAGCAATATGTAATTCTGGAGTTTGTTTAAATACTACTTTTATTCTCATTAAAAATATCTATACTCCTGTGATTCTAGGAACCCCATTTTTTCAAATGCTGTTTCCTATTAATAAAATTAATGAAAAGGGTTTATATACCAATATTAAAGGAAATAATTTATTTTTCCCATTTACCACTATACATGTTTCAAAATCTATAAATATTTTACAAAAAATAGTAAACAATAAAGAAAATTTTGTCACTTCATTAAAAGATGAAGTTCTTTTTAAAAATATTAAAGAGAAAATAAATTCTGAGAAAATTCAAGAAAAAAATAAAAATTATTTCAGAAAATATATCTAAAGAAATTTGTGCTGATGTTCCTAATGTCTTTTGGAATAGGAAGAAACATCAAGTTAGTCTTCCTTATACGGATGATTTTATTGAGGATAAAATTCCTACAAAAGCTAGGCCTATAGCAATGGGACCTAGACTTTTAAATTATTGCAAAGAAGAAATTGATAGTCTTCTTAAAAAAGAATTGATAAGACCAAGTAATAGTCCTTGGAGTTGTCCAGCATTTTACGTAGAAAATGAAGCAGAAATTGAGAGAAGAGCTCACAGCTTGCTGCTTAAGGTTGAAGATTTGAAGATTTGAAGATTAAAGATTAAATCTTTACTTGTGGTTTATTTAGAGATTAAATCTCTTGTTAGTCTCGTGTAAGTTAATAGATAATATTAGGGAAATAAATTTAATATGAAAATTATATTTCCCTTCAATCTCCCCTTTTTTACCTTTCTGGACAAAATCAAATCAAACTCAATTTCTCATAGGAGACAAGATCAGCTTTAGCGAGTAATCACTATCCAAAATTACTGAATAATTGCTTCAAGAATCATTTCAAAGAAAAATTCCAGAATTGAAACCCACATCGAATTAACACCACCGAACCATCAAAAATCACAAATATTGGATTTCTAGCAAAATCAGGATTTTCATCGATTTTTCTCTGTTGAAATACACATATCCTCTTGACCAATAATATTCACAATGTTATGTTTATGCATGACCTATTTATGCCTAATAACAGAATGTAACAGAAATAGAAACATGAAAACAAATATGAGATATGTTCACAAATGAAATGTTGTCACAAATGTTGGCAACATCTTCCGACAACACGTCCAATTTCAAAATATATTTCGATTTTTCTGCACACTTAAAGACTTATCAACTTTCTGATCATAGAAGTGGTAGCTCTCACACTATAAGAACAGTCTTCTTTAGGACTCCTCTAGGTAGCTTTTTCCATTTTCTTCTATTTTTGCCCTTTGTATTAAATTCACAAGAGGTAGCTCCCACACTAAAAGCACAGTCTTCATTGGACTCTTTTAGGTAGCTTTTTCCCATCTTTTCTTCTGATACGGAGCAATATGCATAATTGATTTTATTTAATCTTTTCAAGTCACCTTTCGTATGGGTCAATGTCATGGAGTACATGATCATCCATCAACTAATTTGTGATTCAAACAGATCATCAATCATGTCCAAGTGTGTTAAAGATTAAATGGAACAAGAAATTGTAAGTGCACCAGAAGATTATACAACATTGTGATAACACATCATATAACAGTATGAATGCAAATGCATTATGTCTAAGTCCTAGAAATGCACATGCATGTTAGGTGTTGTCCGAGATGTTGTAACATCTTAGACAACATCCATGAATGATCAAGCAGAACATATGCTAAGAGATTTCCTAAGGTTGGAGAATCTCTCAAAGTCTAATGATTTTGTGAATATGTCAGTCAGTTGGCTATTTGTACCAACAAATTCAATTCGAATCAATCTTTTTTTTCTACTAAATTTCGAATAAAGTGGTTTCTAATGTCAATGTGTTTAGTTCGAGAGTGTTGTACTGAATTTTTTTGAAATGTCAATTGCACTAGAATTATCACAGTATCGGATTTCTCTCTAATGAAACTAACCCATGAAAATTGTGAGAAATCATCAACATAGACTTGAAAAATAAGAATCTCACCTTTAGATTTCTGAATAAAAAGGTTTTGTCTACCTCACCTCGTTTGAAGCCAATTTCCAGTAGATATTCACTCAATCTGTGAGTATAAGGAGCTCATGCAAATAAGTCCAGCCATCTTTCGGTAATCCACTTTTTCTTTCTGTCGAGTTTGGACACCTTCATGCATACTTCCAATTATTTGAGATGATGGATGATTTTTCTGAATTTTACTTGGAATATTCTGTCCATCATCGTTATTCGTTCCGTCCTCAGCTTCAGTGACTTCAGTGTCAAGTGTTGTGTCAGATGTTGCAACATCTGGGGCAACATCTGCATTTTCCAGTGATATTGGAATTTCCAGAAACTCATCCACATCATCTTCAGCTGTTTTCTTTTTGAGATCTGCAAGGTCATCAAAAACAACATTAATGGATTCCATAATAGTCTTAGTTCTAAGATTAAACATCCGATAGGCACGACTATTAGTGGCATATCCTAAAAACAAACACTTATCACTCTTTCAGTCACATTTTGCAAGTTTATCCCTGTCATTCAAAACATAGCACACACAACGAAAAACATGAAAATATTTAAGGTTAGGCTTCTTTCCCATAATTATCTCATACGATGTCATAGTCGAACCATTTCTCAAATACACCCTATTTGAAATGTGGCAAGCGGTGTTAAGGGCTTCTGCCCAAAACTGCTTTGAAATACACTTTGAAGTCAACATCACCCTTGCCATTTCTTGAAGTGTTCTATTCTTACGTTCGGCTATCCCATTTTGGTGTGGTTTCTTTGGAGCAAAAAATTCATGTGAAATACCTTTCTTGTCACAAAAAGATGAGAATGAAGTGTTTTCGAATTCCTTACCATGGTCAGCCCTTATCCTTCTCACCTTCAAATTATGAAAGTTTGTAATCCTTGTGATCAATTTTTTAAACACATCGAAAGTGTCTGACTTTTCCCTAATAAAAGTTATCCAAGAAAATTGTGAAAAGTCATCTACACACACAAAGGAATATTTCTTACCTCCGAAACTATCAACTTCCATAGGACCCATAAGATCTATATGTAGTAACTCCAGACAGCGTGTTGTTCCAGATGATGGCAACACTGGGTGTGACGCACGAGTCTGCTTACCTTTTTGACAATCTCCGCACACAAATGGTATACCAAATGAAAGATTAGGCATACCTCGTACTGCATCGTACTTACTCAAGTTCTTTAAGGTTTTGAAGTTTGCATGTCCGAATTTTTGATGCCAAAGTTCAAGTTCGGTGATTTGCACATGTTTGCATGAAAGATCTTCACCTATTTGGTAGAAATTATCCGAATACCTTGTACCTGTCATAATGCACATATTAGTTTCATCAAAAACTTCACAAGTATGTTTATCAAACTTAACAAGCAAATTATCATCACACAATTGGCTTATGCTTATCAAATTTGAATTTAATCCTTCAACATGAAGCACATTGTGGTGCATTGGTAGTCCTTCAACTTTAAAAGTACCCTTTCCCACAATCTTTCCTTTGGCTCCCCCTCCATAGGTCACTCTACCACAATTTTGTTCAACATAATCGATGAGATGTTCTCTTGAACCTGTCATGTGGCGTGAGCTTCCACTATCAAAGTACCAATGACCTGCAGTATTAGTTTTCAATGAAGTATAGACAACATTACAGTGAGTATTTACCTTTGGTACCCAAATTTGTCTTACTGTAGGTCGATGGTGGGAGGTGTTGCGGGAAATGTTGTACAACATTCGGGGCAACATCTGGCTCGACTTTCGATTCATGCGATCATCCCTGAGTTTAAAACAGTAGGGCCTGATATGACCATGCTTAAAGCAGTAAAGACTTACGTACCTTCGTTTTCTTTTCCTAGGAATGGGTGCCGCAGTTTGTCTTTTTGGAGGAGAGCTTTTGATAGGTGACTTGGATTGTGGTTGTGTGGATGTATCGGCCTTTCCCTTCACAAAGATAGTCGACTTGGAAGATTCACCAATCTCAAACACACTATCTTTGAAGCCTAAGCCTTTCTTGTCATCTCTTCCCATCAAAAGTATGGATTCAAGCTTGGATGTGCTTGAATTGAATTTGGACAAGGTTTCTGTTGCCTTTTGAAGCTCTTCTTTGGTCTTACCAAGTTCCAAATCCTTTTTGCTCAAAAGTACTTCAAGTTTGGAAACTACGGCTTTTAGTTCAACGTTCTCCTTCATGAGACTTGAGTTCAACTTGTTTCTCTTGGTCCAATCTTCAAACAGCTCTTCATAAAGTTTTTGCACACTCTCAAGAGTGAGTTCTTCATAATCAGTCTCTGATCCATCATCCCCACTTAAATTTTCAGAAGTTTTGGAGTTCAAACATACTGAATTTTTGCAGATGTTGCGGACAGGTGTGGAAACAACTAGGGCAACACCTAAAGGATTCACTTGCAACCAACGTTTTTCTTCATTCCTTGGTCGCAACTGTTATTGGACAGGAGGTTTAGGAGCTGGTGGTCGAAGTGCTCCGTTTGCAAGTGATGTGTCCATTAAATATTTCTGTCAAAACAAAATAAAAACCAGAATCAGCACTTAGTATATCAAGAGTTGGCTCTGATACCACTTGTAAGGTTTATTTTGTCCGACAGATATAAAAAATAATGAAAATATCAGAATAAGATTAAAAATAGTAAATTCGTGTTTTGTCAGAATTAGATGTTGTGTCAGATGTTACAACATCTCGGACAACATTTTCATGCAGCGAAAAATTAACTTTTATAACACAAACTAACTTGACATAAATAAATGGACAAGATTAAATATGCACAAGTATAAATACTTGTGCGGCGCCTTATGGTAAAAATTAATCACTAGAAAACCATAATGTTTACACAAAAACCTATCACTAGTGATTGTACCAAAAATCAATTTCCTCAACTAGTTGAGAAAATAAAGCTTTCTAAAAACAAACAACCAGAATAAAACTAAAACAAGAAAGCAAAAACGTGTTGCCAAACAATAGATCCAAGAGAAGCAATCTTCGGCCAACTTCTTCCCAGATGTTGTCTGGAGATGTTCCCAACATTCACGGTAACACCCTGTCACGACTCTTCAAACACAACACGTCTCTTGAATAAGGTTTTCTCTGAAATTCTGAACGTGCAAAAGTGCATAAGTTATGCATTCATGAATACCTCCAAGCGAAGAGTGAAAACCATATAAATCGAAAAAGCTCTCTTTTAAAAGTATGCATGAATCCTCAATCCAAGAGCTCTCTGCAAAGTGCGTGTATTAATAATTGAGAAGGCTTGTGCACAAGAGAGAGAAGAGAGAGTGAGAGAGAGAGCTTCAACAATGTCTTTGATCTCTTATTTATAGATGTAGACTTTTATTCTTCAAGGAAACCTATTTCACAAGGAAAGTGAGAGTTTAATTAGAAATAAACTCCTTTTAAACATTGATACCATATCTCTAAGATCTTTATCATAAATATAATATCTAGAAAATCTTTATCATAAAAATAATATCTAGAAAGGTAAAACTCAATATTCCACATGATATTATATCACAATAAAATCTTTACATAATTATCTAGAAAGACAAAACCATAAATAAATATTATACTCAATCAAATCAACAAAGAATAGATAATATTAGGGAAATAAATTTAATATGGAAATTATATTTCCCTTCAATATATATATAGATCGAGTTCCAATTATAATTTCTGCGGACAATTGGTACTTTGAGATTTGAATCACTCTCTCATCTCATGCTTGATCTTTATATACCATACTTTCCAGTATTTTACTCAACTATCAAATGTTTTTTCCTAGTTCTCAACCTGGCTTGGCATGCTTGATTTTCCTACAATTCTTGGCAACATTTTAAAGAAGATACCAAAATTATTGCGCTCTATGAATCACCACCTTGCCGCTTCCTAAATCTCTGAGTTGGGTTTTTATTTTCATGTGTACTTTCTCCATGCATTGAAAAATATTCTTGAAATGTTTTATTTCCTTGAACATGGGTTGATTGTTTCAGTGGCTTGGGTTGCACATATTGTGATATATTTGCTGATTGATCCTCCTCTTTCTCCATTTCTCAATGAGGTCGTCTTCATCAAGTTGGATGATGTTTGGGGTACACCAAGAAATTTCTTTGCATTGTATCTTTGTATTTTCTTTTAAATGCTACTGTTAATCAAAGGAGCCCAAACGGTAAAAAGAAATAATTCACTCCACAGAATTTTTCCCAACGGTAAGACAGTAACGGCAATGTTTAAGAGCTAACATCGTTTCAGATATTACAGAGGCAACTGAAGACTCACAAATGTAACGTACCGTACTTTTACTACTAAAATTTACGGAAGAATTAAAAAATTTCTTAAATAAAAACGCGATCATTCACAATTCAATAAAATAAATTGTACGTTTCAACAAGAATCTAAAAATAGAGTTTGACAAAAGTATTTTCACATTTTCATAAAGACTTAAAAACATGGCGGTCCTCGGGTTTAGCCTCCCGCTCAGTCCAAGCCTGCTCCTTGGTTCCCACCTCCTGTCTCCTCATAAACATCCTCACCTGAATCGATCAAGTGTAGTGAGTCTAAAGACTCAACACGTATAAATTGGAAGTAACAAGTATTACATAGTAAAATCACATGCAACTTAAAAATAGGACATACATACTTAAACTTGAACTTGCGTATTAAAACTTGAACATATATACATACAAACTTAGACGTGCCATAAACTTTTCTTAAACATGCTTGCATACTTGAACATACTTAAACATACATAGCTTTATCATTTTGCGTAGAGATATGTTTCAATGCAAGTGACCCATAACATAATTCGCCTGAACATTTAACGGGCGGATTGGTCCCCGTTCATAATTTAACGCTAACCAATCCTAAACATAATTTGGTCACAAGACATTTAGCATACCTCAAAAACTTAAAATATTTTCTTGCACGTCAAACATACTTACTTGGCGTTGAGGGATTCGTTGGACTTCGATTGGGGCCGTTGCTGCACATACTAACTGAATTTAAAATACTTAACTTGCATTGCTTAGACGTAGGTACACATGCTCACCATCAAACTCCATAAATAACTTAAGACGTTCTAAAATACTCGGGAATTGACCTCATTTAAATATATGTACTAAACCATCCCATGAAATCCCAAAGCAAACAATTAAGTTTTCCCAAAACATGAAGTACACGGACCCCGGGTCTGGGTCCGTGTATGTGCGCAAAGAAAGTACAAACAAAAGGAAGGGACACGGTCCCCGTGCCCTGGTCCGGCCCCGGGTCTGTGTAGGTGCGCAAAGTGGGATACTCGACAATTGAAGGGACACGGACCCCGTGCCCAGGTCCGGCTCCGGGTCCGTGTATTTGCGCAAAAATGGCACCGATAAGAAATAAAGGCACGGACCCCGTGCCAGGGTCCGTGTCCAGGTCCGTGTACCTGCGCAAGTTTGAAATCCACGAAAATTTAATACACATATTGCTTAGCACTCTAAACTAGATCGTACGGAATATGAACCGGCACCCCGAGACCCATCTTAGCATGCCATAACATCGAACCAAATTCGCACAAACACCCAAAGCAACGACGTCCACACTACGGCCGTACAATACAAAAACATGGCAATTGACACCAATTCGTTTCCTACGACTTCTAATGCATTCGAGTGCCTATCGACACTAAACGACATATCAAATAACAACCCAACATCTTACTAAGCATACCTAGACGGAGCAAAGATCGCCCGTCAATCCCAATGAAGCCTGCAACAATAAAACTTCAAGAACATATCAATATCGTAATTTTTTGAAAACGCAGTTTGAGCAGTCCCACGAAAAACACCATAACTCACTCAAATGTTATCCAAATATTTCGAATTTACTGTCAGATCGAAGGTATCAAAAATTTCTATAATTTGCACGCTGAAAATTTTCTCAGAATCATGACCAAAAAACCGTAGTATTTAAAAAGACAGAAAAATCGAGTTTTCAGATCTAAAAATTATTTCAAAACTGATCCAAATCATTTTCTGCTCAAACGACGAACGTCACACATAAATTTTTACTCATAAAAATAACACAACATATAATATGACGAGATCGATGCAGAAATAACAGATTATACGTGCCTTTTGATGATTTGAAATACCGAAATTACTACACCGACGCGGGAAAATATGCGAGGTTCAACCGGGACGCCTGTGGACGGTTTTCTTGCAATAAAATTCACCGAAAACTTGTTGGAAAATCAGAAGGGTTGGGCGAATGCTCTTGGGAAGGAGAAACCAAGGTTTTCTCTTTTAAATATCTGAAAATAAGATGTGTAGGGTGTGTTGTGTGTTTTAGTGTGTGTAAAAACGTGTAAGTGTGTGTGAGTGTGTGTAACGTGTGTGTGGGTTTTTAATTAGGAGAAAGTAGTGCTAAATTAACTAATTAAAATACTAGTTAAAGGTTAACACCCACTAATTTAATCAAACTCCTCATTGAAAATAATTACACCCTAATTTTAAAAGTTCTAAACTCTTAAACTACTAAATACATAAATAAGTTTTTAAAATGCTAAAAACTAAATAAATTATTTAAAATGCCTCATCCTTAATTTAAAATAAAATATCACATTTTAAATTGCTAAAAATCGTCACCAGTCTTTTCCTCGATCCCACCTCGAATAATCGCATGAACATGAAACTCGAAAAACATTTTAACGTGCATCACATAAACATAAATAATTAAAAACAGGGCATTTAAATAAATCATGCATGGCTAAAAACTCAATTTAAACTTAAATAAATGCATGAGTTATACGTGTATTGAATTTGGACACTACAGTTCCTCCCCCACTTATACAAATTTCGTCCTCGAAATTAAATCTTACCAAACAGTTCCGGGTAGCGAATCCTCATGTCCGCTTCTGACTCCCAAGTGGCCTCCTCCACGGATTGATTTAGTTATCGGACTTTGACCAACTTGGACACTTTGTTCCCGATTCTATGCTCCTGTCTGTCTAGGATTTGAACAGGTCTCTCCTCATAAGACAGGTCTGGAGCCAACTATTACGGTTCAAAGCTCAACACGTGCGAAGGATTAGCTAGGTACTTCCTCAGCATTGAGACGTGGAACACATTGTGTACACTGGCCAGATTCGGCGGAAGGGCGACACGATAGGCTAGTGTCCCAACTCTGTCAAGGATCTTAAACGGTACAATAAACCTCGGACTGAGCTTGCCTCTCTTCCCAAATCTCATAACACCTTTCATGGGTGCTATCTTTACAAAACCGTGGTCGCCTACGGCAAACTCGAGGTCCCTCATTATCTTATCGGCATAGCTCTTTTGACGACTCTGGGCGGTCTTCATTCTGTCTCGAATCTTGACCACCACATCTGAAGTTTTCTGAACTATCTCCAGACCAAGTTCTGCTCTTTCACCGACTTCATCCCAATGAATCGGCGATCTGCACTTCCTTCCATAAAACGCCTCATAGGGAGCCATACCTAAAGATGATTGGAAATTGTTGTTGTAGGTAAACTCCACTAGACGTATATTTGATTCTCAAGTCCCCTGGAAATCGATCATACAGGTTCGCAATAAGTCATCCAAAATCTGGATCACTCGCTCAGACTGGCCATCTGTCTGCGGGTGAAAAACTGTACTGAAAAGTAATTTTGTCCCCATGGCTGCATGTAAGCTCTTCCAAAAGGACGATGTAAACCTTGGGTCCCTGTTGGACAAAATAGAAACTGGGATTCCATGCAGCCGAACTATCTCCTTGATATAGAGCTCCGCATATTGCGTCACGGAGAAATTCGTCTTCACTGGCAAGAAGTGTGCCGACTTCGTGAGTCGATCCACTATAACCTAAATAGAATTGGATCCCCTGACTGACCTTGGCAAACCAACCACAAAGTCCATTGAAACATTCTCCCATTTCTACTCTGGGATGGGGAGTGGCATAACCAATCCTGCTGGCCTCTGATGCTCTTCCTTCACCTGCTAACAAGTGAGGCATTCAGACACAAATCTGCGGATGTTCCTCTTCATTCCTGGCCACCAATACAAAATCTGTAGGTCCTTGTACATCTTGGTTCCTCCTAGGTGAATAGAATACGGAGATGCGTGTGCCTCTATCAGAATATCCTCTCTGATCGAATCAACACTAGGCACGCACATCCTACCTCTGTATCTCACCAAACCATCTGACACTGTGTAGAGTACACTGCCATTGGCTTCATCCTTCAGCCTCCATTTCTTCAACTCCTCGTCTGAAGGCTGGCCCGCACGAATACGGTCTAGCAAGGAAGATTGGACTGTCAGTTTAGACAACCTTGGAGCTCTGCCCTTGCGATAAACTTCTAAATCAAACCTCTGAATCTTAGACTGAAGAGGTCTCTGTGCTACAACTGCCAATTTCCCCCTCAAGGCGTCTACGACGACATTAGCCTTTCCCGGATGGTAGCTAATCTCGCAGTCGTAGTCTTTCACCAACTCTAACCACGGTCTCTGTCTCATGTTCAGTTCCTTCTGCGTGAAGAAATACGTGAGACTCTTGTGATCGGCAAATATCTGACATTACTCGTCGTACAAGCAATGTCTCCAAATCTTCAATGCAAAGACCACAACGGCTAATTCTAAGTTATGCGTAGGGTAATTCTTCTCATGCACCTTCAACTGCCTAGAAGCATAAGCTATAACCCGACCCTGCTGCAGCAACACTGTGCCTAACTCGAGCTTAGATGCATCGGTGTATAGCACAAAATCGCCTTGCCCCGTCGGCATGGCTAACACTGATGCTGAAATAGCTTGCTTCAATGTATCGAAGCTCTTCTGACATTCATCACCCCACACAAATTTAGCATTCTACTTGGTCAGCGAAGTGAGTGGCACTGCTATGGACGAAAATCCCTGAATAAACTTACGGCAGTAACCGGCTAAACCCAGAAAACTGCGGATCTCTAATACATTCTTCGGTTCAACCCAATCTCTAACCGCTGCCACCTTGGCTAGATCCACTTCAATCCCACAGCTAGATATAATATGACCCAGAAACGCTACCTTCTCCAACCAAAACTCGCACTTACTGAACTTCGCAAATAACTTGCGACTCTGCAAGGTCTGCAAAACTGTCTTCAAGTGCTGACTGTGATCCTCATGGCCCTTCGAGTAAATAAGAATATCGTCAATAAATACTATGACGAACTGATCGAGGTAGGGCTTAAATACTCGGTTCATCAAGTCCATGAAAATTGCTGGAGCATTCGTGTAAGGCTCGAGAATTATCAGTTCATTGATGTTAGACTTGTAGAGATAAGAATGCATGAATTATGAGATTTTGAGTAAGCATGGCCGAGACAAGACCGCACCTGCGGTATTAACATCACCGCACCCGCGGTGTAAAGATAGAAAAATGAGTTTTGTGCGAACAGACACCGCACCCGCGGTGCTAGCAAGACCGCCCCCGCGGTGTGAGACCGCACCCGCGGTCATGTAAGGACCGCACCCGCGGTCTAAGTGTTACACTTAGAATGAATTTGCCGTGAGCACAGCGCCCCCACGCTCTTGAGTCACCGCACCCGCGGTTTGCATGCGAAAATGCCACCTTTGAATTTCGTGTTGACACATGGCTTGGGGTATATAAGCTTGCATTGGCACCTCATCTATTCTCCATTTCAGCAGCCGAGAAGCAAGAGCAAGGGGAGAGAGAGTTCACTTCTTTATAGTCTTTGCACTTGAGATTTTGAGTGGTTTTGTGTTCCGATTTTAATTTCGAGGCCGGATTCATGATCCTTGCAACGAGGGCTAGCTAAGGATGTAAGTTCTTATATTTCCAGCATGTTTCGAAATTCATATGTTGGGGAAATTATATTTTGAGTTGAGAAATGTGTTCTTGGTATATCGAGCATCGTAGATTCGTTATTAGATTGATTTTCGGATATCGTATGCTATGGGTTCGATTTTCCAGCATGTATGGATCGAGTAGATACAGATTTCAGCATGTGTATTGATGTGTTGATAAGATTAGGAATGAATTATGATAGATTATCATTGTTTGAATTGATCGGTATCGCGAAACTACGCCGTTACGCCGTTGAATTGCATTGGAATCATTTACAGAATTATACATTGAGTTGATTGAGATGTATATGACTGAAGTGCACATTGTTATCGCCATTTCAGATTTGAAGTGACAGGTTTGACATTTGATTCGAGATCTCGACAGACAGTGCGACAAGAAAGGTATAATTCATGTGGTCTTGGGATTGCACAACTCGATTCAGATTTGATACGAGTTTCCCTAAATCACATACTAGATTGTTATTACATTGATTATGTAATGTTTCGTTTATTGATTTATATTCGAGTCCTGAGATAGGAGATATTGGCAGATTTGCCAAAAACTAGACGTTTCGGTGTATCGACGCATAGGAGCAGATTTGCTATATGTGTAGACCCTCGATACAGAGTTGACCGAAGTCTAGGAATAAGACGTACCGTTGCCCCGAGTGGTTGGGTAGGTGACAGACCGTCATTATTCACACCGGGATCCCTAGATTAGAAATGAGTCGAGTCAAGATTTATATGTTGAATACAGACTTGTATTCTTCTACATGTTTAGATTTATATTCATGTCATTTGATATACGCTATGCTTTTGTACATGATTATGACATTGCATGCATCCATGTTTTATACTGGGATATGTTCTCACCGGAGTTATCCGGCTGTTGTCGTGTTTGTATGTGTGCATGGCAACAGGTGGGGCAGGATCAGGGTCACGACGAGGAAGAGAGAGTTGATAGCGTGGAGATCTCGGGCGTGAAAGATTCCTAGTGTTACCTACTAGATTTGTAGCACCTATGTTGTAGTTGTCATTTGAACACTAGTGGATGTTTGTACGAACAGACTTGTATGTACATTACGTTGTTTAAATTCTATCGAGATATGTTATGCTTTATCTGCACAGTTGATTTATTGTTAAAAGCAAATTTTTGACCCACATTTTCAAACAAAGATCCAATTAAATCCCAAAAGAATTGAGTTAGAGCCCGGGTCCCCACAATTCGTCAGTCCGAATGGCATCACTAAGAACTCGTAATGCCTATATCTGGTTCTGAAGGCTGTTTTGTGAACATCTGCGCCTTTCACCTTCAGCTGGTGATACCCTGATCGAAGATCTATCTTAGAGAACACCGTGGCTCCCTGCAATTGATCAAACAAGTCTTCGATCCTAGGAAGTGGGTACTTGTTCTTTATCGTTACCTTGTTCAACTCTCGGTAATCGATGCACAGCCTCATACTCCCATCCTTATTCTTTACAAAAATCACTGGTGGGCCCCACGGTGAGAAACTAGGGTGAATGAATTCCTTGTTTAGAAGCTCCTGAATCTGCTGTTTGAGCTCTAACATCTCCGCTGGAGCTAATCGGTACGGTGCCTTAGAGATTGGCACAGTGCCTGGCATAAGATCGATCGCAAACTGCACCTCTCTCTCTCTGGTGGAAGACCCGTGACGTCGTCAGGAAAGACGTCTGGGAAGTCTCTGACTACTGGAACCTCTGATAGTGACGGAGTGGGTATGTCAGGTGTTGAAATGATACTGGCCAAGAAAGCTTGACACCCCTTGGAAATGAGTCTCTGCGCCTGCATGCAAGAAATCATGCGAGGGAAACTTCTCCATATGACTGGTTCAAACAGGAACTGCTCCATGCCCACCGGTCTAACCAAAACTGATCTCTTCTGAAAATCAACCAAGACTCTGTTCCTCGTCAGCCAGTCCATCCCCAAGATAATGTCGAATTCTGGCATTGTCAAGACAATCAAGTCGACATACACTAGGTGGCCGTGTAATTCCAGATCAATGTCCCTGACTACACTAGTAGCTGATAATTCTTCCCCTGAAGGGACTGTTACTGAGTAATTCACGTCAAGGCTTATGGTCTTGATGTCCAAGTGACTAGCAAACGTCTCTGATATGAAAGAATGAGTGGCTCCTGAGTCTATCAAGGCCTGAGTGGCTATTCTCTTAATGAAAATATTTCCTGAAGGACGTTAGCACAACACAAACTTATATCCCAAAATTTCTAACATTATCCTCAAGCATAGAAGAAATTAGTATTCCAAGTCACTCAAAAGTATTACTAGTACCCTAATAATCCCAAATAAAATTCCACATGTAAGGAAAAATAATATTGAGCTTAGGTAGAAAAGTTTACTTGTCAGTAAAGTCGTGTCTGGGTTCGCCTCCTGTGCATGCATGGCGAACACTCTGCCCCGAGTTGGCCGCTTCCACTATGGGCACTCTTTTAGCATGTGGTCAATAGCTCCACATTTAAACACTTTCCTGAACCATATAGGCATTGCCCCGGATGCTGGCAGGTTTTACTTAGGGCATACCGGGAAAACAACTCGCCTCTGTGGCGCCCCTTTCTGCTGAATTGGACCATTGCCCTTTGGCGGTCCCTGATATGGCTTCTTCCCTGGCGGCCCCTGATACGGTCTCTTAAACTGGGGCCTCTGATGCTGCTGGTGCTGCTGAGGTGCCTGATAGGGCCTCTTGCCCTGCCTGTCCAACTCGATATCCCGCTGATCCTGCTCTGTCGCCAATGCTCTAGATACGGCGACTGCAAAAGTTGTAGGGCCAGCAACTCGGACATCACAGCGCAAGATCGACCGCAATCCATCCATGAAATGCCTCAGCTTACTCTGGGCATCATTAGCTATCAGGGGTACAAAGTGACTATAAAGGCATAAAAATCCTTACTTTGAAAATTTGCGAGAAATTTAAAATTTTTCTTTTAAAATAAATTGAGTGCTTCATTCATACCAAAAACTGATAAAATGTTTAACGTTCAAAATAGCAGCGGAAGAAATTATTACTTGCCTAAATAACAAGTTAAAGTGTTCAACAACTGATAAAATATTTGAGCATAAAAAATAAAATGGCAAGTACTGAAACTGAGGTCCTCGGGCGCCACTACTGCCGACCCAAGCTAGCTCACTGGTCCCCGCTCTCAATCCCGACATCATCAGTACCTACAACAATCAAGTCTAGTGAGTCTAAAAACTCAACATGCATATATCGTAAATAACAAGTAGATAATATAGTAAAATTTGTATGGGATAAAAATAGCATGTCATGAGGCATACATGAAAATAACTTTTCATGAGCCATTATAATACGTGCATAACTGAACTGAAAAATCATAGTAAAAATGTTTGCTCCTTGGAGCCCTGTACTGAAATAGCTTGTAATAATTTTCTGGTGAAATTATGGTCTACGCAAGTGGTCCCTGAACTGAACTGAACTGAGCTGACCGATACTGGGGACCAGACCGGTAACTGGTGACCTGATTTACGTCTGATCAGACTACTGCCACAGTATACTGGGTGAAACAACTAAACTGACTGGTAACTGGTGACCGGAACGGTAACTGGGGACCGGGTTTAATCATAATAGTAAAGTGACCACAAGCAATATCGCATAAATCTCAAAATGAATATTTTTGCACGTAATATAATTAATTCACACAGTTAAATATCCTGTAAAAATTTTACTGATGGATTGGATCGCTCCCAGGCTCGGTGCAACCTAAATATGCTATGAAAAATATGCAATAGCTTTTACTTGACCAAACTATGCAATTAATCCAAAAACTGAGACAAATGCGCCTAATGACTTCATATTTAATCATGACTCCTAACCAACCCGAACCAACACTGAAACATCATATGGTCATGATTAAAATACGCTTAAAATGATGAATTAATGCTCCTAAAATAGTTAGGGCCGAATTCTAGGTGGATGGAGGCCAAAACATGAAACACTCTTTCGAGAGTCAATTTGGCACATGGTACCGTAAATTCTCGTACGACCTCAAAAATGAACCGAATTACAAACGGTCAAAAACATGACCTTCCTAACTGAATGACACACTGTCCAGTCCAAGTCCATAGGCTAAAAGCCAACCGAGTACTCAAACAAGCCACTGAACCGTCACAGAAAGTTGCTGTCCAAAAATACAGCAATTGTGCTTCGGTTTCTTTGCGTCGTTTGCGAGGCTAATGGCCATTGAGGCTTGAACCACCGACCAAAACTTCTTACCAACATCCCAAGTAATGGTTTGAACCATGGCTAAGGGCCCTAGGCCAGCCACAATCCGAACCTAACCAGAAACAAGACCACACTCCTAGCCGAGAACGTAATCTGTGCGCTTGGGGAGTTTTGTTTCGTTTGCTGTCATGGACCTTTCCAGTGGCCATTTGTTTGACCATGGCACGATCTAGACATCTTGGGGTATGGTATGAACCGTGGCTAAGGGCCATAGGCCAACCAAGATCCACACCAATCCACCAAAGTTCGAAACCCATATGCTGTACCAAAGAAGGGCCAAAATGGGGAAGGGACTGTTCTTGCGTTTTAAATTGAAAACCGATTCACCATGGACCGAGCTACCAAAAGGGTGCCTTAGTCACGTCTTATACATGCTAGGGAAGTGATCTAACCATGGCTATATGCCTTGTGGCAGCCCAGATCAGATCCATCCCCTTGACAGCACACAACAGATTTTTCGAAAACTAAAAGGGCCAAGATTGAAGAGTTGCTGTCAAATTCGAATTCTATCATGCATGGGGCTTGTTTTAATGGACCAACATGGTCTTGACACACCCTAGTATGTGTCTAGATGTAGCCTAGTGAGCCTGGAGTCGAGCCATCCACCTGAAACATCAAAACAAGAGAACCCAGTGAAGAGCATCGTGAAAATCGAAAATTCTGCATTCTTATTTTCTGAAAAATTCTTGATCTATTTCGGTTTTTGCTAAATAAAACATGATCATGTAATGAAAATAAATGGTATTAGGACTTGATTGAAGAGTCAAGGAAGAATATATGCATGTCTGGTTTCGTTTTGAAAGAAAACGAAAGAACGAGACGATCCGGCGCGGAGGAGGTGGAGCGCTTTCTATTCTACCTTGCTTGTTCTCGATTTTATCCTCTCTTCCTAGCTATGGTGCTCACGTTTTTTTCTCTCAAATTCTCTCTGAATTTCGAAGTAATGGAGGGGGGGAAATGGTGGTTAATAGGGTGAGGAGAATGGGTGCAAAATATAGGGAAAAATCAAGACCAAGTCTCCACCTTTTTCAATTTTGAATTCTTGTTGCTATCAAATATTGGTGGGGGGAATATTAGAGGTGCATGGCCGAAATTCTCATGATAACTAGACTAGGATATTGCTTACTAGTAAAGTAATTAAGGTTGATTAGTAATTAAAAAGGTTATCATGCTAAAAATGACAAAGAATGGAACAAAGGTGAGTTGGCAAGGAATGTTCTAGCACCAAAGGGGTGGTCGAAAATCATCCATAAAAATAAAGGGAAATGTTGATTATTTACTAAATTTATAACCCTTAAAAGCCTCACCTTTCTTTTAATTTAATTTAGTGAACTAACCCCTTAGTTAAGGAACTTAAATAAATTTATTTTCTACTCACCTCAAGTAACTAAAATAATTCCTTAAACTTCTTTTTTAAATTAAATCAACTTACTTGCTAGCTAAAATAAATTCTGGATATATTTTCTGAATCTTAAATTTTATCTCTAAATTCCAACTCCAGTCCGGCCTCACTGAAATAACTGAAAGAATAAAATTTAAACTACTGAAATAAATAATTAACTTATGGAAAATCATTTAAATACTCATGAAATAAAATCATTTAAAATACTAGAATTATGCATGGGTTATACGTAGTCTAAGTTACGGGTTCTACAGTGACACCTTCTCTCAAACTTCCTTACGTAGTCTGCCACGCTGCTGTCTCCCTGCCGCAGCGACATGAACTCCCTAGTCAATCTGGAGCGTACTTCCTTAGTGAAGTACTTGGAATAGAAAACCTCCTTGAAACCGTTCCAAGGAACACTTGTAAGCCGACTACCACTGACGCACTCTCCCACCATAATCTGGCATCCCCTGACAGAAGGAACGTGGCACACCTGACCCTATCTGCATCGTTCAGTTCCATAAAATCAAAGATTACCTCGATGGACTTAATTCATCCCTCAGCTATCATCGGGTCAATGGTACCCGAAAACTCTTTTGGGTTCATCCTCCTGAACCTCTCATATACTGCCTCTGGTCTGGGCCTCGCCCCAGTGTCCACTGCAGTCTGGTTCCCCGTAAACTGTGCGAAGAACTAAGTCATTCCTGCAAGCATCTGTGCCTGCATATCTAGTGGTGGAGGTGGAGGTGGAGGAGCGTCTCTTCTCTCCTCTCTAGGCTCTACGTCCTCGTCCCTTGCTTCACGGTCGATCACACGTCTAGGAGGCGTACTGTTCCAATAATTTACACAACACGTAAACCCAACATGCATGAACATGATATAGACAACATAAGATGCACGTACTTGAACTTTAAAATATGCATATGTTGAAATCAGAACTTAATGCTTACTACATAACATAAATTTGAAACCTTAAAACTTACAGACTTGAGGTGTGACTTCGTGAGCTTCTTGCGACTGGCAGTAGGCATAACCCTTTACAAGAACACGGCTCTGATACCAACTGTAACGTACCGTAATTTTACTACTAAAATCTGCGGAAGAATTAAAAATTTTCTTAAATAAAACACGAGCATTCAAAATTCGATAAAATAAATTGTACGTCTCAACAAGGATGTAAAAATAGAGTTTGACAAAAGTATTTTAACATTTTCATAAAGACTTAAAAATATGACGGCCCTCGGGTTTAGCCTCCCGCTCAGTCCAAGCCTGCTCCTTGGTCCCCACCTCCTGTCTCCTCATAAACATCCTCACCTGCATCGATCAAGTCTAGTGAGTCTAAAGACTCAACACGTATAAATTGGAAGTAACAAATATTACATAGTAAAATCACATGCAACTTAAAAATAGGACATACATACTTAAACTTGAACTTGCGTATTAAAACTTGAACATATATACATACAAACTTAGACGTGCCATAAACTTTTCTTAAACATGCTTGCATACTTGAACATACTTAAACATACATAGCTTCATCATTTTGTGGAGAGATATGTTTCAATGCAAGTGACCCAAAACATAATTCGCCTACTCAGACTAAACTACAATATTGGGATGATAGGGACGTATCCACTGCCACATACATGAGATCCCCGTTCATAATTTAACGGGCTGATTGGTCCACGTTCATGATTTAACGCTTTCCAATCTCGATCTAAACCCGTTCATAATTTAACGGGCGGATTGGTCCTCGTTCATTATTTGACGCTTTTCAATCCTAAACATAATTTGGTCACAAGACATTTAGCATACTTCCAAAACTTAAAATATTTTCTTGCACGTCAAACATACTTACTTGGCGTTGAGGGATTCGTTGGACTTCGATTGGGGCCGTTGCTGCACATACTAACTGAATTTAAAATACTTAACTTGAATTGCTTAGACGTAGGTATACATTCTCACCACCAAACTCCATAAATAACTTAAGACGTTCTAAAACACTCGGGAATTGACCTCATTTAAATCAATGTACTAAACCATCCCATGAAATCCCAAAGCAAACAATTAAGTTTTCCCAAAACATGAAGTACACGGACCCAGACCCAAAGAAAGTATCAACAAAATGAAGGGACACGGACCCCGTGCCCTGGTCCGGCCCCGGGTCTGTGTAGGTGCGCAAAGTGGGATACTTGGCAATTGGAGGGATACGGACCCCGTGCCCAGGTTGGCTCCAGGTCCGTGTATGTGCGCAAAAATGGCACCGATAAGAAATAAAGGCACGGACCCCGTGTCCGGGTCCGTGTCTCTGCGCAAGTTTGAAATCCACGAAAATTTAATACACATATTGCTTAGCACTCTAAACTCGATCGTACGGACTATGAACCGACACCCCGAGACCCATCTTAGCATGCCATAACATCGAACCAAATTCGCACAAAAACCCGAAGCAACAACGTCAACCCTACGACCGTACAATACAAAAACGTGGGAATTGACACCGACTCGTTTCCTACGACTTCTAATGCATTTGAGTGCCTATCAACACTAAATGACTTATGAAATAATAACCCAACATCATACTAAGCATACCTAGATGCAGCAACGATCGCCCGTCGATCCCCAACAAAGCTTGCAACAATAAAAATTCAAGAACGTATCAATATCGCAATTTTCTGAAAACGCAGTTTGAGCAGTCCCACGAAAAACACCATAACTCACTCAAATGTTATCCAAATATTTCAAATTTACTGTCAAATCGATGGTATCAAAAAGTTATACACTTTGCACGTTTAAAGTTTTCTCAGAATCACGACCGAAAAATCGCAGTATTTAAAAACACAGCAAAAACGAGTTTTCAGTTCTAAAAATTATTTCAAAACTGATCCAAACCATTTTATGCTGAAACGACGAACATCACACATAAATTTTTACGCATAAAAATAACACAACACATAATATGACGAGATCGATGCATAGATAACAGATTATACGTGCCTTTTGATGATTTAAAATACCGAAATGATGACACCAAAGCGTGAAAAAATGCGAGGTTGAACCTCCCTGCCTGTGGGATGGTTTTCTTGCAATAAAATTCACCGAAAACTTGTTGGAAAATCAGAAGGGTTGAGCGGCTGCTCTTGGGAAGGAGAAGCCTAGGTTTTCGCTCTTTTAAAAATCTGAAAATAAGATGTGTAGGGTGTGTTGTGTGTTTTAGTGTGTGTAAAAACGTGTAAGTGTGTGTTAATGTGTGTACCGTGTGTGTGGATTTTTAATTAGGAGAAATTAGTGCTAAATTAACTAATTAAAATACTAATTAAAGGTTAACACCCACTAATTTAATCAAACTCCTCATTTAAAATTATTATACCCTAATTTTAAAAGTTTTAAACTCTTAAATTACTAAATACATAAATAAGGCTTTAAAAGACTAAAAACTAAATAAATTATTTAAAATGCTCCATCCTTAACTTAAAATGAAATACCACACTTTAAATTGCTAAAAATTGTCACCTGTCTTTTCCTCGATCCAGCCTCGAATAATCGCCTGAACATGAAACTCAAAAAACATCGTGCATCACATAAACATAAATAATTAAAAACAAGACATTTAAATAAATCATGCATGGCTAAAAACTCAATTTAAACTTAAATAAATGCTTTAATAATTAAATAAATGCATGGGTTATACGTGTATTGAATTTGGGCACTACAACAACTTTTCAAAAGTTCTAGATATAACTCCACATCGAATTTTAGCCCCACTAGACATCAATGCTCACATAAATTAGAGATTTTCGCAAAGTCTGGATCTTCACCGAACTTTACTTTGTTGAAGTATTTATGTCCTTCTGGCACAGCGGTATTCACGATGATATGTTTATGCATGACTTATTTATGCCTGATAACAGAATGTAACGGAAATAGAAACATTAAACAAGTATAAGATATGTTTACAGATGAGGTGTTGTCACAAATGTTCTCTACATCTTCGGCAAAATCTCCAATTCCAAAAAAGAATGTTTTTGAATTTTCCTCACACTTTAGGGACTTAACCATTAAGATCATAGAAGAGGTAGCTCTCACACTAGATGAACGGTCTTCTTTTGGACTCCTCTAGGTAGCTTTTTCTAATTTCTTCTATTTTACCTTATGTATGAAATTCAGAAGAAGTAGCTCCCACACTAAAAGCACATTCTTCATTGGACTCTTTTAGGTAGCTTTTTCCCATCTTTTTTTCTGATACAGAGCATGTTTAGAAATATTGTCAATCTACTCAAATCCCTATTCACATGGGACAAACTCATGTGTTGGAAACTTAATTCCGGCGTTTGACAAAAGACTCACAACTGAATTCAGCAACTAAATGCAACCAACTGATCGACGTAACTGAACCAAGCTTAACTGATATTTCAGCAGATATTCTCGCCAGTTCATTCTAGCCAACTGATTTGTTACCAGCTGATCATTCAGCTGTACACGTCATGAAGTGAAAACGACAACCGACAAATAGTACAGTCATCTGCAAACTGGTAGTGGAACGCCGCATTTCAGAATGAGCAGTGCACGACTGTCAGAACGTACCGACGTGGCAATCAACGGTAAGGATATTCAAACATTCTTTAATGTTACCGTCGTAAGGAAAGCCTATAAATAGATGAAGACAGCATAAAGAGAAAGAGAGACCTTCAGTTATAATCTTACTTGCTGTTACGCTGCGAAAATACTTGCTCACAATCAGAAATCAAAGCTCTCGCTCACAAGTCATATCAGTAGTATTCAGACTACATCTTCGAGCTTACATAACACTTTGTAATCGCTGTTTGATTTTCAAGTTGTACTAAGATCAGTTACGATCTTTGAAAAGTGTTGTATACTAAGAGTTTCAGTTTTGGCAAAGTGATAAGTCCATAACTGAAGTGGGTCAGTACATTGCTTGTATTTGATCAAAGTCTTTTACTGAATATCCTATCCTCGTGATAGAAGGGGTGACGTAGGAGTTATTCAAATCTCCGAACATCCAGAAACATATCGTGTTATCTTTACTTCAGTTTTTCATTTTCAGTTAGATACTCTATCATTCATTCAGTTTATTTTCCGCAACTGCATATTCAGTTTAACTGATTGTTTTTGATCGATTGGATATCTAGTTCAGTTTGTAACAAAACTGAACTCTCTTTTTCGAAGGATTTGACTAAATCGAGAAGTGTTTATTCAACCCCCCCCTTCTAAACACTCATAGTCTATTAACCGATCCTATCAAGTGGTATCAGAGCAGGGCATATCCTATCTAAGATTATCTATACTCAATTTGCTCACTATGTCTTCATTCAACAAAATTCTCATGTTCTCCAGAGAAGATTTCGACTATTGGAAGATCAGGATGCAGGCTCATCTGTCTGCACAGGATGATGACTATGTGGTACGTTATAACTGACGGACCCATGAAGATCTTGAAAGCCAATACAGCAATTGCAATCACAGATGGGGCACTGAACCGTATTGAAAAGCCCAGAGATGAGTGGACTACTGAAGACAAGAGAAAAGCAAATCTGGATAATGTAGCAAAAGATATACTGTATAAGACACTGGACAAAGTAACGTTCAGTAAAATCAAAATGTGCAAGACCGCCAAAGAAATTTTGGAGAAGCTAATTCAACTTTGCGAAGGCAACGAGCAGACCAAAGAAAATAAACTTTCAGTTGCTGTGCAGAAGTTCGACAACATCAGAATGAAGGTGGGAGAAACAATGCACGAATATGATGAAAGAACCAGCTGTATTATCAATGAACTGAATGCACTTGGAAAAGTGTATACGAATAAAGAAGTGGCATTGAAGGTGATCAGAGGACTACCCAAAGAATGGGATGTCAAAACTATGGCAATGAGGGAATCTAAAGATCTGAACAAAGTTGAACTGCACGATCTATTTGCTGACTTAAAAGCATATGAGTTTGAACTACAAACTAGAGAAGGAGAACCATCTACCCCAGCAGCAACAACTGCTTTAGCTGCTGTAAGATCAGAACCAACTGGTTCAGTTGAAAAAGGCGCAGATCAACTAAGCAATGACGCAATGTCATTATTCATCAGGAAATTCGGAAAATTCATGAGGAAAAATCAAGGAAACTTTCAGAAGCAATACCAAAGAAATTCTAGAGAAGAATCCAATGCATGCTACAACTGTGGCAAACCTGGTCATTTTATTGCTGGCTGTCTCAAACCTAAGAAGGACAGTCAAGTGTCAACTGAAAGAAAGAAGAAGGTGTATGAGCATAAGAGGAGATCTAAGGATGATAAGAAGCCTTACAGAAAGAAGCATGAGGTACTCTTGGCTGAGGATAGCAAAGCCAAGTGGGCAGAGACTGACAGTGAAGAGTCAGAACCAGAATCCTCTTGCAGCTCTAGTGAAGATGAGGAAGAAGTAAAGTGCTTAATGGCTGATGACACAGACGATCAGTCAAGCAGCCAACAGGTATTTGACTTCAGCTCAACTGATTTCACAAGGGAAGAACTTATTACAACCCTTCACGACATGGTTAGTGAATATCAAAAGCTTGCCTCATCATTTGAAAAGGCCATTGTAGTGCAAAATGATCCTATTGACAACAAGACAACAACTGATATATCAGTTGAAATGTTGAGTCTAAAAAGGGAGATTGCCGAACTCAATACTGAAAAGAGCAAGAATCAATTAATGATTCAAAAGTTGATGCTTGAAAATTTAAAGCAAACTGAGCTCATTCAAGCTTGGAATAAATCATCCGTTGCACTGACTGAGATACAGAACTCTCAGAAATCATTTACTGATAAAACTGGATTAGGGTTCAGTAATCAGGATGAGATACCTTCCAAAGATATTCAACCAAAACTGAATATGGACAAAGAGAAATATATTCACTTTGTCAAATCAGTTATGGTACAAGAACAAGCAGAGCCAAGTAAACTGATTGAACAACCAACTCATAATATGAGCAAGGGCAAAAGATGTGGTATTGGTTATAGCCCAAAAGCTGTGACTGACTCACGAAGTCAGCCACCAAAATTTGTCAGCAAAAACTATTCAAGAAGCTATTCCAACTTCTAAAACAGCAAGCCAGTTCAGAAAAAATACTGGCTGAACAATCAGTGGAAAAAGGGCAAATCTCATATTGTATCCCTTGCACACCATACACCACACACACACAGACCGGGAAAGACAATTTGGAATACAGCAACTGGACGGTCAGTCAGACTGATCCAAGTTTGGATTCCTAAAGGACTAATCAACTTTGGACCCAAATAGACAAAGGGTACCACAATCTTATTTTGTGTTTGACTGCAGGTAACAGGTACAAGAACTGGATCTATATGGTATTTGGACAGTGGATGTTCACGACACATGACAGGAGATTCAAATTTATTATCTCAACTGACCAAGTACATTGGACCAAACATCAGCTTTGGAGATAACTCTAAAGGTAAAACTGTGGGTAAGGGTAAGCTTATCCATGGTAACTTCACCATTAATGATATTTTATTAGTTGAGAATCTCAAGTATAATCTGATCAGTATCAGTCGGTTATGCGACAGTTGATTCTCAGTTCAGTTTGATAAACATTCTTGTTCAGTCAGAAACTCAACTGAAGAGATTATCCTAACTGGAAAAATGTGTGGAAACACTTACAAAGTCAGTTGGAATGATCAACCTTATGCACCAGTATGTCTCATTGCTTCTAAAACTTCTAAAAACTGGTTATGGCATAAGAGGTTAAACCACTTGAATTTCAAATCTATTGCATATTTGAGTAACCACGATCTTGTTACTGGACTGCCCAAAATGGATTTTATCAAAGAAAAAATTTGCTCAGCATGTCAGTTTGGTAAGCAAATCAAATCCTCTTTTAAGAACAAGGGTTGTAAATCTTCCTCCCGATGCTTAGAACTGCTACACATGGATCTATTTGGTCCTATACCAGTCATGAGCTTAGGGGGAATGAAATACACCTTGGTGGTTGTAGACGATTTTTCTAGATTCACTTGGGTTATATTTCTCAAGTCCAAAGACCAAACTGATGCTCAACTGATTAAGCTTTTCAAAAGATTATTAAATGAAAAATCAGTTGGAATTGATAGAATCAGATCTGATCGAGGAACTGAATTCATCAATCAAACTCTTTCAAACTATTTAGAGAATACAGAAATCAAGCATGAGCTCTCAGCAGCCAGAACTCCACAGCAAAATGGTGTAGCTGAAAGGAGAAATCGGACCCTTAAAGAGGCTGCTAGAACGATGCTTGCTGATTCTTCTATCTCTCAAAGGTTTGGGCAGAGGCAGTGAACACTGCATGTTATACTCAAAACAGATCAATGATTAATAAGAATCATATGAAAACACCTTATGAGATCTGGCATGGAAAGAAAAGTGTTGTTTCTTACTTTAAAATATTAGACTGCAGATGTTTTATACTTTTCAATGGTAAAACCCATTTAACAGCTTTTGACGCTAAATCTGCAGAGGGAATATTTCTTGGGTATTCTTCAGTTAGTAGGGCTTATAGAGTCTTCAACAAAAATACCTTGAATGTTGAGGAATCTATTCATGTTGTGTTTGATGAATCTACACTAACGTTTAAGCCAACTGATACAGTTGAGCTAGCTGATAGATTTACAGATATAAGCTTGGATGATGATGAAGAAGATGCTCATCTAAATCATAATAATCTCCAATCACCTGAACCTGAAATATTGGATCAATCAGCTGAGTTGGAAGCAAATCCTGACATTCAGTTAGTGGAGCCTACAAATCAGAATCAGTTGCCAACTGAACTAGCTCCAACTGAAACCGAAGATATTCAGTTACCTACTGAGGATATTGCTATCACAGAAGAAACAAATGCTGAACTCAGATGGAAGAAATCACATCCTCCAGAACTGGTGATAGGTAATCCATCTGATCCGGTAAGAACAAGAAATCAAATGCTTAACTTATTTATCCATTCAGCTTTTGTATCTCAACTAGAGCCAAAGAAGACTGATGAAGCTCTTGCTGATCCTAACTGGATAAATGCAATGCAAGAAGAGCTAAATCAGTTTACCCATAACAAAGTCTGGAACCTAGTTCCAAGACCAACTTCTAAAACTGTGATAGGTACAAAGTGGGTATACATGAATAAGCTGAACGAATATGGCTCAGTTGTGCGCAACAAAGCAAGGCTGGTAGCACAAGGTTATAGGCAAGAAGAAGGAATTGATTACAACGAGACATATGCACCAGTTGCAAGACTGGAGGCAATCAGAATATTCCTTGCCTATGCCTCTTTCAAAAATCTCAAAGTCTTTCAAATGGACGTAAAGAGTGCATTTCTGAACGGCCAGTTGCATGAAGAAGTTTACGCTGAACAACCCCCAGGTTTTGTAAATCATCACCTTCCTGATCATGTCTATCATTTGAACAAAGCTTTATACGGTCTCAAACAAGCTCCAAGAGCTTGGTATGAAACTCTTTCAAAATTTCTAACTGACCATGACTTTTTTGTCGGATCAGTTGACAAAAAATTGTTCAAATTCTCCAAGAATGATCATATTTTACTTGTTCAAATTTATGTTGACGATATTATCTTTGGGTCAACTAACCCCAAACTATGCGAGAAGTTTTCCAAGTTAATGCAGGAAAAATTCGAGATGAGCATGATGGGTGAGCTGACATTCTTCCTTGGTCTTCAAGTGAAACAACTGGATTCAGGAACATTTATCAGTCAAACCAAATACACTAAGGAATTGCTGAAGAAATTTGGCATGGAATCATGTTCAGCTGCAAGCACCCCCATGAGCTCATCAGCCAAATTAGACACTGATCAAGGAGGAATATCAGTTGAGACGACACTCTACAGAGGTTTAATAGGTTCATTATTGTACCTAACTGCAAGTCGTCCTGATATTGTGTTTGCTGTATGCATGTGTGCAAGATTCCAAGCTAATCCTAAGCAGTCACATTTTTCTGCTGCCAAACGTATCTTGAAATATCTTAAAGGCACGCAAAATGTTGGTTTATGGTATTCTAAAGACTCATCTTTCAGTTTAGTTGTCTATTCTGATGCAGACTATGCAGGATGCAAGCTTGATAGGAAAAGCACAAGTGGATCTTGTCAGTTTCTAGGAGACAGACTGATCTCTTGGTTCAGTAAGAAGCAAACATCCATAGCAACTTCCACAACTGAAGCAGAATATCTTGCTGCTGGAAGCTGCTGTGCCGAACTGCTCTGGATTCAGCAACAACTGAAAGATTATGGTGTTGATGCAAAAGAATCGCCAATATTCTGTGACAACACGAGTACAATCGCTATTACGTATAATCCAGTTCTTCACTCCAGGACCAAACATATAGATGTCAGACATCACTTCATCAGGGATCATGCACTAAAGAAGAACATCAGATTAGAATATGTCTCAACGGAACAACAAGCAGCAGACATTTTCACCAAACCACTGGCTGAGACTAAGTTTTCTCACTTTCGCAATATACTTGAATTAATTGATTTATCTTAATTAATGATCATTGGTCGTAATTTGTTGTTAACCTTTATTGCTGTTTTTTTGAATATTTAAGTGAGTTGCTTATTCTTATGAGTTCTTAACTGATGTCAGCAAGTGTTTGTGTTGTTCTTATGATTATATCTCTTACAGATCATTGCAGGCAGAAATAAAAGAACAAAGACGATAAAACATAATAAATATTTTATTGAGGAGGAGAAGAGGAGCCGGTTACAATTTCATATTCTTCCTCCACATCTATTATCCACAAACTCATCCATGCAGCTAGTGCTGAGGAAGAGGTTTTGCAGAAATTGTGGGAGGCAGCGATGCGGCGGAGGATCTCTAGCTCCTTCAGAAGAAAGAAGCTTGTAGAGACAACCCTCTTTAAAAAGGTCCACCCCCGCAGGAACCTCTAGGAGCTCTCGCACCTCTCGAAGTTGGGCCTTCCGCCTGAAAGTGGAGACCCGCCCAGAGTAATACAGGAACTCCAGTTCCTGCATCTCTTCCCAGTAACGAAGGCTAGCGTAGAAGACTTCATCTTCTATGAACTGCTTCCTGGCCTGCAGAGTAAACTGAGCGTCGCTTGAGCTTCCAGCTTCTGCCATTCTCCTTATCTTTGAAACTTACTTGCTGAGATAAATTTTGGCTAACCCCTTCACTCTTATTTATAGGCCAAAAAGAGGGAAACGAAAGGACACTTTGCTCTATGACGTTTGCTATGCCGAGCACCTTACTCATCTTTAATCATTACTGTCTATTGCCGTCATTTTGCGTTAATGCATTTATTAAGGGGGAATAATGGTTCAAGAAGTTAACTGAGAAGACAGTTGTTAGTGAACTCTCGACTGAAAGAACCCAGTCTTATCAACTGACCTACCAGTCGAATTTTCCACTAATCTTCTCATATAAGTTAACTAATTAAACCAATTATATTCCAAATCAAATGACGTGACTGTCTGCTAAACTAATGATGAATTTTGATTTATGACGTGGATTCATTTTAACCACTCAAATTGTACACACGATTATAACACACGTACACACTTTGTCTTTTTCAAAAATTATATGGACTGACACGTGTCCATAACTTGAATGGTCACGTACATATGTACTATTACCCGCTTCATTTCAGTTTTACTTTTCGACTACTTCAAATTTTCTTTAGAGCAAGAACTACCTCATCCTTCGAATTTTCTTTCAGGAAATTTATCAGTTATCAATGGCAACTCAAATTCCCGCTTTCATGCTAAATGCTATGGCCATCAACTTTGGATCTATCTTATCCTTCGGCGATGCTGAAGTCCAGAAAGTATTTCAGAAACTTGAAGCTGTTGGTCTAAGAACATTTTTGGGACAATCTTCTCAGGATATCTATCCCAAAGAACTTCAGGATTTCTACTCTACTGGCGTGATTGATTCTGAGGGAAATATCAATTCTACTATCAATGGTCAGTTGCTGATCATCTCTGAAGATTCTCTTGGTGATTTATTTCTCTTACCTTCTGAAGGTATGGCACAACTTTCGGATGTTAAAGCATCTGATATTGAGGAAATGCAAACCCTTCTCTCTGCTGATGGACCGAAGATTAAAGTTTCTGATCCTAAAAAGGAACTCAAGCATGAAGTTCAATTGCTGGCTGATATAATTGCTAAAGGGCTTTTGGCAAAAGCTGGATCTTTTGCTGCCCTAACTTTGGAGAAATTTCAGGCCATTACTGTTATTATGGCTAATCACAAATTTAACTGGAAGCATCTCATATTTAATGTTTTGAAGAATATGTTTCTGTCTTCTAAACAATCCAAGGGTTTTGCCGTTCAAATCAGTTATCTGCTGAAAGCAAAAGGTTTAGTGGCTGAGGACTCTGAGAAGACATCGAAATTTAAGGTGTTCAATGCAAAGAACACGATGCCAATCAAATCCAAAATGGACATAACTCCTACTCAGTTTGTGCGAATCAAACAGGAAATTGGGACTCAGTTAGCTGCTCCCAAATCAGTCAAGAAAGCCAAAACGTTGGCTCAATTGAAGGTTGCCAAAAGAAAATTGATTTTGAGTACATCAGAGTCAGAAAAGACTCCATCACCTCAAATTGCGAAGAAGCCCAGAACTCAAAGGGTTAAAACAACTTCTGAGGTATCCATTCCCACTGACGAAATGATTTCCTTAACTGATCAGCAGCCTATAGAAGCAGTTCCTCTGCAGATTATTCCACAAGCTGATTCAGTAAGTACCATAAAGGAATCAGTTAGGACCCAAGCTCCTGTTACTCAAATACCTCGACCAATTGGTGTAGCACCTGCCAGACCCAAAGGAATAAAGTTTGTAGAGCAGATTGAATCAACTCGAACCAGACTGGAAATTCCTCATATCATGAGTACTGATAAAGGGAAAGGGAAATTGATTGTAGAACCCAGACCCTCCAACCCGATTCAGACTCATATTGATCTTGTATGGGCAAAAGTGAACAGTTTTGCTGCTGCAAAGACTAAGTCCTATGATGCTTGGGTAGCCTATCGTACTGAGGTTTTTGCCAAGCAACTGAAGGAAAAGTCCGAGCTGAGAAAATTCATCAAGCTGGAGGCCTTTGTTCTTCGAACTGTCAAAGCTGCCTCTATTGCTCAAGCATTGGAGAGGAAAAGTTATTTCTTTGATCAGATGAGAGCGAAGAAGTTGGCTCAAATTGTTGCTAAGCTTAAAAACAACTACTTGCCAACTGGCCCTACTGCATATGCTGATCAAGCTGTAATTACTCAGCTTGACACTGACCTTATAGGGCTACTATCTCGAATCAAATTTGGGAATTGAATCAAGAACTGGTAGTCTACCAAGGAGATTCAGATGATGACGATGTGGAACTAGTTGAAGAAGCACCCTCTAACAAAACAGAACCATCATCAGCTTTAGTTCTTGTTCCAACTGAAAAGCCAGTTTCTGATAAGCTTCCTTCACCGCCTGTTGAACAACAACTATATACTGAAGCTGAGCTGTCTTTCGCTCATATTGATGAAGTAATTCAAGCCGTGGTAGAGGAATCCCACCTTAGTGCACCAGTTAATGATAAAGTTGATCACTCTGCTGATCAAACCAATCCAGAGGTCACTATTCCTTCAGTGGCAATTGTTCCACCAGATCAATCTGCTGATCAGGTCATACCAACTGATATGCCAGACGACTCAATCGATCATTCCCTAGAGACATCAGTTCAGGTTGTGTCACCATCAACTGAACAAAATCCTTCCTCACCACCTCGGGATCAAGCAGAAATCCCTGCTGCTGATATTTCGGTTCGAAATGTTACTGACACAATTTCCACTGATCAAGCCTTGATCGTTTCTGAACTTAATACAAGTGAACCAAGCACTTCTCGACAATCCAATCCTCCATCTTCAGCAGATTTTGATCTCATTTTTGAAGAAGTCCAACATATGCAGGACAGAATGAGTCAAATAATTGCTGCCATCTCCAAGATTCAAAATACGCAACTTTCGCACAGTCTGAAGTTGGAAGATAATCAGGAATCCCTGAAAAGACTGAAGGATATCCAATCTGCTGTTACCGCTCTTTCTTTTGCAGTTGGTGATATTCAGAAAAATAGAGGTATCATGTCCAGTCTGACTGCCACTCAAGAATTAATTAACCAACGCGTCAACAGTGTGGAATCGCTTGTGTCTCGGAAAATTGAACTACTGCAAGTCACAATGTCTACTGCTATTGAAAGTATGTCATCCTCTGTCACAGTTCTTTCTTCTCACGTTCGCAAGCTATCTGACAAGATGGAGCAGTTTGACAAAAAGGGGGAAGAGTAGAAGAATTCTTAGTAGCAGTATTGATTGTATCTGATCTATTAATTCAGTTGTTGATGTTTATCTACATCTTATTTTATCTACTATGAAGAATTCAGTTACTTAGAGATTCTTATTCCAAGTTTTGTCAAACACCATAAAGGGGGAAATTGTTGGAAACTTAATTCCGGCGTTTGACAAAAGACTCACAACTGAATTCAGCAACTAAATGCAACCAACTGATCGACGTAACTGAACCAAGCTTAACTGATATTTCAGCAGATATTCTAGCCAACTGATTTGTTACCAGCTGATCATTCAGCTGTACACGTCATGAAGTGAAAACGACAACCGACAAATAGTACAGTCATCTGCAAACTGGTAGTGGAACGCCGCATTTCAGAATGAGCAGTGCACGACTGTCAGAACGTACCGACGTGGCAATCAACGGTAAGGATATTCAAACATTCTTTAATGTTACCGTTGTAAGGAAAGCCTATAAATAGATGAAGACAGCATAAAGAGAAAGAGAGACCTTCAGTTATAATCTTACTTGCTGTTACGCTGCGAAAATACTTGCTCACAATCAGAAATCAAAGCTCTCACTCACAAGTCATATCAGTAGTATTCAGACTACATCTTCGAGCTTACATAACACTTTGTAATCGCTGTTTGATTTTCAAGTTGTACTAAGATCAGTTACAATCTTTGAAAAGTGTTGTATACTAAGAGTTTCAGTTTTGGCAAAGTGATAAGTCCATAACTGAAGTGGGTCAGTACATTGCTTGTATTTGATCAAAGTCTTTTAGTGAATATCCTATCCTCGTGATAGAAGGGGTGACGTAGGAGTTATTCAAATCTCCGAACATCCAGAAACATATCGTGTTATCTTTACTTCAGTTTTTCATTTTCAGTTAGATACTCTATCATTCATTCAGTTTATTTTCCGCAACTGCATATTCAGTTTAACTGATTGTTTTTGATCGATTGGATATCTAGTTCAGTTTGTAACAAAACTGAACTCTCTTTTTCGAAGGATTTGACTAAATCGAGAAGTGTTTATTCAACCCCCCCCCCCTTCTAAACACTCATAGTCTATTAACCGATCCTATCATCATGATATACATGATTATCCTTGATTACATTATTTTGCATGTCCAAGTGTATTAAAAAATATAGAATAAGGAATTGTAAGTGTAACAGAAGATTAAGCAGCATTATTCCAACACATCATATCACAGAATGCATGAAAATGTAGAATGTCTAAGTCCTAAAAATGCACATGCTTGTTAGATGTTGTCTGAGATGTTGTAACATCTGAGACAACATCTATGAATGATTAGACAGAACACATGCTGAGAGATTTCCTAAGGTTGAAAAACCTCTCAAAGTCTAATGCTTTGGTGAATATGTTGGCCAGTTGGTTATTGGTATCAATAAATTCCATTCGAATCAATCCTTTCTCTAGTAGATCTCTAATAAAGTGGTGACGGATGTCAATGTGTTTAGTACAAGAGTGTTGTACCAGATTTTTTGAAATGTTTATTGCACTAGAATTGTCATAGTACACCACTAAGGGTTCACTCTTAAGACCATAGTCTTCTATCATCTGATTCATCCACAAGAGTTGAGTGCAACCACTTCCTGCTGCCATATATTCGGATTCAGCAATTGAAAGTGAAACTGTAGTGACCCGTTCCAGAATCACCTACTAATTGAAAACTAAGCATGCAATTAACTTAATAATTACTAATCAGAGATAATAGCGGAAACAACTAACAAATGATAGTTATACAACCCAAACGAACTCTAGAACAACTCAAAATAAGGTAAAGAATATCTGGTACAACCATATCGAATCAAATGATACCGAAACTAAACCAACCGGCTACTCAACGTCCTCCTCCTGCTCCTCCGGAACCATCCAACCTGAGACCTGCCCCGAGGGAATGGGGTGTCCAAGATAAACAAAACCGAGGACGTGAGCGATAAGAACGCCCAGTACAAAAGTATGAGTATACAGACCTATATGAAATGCACATGCTATGATCATGATACCGGGGTAGTCAAGAAACAGGAATCACAAAAGGATCTCAACAATGCTCAGTCTAGAGGCGCCAAGTGGATAGTGCCGCGCGGTCCAACCTCTGGGTCACTGCATCCACTACAAGACAGACGTGGACCTAAAATGTCCCGGACCACCGAAGCCCTCCCGACCCGTCGGCCACTGTGTACTCTCGGTGTCCATGCGTCCACAAGACAGGGCTGAGCGGCCCCAAGATATAGCTTATCTCGAAAGAGATACAGCTCAACAGCAAAGGCTATCTCGAAGGAGATACGGCTCAACATGAAATGCAACGTGCAGTAATAAACGTGACATAATAGCATGCATCATATGACATATATCAATGCACCACATAATCATGCAACACATATATGAATGTATACTCAACCAGGATATCTCGGATAGTACTTTCGTACCTCTATCACAGCAATCCTAATCCACTGGAACAACCAGACAACAGGTCTAATCCAAGCCTATTCATCAAGTGAAAACCATCACTAAACTTATCTACCAGACTTAACTAGATAATCCTGAGATAAATACTGATAAAATTCCAAACCTTCGTCCGTCGCTAGCCCGCTGATGCCGCTAGCTCCCAACTAGAGCACAGCTCTGCTACAAGACCAGCAGCTCCCCGCTAGTGCCCAAATCTCGGAACAAGACTAGAACCTGTCAGAAACGACTGAAATGCTATGGAACTCTCTGAATTGGCGAGTCAAAATGAGGAAATCCGACCACTATTTATAGGCCATGTTCGGATCCTCCGAACACCACTTCGGAACGTCCGAACGCTACGTGTCCACTGGCTCTTGACAGCTCATGATCGGATCCTCCGATCATACACTTCGGACCGTCCGAACATGCACGTGTCCAGCTGCTCTTGACACCTCATGATCGGATCCACCGAACCTACACTTCGGAACGTCCGAACTCCCACGTGTCGATCAACTCTTGACACCTAATGATCGGATCCACCGAACTCACTTCGGACCTGCCGAACTCTTCGGTGCTTCCGAACCATCTTCGGACCTTCCGATCATGATTAATCACCATTAATCCGTTAATTACCCAATTCGGCATTCGGGCTACTACATTCTCCCCCCCTTAAAAGATTTCGTCCTCGAAATCAGGCTTAGAGAATGAACAAAACGAAATAACAACATCGCTATTATATCTCAATTGTTGTTGAATACAACTGATATCTCGATTACAATTGAAAAACACAAACATATACAAAGCAAAACTCAAAAGAGCTCTGGATGTTCTGAACGCATACGACTCTCTAACTCCCAAGTGGCTTCTTCAGTGCCTCTGCGCTGCCACTGTACTAAGACAAGAGGAATGATCTTATTCCGCAACACCTTGTCTTTGCGATCGAGAATCTGAACTGGTCGCTCCACGTAAGACAAATCTGATTCAAGTTGAACTTCAGAGGGATGCAAGATGTGAGACTCATCTGCTACGTATCGTCTCAACAAAGATACGTGGAACACATCATGAATACCGGACAAATACGGAGGTAATGCTAACCTGTAAGCTAAATCTCCCACACATTCTAGAATCTCAAAAGGACCAATGAATCTCGGAGATAGCTTACCCTTGAGACCAAATCTCAAAATCCTGCGAAAAGGCGAAACTCGGAGAAACACTTTCTCACCTGGCTGGAAATAAAGAGGTCGCCGCTTGGTGTTCGCATAACTAGCCTGTCGATCCTGGGCAATCTTAATCCTCTTCTTGATTACTGCAACTTTATCAATAGCCTGCTGGACTAACTCCGGTCCCTCAACATGTCGTTCACCAACTTCGTCCCAGAATAAAGGAGTACGACAACGTCGCCCATACAACGCCTCAAATGGTGCCATACCAATACTACGATGGTAGCTGTTGTTGTACGCGAACTCAATCAAAGGCAAATGATCCTGCCAAGCGGGTCCGAAATCCATAACACAGGCTCGCAACATATCCTCAAGCGTACGGATAGTCCTCTCTGACTGACCGTCAGTCTCCGGATGATAAGCAGTACTCAGACTCAGTGTAGTACCCAAAGCTGACTGGAAACTACCCCAAAACCGTGAGGTAAAACGAGGATCTCTGTCACTGACAATACTGACAGGCACTCCATGCAAACGTACAATCTCCTGAATGTACAATCGAGCCATACGATCGAAAGTGAAATCCCGGTTATAAGACAGAAAATGAGCAGACTTGGTGAGTCGATCCACCACTACCCAAATAGCGTCACTATTCCTCGACGATAATGGCAAGTGAGTAATGAAATCCATCGCGATATGCTCCCACTTCCATTCAGGAATAGGTAGATTCAACAATAATCCTCCAGGTCGACGGTGCTCTGCCTTAACCTGTTGACAAACAAGACACTTGGAAACAAACTGATAAACACTGCGCTTCATCCCTTTCCACCAAAATCGTGTCCTCAAGTCTTTATACATCTTATTACTTCCTGGATGAATACTCAACTTACTTCGATGAGCATGAGATAAGATCTCCTTCCTCAAATTATCATCTTCTGGTACTACAACTCGATTAGACAAACACAGAAGACCATTAGACTGATAATGGAAACCGCTATCTCCACCCGCTAACCGAGCTAATCTCTGAGTCTTGAGATCAGACATCTAAGCATCTCGAATCCGAGCGAACAAGGCTGGCTCAGATAAAATGGTAGCAACACGAATGCTCTCCATACCTTTCCGATGTTTGAAATTAAATCCCAACGAACAACAATCCTGAATAGTACTAATCATAGCACTGGTCTGAAGTGCAGAAACTCTCACTTTGCGACTAAGAGCATCAGCTGTGAGATTTGCAGATCCTGGATGGTACTTGATCTCGCAGTCATAATCTTTCAGCAAATCCATCCAACGACGTTGCCTCATGTTCAACTCAGCCTGAGTGAACAGATATTTCAGACTCTTATGATCAGTAAAGATTTCAAACTTAACCCCGTACAAGTAATGACGCCAAATCTTCAGCGCGAACACAATAGCTGCCAACTCTAGATCATGAGTAGGATACTTCTCCTCGTGAGATTTCAGCTGTCTGGAAGCATAAGCAATCACATGACCGTTTTGCGTCAACACACACCCTAAGCCTTGAGAAGAGGCATCGGTGTAAACACTGAAACCATCAGATCCTGACGGTAACGCCAAAACAGGTGCAGAAGTCAGAAGTCGACGAAGCTCTCTGAAACTATCTTCGCACTCAGATGACCACTCAAATGGAACATCCTTCCGAGTAAGTTGCGTCAAAGGTCTAGCTACCTGGGAGAAATTCACGATGAAGCGACGATAATACCCTGCTAGACCTAGAAAACTACGGATCTCAGCCACCGTCGTAGGTCGTGACCAATTTAGCACTGCCTCAATCTTGCTGGGATCCACAGAAATTCCTTCCTTGGAAATCACATGACCAAGGAATACTACACGATCAATCCAGAACTCGCACTTACTCAGCTTAGCATACAATTGCTTCTCGCGAAGAATCTGCAACACAATCCTCAAGTGCCGGACATGCTCTTCCACACTATGAGAATAGATCAAGATATCGTCAATGAAAACCACCACAAACTGATCCAGAAAATCTCGGAAGACTCGGTTCATCAGATTCATGAACACCGCTGGCGCATTCGTCAATCCGAATGGCATAACTAGAAACTCGTAATGCCCATAACGAGTACGAAATGCAGTCTTGGAAATATCATCATCTCTGACTCTCATCTGATGATAACCTGATCGCAAGTCGATCTTGGAGTAAACAGAAGTACCCTGAAGCTGATCGAACAAGTCATCAATACGGGGTAATGGGTACTTGTTTTTGATCGTCACCCGATTCAGCTGGCGATAATCAATGCACAACCGCATCGATCCATCCTTCTTCTTGACAAACAAGACTGGAGCTCCCCAAGGCGAAACACTCGGGCGAATATAACCCTTATCAAGAAGATCCTGCAATTGCTGCTTCAGCTCTCTCATCTCTGACGGAGCCAGACGATAGGGGGCACGAGAAATCGGTGCAGTCCCTGGCATTAACTCAATGCCAAACTCCACCTCTCTAACCGGAGGAAAACCAGGAATCTCTTCTGGAAATACATCAGGAAATTCACAAACCACTGGAATATCCTCTATACCAACACTACCTGTGGACGTATCAATTGCATAGATGAGGTAGCCTTCCCCGCCCGCCTCTAAAGCACGACAGGCTTTCAGAGCAGATACTACTGGCATCGGAGGTCGCGCTCCCTCACCATAGAAAAACCAACTAGAGCTCTCAGTCGTACGAAACTGAACAAGCTTCTGGTAACAATCCACAGTAGCTCGGTAGGTAGTCAAAATGTCTATACCCAAAATACAATCAAAATCTTCCATCTCCAGAATCATAAGATTCGCAGTCAACTCGTTACCCTCAAAATCTAAAGGACAACCCATCACTAGACGCTTGGCTAAAACCGAATGACCCATCGGGGTAGAAACAGAAAGAATGACGTCTAGAGAAACATACGGTAACTTATGACGTTTAACGAATCGTGCAGAAATGAATGAATGAGATGCTCCGGTATCTATAAGAACAAAAGCAGGAATACCGCATAAACAAAAAGTACCTGCTATGACTCTCTCGGTCTCGTCTGCAGCCTGATCCTGGTTCAACGCAAAAACTTGACCTTGGGCACGAGGTCGAAGATTCGAACTACCCACTGCCTGACCCTGCCTCCTCTGCTGAACAGTCGCCTGAGATCCAGAATCAGATCCTGCTCCACCTCGCAACTGAGGACAATTCTTCTTAATATGCCCCATCTTTCCGCACTGATAACAAGCTCCTGCGGCTACTCGGCATTGCTCCGATGGATGGTTCTTCCCACAATGCGCACAAGACTCCTTCTTCTTACCAAAGCGGAAAACACCGCTAGATCGAGATCTAGATCCAGAAGAAGACGAACCAGATTTCTTGAACGACTGAGATCGAGGCCTCAAAGTACTCGGAGGTCTAGAAGAAAGAATAGCCCTACCACGCTGGAGACTGATCTCTGCTTGACGACACCGGTTCACCAACCCATCGTACGAAGTAGGATTATCACAGACAGTGACTCGATCAAAGATCTCCTGATTAAGGCCCTGGAGGAAATGATCATACTTGGCCTCAGAACTGCCACTGATATGAGGAGCGAAGGGTAATAACTCAAAGAATTTCTGCTGATACTCATCAACAGACATACTCCCCTGCTTCAGGTTCAAGAGCTCAATCGTCTTGGCCTGGCGAAGGGCTGGAGGAAAGTACAGCTGCATGAACGCTGCACGGAAATCGACCCAAGTCGCTCTACCCTGAGACTGAACTATCGGCGCAGAAGTCGATCGCCACCACCTGCGAGCACGGCCCTCAAGAAGAAAACTAAGGGTCTCCATCTTCTGCTCATCGGTGCACTGGAATGCGCGGAAACAACTCTCCATGCGCTCTAACCAATCCTCCGCATCATCGGGAGTCTCACCGCCAACTAAAGGCTTAGGCCCCATCTGCATGAAACGATGCATATCGAAACGCCTAGGACCATCCCGACGATGACGATGCTCATGGTGACGCCTAAGATCATCTTGGTCACCCCATCGACCTACACTCCCCTGACTACTCCCGTCATCAAAATGGTCAGCCATCGCTACAAGATAGAATAGGGAAAAATGGTCAACGGAAATCCCAAAACAAAATCTATATCCCAAAATCCTACGCATGCTCTGATACCATAAATGTAGTGACCCGTTCCAGAATCACCTACTAATTGAAAACTAAGCATGCAATTAACTTAATAATTACTAATCAGAGATAATAGCGGAAACAACTAACAAATGATAGTTATACAACCCAAACGAACTCTAGAACAACTCAAAATAAGGTAAAGAATATCTGGTACAACCATATCGAATCAAATGATACCGAAACTAAACCAACCGGCTACTCAACGTCCTCCTCCTGCTCCTCCGGAACCATCCAACCTGAGACCTGCCCCGAGGGAATGGGGTGTCCAAGATAAACAAAACCGAGGACGTGAGCGATAAGAACGCCCAGTACAAAAGTATGAGTATACAGACCTATATGAAATGCACATGCTATGATCATGATACCGGGGTAGTCAAGAAACAGGAATCACAAAAGGATCTCAACAATGCTCAGTCTAGAGGCGCCAAGTGGATAGTGCCGCGCGGTCCAACCTCTGGGTCACTGCATCCACTACAAGACAGACGTGGACCTAAAATGTCCCGGACCACCGAAGCCCTCCCGACCCGTCGGCCACTGTGTACTCTCGGTGTCCATGCGTCCACAAGACAGGGCTGAGCGGCCCCAAGATATAGCTTATCTCGAAAGAGATACAGCTCAACAGCAAAGGCTATCTCGAAGGAGATACGGCTCAACATGAAATGCAACGTGCAGTAATAAACGTGACATAATAGCATGCATCATATGACATATATCAATGCACCACATAATCATGCAACACATATATGAATGTATACTCAACCAGGATATCTCGGATAGTACTTTCGTACCTCTATCACAGCAATCCTAATCCACTGGAACAACCAGACAACAGGTCTAATCCAAGCCTATTCATCAAGTGAAAACCATCACTAAACTTATCTACCAGACTTAACTAGATAATCCTGAGATAAATACTGATAAAATTCCAAACCTTCGTCCGTCGCTAGCCCGCTGATGCCGCTAGCTCCCAACTAGAGCACAGCTCTGCTACAAGACCAGCAGCTCCCCGCTAGTGCCCAAATCTCGGAACAAGACTAGAACCTGTCAGAAACGACTGAAATGCTATGGAACTCTCTGAATTGGCGAGTCAAAATGAGGAAATCCGACCACTATTTATAGGCCATGTTCGGATCCTCCGAACACCACTTCGGAACGTCCGAACGCTACGTGTCCACTGGCTCTTGACAGCTCATGATCGGATCCTCCGATCATACACTTCGGACCGTCCGAACATGCACGTGTCCAGCTGCTCTTGACACCTCATGATCGGATCCACCGAACCTACACTTCGGAACGTCCGAACTCCCACGTGTCGATCAACTCTTGACACCTAATGATCGGATCCACCGAACTCACTTCGGACCTGCCGAACTCTTCGGTGCTTCCGAACCATCTTCGGACCTTCCGATCATGATTAATCACCATTAATCCGTTAATTACCCAATTCGGCATTCGGGCTACTACAGAAACAAAGTTCTGTTTTCTACTTTGCCATGATATCAAGTTATTTCCAAGGTAAAAACAACCTCCAGAGGTACTTTTTTTTTCATCCAAATCCCCTGCCCAATCAGCATCAGAAAACCCTACTAGATTAGAATTGGTTTCGTGTGTATACCACAATTCTAAGTCAATGGTTCCAGCTATGTATCGTAGGATACGTTTTACGGCTTTTAAGTGAGAAATCTTAGGATTAGATTGGTATGTAGCACATAAACAAACACTAAACATGAAGTCAGGGCGACTAGCAGTCAAGTACAAGAGACTTCCAATGATGCTGCGATATAGGATATGTCAACATTTTCGACAGCATCGTCTTTGGATAATTTTTCATTTGAGCCCGTAAGTGTCTTCATGTGCTTAGTATACTCATTAGCAAATTTCTTTATCAGATTTTGGCATACTTACTTTGGCATAAAAATAAGCTATCGTGCATTTGTTTGATTTACAAGCCAAGAAAGAAATGTAATTCACCAACCATGCTCATTTCAAACGTAGTAGACATGCATTCAACAAAATTATTAGCATGCTTTTGGGATGAAGAACCGAAAATGATATCATCAACATAGATTTGACAAATAAAGATCTCACCTTTGGACTTTTGAATAAAAAGAGTTTTGTCTACCTCACCTTGTTTGAAGCCAATTTCAAGTAGATATTCTGTTAATCTCCCATACCATTCACGTGGTGCTTGCTTCAAACCATAAAGTGCCTTCTTCAATTTGTAGACATGATCCAAATGGTGTGGATCCTCAAAACCCTTAGGTTGTCTAACATACACTTCTTCACTCAAAATTCCATTTATAAATGCACTTTTGACATCCATTTGAAAAAGTGTGATTTTCATGTAGCATGCAATGGCTAGCAATAGTCTGACTGACACAATACGGACTACAGGAGAAAAGGTGTGGGGCCCTTAGCACCTAATCGTTATTACAACACAATTTGATTAGGGTTAATTAATCACAGCGGAAAACGAGTTTAAAATTTCTTTACAATGAGCCCAAGTCATTTTATTTGAATACTAAAAATAGTATCTCATCTCACGTCATAATCATGCCCACACGTAATCACAACCAATCACATAAAAACATCTCATATCCTCGGGAAATGCCCCGGTATATAGATACATATACATATATATTGGGAACAAGACATAAACATAAAACCTCAGCCCAAGCTGTGGCTCCCTCCAGAAGTACCCTCTCCGGTATCCTGATATCCTGGAGTACCTGCCATTGTCCACACACAAAGACAACAACAGCCCCCCTTGGGGGTGAGCAAAGCTCCGTATGGAACAACCAATCATATATACCACAGATATCTAAACAATGATATATGGTATGCAGTGCATGTATGTCGTGGAGGTATCAGGTCAAATGCCCATCCACTGAGCACATGTCAGAATCAATCGAATCGCTATCAAATCAAATCAATGCTCGAGCTGGCACACCGGTCGATATGGGAATACACATATGATAGCGTCGGCAAAGCGCCATCAAATCCCACATCTCATATCCAATCATATGGGGCCACAATTATCTATGCTTTACGGGTCATATAATATCGGCATAGCGATTGTGTTCACAAACCCCGGAATCCAATCAAATCATATCAGGGTATCCAAGGATCATAGCTCAACGTGCATGTCATGTATCGATGTATGCATAAAATGATGTGTGTTAACAAAACATTTATTTTTATACATCGATATTCAAATCTCAATGTCATGTATGCCACATAAATCAACACATAGGCATATAGACACATATTCTCATTCCAATCCAATCAATCCAATCATATATCATATAATACAGATACCTGTCGTATGTTACCCGGTCGCAACATACCTCAATTCTTCGTTTCCTGTTGATGTAGTCTGAAGATATTGATATTACACTTTATCTACATCAATAACATACTCATTCCAATCAATAACATCATTCAAAATCATTAATATGAGTTTCAAATATCATTTGAACTTCAATAATTCATATCAAATTCAAATCATATCATAATTCAATTCCGACTTCGAATATGAGTTTATTGTCGTTTATTCTACTACATATCAGAAATTCAACTTCAAATACATGCTATTCCAGCACTTTGATATTTAGAGCTGCTGGAACTAGAAGAAAATTACCTCAGTCAGAAGCCCTCAACGCGACGATTACAAATATATAATTTGTTTCGCGTTTAGACAGCGTTTTGAAGTCGATTTGGACGAAAGAAAACTGAAATCTCGAACTTATCTCTCAAAGTTATTGAAATCAACTGACGGAGGAAAGAAAAGAAGAATTTATCCTTATCCCACCGCCTCTCGTGCTCGGGCGGTAGAATTCTCGCGCCCAAGCGCGAGACATTCTGTCCCCGAGTGTTGCTTGTACCGCGCTCGAGCGGTCACAATTTACCACTCGGGCGCGCCATGTTCTGTCCCATGCCACTCGCTTCGCGCTCAGGCGGTCACAAACTACCGCTCGGGCGCGAAGTGTTCTGCCCGAACACAAATTCCATATACCCTGGCGCTCGGGCGGTCATTTTCTACCGCCCGGGCGCCACATGTTCTGTACAAATATACACTTTTGTACTACATTGGCGTCCGGCTTCTCTACTCGAGCTCGTACAAGGTCAATTCATAATCAATATTCATTTTCTCAATTTCCTTGTCACGATATACATTAAATACATAATCACATGACAATTCATACATTATCGATAATCACACATGATTTACGATAATACGATACACGGTCCTTACGAAAGGTCTCATCGAAATAAACCCCCTCAACATGTGTATACCCTTGAGCAACCAATCTTGCTTTGTTTCTAATGATTTTTCCTGACTCATCGGTTTTATTTTTGAAAATCCATTTTGTACCAATTATGTTAGCATGGTCAGGAGATGGAACCAAGTTCCATACATCATTTCGAACAAATTGCTCAAGCTCATCATGCAATGCAATAATCCAAAATTCATCTTTTAAAGCTTCATCAACATTCTTAGGCTCAATATTGGATAAAAACATGAAAATCTAACCTGTGAGTATGTGGAGCTCATGCATATAAGTCCAGCCATTTTTCGGTAATTCACTTTCTTTTTTTTTTTCGAGTTTTAACATCTTCACACACATATCCAATTATTTGAGTGATGGATGGTTCTTCTGGATTTTTCTTGGAATACACGGTCCATCATCAACTGCATCATCATCACTATGCATTTATTCAGATTCAGTGACTTCAGTGTCATGTGTTGTGTCAGATGTTGCAATATCTGGGGCAACATCTGCATTTTCCTATGAAATTGGATTGTCCAGAAGGTCTTCAACGTCATCTTCAGCAGTTTTCTTCTTGAGATCTCCAAATCTTTCCACTTCCATAGGACCCATAAGATCCATGTGTAGCAATTCCAGATATCATGTTGTCCCATATGTTGGCAACACTGGGTGCGACACGCGAGTCTGTTTCCCTTTTTGACAATCTCCGCACACATATGGTATACCAGATGAAAGATTAGGCATACCTCTTACTGCATCGTACTTACTCAAGTTGTTCAAGGTTTTGAAATTTGCATGTCCGAGTTTTTGATGCCAAAGGTCAAGTTCGGTGATTTGCAAATGCTTGCATGAAAGTTCTTCACATATTTGATATAGCAATTATCCGAAGACCTTGTACCTGTCATAATGCACATGTTAGTTTCATCAAATACTTCACAAGTATGTTTATCAAACTTAACAAGCAAATTATCATCACACAATTGGCTTATGCTTATCAAACGAGAATTTAATCCTTCAACATGAAACACATTGTGGAGCTTTGGTAGTCCTTCAACATTCAATGTACCATTTCCAACAATTTTTCCTTTAGCTCCCCCTCCATAGGTTACTCTACTACAATTTTGTTCAACATAATCGATGAGATGTTCTCTTGAACCTGTCACTATCAAAGTACCAATGACCTGCAGTGTTAGTTCTCAAAGAAGTATAGACAACATTACAGTGAGTTTTTTCCTTTGGTACCCAAATTTGTCTTACTGTAGGTTGATGATAGGAGGTGTTGCGGGAAATGTTGTGTAACATTTGGGGCAACATCTGACTCGTCTTTTGATTCATGCAGTCATCTCTGAGTTTAAAGCAGTAGTGCCTGATATGTCAAGGCTTAAAACAATAATGGCATACATACCTGTGTTTTCGTTTCTTAGAGATTGGTGCAACAAGTTGTCGTTTTTTGAGTAAAGCTTTTCGTTGAAGGCGTAGTTTGTGATGGTGTGAGTATTTCAGTCTTTCCCTTCACCAAAACAGTGGATTTTGAAGATTCACCAGTTTCATATACACTGTCTTTGAACCTTAAATCCTTCTTGTCATCTCTTCCCATTGAAAGAATGGTTTCAAGCTTGGAGGTGCTTGAATAAAACTTGGATAGGTTTTCAGTAGCCTTTTGAAGTTCATCCTTGGTCTTGCCTAGTTCCACATCCTTTTTGCAAAGAATGAGTTCAAGTTTCGCAACCACGACTTTTAGATCAATGTTTTCCTTTACAAGAGTTGAGTTGAGCTTGTTTCTTTTTGTCCAATCCTCAAACAACTCTTCATAAAACTTTTGAACACTCTCAAGAGTCATCTCTTCATCACCAGATTCCAATTCCTCATCTGCAGTCGAATTTCCAGAAGTTGTGAATTTTAAGCACACTGAATTTTTGCAGATGTTGCGGCTAGGTGTGGCAACACCTAGGCCAACACCTAAAGAATTCACATGCAGTCTGTGATTTTCTGTCAATAATGCAGTCAGCGAGATTTGATTATCTTCATCAGTATATTTCTCTTCAAGATCAGATTCTTCATCACTTAAAGACACATTATAGCCTTTATTTTTTCGAAATCTGTTAGCACATTCATTGGCATAATGACCGAAGCCTTGACACTCTCTACACTGCACCGAATCATACTTCATTGCATTAGATTGTCCCTTGCCTTCATTCCTTGGTTGAAATTGTTGCTTGGCAGGAAACCTTTGTGGCCTTTCAGGAGGTGGAAGACTTGGAAATTTCGATGGTTGTGCGTCCTTCTTCTTATCTTTGATTCTTTTCAAGTAATCACCGAATTCTTTGTGATAAAGGAGATAGAATCCTCACAGAGATCAGAATCATTGACTTCTTGGGATATTTGAAGGAGTTCATTGTAGGAGTCATTTGAAGCTTGGAATGCAATTGTTTTCCCTTTATCCTTCTTCTGCATGTCCATGTTCACCTCAAAAGCGCGCAGTGAACTGATAAGGTCTTCGAAAGCCATCTGAGAAGTGTCCTTAGCCTCATCTATTGCGCAAAATTTTATGTTGAATCCTTCAGGCAGAGAACGGAGGACCTTGCTAAATAAACGCTCATTGGAGTTGGGTCTCCAATACTGAATGCCTCATTAGCAATTTCCCGTAGGCGACGATCGTAATCGAGTATGTTCTCAGATTCTTCCATCCTTATCATCTCGAATTTGGAAGTGAGCATCCTCGATCTGGTTCATCGAACACTTTCAGAACCTTCACAGTGTCTTTGGAGAGTACCACATGCACTTTTAGCAGAAGTACAGTTTGTGATTAAACTGAACATGTTCATGTCAACCGATGTAAATATAGCATTCAAGGCCTTTGAGTTGTAGTTCGAATTTTGCACTTCATCAACAGTCCAGTCAGTTTCAGGTTTTGGCAAGCTGTCACCCTCTTGATCTATCATGACTGGTGAATTCCATCCATTGATGACACACTGCCATGCCCGTTCATTTATTAATTTTATGTAGTATCTGATTTTGACCTTCCATAGGCTGTAATTTTTACCATCTAGGACTGGTGGTCGAAGTGTTGCGCTTGCAAGTGATGTGTCCATTTGATTAATTCTGTCAAATAAAACAAAAACCAGAATCAACACTTAGTATATCAAGAGTAGGCTCTGATACCACTTGTAAGATTTATGTTGTTCGAAAGATACCAAGACTACTAAAAATATTAGAATAGGATGTAAAATAGTGAATTTGTGTTTTATCAGAATTAAGTGTCGTGCCAGATGTTACAACATCTCGGACAACATGCAGCAGAATATTATATTTTGTAACACAAATTGACTTTAAATAAATAGATGGACAAGATTAAATTTGCAAGTATAAATACTTGTGTGGTGCCTTATGACAAAAAATTAATCACTAGAAAACCAAATCGTTTACACAAAAAACCTATCACTAGTGATTAAGACTAAAATCAATTTCCTCAAGAAGTTGAGAAAATAAATGTCACGTCCCGATACCGGGGTGAGTTGACATCCGGCGTTGTTTTACCATTATTCAATCGTAAATCAACAAGCCTCGTAGTATAGTGTACAACCAAACCAGTCTTTTTCATAAAACATACATTGTCTTTACAACGTAATCAACTTAACAAACAAGTGCGGAAGCGAACAACGTAAAAATAAAAGATAGCCAAATTCCAAAGTATGTCTTGATCAACTGAAACCTTGTTATCATCCCCAGAAATGCATTTGCTCTTCTTCTTCAACTTGTTTTTCATTCTTATCTGAGAGTGAGAGGTGTAAGGGTGAGTATTTTGTGAAATACTCAGCAAGTGGGGGCCGATCGATCACAATAACACAAGGATATACATATATAGATCTTTAACAATTCGAAATTTTCCGTGTCTCAACAAACGTCGGATCAATAAATAGACAAAATGATAGATACGACATAACTTATATATATTTATGTAAATATTAAATGAATTTCATGTCACAATAATTATTCATAACAAAATCAAGACATAATATTAACAATGAGCAAACATAACTTAGCATATGCATATAGACATATATTATTCGTATTGCGCTCTTATTTCATCTTATTATCCATGGTGTTACTGATCAGTCCCCTATATGTAATTTCTCTAAGGGGTGAGGCCATATATCGGTTATTATTACCCACCGCATCAGGGCCATAAACTTGTCATATCTTATCATGTTTTAGGAAAATTTTCCTTTTTTACCATTTCTAACTTGAATCATAACAGTGCCTTTAAATAAAAATCTTAAAATACACCAATTGGTGTTTAAGAACATATATTAGAATATAACATGAAACGAAGACAACACAATTTTGAAACGAAAGGAACATGCACTTGAAATTTGATTTAAACATGCTTAACAATTTATCGAAACGAAATATTCATATATCAAATCGAAGGAATATATCATGTCGATCGAATTTTCGAAAACATACTTAAATACTTTAAAACTTAAGCCCACTTACAGAAAGGTGCTCCTAAATTATGGAAGAAACAAGCTGGAAGTTAACGTCCGAAAATCCGTAAGATTGCTAAATTCGCTTGAATTCCGAGCAGTATTCTTGCAGATACGTTTCCCAAAAATTGAACCGTTGGATGAGACTGAAATTTGGATATGATGTTAAGAACATCTGAAAGTGTATTATGAACAGTGAAGATCGGATTCTGAGGTCGGGAGTGATGGAACGAATTTCCAAAAGTATAACAGAATTATTGCTCCTAAATTTCACTTCAAGAAAGGTTGATGGTTTCAAACTTCAAGCTTGCTCTAGATGGAGAGGTTTTGGTGTGATTTCTCTCAAACTCAATACATCTATTTATAGGCAAGATTTGAAAATAATTTCCACAATTTGATGCATAATTTAATATATTTTTTTTATTTTAGTCAATTTTGGCACATTTGATTTTCAATGTTTTGCACTCATGTTTTGTCAATGTTTTGCACTCATGTTTTTCAATGTTTTTCACTTCATGTTTTTCAATGTTTTGCACTTCATAATACCTAATAAATATAATACTAATACTAATAATTAATAATAATAAATCATATTCTTACAATAAATGCTTTCTAAAAACAAATAACCAGAATAAAAACTAAAACAAGAAAGCAAAACGTGATGCTAAAAGGGAATCCACGAAAACAGTTTTCAGCCAACTTCTTCACAGATGTTGTCTGCAGATGTTCCCAACATTCACGGCAACACACGATCACCACTCTTCAAACACAGCACGTCTCTTGAATAGGATTTTATCTGAAAATCTGAACGTGCACACGTGAGTGAATATTGACCGAGGAAGAGAGAGCTTCAATGATGTCGTTGACCTCCACAAGGAAATATATTTCATAAGAAAAGTAGAGTTTAATTAGAAATAAACTGTATTTAAACATTGATATCATATCTTATTAAATCACTATAATAAATATCATATCTAGAAAATATTTCCATAATTATCTCATAATCTGAGAAAGACAAAATCATATTAAATATTATACTCAATTAAATCAACAAAAAAACATAATATTAGAGAAATAATTTAAATCAATAAAATATATCAATTAAAATCGGAAATATTATGTCCCTTCACATATGACCTCAAGTTTCTCTACATTCTTTGAACCAAGAATTGAATTTGTGATATTTGGAGTACAAATGTAAGCGACTAAACGAAATATGCTTCGGCATAAATTTTGGAATTGGTATGGCTTGTGATGAAATGATTGTGTAGCTTGATTATTTGAAACTTTTATTGATAGGCCACAATTTTATTATATATAGGACTAGCAAGTTCGGAAATGATTGGATCTATGATCTATTTCCATTCATCCGAACCGATCATCGAGCCATAAATCTCGTTCAAGACTACGCAGTCTTTGGTAGTTTTTGCACGAGGATCGACCATGTACTCTGAAAATTCATTTGGCATAGACTTCCAATATAGGCTTGGTTCCCATTCAGCCTCATGGAGTACCTTCAAAATCTCCTTCACTGCTATCTGGCTTCCTTCAGAGCTCAGATGGATTCCATCCCTACGCAAACACAACAACATTCAGAAACTTAGAGCAATTTGGAATCAAATTGGAATATCCAAACTAATATTTTTTACAATGTACTCACAATAAGTAAGTTTTTCCCCAGTCGTCTCTGTTCTGAAACGCTGTCCAAAGGTTGATGACTTTAATATCCATATGTTTGCCTAGTTCTAGTAACGCTTCAGCGTATGCGCGGCAGGTTTCATTTGATCGAGCTTGGCTGACGAATGTATCACTGGATTTGGGACATGGGTATGAAACATTTTATTATTCATGTTTACTTGAGAAGCTAATATGAAACCTTGATTTAAGTTCGGGTCAGTGATCACCCGTAATAATCGTAGATCATTGCCTCATCCACAGGGGGAGAAGTAAGAAAAACGATCCTCGTATCCTTACAAAGACTCTGTAAATTGGACAAAAATTGCAAGAAGATATTACTCCTTGTCAGAATCTTGAAGCACGTACACATTTTGACAAGGCATAGTAATTGTCAACCAAGATCAAAGAAAAGAACAGGGAAGGAGTAGGCAATTGTAGTAATGATTTTTAGAGATCACCTAGAATACGATGTACCTTGATATGAATGGCGATTTTCTTCATGTTTTCAACGTATTCGAGAAGAGGAACATGAGGGCCTAATCCACTCGGGTGCGGATGAATTGCATCGTTACCACCATAATATACTATAACCAGAGAAGGCTGAACAGCTGCATCCTGGATTTTTAATATAAGTATGGCATGAAGATTCAAAGGTTCATACTTCTGTGCAGTGGATATCTGAATTAAAGATACCTGCGGGAAAATCTGATTCAACACTTGAAGGGCGTTCCTCGAATTCCAACCAGCGTATCCTCGCAATACTATGTCTGCCTAAAGAAAAAGTTGTGGACAAAAAGGAAAATAAATCAATATATCTTCCAAAGACGAGAATGATTATTTTTTCCATAATTCCTCTGGATCTTTCATTTGTGGTCTACTAGTACTGCCGAGCCCACCTCAATTTCGATTGAACTTATTAGACAGGGTGTCCAAATGTCCCATGATACATCAAGGGGAAAAGGCATCTTTTGTCCTAAATACATCACAAATCGTAGCTCAAGGAAACTAGAAAGTTGAACCTTTTTTTGAAAAGAATAGAGGGATGAGAATCGGAGAAGATGAAAGCGAGCACGGTACCGATGCTAAGAATTATAACAAGTGAAGAAGGGTACTAAGAATACCTTCCTACTATAGAGATCAGCAAGAATGGCTCCCCAGCCTCCGACGTGGAAGCTCATCTGCACAATGGACGACCCGAACAGAACAATCTGGGGCCGACTCGGACCCACCATTTTCCCACTGATCAGGGGCAACCAGTGAGTCTCTCCAGATTCTGTGTTTCAGTGAAGCAAAAATATACCTCAATGGAAGAAAACAACAAACGGAAGAGAACAAAATGGCGAAAGGAGAATGAGACCCTCAAAGGATGATGGAGCCTGCAAGGACAGAAATCATTTCCTTCAAATTTATTCTGTCCTTTTCATGGCTTTTTTTGCTATAATGGTCCCTCTTGGATGAATGATGATTGTTAGGTGAAGAAAGATTAAAGAAAGTTTCATTTTCTTTTGTATACGTATTGTTATATAATAATAATAATAACAGCGTAGAATGTTGCCACAAGCATTGTCCAAACGGGTGTAACGGATGAGTCATTCATCATGAGTTCAAATATTCTACTAACTTTCTTAGATGTACAGATTTATTTAGCATGATTTGTAAGTAATTGCGTTAACTTGAGTTTTATCTAGTGCAACTTAAAGAAATAACATATATATATATATATGAGTTTTTGATAAATTGTACATTAACTGTGCACACTTATGTAAGTATAGATGATGTGAAATTCACCTATTAGATATATATTTATATATATTTGGGTTTTATCTTGAGATGGTTTTGAATCAATATCATCTGTATGGATTAATTATGTGCAAGAGAATATGATAAATATTTGTTTGAATTAAGTAGAGAACAGATCAAACAAATAAATTTTGGACCAAAAGAAGAGTGACAAGGCTACGGAATACTTTGTAGAGAGAGAGAGAGGCCATATTTAGATCGGGTTTTTTTCAAAAATATTATAATTTTTAAAAATCGTTATAAAAATATTGCAGAATAGGAAAGTATACAAAAGTAGTACAATCCGCAACTACCTATACCGGATTCTCATTTGTTTTTTTTTTAAAAAAAAATTAAAAATTTTTAAAAAAAAGGAAAAGGTAGGCTGTCACGGATTCTTTGAATCCGTGTCCGCTCCGTGTTCTCCCCGCTTAAATATGCTCTCACCTTCAATTACCGTGTACTCCCCCTCTCATTTCATTTTCATATACGAAATTATTTGTTCTTCACCTGTTTGGTGTATCCGATTAATATGAGAAATCATCTTTCTGATTCGACTTCAGTTAATATTATTTGTTGATCATCTTTTTCATTTGAAGATATATCAAGAGGTAATGTTTAATTTCGTTGATAATATTATAATTATATATTAAGAATTAGTATTTTCTTTGTGTATTTTTTTATAATACTTTTCGTTTATTTCAGATATTAGCACCGTCCGGAGATATTATTACAAGTTCCGTATAATTACGTCTGAGAAGGTAATTTAAGTACTTTTTTTAATATTTTGTTTGTATTATTTTTATTATATTAATGTAATTATAATTTTGTTCTTTAACAATATATGATTATGTATAATTTAGTTAAATAGTATATTTGTAATATTAATCGCGATATTAAAAAACAGTTAGAAAAATAAAAAAATAATAAATATGATATTGTGATTTTTGAAATATTTCAAGGTTAGTATTTATAATATAATTTAAATTAATTTAATATAAGAATGATTTAATATTATTGTACTTAATACTAATGAAATTATAAAGTATTTTGTTAAGTTTTTAAAATAAATTTATAAAAGTTTATATATGAAATAGTGTTTAGTTACTCTATAACTTTGATCACTTTAATATAATTTAAAACATTTTATAAATATGTTTATGTTAATACAAAGTAATATAAGAAATTGCTAATCTCTTACTATTTATTAAGGCTGAGTAGGTTAGAGTAACTTCCTTGGTCTGTTTTTTAAAATACCTAAAATACCCTTCACCCCCACTCTCTACATTACTAATTATATATATTAATAAAGTGTTAAAAAATAAAAGTAAGTCACATGTAGTTTAGTGGATAAAGCCTATGTTTCTTAATCATGAGGTTGTATGTTCAATTTTTGCTTGGGTCTTTTTTATTCTTTTTTAATTTATTTTTTAGTTCATATATCAAAATTATAATGTAGCCACTCATTATTTCTTATAAATATATTTTGATTCTCATTTAAATATAAATCAAATAAATTATAAAAACATATCGTACAAGCACGCAACGCGTGCGTGGTTGTACTAGTTCTAATTATGTGGGGACCCGGACGCTAATCCATTCCTTAATCGTTTTTAAGAATAAATGATCAAGTATAATAAACAGGGTCTAAAATTTTTTTCTAAATTACACAGCGGAAACGTAATGTAATTAAATTCAAATTACATATTAAACATAAATATACAATCTGATGTTATCTACAATAATTCAACTAGGTTCAATTACATATCAGTACTGAATCCTAAGTTGCTTCCGAAGCCCGGATCTCCACGCTATCTAGTCCAGCCTCGTTCTCTTTTTGACCCTTATCTTGTCCCACCTGTTGTCATGCAGACTGTAGTGACCCGTTCCAGAATCACCTACTAATCAAGAAACTAAGCATGCACTTAACTTAATTAATAATAATCAGAGATAACAGCGGAATTATGGCCAACGACAATAGTTATACAACCCAATCGAAAACAGAACAACTCAAAATATATTCGGTACAACCATATCGAAATAGAATAGTACTGAAAACTAAACCAACCAGCTACTCACTGTCCTCCTCCTGCTCTTCCTGAGCCATCCAACCTGAGGCCTGCCCCGAGGGAATGGGGTGTCCAAGATAAACAAAACCGAGGACGTGAGCGATAAGAACGCCCAGTACAAAAGCATGAGTATACAAGCCTATATGAAATGCACATGCTATGATATGATACCAGGGTAGTCAAGAAACAGGAGTAACAAAGGATCTCAAAATGCTCAGTCTAGAGGCGCCAAGTGGATAGTGCCGCGCGGTACTCCTCTGGGTCACTGCATCCACTACAAGAACAGACGTGGACCAAAAATGTCCCGGATCACCGAAGCCCTCCCGACCCGTCGGCCACTGTGTACTCTCGGTGTCCATGCGTCCACAAGACAAGACAGGGCTGAGCGGCCCCACAAGATATAGCTTATCTCGAAAGAGATACAGCTCAACAGTAAAGGCTATCTCGAAGGAGATACGGCTCAACATGAAATGCAACATGCATCATACAGCGTGACATAATAGCATGCATCATATGACATATATCAATGCACCACATAATCATGCAACACATATAAGAATGTATACTCGACCAGGATATCTCGGATAGTACTTTCGTACCTCTATCACTGCAATCCTAATCCACTGGAAAACCAGACAAACAGGTCTATTCCAAGCCTATTCATCAAGTGAAAACCATCACTAAAACTTATCTACCAGACTTAACTAGATAATCCTGAAATAATAATGATACAATTCCAAACCTTCGTCCGTCGCTAGCCCGCTGATGCCGCTAGCTCCCAACTAGAGCACAGCTCCGCTACAAAGCCAGTAGCTCCCTGCTAGTGCCTGAACCTCGGGAATGACTAGAAACCTCTCAGAAACGACTAAAACGCTCTGGAACGCTCTGAAATGGCGAGTAAGAAATGAAGCCTCGCACCTCTATTTATAGCCAATGTTCGGACGATCCGATCCACTTCGGAAGCTCCGATCCGGTACACTTCGGACGCTCCGAACCCACTTCGGACGATCCGAACCTTGCATGCGTTCTACGTGTCCAGCCACCTGTCTCGGACGATCCGAACCCTTGCTCGGACGATCCGAATTCTGCATGTCTGCCACGGGTCCAGCCACCTGGCTCGGACGATCCGACATCTGGCTCGGACGATCCGAACCATGATCGGACGATCCGAACCCGGTTCGGTCCTTCCGATCCCACCGAAAATAATTAATCTAATAATTAACTCAAATTAGGAATCGGGATACTACATTCTCCCTCCCTTAAAAAGATTTCGTCCTCGAAATCAGGTTTATAGGATGAACAAAAAGGAGTAACAACATTGTTATTATATCTCAATTGTTGTTGAACACAACTGATCTTTGGATTACGGCGGAAAATACACACACACATCCATAGTACAACTACAGTACAACTCAAAAGAGCTCTGGATGCTCCGAACGCATACGACTCTCTAGCTCCCAAGTGGCTTCTTCAGTGCCTCTGCGCTGCCACTGAACTAAGACAAGAGGAATGATCTTATTCCGCAATACCTTGTCTTTGCGATCGAGGATCCGCACTGGTCGTTCCACGTAAGACAAATCTGAATTTAGTTGAACTTCAGAGGGATGCAAAATGTGAGACTCATCTGCTACGTATCGTCTCAACAAAGATACGTGGAATACATCATGAATACTTGATAGGTACGGCGGCAATGCAAGTCTGTAAGCCAAATCTCCCACGCTTTCCAATATTTCAAATGGACCAATAAATCTCGGAGACAGCTTACCCTTGAGACCAAATCTCAAAATCCTGCGAAAAGGCGAAACTCGGAGAAACACTTTCTCACCTGGCTGAAAATAAAGAGGTCGCCGCTTGGTGTTCGCATAACTAGCCTGTCGATCCTGAGCGATCTTAATCCGTTTCTTGATTATTGCAACCTTATCAATAGCCTGCTGGACTAACTCCGGTCCCTCAACATGTCGTTCCCCAACTTCATCCCAAAATAATGGAGTACGACAACGTCGCCCATACAACGCCTCAAATGGTGCCATACCAATACTACGATGGTAGCTGTTGTTGTACGCGAACTCAATCAAAGGCAAATGATCCTGCCAAGCGGTTCCGAAATCCATCACACAAGCTCGCATCATATCCTCAAGTGTACGGATAGTCCTCTCCGTCTGACCGTCGGTCTCTGGATGATAAGCTGTACTTAAACTTAGGGACGTACCCAATACCGCCTGGAAACTACCCCAAAATCGTGAGGTAAAACGAGGATCTCTGTCACTGACAATACTAACTGGCACCCCATGCAAACGTACAATCTCTTGAATGTACAATCGAGCCATACGATCGAAAGTGAAATCACGGTTATATGGCAGAAAATGAGCAGACTTGGTGAGTCGATCCACCACTACCCAAATAGCATCACTATTCCTCGAAGACAATGGTAAGTGAGTAATGAAATCCATCGCGATATGCTCCCACTTCCATTCGGGAATAGGTAAGTTCAGCAATAATCCTCCCGGTCGACGGTGCTCTGCCTTAACCTGCTGACAAACAAGACACTTGGAAACAAACTGATAAACGCTGCGCTTCATCCCTTTCCACCAAAATCGTGTCCTCAAATCTTTATACATCTTGTTGCTTCCCGGATGGACACTCAACTTGCTTCGATGAGCCTGAGCCAAGATTTCTTCCCTCAAAGTATCATCCTCTGGTACTACAACCCGATTAGACAAACACAGAAGACCATTAGACTGATAATGGAAATTGCTATCTCCACCAACCAATCGGGCTAATCTCTGAGTCTTGAGATCAGACATCTGTGCATCTCGAATCCGAGCGAACAAAGCTGGCTCAGATAAAATGGTAGCAACACGAATGCTCTCCATACCTTTCCGATGTTTGAAATTAAATCCCAATGAACAACAATCCTGGATAGTACTAATCATAGCACTGGTCTGAAGTGCAGAGGCTCTCACCTTGCGACTAAGAGCATCGGCTGTGAGATTCGCAGAACCTGGATGGTATTTGATCTCGCAGTCATAATCTTTAAGTAGATCCATCCAACGACGTTGTCTCATGTTCAACTCAGCCTGAGTGAACAGATACTTCAGACTCTTATGATCAGTAAAAATTTCAAACTTAACCCCGTACAAGTAATGACGCCAGATCTTCAGCGCAAACACAATAGCAGCTAATTCTAGATCATGAATAGGATACTTTTCCTCGTGAGGTTTCAACTGTCTGGAAGCATAAGCGATCACATGACCATTCTGCGTCAACACACACCCTAAGCCTTGAAAAGAAGCATCGGTGTAAACACTGAAACCATCAGATCCTGACGGTAACGCCAAAACAGGTGCAGAAGTCAGAAGTCGACGAAGCTCTCTGAAACTATCTTCGCACTCAGATGACCACTCAAATGGAACATCCTTCCGAGTAAGTTGCGTCAATGGTCTAGCTACCTGAGAGAAATTCACGATGAAGCGACGATAATACCCTGCCAGACCTAGAAAACTACGGATCTCAGCCACCGTCGTAGGACGTGACCAATTCAGCACTGCCTCAATCTTGCTGGGATCCACAGAAATTCCTTCCTTGGAAATCACATGACCAAGGAATACTACACGATCAATCCAGAACTCGCACTTACTCAGCTTAGCATACAATTGCTTCTCGCGAAGAATCTGCAACACAATCTTCAAGTGCTGAATATGCTCTTCCACACTGAAAACAAGCTCCCGCGGCTGATCGGCATTGTTCCGATGGATGGTTCTTCCCACAATGCACACAAGAAACCTTCTTCTTACCAAAGCGGAAAACACCGCTAGACCGTGATCCAGATCCAGAAGAAGAAGAACCAGATTTCTTGAAAGACTGAGATCGAGGGCTCAAAGTACTCGGAGGTCTAGAAGAAAGAATAGCCCTACCACGCTGGAGACTGATCTCTGCCTGGCGACACCGGTTCACTAACCCATCATAAGAAGTAGGATTATCACAGACAGTGACTCGATCAAAAATCTCCTGGTTAAGACCCTGAAGGAAATTGTCATACTTGGCCTCAGAACTGCCACTGATATGAGGGGCAAAGGGTAACAACTCGAAGAACTTCTGCTGATATTCATCAACAGACATACTCCCCTGCTTAAGATTCAGGAGCTCAATCGTCTTTGCCTGACGAAGGGCTGGAGGAAAATACAGCTGCATGAAAGCTGTACGGAACTCGGCCCAGGTCACCCTACCCTGAGACTGGACTATCGGCGCAGAAGTCGATCGCCACCACTTGCGCGCACGGCCCTCGAGAAGAAAACTAAGAGTCTCCATCCTCTGCTCCTCGGTGCACTGGAATGCACGGAAACAACTCTCCATGCGCTCTAACCAATCCTCAGCATCATCGGGAGTCTCACCGCCGACTAAAGGCTTAGGCCCCATCTGAATGAAACGGTGCAAATCAAAACGCCTAGGACCATCCCGACGATGACGATGTTCACGATGACGCCTACGACCGTCCTGGTCACCCCAACGACCTACACTTCCCTGACTACTCTCATCACCAAAGTGGTCAGCCATCGCTACAAGATAGAATGGGGAAAAATGGTAAAATGGTCAACGAAAATCCCAAAACAGAATCTATATCCCAAAATCGTAAGCATGCTCTGATACCATAAATGTAGTGACCCGTTCCAGAATCACCTACTAATCAAGAAACTAAGCATGCACTTAACTTAATTAATAATAATCAGAGATAACAGCGGAATTATGGCCAACGACAATAGTTATACAACCCAATCGAAAACAGAACAACTCAAAATATATTCGGTACAACCATATCGAAATAGAATAGTACTGAAAACTAAACCAACCAGCTACTCACTGTCCTCCTCCTGCTCTTCCTGAGCCATCCAACCTGAGGCCTGCCCCGAGGGAATGGGGTGTCCAAGATAAACAAAACCGAGGACGTGAGCGATAAGAACGCCCAGTACAAAAGCATGAGTATACAAGCCTATATGAAATGCACATGCTATGATATGATACCAGGGTAGTCAAGAAACAGGAGTAACAAAGGATCTCAAAATGCTCAGTCTAGAGGCGCCAAGTGGATAGTGCCGCGCGGTACTCCTCTGGGTCACTGCATCCACTACAAGAACAGACGTGGACCAAAAATGTCCCGGATCACCGAAGCCCTCCCGACCCGTCGGCCACTGTGTACTCTCGGTGTCCATGCGTCCACAAGACAAGACAGGGCTGAGCGGCCCCACAAGATATAGCTTATCTCGAAAGAGATACAGCTCAACAGTAAAGGCTATCTCGAAGGAGATACGGCTCAACATGAAATGCAACATGCATCATACAGCGTGACATAATAGCATGCATCATATGACATATATCAATGCACCACATAATCATGCAACACATATAAGAATGTATACTCGACCAGGATATCTCGGATAGTACTTTCGTACCTCTATCACTGCAATCCTAATCCACTGGAAAACCAGACAAACAGGTCTATTCCAAGCCTATTCATCAAGTGAAAACCATCACTAAAACTTATCTACCAGACTTAACTAGATAATCCTGAAATAATAATGATACAATTCCAAACCTTCGTCCGTCGCTAGCCCGCTGATGCCGCTAGCTCCCAACTAGAGCACAGCTCCGCTACAAAGCCAGTAGCTCCCTGCTAGTGCCTGAACCTCGGGAATGACTAGAAACCTCTCAGAAACGACTAAAACGCTCTGGAACGCTCTGAAATGGCGAGTAAGAAATGAAGCCTCGCACCTCTATTTATAGCCAATGTTCGGACGATCCGATCCACTTCGGAAGCTCCGATCCGGTACACTTCGGACGCTCCGAACCCACTTCGGACGATCCGAACCTTGCATGCGTTCTACGTGTCCAGCCACCTGTCTCGGACGATCCGAACCCTTGCTCGGACGATCCGAATTCTGCATGTCTGCCACGGGTCCAGCCACCTGGCTCGGACGATCCGACATCTGGCTCGGACGATCCGAACCATGATCGGACGATCCGAACCCGGTTCGGTCCTTCCGATCCCACCGAAAATAATTAATCTAATAATTAACTCAAATTAGGAATCGGGATACTACACAGACATACAAACAAGACAACAGCCGGATAACTCCGGTGAGATATAAATATCCCAGTATAAATCATGTATACACGCTATCATATAAACAATATAAAAGCATATATCAAAAATCATATCATATATCAAAATCATGATATCAATCCATAACAAGAATAAATCATATTCTATACATGTACCCTAATCCGGAACATAATTAAATATCCAGAATAAATTCTATTCTAAGCATGTACCAATATCAGGGACATACTCCATATCAAGAATAACTCCTATTCTAAACATGTACCAATATCAGGAACAACAAGGAACATGAACCATATTCAGGAACATAATCAACATCAATAAATATAAATCAATATAATTGTCACTCAAACTCGTGACTCCACGTTTTAGACTAGACTCAATCCTAGCCTAGGGATCTCGGTTTCCAGACATTGGCATTCCATATCGACCAACAGTAATAGAAAAGACTCCAGTTCTATCCACGTCGATATAGTATCGATCACCAGTAATAGAAGAAGCTCTGTTTCTATCCACATCAGTATAGTATCGATCACCAGTAATAGAAGAAACTCCAATTCTATCCACATCGATATAACATCGATCAACAGTAATAGAAGAAGTTATATTTCTATCCACATCGATACAATACTGATCACCAGTAATAGAAGGAGCTATAATTCTATCCACATCGATAGCCAATTATCCAGTGACAGACTATGGCACTTCCGCCAATACAATATCTCATGACATCGTGCAATGTGCCCGTGGTGATCCCACCACTATCAGGCACTTCTGTCATAAGACTACTCGTCTAACACCTGTCATCTATATTTCAAGAGAACAAGTATATCAATCAATTCATTGCAAATGTCAATGCAATAAAATCAAGTATGTGATTTAGGGAAACTCGAGTCAAACCTCACCTGAGTTGTGCAATCCCAACTCAACATTAATTTATACCTTTATCTTCTCGCTCAGAAGAAGAAGAAGAAGTCCCGACTCTATCTCGGTCCATTCTCAATCTGGTAATAACAATACCGAACAGATATAATATCAATATACAACTCAATTCAATACCTGTTCTGATCAATATCAATTCACTGATGTTTCGACGGTATAACAATACAGTCTCGATAACCCCGTCAGTCCGAACATCACAGATATAATACCATAATTCACAATCAATGTCGATACTAGTCCTAATCTCAATACAATACAATTATGATATGAATTCTCAGTCAAATCGACTCCAAAAAATCATAACAATTCCATAAGCAGTCTGTTTCTCAATCTGACTTCGATTCTATGATGTCTAACATAACCAGAACATCATATATGAATCCTATTCAATTCTGACAATAGCATAATTTCAAAACATGTCAAAACGTAGCAAAACTTACGTCCAGTTGTAGCCTGCGTTGATAGAAACTCAGTATTGTACTCAGATTCAAAATCTGACGGACGGATTGAAATAAAAAGGCGTAAGGATATAAAAGCTTCCTCCTCGTTTCTTTTTCTGATTTCTCCAGGAAGATTCGTGTATATATATATATATATATATATACTCTCACGCCTGCATACAAACGTGGCTTCTTTACGTTTTGCATGACTCGCGCTCGGGCGGTCAAAATATACCGCTCGAGCGCGGAGCCTTCTGTTAGGAACCACGCTTGTTATCCATTGGCGCTCGGGCGCCATACATTCTGTCCAAACTTTATGATTATGGTGCATTGGCGCTCGGGCGGTTATTTTCTACCGCTCGGGCGCCAGATGTTCTGTCCAACATCTTAGCTCATAATATACCGACACCCGGCTTCACCTCTCATGTCTTATTTGGTTCCTGTGATATTTACTAATCACAATTCTGACAATTAATCAACGTCTGATTACAGTACTTATACTCAAATCTTTTCAGATTACGGTAATCAAATTCTCGGGCCTTACAAATTAAAATATTTTTATTCACCTATATTTTTATTAACTTACTTAAAAGTTTAATATACATAAATTATATTAATTTTTATTGTCAAATTATTTTATATGGTTATGTACAAAACATTTTAGAAAAATATGTAATAAAATTGCACCGAGTATTTGGCGATCGTGTGAGTATTGGAATTCATAATTTGATTTCATAGTTTTATGTCGAATATTATAAATTTAGAGAATTGCGGCGAGTCTCATCAATTCAGAATTTGATTTGGGAGCACTGTGCTGAGTAACAGAATTTGGGAGAATTGCGCCGAGTCAAAGTCGAATCTATGTTTTTTCTTTCTATATTGAATTGTTTTATGTATATTGTATCTGATGATGTTTGTAATTTATTGCAGATATTAAACTCCGGTAGGTCATTTACTTACAAATTCCGTACAACTACATTTGAAAAAGTAATTCAATAATTTCTTATTTTTTAATTGTATTATTTATGTTATATTAATGCAATTATAATTTATTTCGGTTTATTATATTATTTTATATAATTTTGTTAAATTTTTAATATTAATTATGTTTTATATTTGTCACAAACATGGATACTATCAAGGCCTTACTTTACGTAGGTGGCTATATCATTATTGAAGATGGTAGGGTTGGATATAGTATCCCCGCGACCAGGCTCATTAAAATCCCTCGCTCTACTACATTTTCTCAATTGGTGAATTATGTGCATTGCAAGCTGGAGATCGACCCATCAAAATTCTGCATCAAATTGTCAACGAAATATTGTTATAGTTCGTTGTCTCGTTACATTGAAGAGCATATCTATATCACAGATGATGATAGTCTACAATTTATGTTTGAGTTGCCGACACTGGATTGACTCATCGCCATTGTTACAGAACGTAAGTGATTACGATTTTGATGCAGTAATGCCAGTAATAACGCAAGGTTTGGGAATAGTAGGTTTGAATGAAGCGGGACCTTCTATGTATCACGTCGATGAACAATCCGCTCATACGTACTCTAGGATCGACACTGGTCCTTGGGATCACCATATCACGGCTCACGAAGAAGACTATGTGTGGGGGATGAATACAACACGAGAACGAGATTATGCTTCAGGGGGTTGGGATCATCATATCACGGGTCCATCAGGAGTTGATGTCGCATGGGGTTCTAGTAGAACATGTCAATTGTATTTAAATTCATGGGCGGAGGAGGAAAATACCACAAATGTTAGACATTTTGATAGTTCTACTATGGATGCAAATATTTCCACCCCAATTATAGAACACATGCCTGAGCAAGATGATTTATTTGGGGATAGTTCGGATCATGTAATGAATAGCGATGACGATTTGTATGCTACATCAAGTGACGGAGAAGATGATCATGATGTTGACAATGCAAATGAAGGGACATCGGCGCGTGTGTTAATATCTGGAGCAACAGTGACAGAGAACATTCCTATTGCACCGGAGCAACATTTACGTGCTATTCCCCAATTTTTCAATGAAGTATACGAGGAACAAATTCCAGATTCATTTGGTATTCCTTCTGCATCTCGAACAAACTTTTACAATCCTGAGAGGCCAGAGCTCGGTGTGAAAATGATATTTAAGAACAAAAACGATTTAATAGCTTCAGTGAAGGATTTCTCAGTTCGGGTTTTGAGACGTGAATATATCATTGTCCAAAGTTCTCCGACAATTTGGAAGGTGAAATGCAAGAATTGGTCCGAAGGTGGCAATTGTGGGTGGGGACTTCGAGCATCGTTGAAAAAAAGTTTAGGCTACTTCATGATCACGAAATATGGTGATGATCACACATGCATGTCTACCCAAGTCGGTATAGATCACCACAACCTTGACGTAAACATGATAGCCAGTATACTTTTGGGAATCAGTGCGTTGTGATCCTGCATACGAAATCAAATATGTGCGAGAAAGTATTAAAGAAAAATATGGGTATGATATATCGTATGTTAAGGCATGGCGGAGTTTGAAACGCGCGGTGTAGGTAGTCTATGGCACATGGGAAAGCTCTGTAACTTTGCTTCCTAAATATATGGGAGCTTTGTCGAAGTACAATCCAGGAACTGTTGTAGAATGGAAGCATCTTCGACCGTCTGACCATCCACATAAAGTTTTGAACTTTGTGTTTTGGGCATTCAGACCATGTATAGATGATTTTCGACATTGTCGCAATGTAATCAGTGTTGACGGTACCCATATGTACACCAAATATAAGCACAAACTACTCATTGCAGTAACATTGGATGCCAATAACCAGGTTTTGCCTCTAGCCTTTGCGCTTGTTGATGAAGAAAGTTACGAGTCTTGGCATTGGTTCCTCGGTAATTTTGCACGACATGTTACGAGAGGGTGTAGTGGTGTGTGCCTTATATCTGAGTGTACTAATGGTGTGTTGAAAGGGGTGCGACGTCTTCCAATAACTGCAATTGTGGAGATGACCTTACAGCGTTGCTTGCACTATTTCATTCAACGACGAGCGCGAAGTGATAAGATGATGGAAAAAAATCAACCATGGACTGACTATGCATACTCTAAATTTGATATGTGGTCAAAAATGTCAATTGAACATCGAGTAGTAAGATTTGATCAAAGGGATAAAACAGCATCCGTCGCGACAGGAGGAAGACCGGGTCGTCAACATCACGTACAAGCTGTGAACATTTTTACGCGTGAATGCACTTGTGGTAAATTCACAATATTTGGAATTCCTTGTTCACATGTTATATATGCAGCGAAATGGTTTGGTTTGAATTCCGTACAGCTTGTACAACCATGGTTTACATTGAGCGAATACATGAACACATACGATGGAAGATTCTACCCTATTCATGATGAACAATATTGGGATGAACCTACATTCCAATTACAACACAATGGTGTTCGTCGACAAAGGAGGCAGGCTGGTAGAGATCGCACGACACGCATAAGAAACGAGATGGATCAGCCATCAACAAGGGAGAGACAACGTGGGAGGTAAAAGATCTACAATAACGTATTGTACCTTATTTTTAAACCATAACATGTGAAGTTATTAATGTAATTACAAAATTGTGTATTAAATACTTGTATTTAGTAATAATTTTTGTTCATTGCAGGTAGGTGCAAGTGAGAAGATCGAGTTGTGGTGCCAAATAATTATGTTTGTGACGTAGATTTTACAGTTTAGTATTGTATTATTATGACAATTCAGTGTTGTATTGTTATGACGATTTTATAATATGTAGTTTGTTGACTTATTTGAATTCATTTATCAATTATACTTATTTTTTGTCATTACTATAAATTTAGCCGTAAATTTATTTGTAAAAGAATAATAAATCACAATCAATACATTCCACAATTTTAAAAAGTCAAGAATACAAAAATTGTATACAAATGTTGCAAAAATAGTTAATGTCGATGGTAACGATGGCCCCCAGTGACACACGGTGGTCTTCTGATTACTCTACGCCCACGACCTAACATCTGTTCATCATCTCCATACGTACTTGTTTGTGCTGCAGATGTACTGGTGTCAGCAATATTCCCACAACCTCATTCCCTTCTGTATCAGAATATTGTTCAAATGGTATGGACGACGTGTTAAATATAGGCCGACTCTCGTTCATACTTGGTCGAAAACCACTTTGTAAAAATTTTGTGAAACTACCAACAATTGGACTGTAGTAACCAGCGTCATACGATGGAAAGCTTGAAACCACTGGCGGAGTAGTGTATGCCATATTTGAAGATGATGGTCTGGGTTCAAACTCATTTCCTGTCCACATCGATGGATATTGCACATGAGCTGGGCGTGTCTGTGACATAGATGCATATGTTATGTAACATATATTTAATACAACAAATTAAATTTACGTACATACGTAGATAAATTTACGTTCATATGTAGAAAAATTGAACATGTCTTACGATAAATTGTCGGTAGTTTGCATCAACAGGATGGTAGCCCATGATGTTCGAAGGTACCACTGGCGGCGAGAGCACTATCTGTGAAATGCGATGATACCAACCAATATAGTCCACTGTGATGGCGGGTGTATCAGGTATGACATAGTCCCCACCAATCACAAAATTATATCTATCATTCCACATTTCTACAAAATCTTTGTGATATGTCGCCCGATCAAAGTTGTTCCGGCCTTGTCGAGTCAGCTTATGAAAATTGTCGAAGTTAGTAGCAGGTGGCGGAATACCCTGACACATTCCAAACTATCGGAGACACCGCTCTGGTCATGCATCTCAACTATATGAAAATTAATCAATGCGCATGCAGACCGACATAGATGAATTCTATCTCCATCTAAAATTCTGCGAACCTCCGGGGACTCCATATCATAAACTGTCCATAGAAACTGAAGCAAATAAAATGAAAAAAAGATTACCAATTTGATAATATATAATTAAGACTGAATTTGTAAAAAAATTTCAAACTCTAAACAACTAATTTGTATATCTACCTGCCCTTCTACCATGCGGTCAAGCATATCTCTCATTATACGGACCGAATGCTGGGCCGTGTGTGTCCAAGAAAATCCGCGTCTCCACCTGCAATTTGTAAAAGTGCACAATATTTTCATTCAAACAAAATAAGAAATAATAATAATAAATTTTAAATTACGTTTTATTAGTACCGTGCGCCGTATGGTAGGAATGGTAGACCCTGCATCACATCCGCTACCTGATCTTCTGAAATAGCTACATGTTGAGCTCTATCAGGGCAAAGAAGAATAATTCTAGACCACACCCAAATCTGCAATAACATACAACAGAAATAGTCAAATCATAAGAAAAAAAGTACAACAAATATAATGGCCGTAGAAGTGTACAAATACCTGCAATATCTGAACTGGGCCACACAAATCGACCTTCAATCTCATTGATGTGTCGCACAACTCTCTATAAAGATATGCCAACACAGCAGAACCCCAGCTATACGAACTCACTAATTCTATGTCCTCAAGGAACTGCAAATACATAAGTTTCACAGCAGCACCTTCCGAGTCCGGAAACATACAGTCCACCAATGATCATTAATGCAACACAACGAGAATATTGTGCCACGTCCTTTTCAGTGCTTTGATCATTAATCATATTATTTAGGCAGTGGTCTAGCAAAGCGGTCAGATAAAGATGTGCACCTTTAATCTGAGAAGACGTGGGCGTAAAACCCAACCAAGTAGTGCAGCGCTGTTGTAAAGTATGTTTGTTGTACGCGGTATCTACACCAGTGATGGGACCGCCATCAATATTCAACCCCCAAATAAGGGCAACGTCCTGAAGGGTGATTGTTGCCTCGCCCACGGTAAGGTGAATTGTGTGCGTCTCACGATGCCATCTCTCAACAATGGCCGTAAGCAAATGATTATCATAATAATTAATAGGACCACACTGAATGACACCATAGAAGCCCATGCGTGCAAGACATAGGTGGACACGGAGGTGAATCCCAGCATTAAGCAATCTCCAAAGACATTTGTCAGACCAGCGTGGTGGAATTAGTGCATCCATGTTCTCAGCGTTGAAACTATTTGATATGTGTCTACCACGCAAATACAACACATTATCCGTATTTTCAGCCATCTTGCAAACAAAAAAATCATTAGTTAACAAATATTATATTTTTAATCAACAGAATTTAACTAAATTTTTTAAATTAAACGTATTTGTTGATGACAAATTTGTAATAATAATAAATACTGTAGATTAAATAATTTCTTCTAAAAAACAATAATACTTCATAATACGTAACATTTAATTATAATAAATACATTCGTAATAATATACTTATAATAAATACTTTATTAATAAGAAGAAGGACAATTCTATCATAATTCGGGAGATTTACTATATGTTATTAAAAAATATATACGTGTTTTTATAAATTTACTATTATTTTTAGTTTGGTTATTAGCTAATTCCTATCACTAATAATTTTATTTGTCATTAGATCATTTTTTCTTAAAATATATAACTCATTAAAATAAATCAAATAATATATAAAAAAATTGAGAATAAATTTTAAAATTTCACATAATTTTAACCTACCTAATTTATAACACAATTAATATTATAATTATAGATATGATAAACATAAAATTTCACGTAAATATAAAATCCGTAATTTATACACATATTCTAATTCTAATAATAAAATTAAATATAATTACTATAACGTAAATATAATTATTTTAAATACAATTAAATCAAATTAATAAATCACGTTAATGATTTTTAATAATAATTAACAATTAAGTAATTAACAATTAAATATAATTAACATTCAAATATAATTAACAATTCACGTAAAGAATTATTCCAATAATAATTAATATTCACGTAAATATAACTATTTTAAATATAATTATTGTGATTATTATAATATTATATCACATAATATAATTATTGTAATTAAATTTTACGTAAATTAAATATAATTATTGTAATTATTGTAGATATGATTATATCACGTAAATTTAATTATCGTAATTAAATTAAGTGCACTTATTATTATTCCAAAAATTTCTAAATCACATTTTAATAATTACAATAATACAATAAATATTATAATTAATAAACAACATAAATATAATTATCTCTTAATATTATGAAAAATATCGAAGACTTACGTTACTAAATAAATGGAGAAGTGTGAAGCGATGCTGGAAAGAAAGGCGAGAGCTCGGTGTTCGAAAGAAAGAAAAAAATTGCTCCTAATTTGCTTGCTCCACTTCGGTGAGAAATGAAGAGAGGAGGCACCGCAATAAATAATCGGATTGGCAAACTCACGGGTTGGCAAAGAAGTCACGGGTAAGCGTTCACGAGAGGGAGGTCACGGATTCTGCCACGGATTCAGATTCTAAATCCGTGGCAGTGGGTCACGGATTCAATGAATCCGTGGCCGCATAAATTATTATTTTTTAATTTTTTTAAAAAAAAGTTAGAATCTGGTACAGCATTACTTGGATTATACTATTTTTGCAACATCTCTCATTTATTTTTAAAATACTTTTATTAATTTATAATATTTAAAAAAAACCCTATTTAGATCTGCTGTGGTGGGTGTCTTTGTTATATAAATTTGAGGTAAAGAAAGAAAGAATATGGTCACTGATATTGCAATAAAGAAGATTGGTAGAGCGGGGTTAACGAGATCCTACCTATTTGGGCACTATTCTCACATCATTTCAACGGATAAGATCTTGTCACACATACAATTTAAAAAAAAAAGTTGGTCCTATCTATGTATGGGCAAATCTTGGTCATCTATCTTATCATGAGGACAATGCTCACATGAATAGGATGAAATAAACCGTGGAGCGGAGTGGAATGGGCAAGTGTTTGACAAGTGGGCACGATATCTATTTTTTTGTTAACTTATTTTCAGTTAAGTTTGTCACATGAGATTTGTTCAATACAATTGTTTGTACCAAAAATTAAATTGGGCCTTATTAATTGTCTAAGCCCAAAAGTTTAAACTAATAGAGAAAAACAAGAGGCCCATTAGTGTATTTAAATAAGCAGATAACGTCCAATGAAGGAGATCGTGGAAAGAGAAGGAAATCGTGGGAGAAAACGGGAGAAGATCGTCAGTCATGGGGGAGTGGAAGGAACCGCACTGCACATCAAAGAAAAGGGAGGAATCAGCTAACACGGGACACACACAACTCAACTCGACAGACAAATCTGCAAATATTCTCTGCAAAATTTTCAGTCTTTCATGCACTAGTTTTCAAGCGTTCCAATTATTTCTAGCATTCTAGATCTTATCGCTTTAGATTTCAGAAACTTTATATTTTATATTTCTGTCTTGTAAATTTCTACAGTTTATTGAAAATATAAACGATGTCAGAGATTTATTCCTCAAATTCCAATAGTTTTCTTCATTTGGCGTTATAGTTGTTTTAGGAGATTAGAACCGACGGTCAAATTTAGAATTCACTTTCGCTTGAATTTTTAGAAGTTAGATTTTTATCATTTTACACAAATCGGTGCATTTTCGCACCTGGCATGCCCGCAACACCAAATATTGTGCAAACATATTTTTGGCACGCCCGGTGGGACCTCACTATGCCGCCAAGAAGGAAAGAAAACGTCAATCAGGAGAGTGGAGAGTCTCTGGTTAATCAAGAGGGAACTCAGGTTCCACAGCCAGAGCAACCTACTGTTGAACCACAGGCTGAAGAAATAGATCCGCAAATTCCTACTACATACGATCAAGTTTCAAACAGGGTGGTGGAAGAATTGATTGCTATAAAGATTGAAGAAATCTCATTGGCATTATCTAAAGCCTTGTCTGACTGTTTAAAGAATCTACTGAGTAAACCGAACCAGTCTACCCGAGGGGAGCAAAATAACACTGTCAAAGAGACTGGTCAGGGAAGTAACCAAGTCCATGAATTCGACTAGGGAGTTCGAAACTCAAGGGCTGGCGATCCTCGCCGCCTGGAGTTTATTCTCCCAAATCAGCCAGAAAAAAGGTATACACCACCTCACAAGAGAGAAGAAAGCCTAGGAGGGAGGGCTCTGCCATATCCACGTGCTCATGGAGTGGGGAGCTCGAAACAACCACTTACTCAAGTGTACAGCGTGACCAATCCTCTATACCAACCGGGAGCATATGAAGATATGTCACACATGGATTATCAAGGAGTAGATGGGGGCCTCCCAGGAGGTAATTTTGGTTTAAATGCAGGATTTCAAGCTCGGGGGACAAATTACTACCATCACCAACTCCCCGCTCGGAACATGCATGGGATTGATCCAGAAATAGTGAGACAGCCTGTTCATGAGCTATATAGGCCGGCCTTGAAGCAGATTGGCTGCCCAGAGTTCCACAAACCCTATCCAGACTACATAGACGTGAATAACCCGTACCCAAGGGGTTATAGAGTTCATGATTTCCGTTTATTCTCCGGGGAGGATGGCCAATCGAGCATGGAGCATATAGCCAGATTCACCATCCAGTGCGGAGAATTAGCCAACTTGGAGAATTTCAACAATCTAAAGTTGCGGCTATTCCCGAATTCCCTCACTGGGACTGCATTCGCTTGGTATGCCTCACTCCCCAGAAATTCAATGATGAGTTGGCAAGAGATGGAAAGACAATTTCACATTCAATTCTATATAACAGAGCCAGAAGTGTGCATTGCCGACTTATCCAGAGTCACTCAAAAGAAAGAGGAGTATGTGGAGAATTTCATAGACAGGTTCAAGAAGATAAAGACTAGGTGCAAGGTATTCCTACATGAGACCGAGTTCGTGAAGATGGCACAAAAGGGGCTGGATTTTGAATTAAGGAAGAAATTCCAGGGAATGGAGTTCAGGAATGGAGTTCAGGGATTTCTTCGAGCTTACTGCCAAAGTGGCTGAATACGAAGAACTATTGCGGGAAGAGTCGTACAAGAAGAAAACTGTTATGGGGTCTTATTATCAGGAGGTGGAAGATGTGGCACTGTCAGAGATTCGGTCAGCTGGTTCTTGCACAGTTCCCTTAATAAAAAAGAAGCCTGCAGAACCTGAAAAGAAGAACAACCACCAACTCCCCAAAGACATGCAGTATATATTTGATGTGTCAAAGACCGAAGAAGTTTTCGATTTTTTGGTAAAAGAAAAATTCATCACATTCCCACCTGATCACAGGATGCTACCTACGAAAGAGCTGGAGGGACGAGAGTATTGTAAATACAACAACTCCTATAATCATGCCACTAAATCTTGTTGGGCGTTCAAGAACATTTTGCAGGATAGAATTAACAAGGGAGTTGTGAAATTCCCTAACAAACAAGAGTCTTTGGCGGTGAATGATGATCCTTTTCCTCCAGTGGCTTTGGTTAATGTGAATGTGATAAATTTGAGGGATTTTCTCAATGAGAAAAGAAGCCGATCCTTTGCAGTGAAAGACCGAGTAATCAAGAAATACTAGATTCCAAAGGGTCAATTGTTTGAAGCTCATGGAAGGTATAGTGCCGATCAAATACGAACAGTTCAGAAGCGTTTCCCTAGAAATGTTGGTGAATCCGCGGCCTATCGGCCGAGGAACCAACATTTCCTTGAAAGACCAGTTCTTGAGAATCAAAAGTTCAGAGGGGAATCACTTCGTGATCAGCACCAGAGATACTCAGACAGGAGAAACATACGTAGAGTTGAGTCACGAAAGGTGGAAACCAGGAAAATATCAGCTGATCAGTGCATGGAGCGGCGTGCATATGAAATCTCAAAAGAAAAAATGATTGAGAGCCGGAGAGCAAAGTCGAGATACGTCCTTCCCGCCAGAGGGGAGTTCAGTGAGTCTTGGAGAGTGGCCCAACACAAAAAGTTCCCTAGGCCACCGACTAGGACTCAAAAGAGACTGCTGTTGAGAGATAGAGCTATTGGAAGGAGAGAGTAGTCCGCTAAGTTGAGAAATGAACCCACAATTGATGTTCCAGTCTCCAGGGAGCTAGTTGGGAGTAAATCTAAGTTTGGAAGATCAGCTACTGAAGATAAGTTTGTGGAAGATGATGATTTGTTAAGCGAAGAGGATGATCAAGCAAGAAAAACAATTAATTTTCGCGTTGGAGAATTTCACATCACCGTGGACTGTGCCACAGGAGTAGTGATACTACCCGAAAGATTTAAAATGATGGAAGAAGAGAATGGGGAATTGATGCCCCAAGAATCAGTGCAAAAAAAAAGAGCATGCAAATAAACTCCCTGAAGGGAGTTCAACAGTGATTATCAAGGAATATCACCCGAAGAAGCCTAAACAAGTGATACTTGAAAAGCCTACACCGGCCATGACCAAGCACATAAGGTCGTTGTACATCAAAGCCCACTTGAATGGGAAGCCGGTGTCTAGGGTGTTGATTGACAATGGCTCAGCTGTAAATGTTCTTCTTGTAGGAATGTTGAAAAGTCTGGGCAAAAATGAAGAAGACTTGATTCTTTCCGAGGTTTGTGTTGTTGCGTTTACCGGGGAAACCACCAAGACCATTGGAGTACTCCCCGCTGATGTTACTGTAGGGAGCATGTCGTACTTTATGTGCATTTTTTGTGGTGAACTCCTCCGCCAACTTCCAAGCGTTGTTAGGCAGAGATTGGATCCATGCAAACCAGTGCATCCCATCCTCAATGCACCAACTGTTGTTATTTTGGAAAGGAGATGATGTGGAGATGGTAGAAACAGACGGACAGCCCTTTCAAACAAGTGCAAGTGCAGTTGAGGCTAGATATTACAATGGGGATTTTGGGTCCATCAAAATTCGAAGCAATAGCAAGAAAGAAAATCCATTGTACATGCAAACACCAACTCCAAGCTCGGTGTTGGAAAGAATCCTCAAACCTACTGTTATCGTGCCGTCTAGGACGATAATTCAGCCGCTGATTGAGGAGATTGATGATTGACTTGAACCAAAAAGGAAAGAAGGTAGCTGCAACCTCTATATGGAAGGTGCATGTGCAGCAAGTACTGGACAAATTAGGGGAAGAGGAAGCGTGGGATACCTATGGAACTGAGGTTGTCCAAGAAGAAGAATACGAAGAGGATGAACTCCAAGTTGATGAATTGTTGATGGCGCCATCTCAAATGGAAGATGGCCAACACGAAGTGCAAGACCCGTTGGAAGAGATCAACTTAGGAGAATTTGATGATTCTAAGCTGGTATATGTGAGCACATTGCTGGAAAGAGGAACTAAGCAAGATTTGATCAGCTTGTTAAGGGAGTGAGTAAAGAGAACAGAAAGGCTAATATCCAGTGGGGAGTTGGCCTTTGGGGCCACTTTGGCATACCTTTGTTGTTTTATTACTTACATATTGTGAAATATGGAGAACAAAGTGGACTCTATAGCCACTTTCAGGGACCAAATTTTGTTTGAACGGTGATAATTCGAGTCTACTGTAGCTTTCGTGCTAAAGGAAATTAAGTATGTGGGTAGTCGGCCTTATGGCCACTTGTCCATACATTTGGCTGATGTTTTTATTATTCTTATGTTATGAGAAATCATTGATAAGGTCAACTATACAGCCATTGCATAAATGGTTGCTTGCATGTGCAGTGACAGACTCATGAAGTAGGCCTTGAGGCCACTTAGAATAGAGCAAGGGCGTTGGGCTCACTGAACGGAACATCGAGTAATAATGAAGAACAGAAGAAAACAAGGGCGTTATGCGGACTCCAAGAGGACCCAGAAGTGGACTTTGGTATAGAAATAGGCTATCCATCCATTTTTGTACGGTTTTTAGCTTCATGTTATAAGATTTTGTTTTAAGTAGGCCGTAGGACCACTAATGTAAAAATTTTGTTGGTTATGATTCAAAAAACGAGAAAGATCAATTAAAGTTGGCCATTAGGCCACTTTTATCATATTGAATGCATTTTGTTTCGATAGGGAATCAGATGAGGAAATAATCGCGAGCGGGGAGTTTTAGGCCAACCTATGGCTTGAAGCTATTGAAGTGAATTGGGTTAAGTGGATTAAGAGCGAATAGAAATTCCTTCCCAACCTCCAATACACAACATCACATGTTACAAACCCATCTTCACTCCACATCCATCATCCAAAAACCACAACACCAAGCCAACAGTCAACAAATATAAAGCGGAGCCTCCGCATGCAAGAACAGTAAGTAAACGTGTATGCGGGAAAGTGATCAGACTGAAGTGCAAATGCATATACGTGTATGCGGGAAAGGGGTCCGAATGAAGTGCAATGCATGCAAATGGCTGCTTGGGTAGGGGGAATGTGACCCAAGTGATGTGAAACACACGAAGAAAATATCAGAGTTACCTTTTGGCTGCCAATTCATGGTCATATGCACATTCATTGAACAAGAGCCAGTGCTCTAGCGGAGAGTTATGCCAACACATGGCTTGAATCAGTTGTTTGTCGGTGAGGTACACAAAACCACCCAACACCCCACACGAAACGATAATAACAGAGAAACAAAGGGCAGTGGTGAACCGGGGAACCACGACAGTTGAGGAGTCGGTCTAGCGAAGAATGACAACAACAAAAATTTAATGTATTCTGGTTTAGGCAAAGTCACAAACACCATGAAGGCACAATTGTGATCAAAATAACATGGGTTGGCACGACCGACGTAGTGGAAGAAACAATGGACGAAAGTGGAGCTAAGATGGTGACTTTGCGCAGAAGATGCACTCGCGGAGTTCGAACCAGGGAGGAGCGATGAAGAAGAACCTGTAGCCGTGATGTGGTTTGGGAAAAAGAACAAGGGAAGAAGGTTTGTGGTCGGATTTTCAAATCAAGAAATTGAGTGAAGAAAGTGAGGTGCGGGATTATGCAAGATGGAGTAGAAGAAACGACGAGGAAGGAAAGGCGAGCAAGCTCTAAGGGACAGTTATCTTCCAATGGCAGCAAAAAGCAGCAGATAAGGGAGGAAGAAAAAGAAGAAGAAGAAAAGGAGCTGGAAAGTCTGAGTTTGAATCCTACGCATAGAAGAGGGAATTCCAAGGGACTGAAGCGCAAAGTCTAGCAGTTAATTGGGCTTGAATTGGGCTTGAGTGTTTAACCCAATACTACGAGCTAACTTCAGGGGATAAATGCTTGCGGGCCGCTCAAGGTAAACAAATTGGAACTTTTACATACAAGCATTTTGGCCGAATTGGCCAATGCTTGCGGGGGCATTTGTTTGTACCAAAAATTAAATTGGGCCTTATTAATTGTCTAAGCCCAAAAGTTTAAACTAATAGAGAAAAACAAGATGCCCATTAATGTATTTAAATAAGCAGATAACGTCCAATGAAGGAGATCGTGGAAAGAGAAGGAAATCGTGGGAGAAAACGGGAGAAGATCGTGAGTCATGGGGGAGTGGAAGGAACCGCACTGCACATCAAAGAAAAGGGAGGAATCAGCTAACACGGGACACACACAACTCTCGACAGACAAATCTGCAAATACTCTCTGCAAAATTTTCAGTCTTTCATGCACTATTTTTCAAGCGTTTAAATTTTTTCTAGCATTCTAGATCTTATCGCTTTAGATTTCAGAAACTTTATATTTTATATTTCTGTCTTGTAAATTTCTACAGTTTATTGAAAATATAAACGATGTCAGAGATTTATTCCTCAAATTCCAATAGTTTTCTTCATTTTGGCATTATAGTTGTTTTAGGAGATTAGAACCGACGGTCAAATTTAGAATTCACTTTCGCTTGAATTTTTAGAAGTTAGATTTTTACCATTTTACACAAATCGGTGCATTTTCGCACCTGGCACGCCCGCAACACCAAATATTGTGCAAACAACAATATTATGATTTATCTAACTAACATGATTTACAAATTATTACGTTAGCCACAAGATTTATCAATACTCAACGAAGATAATAAATGCAAGTTCCTACGCCATTAAGAAAAAGAAGAAGAAATGTAAAATTGGTATAATTCAAAAATTAAAATAAAAAAAACAAAATTAAAATATATCATTTTATTTTGTAGGGGGAGGGTGGGGGAATCTAATAAAAATTAATATAAACAAATTAAAGCATGGCAAAAACTTGTGTGAGGTGGTCTCACGGGTCGTATTTGTGAGACAGATCTATTATTTGGGTCATCCATGAAAAATTATTACCTTTTATGCTAGGAGTATTACTTTTTATTGTGAATATCCGTAGGGTTGACCCGTCTCACAGATTAAGATCCGTATTACGGTCTTACATGAGACTCACTCAACTTGATTTGTTCAGCTTAACCCATTTTGTTAGATATAAGAATGTAATTAAAAAGGTGATTAATCGTACATCTTACAAAATTTGTGATTTTACAAAAACACAAGAGATTTCATCTTGATTAGCAACTAAAGCCAAGATCTCAATTAGTTAGGTACATCAAACTAGTTAAAATATTGTTTCAAGTGCGGAAAGAACCTGTTGTGCTAAATAAATGAACTAGAAATTTAAAATGATGTAAGTGTTGTTTATAAAAGTTGGAAGACAATCATTCTGCATCTACTTTTCTTTCTCATTTGAAAGAAATTCATTTTGAAGACTTTCATTTACATAACTTGTACAAATTCATTTTGTTGAATATAAACCCTACTTTTTGCTGTCGCTGATTTGAGAAAGATTTGATGAAGGAGTATTGAGATCAACGTTTGTCCATGAATCTATTTTCGAATTTGGTTTGAAAATGAAATAAAAGAGGAAGAAATCATGAATTTTTCGAAGGTGTAAATGACGTCAATTTATAAGAGTAAGCTTGGATTTTCAAAATATGGATATTACAACATTTTCAGAATATTTAAAAAAAAAATCATTTTTTTCCCACATTTTTCTGATTTTTAACAATTTTAAAATATTTTTTAAGGTCGGAATCAACGTCCAAATCATCCCAACAATCCTTTTTTTCCTTTCTATTTTTATATTTTTTCCATAATTAATAATAGCCAGATTTCTCAACTGCCAGATAAATCTACCCTATAAAAACTAAAAAAAGCGGTGGGCTTCACCGCACAGAGACAGAGTCCACCCACATCCTCGCACGCGGGACATTAGCGTGCAGAGGGGTGAGGAATTGAGGAAAAGCGGTGGGCTTCACCGCACAGAGACAGAGTCCACCCACATCCTCGCACGCGGGACATTAGCGTGCACGCGGGACATTACAAAAAAATGTTTTTCGAGTTTCATGTTTCAGGCGATTATTCGAGACGGAATTGAGGAAAAGACCGATGACGATTTTTGGAAATTTTTAAATGTGGTAATTTTATTTTAGTCGAGGATGGGGCGTTTTAAATAATTTATTTAGCCTTAGCACCTTTATGCATAAAATTATTTATTTAGTGAATTTTAGAATTTTAAGACTTTTAAAGTTGGCTTTGTGCAAGTTATTTTAAAGTTAGAGATTTTATTTAATTAGTGGAGGATTAGCATTTTATTTACATGTTAATTACGCATTATAGTAATAATTTATTCCCTAATTACTATCTAAACCCACGCCACACACACACTTACACATTTTACACACTTTTTCACACACTGATATCGGCAAAACACACACACTATCACAATTCAGTTTCTATTAATTTTGAGAGAAAGAAAACCTAGGGTTCTTCTTTCCCATCAGTAGCCGCCCCATCCCCTTCACCATTCCAGCCATTTTCGTGAGTTTTTATCGCAAATTTTAGCGCCGCAATCGTCCCGGATCAACCTCGCTTCGTTCTCCGCTTCGGTATCGCCGTGTCGGTAAAGTTTATCATCCAAAAGGCACGTATAATCTTTATTTTGCTGCATCGATCATGTCATATTATGTGTTGCGTTGTTTATACGTAAAAATATATGTGTGACGTTCGTCGTTTGAGCGAAAAACGGTTCGGATCAGTTTTGAGATAATTTTAGATCTGAAAACTCGTTTTAGCTATCATTTTTAAAACTGATACTTTTCGGTCGTGATTTTGAGAAAACTTTCAACGTGAAAATTGTAGAACTTTTTGATACCTTCGATTTGATATAAAATTCGAAATATTTGGATAACAATTGAGTGAGTTATGGCGTTTTTTGTGGGACTGCTCAAACTGAATTTTTCAGAAAAATATGATGTTGATGCGTTCTTGAATTTTATTTGTTGCAGGCTTTGTTGGGAATCGATGGGTGACCGTTGCTGCGTGTAGGTATGTTTAGAAGGTTGTTGAGATGGCTATTGATGTGTCGTTTCATGTCGTTGGGTCCTTGGGAGAACGAGTAGCCGTGTAAACCATTTTTCGGTCAAAGGTTTTGTTCGAGAGTTTGATGAGCAATTTGGGATATGTGGTTGTGATGGGACAATCTTACAGGCTTGAGTCAATAATATAGTAGTCTAAGATGGTCTCGTGGTGTTGATTCATGGTCCATACAATCAAGTCGAGAGCGTTAAACAAAACATGTACATAATTTTTCGTAACTTCGCTTGTCCCGCAGGTACACGGACCCGAGCACGGACCCTGGCACGGGGTCCGTGTCTTCGCTTTTCCCTTGGTGCGCCATTACTGTGAGTACACGGACCCTTACCCAACCTTAGCACGGGGTCAATGCCTCCCTTTTTCCTTCGCACACATTTTACCGAGCCTACACGGACCCGGGCCGGACCTGGGCACGGGGTCCGTGTCCTTCATATTTTGGGAAACATTCTATAGTATACCTTGAGGTTTGATGTCATGGTCTAGTACAATGAGTTACAAGGTCGAGTCATGGGAATTTTAGAACGTCCTAAGGAAATGAATGAACTTGTAAGTAAGTAGGATTGATACGTCTAAGCTATGCAAGTTTAGTATGCAGTTTCATGTTAGTATGCGCAGCAGCGACGAACCCAAACGAGATCCAACGAATCCCTCAACGCCAAGTAAGTATGATGACGTGCAAAAGAAAACATTTTAAAGTTTTGAGGTATGCTAATTGCTTTGTGACCAAATGTATGAATGGGTTTGGAAGTCGGTGAACGTGGCCGAGGACCTCTCCGCCCCGTTAAACTTATGAACGGGTTCAGATCGGGTCTTTTCATTGTGATCTTCAAACTAAATTCATTAATATTTCTAAAAATATAGAAAAACATACAAATGAAGGAAATGTATGCAATCAAATAAGCATTAGTGGGTGAAGACGTGAATTTCCTCATTACTTCATTAGAGTAGAAGAATTTTGAAGCAGCTCTCCAAAATGGAATATGATACATGAGAAAGGAATGAAATGGAGATCCAGCCTACATATTTGACTAACGATAGGCTTTTTAATCGAAAGATGATGATGGTTTGATGGCATAAAATCGATCGAGCGAGGTTCCGCCGCCGCCTATCTGTCCCAGAAAATAAAAGAAATAATAATAAAAATAATTAATAAATATATTATTTAAATAAGACCCAGCCCGACCCGACCGAATATCCAAACCGGCCCAGCCCTTTTCAAACATAAATATACCCTTCAGTCCCGCCAAAATTTCTTTTCCAAACCATGATCCCAGTTAAACGCATAATCTCCCTCCATGCTGAGATCTCTGATGCAGTGACAAGATGAAGACAAATGTTGCTGAGATTCATCGGTTCCAATAGCTACTGTTAGCTCATACTTCTGTGCTTGTAAACACACCAAGGAGATGAGGTTTGCGGCAAGGTTGCCTTCACTTGGATTCCTAGGAATTTTGCGTGTCTCCACGACAGTATCAGATGCTTCTTAAAATCAATTTATTCCTTGCGATTCGAGGTTTTAAATCTGTTATATATACTTGTAGAAATTAATCGAATGAATTCTGTCAATAATTAGCTTGTATTTTTTTTTCTGTCCATGATTATCGATCTTCTGTAATCGCTTGAGATGTTTTGTTAATTATTGTTGGTTAAAACAAGAGTTGTTGTTCTAGTTTAGTTTGAGTACTGGATGTTATTTGGATGTTGATGTGTTCGCGAGCAGACTGGCTCGTCGGACGAGCTACGCTCCGGCGACGTGGGGAAGATGGTGGTCGTCGCCAGCTGTTTCAGATTTCCATGGCAGCAGTCTGCTTGAAGAAGAAGAAAGCCGCTTGTGCGGGTCTCTCCGAAATTGGGCCGCAGTCTACGGTTTCGGTTTTAAACCGAAATTTTTTTTAAAACAATTTTTTTAAAAACATTGGCCCAATATTTAAATTGGCCATGCCTTTTTCAATTAATGGGCCATCTGGCCACTTGACTAGCGACTCCAGTTTTGTCTTGTCCAACTTATTTTAATTTGTTAAAATATGATTTTTTAAGTGTACAATTATTAGATTTACAAAATTAATTTGATTGTTGTGAAAAGTAAAAATATATGGTAAAAAGTAAAAATCTCAAACTCTCAAAATTTGCCAAACTGCACACTTTATAATATTTTTCTCTCTACTCAATTGTGAATTTCTTCACAAATGGTGAGCCTATTTATAGAGTTTCTTTACAAATAATCAAAAAATAAAATACATCATTACTTACATCATCACACACTAATTTTCAATATTTACAACTCTTATTTTCAACATTCAATTATTCAACATTCAAATATTCAATATACACATTTTAAATATTAATTTTCAACACTCCTCCTTGTGATGATGATCATAATGATTGTCTTCATTACGTGTTTTTATACTGCCTCGTTAAAAACCTTACTAAGAAAAACTCATTGAGATAAAAACCATAGTAAGGGAAAAAGAGTGCAGTCATGCAAACTCCCCCTCATGTTGACACGAACAATTCTTCAAAAATTTCGTAGATTGCACATCCTAATATTATATATGTGCTTTCTGAATATTGTCGTAGGAAGTGCCTTTGTGAAGAGATCTGATGAGTTTTCACTTGATTGAATGTGACGAACATCAATACATTTATTCTTCCCAAGCTTCTTGGTGAATGCGAAGAACTTAGGAGGAATATGTTTAGTTCTGTCGCTTTTTATGTATCTTTGTTTCATTTGAGCAACACATGCAACATTATCTTAATATAGTATCACAGGCTTCTCATCGAATGATAATCCGCATGAGATTTGGATATGTTGGGTCATTGATTTTAACCACACACATTCACGACTTGCTTCATGTAGTGCAATAATCTCGGCATGATTTGATGAAATTGTTACGAGCGTTTGTTTCTGTGAACGCCAAGAAATTGCAGTGCCTCCACGAGTAAATACATATTCAGTTTGGAAACGTGCCTTGTGTGGATCAGATAAATATCCAGCATCGGCATAACCAATTATACTTGGATTAGCATCTTTTGAATACAAAAGTCCCAAGTCTGTCGTTCCTCGTAGATAACAGAATATATGTTTAATTTCGTTCCAGTGTCTCTTTGTTGGATATGTGCTAAATCTTGCCAACAAATTTACGGCAAAAGATATATCAGGCCTTGTACAATTTTTAAGATACATAAGGGCACCGATAGCACTTAGATATGGTACTTCTGGACCAAGAATATCTTCATTATCTTCACATGGACGGAATGGATCTTTTTCTATATTTAATGATCTAACAACCATTGGAGTACTTAAAGGACATGATTTATCTATATTAAAATGTTTAAGGATCTTTTCTGTAAAATTTGTCTGGCGAACAAACATTCCGCATTCTTTTTGTTCAATTTGTAGACCCAGACAATACTTGGTTTTTCCATGATCCTTCATTTCAAATTCTTCCTTCAAGTATGACACAACTTCTTGAATTTCTTTATTCGTTTCAATGATGTTTAAAGCATCAACATATACAGCAATAATTACGCATCCGGATATTGTTTTCTTAATGAAAACACAAGGACATATTGAATTATTTACATATCCCTTTTTCATCAAGCGATCACTTAGTCAATTATATCACATTTGACCGGATTGCTTCAACCCATATAATGATCTTTGTAATTTCACAGAATAACATTCGCTGGGTTTTGAACTTTGTGCTTCAGGCATCTTAAATCCTTCAGAGATTTTCATATATATATATATATTACTATCAAGTGATCCATATAAGTAAGCTGTAACAACGTCCATAAGACGCATTTCTAAATTTTCAGATACTGCCAAGCTAATCAAATACCGAAACGTAATTGCATCCATCACGGGAGAATACGTTTCTTCATAATCAATTCCAGGTCTTTGAGAAAAATCTTGTGCAACAAGTCGAGTTTTATATCTTACTATTTCATTTTTCTCATTTCGCTTTCGAATAAAAACCCATTTGTATCCAACAGGTTTTACACCTTCAGGTTTAAGGACTATAGGTCCAAAAACATTACGTTTATTTAGCGAATCCAATTCAACCTGGATGAGTTCTTTCTATTTTATTCAATCCTGCCGATTTTTACATTTACCAAAAGATTTTGGTTCATGATCTTCATTATCATTTATGATGTCGATTGCCACATTATAAGAAAATATATCATCAATTTCTTCTATATATTTTCGGTTCCATATTTTTCCAGTATTAATGTAATTGATAGAGATTTCATGATTCTCGTCTGTTTGTGTTTCTGACAGAACATTTTCATCATCATGTGTTTCTTCAGGAACATCATTCTCTATTTTGTGATCATCATGCGTTTCTTCAGGAACATCATTCTTTATTTTGTGATCATCGTGTTTCTCTATGAATTTTCTTTTTCGAGGATTTTTATCCTTGGAACCTACTGGCCTTCCACGCTTCAGGCGTTTAATGACATCATGAGGAATTTCAATTCGAGCAGGGGCATTTGCAGCATGTATATATGATTTAGTTACCCTTTTTGTGTCTGCAAATGTATCTGGTATTTGATTTGCTATTCTTTGCAAGTGTACAATTTGCTTTACATCTTTTTCACATTTTTTTGTTCTTGGATCCAGATGTAACAATGATGATACATACCATGTAATTTCCTTTTCGGTATGTTTCTGTTCTCCCCCTAACATTGGGAAGATTTCCTCATTAAAATGACAATCAGCAAAACGTGCTGTGAACACGTCGCCTGTCTGAGGTTCAAGATATCGAATGATTGATGGACTATCATAACCGATATAAATTCCAACCTTTCTTTGAGGTCCCATTTTCTTTTGTTGCGGTGGTGCAATAGGCACATACACCATACATCCAAAATTTCTCAAATGAGAAATGTTTGGTTCTTTACCAAATGCAAGCTGCAATGGGGAGTATTTATGATATGCACTTGATCTGATGCGAATTAATGAAGCAGCGTGTAAAATTTCATGTCCCCATATAAAAATAGGGAGCTTTGTTTTCATAATCATTGGTCTAGCAATCATTTGCAGACGTTTAATCAATGATTCAGCCAATCCATTCTGTGTATGTACATGAACAACAGGATGCTCAACAATGATTCCTATAGACATACAATAATCACTGAAAATCTTGGAAGTAAATTCACCAGCATTATCAAGTCTAATTTTCTTGATTGTATAATCGGGTAATTGATTCCTCAATTTTATTATTTGAGCAAGTAATCTTACAAATGCAACATTTCGAGTTGACAATAAACATACATATGACCATCTGCTGGAGGCATCAATCAATACCATAAAGTATCTGAATGGTCCACATGATGGATGGATTGGTCCACAAATATCACCCTGAATACGTTCAAGAAACATTGGTGATTCAGTTTGGATTTTGACTGGTGATGGTCTTATAATAAGTTTTCCAAGAGAACATGATTTACATTGAAACTTATTATTCTGAAAGATCTTCTGGTCTTTCAGTGGATGACCATGTGTATTTTCTTTGATTCTTCGCATCATTGTTGAACCAGGATGTCACAATGCCAATTTGTTAATATTGAAGAATTATCAACTACCATGTTAGATTCAATGAGACTTATATGTGTATAATGCAATCCAACGGAGAGCATTGGTAGTTTTTCAATCACATATTTCTTTCTTGATTTATATGTGATAAGACACATATATTTCTCATTCCCTTCATTCATTGTTTGAGTATCATACCCATGGGAATATATATCATTAAAACTCAACGAATTTCTTTTCGATTATGGTGAATATAATGCATCATTGATCAAAAATTTTGTACCATTAGGTAACAAAAATTGTGCTTTACCACATCCTTTAATCAAGTCTACAGGACCTGATATTGTATTCACTGTTGTTTTTGTTGGTTTTAGTTCCAAGAAATATCTTTTATCTCGGAGGATAGTGTGCGTTGTACCACTATCGGGTATGCAAACTTCAGCTTTGCTCATAGCATTTTCCATTTTTGAACTTAAAAAAATATGCAATGAAATAAAATTACTGACAATATATATTTAAATATAACACATATCATAATTATACAATAAAACATTATTATATGAATACATGAAAAATAAATTATTGTACATTTATATTCTACCTCTATATTGTTCATTTTCAGAGAAATCATTGAGAAAATATGCAGCATCAATATTGTTCATTTCTATCCCACCAACATATTGATCATTTCCAGAGAAATCATTCATAAAATCACCAGCATCAAAATGAGTTGACTCACTCAAACGGTCACTGCGTTCAGTGAAGTTGTTCTCCTTTTCTTTCCTCTTTAATGATTCTTTATAAAGTTTACAAAGATGCTCAAGGGCTCGACAAATACGGGACCAATGTCCTGGAGTACCACATCTGAAACAAGAACTTTCATATCTTTTTGAGTGATTCTCATTAACACTTGTATTCTCATGATGCCTTTTCAGTGGATGGTTTGGGACGCTCTTTTGAGATGAGTTATAAAAATAACTATCTCTATTGTTTTCAAAACCACGGCCTCGACCACGACCACAGCCAATTCCACATCCACGTCCACGTCCACGACCTCGACCTCGACCAAAACCTTGTCTTTGAATTTGATTTTAGTTTCCAGGTTTAAATTCATTTTTACTTACAGCATTTACTTCTGGAAATGATGTTGATCCAGTGGGTCGGGACTGATGATTTCTCATTAATAGCTCGTTGTTCTTTTCCGCCACAAGAAGACAGGCGATGAGTTCAGAATATCTAGCAAAATTGGACATGGTGGTACTAAAAAAATTACGATGCATTTTATTAGTTAATGAATATTGCAATACAAAGTAATGGATAAACAACAAGTACAAGCATTTGTAAAAATAAAGAAAACACACGAGGAGGATATTCTCCGATAAATAAAAGACTTGTGAGTATGATAACTAAAATAATTAAAAATAACCTTAGGAAAGCCATCTTCTTTTTCCTTCGAAAATTTTAGTGAAGAATAATTTTTAGAGAAGAAGAGAAAGTTGGAGTGATTGAAAGAGTTTGTGAGATAATATTTATAAGGCAAAAACTAGCTGTTTTGTTACCGTTGGTGTACAAAAAAATAAATGTATGTATTTGTATAATTTTATGGTAATAATATGGTGTATATAATATTAGACATGTTTAAATAATTATGTATATCATATCAAATTATTATAATGAGGTGTCATAAGTTATTTTGTTTAAAAACCTTATAAACTTTTATACTTGTCGTATCCCTTACCGGGAGTGTGGGATGTCGTCTTAACATCCTCCCAGGATTTATAACAAGTTTTTGAAAAATTTATTTTTATTATTTCTAATAATAACATTATATTATATATTAAATATATACATAATAAATAAATAACAGTAAAATAAATATTATTACTTTTGTTACCTTTTTCTTCTGTTTGGAGCTTGAAAATGTATGGAAGACTTTTAGAGCTTCGTGCTGATAACGTGTTGTGAAAAAATAAAAATTTATGGTAATAAGTAAAAATCTCAAACTCTCAAAATTTACCAAACTACACGCTTTATAATAGAAATCAAATAAAATAGATTTTTTTTTTAATTTTATTATGCTATCCATGGTGATTCAATGGAATGATACATAAATGAAAAAAAAAAGAAAAGCCAAACGAAGCATATATATTCAAGTAATATGTATAAAATTCATTAATGCCATCGTTAATGATTTAAAACGAACGAACGGATCTTGTTCTACCCATAGACATTTCTCAATGTTAGAAACCAAAATCATGACAACTTCAACATGGTGCGATCAGCCTCACCAACTTATTATCTCAAGCTACATACATACTTTTGTTGCTAAATTTCTGTTTGCCCTTTAAAAATCTATAAACAAAATTCCAAATATTTCGCATTTTATATAGATATATAATCGGCTAGATAATGATTAGATTAATCGGGACCGGCGTAATTCGCCGAAGATGCTCTCGTACAAGAACCACGACCCTCTGTCGGATCTCCGGAGTTTCTTGACAAGGTTCGACAATGAGTTGTTCTAGTGCCACGGCTTGCTTGACCAGAAGAAATAATAAGCTTAATTCAACTGGAGACCCTATACATCCTGAGAGTCTCACCTCTTTGAGATGGCTATGTGGTTCAACTATCAAATATCCTCTTTTAAGTTCCTCCATTATAGAATTATGATACCCATCATCAAAAACTTCACAACTCCTCCACAGAAGCTGCAAATAAAACACATTAATCAAGATTTTGCATGCCATCCATATATATATATATATATATATATATATATATATATATATATATTATATATGTATGTATATGTCAAAGGTGAAACCAAACTTACCTTTATCTCAATTTTCTCCAAGCTAGGACATTCCCAATACGCAGGAAAATCGAGAAGAATACTCTTGCTACCATTCAAACAATTAACTTGAAGCTTGAGATGCTTTAAATTCTTTAATACGGGAATGGGTGGATATATTACGTGACGCTGCCAATGGTAGAAATAATAATATCATCAATACAAATAATTAAAAGATAAAAGTAACACTGATACTAATTGATTATAATACCACGTACAGAGCGTTCCACCGAGATGACATTAATGTGCAGTAGTTGATCAAGAATGGGAGACGAAATGCTCGGGAAGATGAGGCCAAGTAAGTGAAGTTGGTCGGACGAGTTGAACTCAACAAGCTTTGGGACATTTTGGAGGAGAATTGAATACTTCGGCTGTGAATACATATGATGCAATTTATAACATGTCAAAGAAACAAGGTTGATCATGTCGCGAACCTCGATCGATATGAGGTTCCTAGAGGAAGAAACTTCCAAGCTCTTCAACTTCGAATGTCCAACCAACGACACTTTTTTCAACCTGTGAGAACCCACGATGGACAAGTGTTCAAGAACAGTACAGTTCGAAATGAAAAACTCAACATCTCGATCATCTACATGAAGAGAGCATAGAGACAATTTTCTGAGTGACTTGAGGCCCGGAAACAACCCTAAGTCTCCACCTTTTCTCTTAATCAAAGTCCTACGGGGAAAAGTGTAATAGCCAGGCATAGCTTTGTTTTGATAAATTATTCGTATGTCGATGCTTTCTACTTCTTTTTCCAGCAACAATGGCAACCACGTCTTAATATTGCCTCCCTTCAGATAGGGTGTATGAAATTTGAATTCTTTCAAAAACCGACAGTCTTTGTTTGAAGATAGGAAATCATAAGCCTCCTTCATGTGGTTCGGGAATTCCTTTTCCTGTGATTGTCGAAAATATTTGTCTTTTGATTCTTCGGAGGGATGTCGAGTGCTGTAGGAGAGCCGAGTGATGTAAGTGTAGAGGTGGCGCCAATGAGTAGATAGGATGCTAGGTGGCGATTGTTGTGGAAATAAAGAAAACAAAAGGATTTGAAAATGAATTACAGAGGAACAATGGCAAAAATAGTGAAGAATATTTATCTTGAGAACCAAACTATTTCCACACATTATTTCAGAAAAGAGAATGCCATTATATAGGCTTACAACCCAACGTTTGCACAACTGAATTATCTCAACAACTAGAGATTTTATTGGCACTACTTATTGACTAAATAATAAATCTAAAAATATCAAAGACCAAGTCCCATTACTTCTTTGAATCAGTCTTCAACACTCTCCCTTGATTCAAAGCTACAGACACCTAGTTGATTTCTGAAATACATATGTTTCTTGCATGGAAGGGATTTCGTAAATATGTCAGCGACTTGTTCATTTGTATTGCAAAACTCCAAGGTAATCAACTCTTTTGCAACCAACTCTCTGATGAAATGAATTCGAAGATCAATATGCTTTGTTCTTCCATGGTATGTTGGATTCTTGGACATAGCTATTGCAGATTTGTTGTCACAATAAATCTTAGTTGCTTCAATTTGCTTATGCCTTAGATCTTCTAGAATTCTTTGCAACCATACAGCTTGACATGCTGCTGAAGTAGCAGCTACATACTCTGCTTCGGAAGATGACAATGCTGTTGTTGCTTGCTTCTTTGAACACCATGAGATAACAGCTGAACCAAGCCTAAACACATAACCAGATGTACTCTTTCTATCTTCCAAGCACCCAGCCCAATCACTGTCTGTAAATCCAAGCAATTTAAAGTCTGAATCATGATCATACCATAACCCAAAATCAGTTGTCCCTGCAATATAGCGTAGCACTCTTTTTGCAGCACCTAGATGATGTTTTGAAGGAGAATGCATAAACCTTGATATCACCCCAACTGAAAATGCTATATCAGGCCGAGTATGAGTCAAATAAATCAAGCCTCCAACCATACTTCTGAAATACTTTGAGTTTGCTGCTCCAGTGCCATCATCAAATTGTAGTTTCTCATTTAAATTCATTGGGGTATCTGCAACTTTACAATTGATCATACTGAATCTTTTGAGCAGATCAGTAGCATATTTTTTTTGTGAAACAAAAATCCCATCCTCAACTTGATTCACTTCAAGGCCAAGAAAGTAAGGTAATCGACCCAAATCTGACATTTCAAATTTCTTTTTCATGCAAACTTTGAATTCATTGACAAGAGCAGAAGATGACCCCATATAGATCATATCATCTACATAAATACATATGATCAAAATATCATCATTACCTTGTCTCTTCAAGTATAGTGTGGGCTCATTTTTACTTCTTTCAAAACCATTCTCAAGAAAATATGAGTCGATTTTGCTATACCATGCACGTGGCGCTTGTTTCAACCCGTAAAGAGCCTTTTTGAGCTTATACACCTTGTCTTCTTTACCATGAATAATAAAACCTTCAGGTTGGGTGACATAAACATCTTCTTGCAATTCCCCATTCAAGAATGCCGACTTGACATCAAATTGGTAAATAGGCAAACTTAAATAGGCAGCTAGTGCAAGTAAAATTCTTACTGTTTCGAAGCGTGCAACCGGAGCAAATGTGTCTTCATAATCAATTCCTTGTTGTTGGGCATACCCTTTTACAACGAGACGAGCTTTATGTTTATCAATGGAACCATCCGAATGATACTTTGTTCTAAACACCCATTTGACTCCAATAGCATTTTTTCCTTCCGATAAGTTCATCAATTCCCAAGTTTCATTTTTCTGAATTGATTTTAGCTCTTCTTCCATTGCAACACGCCATTCTTCTTTTCCTACAGCTTCCTCAAACTTAACAGGATCAGCAACAAACAAAGCTTGAGTTGAATTATAAATTTCCCTTAATGATCGAAATTTCAATGGTGGTGTTTCATCTGAAGATGAGCTACTGCATACAGGACTTGAAGTGGTTGAATTTGAAGGAATTGAACTTGAAGAATTCTGCTGCAAAGGAAATTCTTCAACTTGTGGAGTTTCAATTAATGATGGAACATCAATATGAGCACCTCCAGATTCTTCTTGCCATTTCCACTTTTCATCTTCATTGAATATGACATTTCTGCTAATAATCACTTTGCCAATGACAGGTTCATACAGCCTATATGCTTTAGATTGTGTACAATAACCAACAAAAATGCATTTTGTTGATTTATCATCAAGTTTGCTACGATTATGTGAATCAATCAAAGTATACGCAATACAACCAAATATTTTTAAATGACTTACTGAAGGTTTCTTACCACTCCAAGCTTCATATGGTGTTTGATTTAAAACAGCCTTGGTCGGTGATAAATTTAGTAAATAAACTGATGTAGCAACAGCTTCGGCCCAATATTTATTTGGAAGTTCTTTTGCTTTAAGCATGCTCCTTGCCATTTCAACCACCGTTCTATTTTTCCGTTCAGCTATGCCATTTTGCTCGGGTGTATATGGAGCAGTCAACTCTCTGTGCAGCCCCTGCTCTTCACAAAACTGAATAAAATTGTTAGATAAGAATTCACCTCCTCTATCAGTGCGAAGTGTCTTTATGTTTCCATCACTTTGCTTCTCAACAAGTGCCTTGAATTTTTTAAATGATTCAAATGTTTCTGACTTGAGTTTCAGAAAATAAACCCAACTCATGCGACTGTAATCATCGGTGAATAACAAAAAATATTTGCTTCCTCCAAATGACTCAGTTTGAATAGGACCACACAAATCAGCATGAACAAGCTCCAAACGATTTGTTGCTCTTCTAGATTTTCCAATAGGAAACGATCTCTTGTATTGCTTCCCATACACACACCCTTCACATAAATCTAAAGACTCGATGTTAGGCAGCCCGGAAACCATTTCTTTCTGACTCAGCAATTTCAAACCTTTAATATTCAAGTGTCCATAACGCAAGTGCCACAGTCTGGACTCGGTGTTTTCTTTGACAACAAGGACATGATTTTCAACACTAGAAACTTCAAGAGGAAACAATTTATTTGGCATCATTTTAACATTAACAATGACTTGATTAGATTCTTTATTTCTAATCACACATGAGCCATTGTCAAAAAGAACAGAATACCCATTACCCATGAGTTGCCCAACACTCAAGAGATTTTGAGTTAAATCCGGAATGAGATAGACATTACAAAGGAGCTTAATATTACCATGGCCATCATTTACTGCTATAGTACCTTTTCCTTCCACTTGCATTTGTTTGTCATCTCCAAGCCTCACTTTTATCTTGTATGACTCATCAAGCTCCTTAAACAATGCCTTTGATCCTGTCATATGATTAGAGCATCCACTATCCAAAAACCAAATATTGTTAGTAGACTTTGCATCTTCTTGATAAGCCATGAACAAATTTGCCTCTTGTTCCTGCTCCTCTGCATAATTTGCTTGCCTATTTTTATGCCAACACTGATCCTGCACATGCCCATATTTGTTACAGTAGTTACAATATGGGACATTAGTTTCTTCTTGTTGTTTGAGGTTACTTTGCTTATCTAGTTTCCAACAATCAGCCTTTATATGCCCAAATCTTTTGCAATAGTAACATTGAATGTTTTTGTCACCTCTTCCTCTGCCATAATCATCTCTGCTGCGTGATCCTCCTCTTCCACATCCTCTACCAGTTGCATTTCTTTGCTCATATTTCTGGTTTGAGTTACCCCCCTGTACATGAAAGGCTTTTTCTTCAATTTTTTCAACCGATTTATTTATTCTTACCTCATGAGATAGTAGTGATCCCATTAGCTCATCAAATGAATATGTTGATAAGTCCTTAGATTCCTCAATTGCAGCTACAACATGATCAAATTTTGGAGTCAGACTTCTAAGCACTTTCTCCACAATTGTTTGATCAGAGATTTCTTCTCCATAGGACCTAAATTGATTGACGATTTCAGCAACTCTGGTCAAGAAATCTTGCACGGATTCTCCTCCTTTCATAAGTAAGGTTTCGAAATCCCGACGAACCGTTTGAAGTTTTACAATAATCACCTTCGATGTACCTTGAAACGCACTCTTTAATGTTGTCCAAGCTTCTTTTGATGTATTTGCACCAGCAATTTTAGAAAAAATTGATTCATGGACAGCTTGTTGGATAAAGAATAATGCCTTTGCATCTTTCTTTTTGTTTTCTTTCAGTCTTGTTTCATCATCTGGATCTTGGTATCCATTTTCGACCAATTCCCACAACTCTTGAGACTTGAAAAGAGTTTTCATTTTAATGCTCCAGAATTCATAATTTTCTCCTTTGAATACTGGTATGACTGGTTGAGAGATGCTTACAACATTGCCATTAGTTGCCATGAGTTTGAAACCCAGTTATGAAAGAACCTGGCTCTGATACCACAAATGTTGTGGAAATAAAGAAAACAAAAGGATTTGAAAATGAATTACAGAGGAACAATGGCAAAAATAGTGAAGAATATTTATCTTGAGAACCAAACTATTTCCACACTTTATTTCAGAAAAGAGAATGCCTTTATATAGGCTTACAACCCAACGTTTGCACAACTGAATTATCTCAACAACTAGAGATTTTATTGGCACTACTTATTGACTAAATAATAAATCTAAAAATATCAAAGACCAAGTCTCATTACTTCTTTGAATCAGTCTTCAACAGCGATAGCTTCTCGCCATGTCAATCGAGAGATTATGCACACAAGAACATCGTCCGGTAACTGGCTGATCTTGTCCACCTCCCGGTTCTCACTCATTCTGAACAACCCAAAGAAAAGAAAGGAACTGTACGTAAATATCCAAGTTAAAAACCCTTTTACAAATAGAATATATTTGGACTCTAGAAATATGTAGTAAACTAAACAATTATAAAAAGAAAAGAAATATCACCAAACGAGTTTTGGGAGATAAAACAAACCTCGATTCCTGTCTGTACAGCAAAGATGTTGAATGGAAGAACTCCGACGGGTTTACTCTTTTGATTATTACTAATGATTAAGGAGAATTCTTTGTTATGTCAAGAAAAGATTAATCAACCGACTGAAACAAAATTAGCAAAGCAAAACCGAAGTTTTTAGAGAATCTGTTAACTTAGACCAGTTTAAATCCACCTAAAATCAAAAATTAAAGAGAGAATTATAGGTTTATCGACGTCTGCAGATTCAAAAGTTAAAGAGTTATGGCAGCGGTGGAGAGAATTGAGAAGCAAGGATGAAAGTGAAGGGGTGGTTTCCGTGTCTGTTGGTGAAATTGTAAGCCCTCTATATATAAATTCGATTAAAAAAAAAATTTTAAATCTAATTTTCTTAATAATTTCTTTTATATACGAAACTGATTATGCTAATTTTTTAAAATTCAAAAACAATAGGAAGATAGAATATCTTCGGAAAACTCAAAATTATCTCATGACCACATTAGATTAGTATAATTAGTTGCTTATATATTATTAATACTAATAACTTTTCGTATATGTTATTTTTTATGGTGATTTTTTTATTTTAATTTTAATGCTTCCTTATAATGATTTTTTATATAAGTAAATTATCGTTTAAAATTTTTAAAATTTGGATAAATATTACAAATATTTTTTATTTGGTTTAAATTTTTTGGAAAATGGATATGATAGTGATAAGATGATACACAAATTTATTAAAATATATTTTTATAATATTTTTTGCTGAATAGAAATATAGTATTTTTATAATTTTATAGGGTTATTTTTGGTATTTTAAAAAATTTGTCATTACATCAAATTTAGTTATTCTATGTCTCAAATTTAATAACATAGCATAGATAATTTGTGTAAGGTTGTCTCATATGTATTTGTGATACAAGTATTCTATTTGGGTTACTAATGAAAAATTATTATTTTTTATGTCAAAATATTATTTTTTTTATTGTAAATATTGAGAAAGTTGACCCCTCTCACAAGAGACCTACTATTAATAGATGTGTTCAAAAAGCGATCGTGCTGCGTGTTATAAATTTACTATAATTTTTAAGAGAAAATTCAGAGAATGACTTTACAATCCGTTGTATTATTTCTCATATATAGTTTATTTTTATCGGTCCATTTATTTCGTGACTCATTTTAATAAATCTAGAAAATGTGTTATTTTATGTAAGAACATATGGATGTCATATTGACTCATTTCTACAAACCTTTGGGATTTACCATCACATCTCAGTGAATGAAAAACCACCAGAAGAAATTACGAATGAAAAAGGAGAAGAAAAATGAACTCCCAATATCAAATGATGGACTCCTAACCTCGTGGCTCTTCGGAACCATGACAAAGGATGGCCTTAGCATGATTTTCGGAGAAGCAGGAAATGCTTTTGATCTATGGACATCACTAGAACAACAACTACTTCCCATCACCGTCGAAAAAGGACATCTGAAACATCAGCTGATGATAATTAAGAAGGATTCTAGTCCACTTGGAGAATACCTTGAAGAATTTAAATTCATATGTCATAATCTTGCAGCCATTCTGAAACCAGTTTAAGATCTTGATAAGGTCTTCCACTTTGCAAGTGGCTTAGGTGCCCCGCCCCGTACACAGATTTTCAAAATGCACACGAGTTGGAAGACTTGGACATCAAACAAAATAGTACCAGTAATAAATAAATGCAGACAACCATGTATAACAGTAAATGAAAAATGGTTTTGTTATAGAATCTTGACGAATGATTCGTCTACGTCTCCATTTCTCGATCAAGAACGATTGAACGTCACTACTAGAATAAATGCTTATGGTGACATTCATAAATGTCATCATATTCAATATTTAGTGACATTTAAGTTTTAGTGACACCTCCAACAAATGTCATCTATTTCAATGTCGTCTTAAATTCCTTGACATTTTTTAATGTCGTTATAAGATATTAACAACTTCATACGTGTTACTAATTATTTATATAATGACACTTTTAAATATCAGGAAAACTCATGTTTTAAAAACATTTATACATGCCTTGTTATTATAGTAATAATGACAAATTTATATGTCAGTTAAACTCATTTATAATGACAACTACAAGTGTCGTTTATGCTATTTATAGTGACAATAAAAAATGCCATTAATGATAGGTTATAAGTTAATTATAATGTCTCATTATGTAATCTGTAGCGACACTTACAAATGTCTTATATACTAGTATATAAGGACATTGAAAATTGTCATTAATAGTTGTTTAAAATCACTTTTTTGAATGTCTTCATATGAGTTTTATAATGACATTTTTTATGTACATGATTTCATGTTCTATTTTGACAAAAAATGTCATATTTTATGAAATGTCATCGATTTTCAATATTTTCATGATATAATATTCAAAGATATAACAAATTAACATAAATACAAATTTTAAAATAGAAATTAAATTGTTAATCAATAATTGTCATTGATTTTGCAATCATTAATGTATAAGACTGACAAATTTGTTACCTCGAAAAACATCTATACCCCAACAAATGCACCAAATGTATTTAGTTTAACAACTAGCAAATAATTAAGTCTTGTAAAGCAAAATATAAGCAAACTTGTGACGCATCTTCATCCTTCAACCATCTCATCTTAATCAAAATCCAATATTCTTGTAGAGATCAAGTCGAGAGTGTCGAAATGAATCCTAACAATGGAGAGAGCAGCAAGTATGGACCCGGGAAACAGGGGAGTGTAGAAATTCCAGAATATCAAGAATTTTAGTTCTCAACCACATAATTGAAAAATATATCCTAATAGAATGAGTATAGAAGATTGACTAACCACAAGTCCATCTGCCATCACTTTCCAGAAATGAATCATCATCCTTCGCAAGACAAGAAGGGTGATAGGATTTTAGACATTGCCTGGAAAAAGAATACGCATTCATTATAGATATTTGTAGAGAAGTTTAGTAATCCTCATCTCTCTTTTTTGTAACCCGAGAAACAAGCTAATATCTTTGAAAGTGATGATCAATTCAAAAACTTTGTCAAATTCAAATTTGACAAGAAACAGAAGTGGACTACTTAATTCACGAGATTTCATAAGACCTTCATCAATGAACTTGGGTGTCATTCATTTATTCACCTAATACACATACGTGACATCTTGGGAGCAACATTAACCATGTGATTCTAGCATTAAGAGATTATTGGATAAATCAAGCACAAAAGTATAAGAAGGATGCATTTGCTAACCTCATAAACAAATATTTACACAACATTTTATATGATCAAGCATTAAAGAATCAATACTTATCTTTATTTAATGCGTCTAGTGATTCTTTATGCGAAATTTGTGAAACCGGTTGGCGAAGAGCGGTAGCACAGATCCTTTGTAGTTCTTGTTGGAAAATTTGATGTTTAATGAATGAAAATTAATCAAGTAAATCAATATGTTTGATTGGAAAAATTCGAAACGAAGAACGAAACTTAATGAACGAATATTAAGTTCGTTGGTTCTGAAATAAACTCGAAACAAGTTCATAAAATGTTGAACAAACTTAAAACGAGTAGTCGGAACATGTAAGGGACGAAAATCGGAGAAAAAAAAAAGTTGCGCATGAACAGTAGCAGGCGCGCACCTGCACGCGGATCTGCGCGCAGGTGCGCGCGGGTGCGCACGCCTGCCGAGCGCTCTCGACAGCGCGCGAGCAGAGGTGTGCACAGACGCGTCCAATCAGATTTTTCGAGCTTTTCTGACATTTTTTCATTCATTTGGCATTGTTTGATGCTTGTGATCAGTTACAATGGCCAAAGGACATCCCTATGAATGAAAGATCATGTTTTTCACGTGAAAAACATTAAATGTTTGATATTTTGAAAATCAAACATACATAACATATCATATGCATATTGTCTTCTTCCTTCTTCAACAAGAGAGAGTTTCTTCATTTCTTTGTGAAAGAACTTGAATATTTGAGTGCTCATTATTCAAGAGTTGTAGTTGTATATTGGGAGAAGATTGCCACAAACCTTTAGCACATTGTAAGGGGAAAATTCTTCTTAAGGAGAAAGTGTTCAACACTTGCCTCTACAAAGTCATTCCTTTGTTTTCTTCTTGCTTATCCTCTCATATTTGAATACCACAAACAACAATCTTAAGAAGAATTTTGTTTTTTTATCATTTGCAAGAAGAGTCTCAATGGCATCAACATCTACAACACCACATGCAACCATTGCACAAGGAGAGAAATCGGAGAATTTTTCTGGTGTATATTTCAAAAGATGGCAACAAAAGATGCTATTCTATCTCACAACCTTGAGTTTGTCAAGGTTCTTAAAGGAGGATCCTCCCACCGTTGCTGAAAACGAGACAGATACCAACATGAGGGCCGCTTTGGATTCATGGAACCAAAGTGATTTCTTGTGCAAGAACTACATCCTCAATGGACTTGACAATGCATTGTATAATTTGTACTGTCAAGTCAAGACTGCCAAGGAACTTTGGGATATGCTTGATAAGAAATATAGGGCGGAGGATGTGGGCTTGAAGAAGTTCATTGTTGGGAGATTTCTGGACTACAAGATGGCGGACTCAAAATCTGTGATGAGTCAAGTGCAAGAACTACAACTTCTCTTGCACGAGATTCATGCGGAAGGAATGAGTCTAAGCGAGTCCTTCCAAGTTGCTGCGTTGATCGAGAAACTCACTCCATTGTGGAAGGATTTCAAGATTATTTGAAGCACAAAAGAAAGGAGATGAGATTGGAGGATTTCATTGTGAGATTGAGGATAGAAGAGGACAACAAGAGCACCGAGGCCAAAGCAAGTAAAATGACGGCACAGGTGAATATTGTTGAATCGAGTTTCCAAGGGAAAAATAGGAAGTTTGAGAAGCAACCACAACAAGGCCAACAACCACCAAATAAGACGAAGTTCAAAGGCACTTGTTATAACTGCGGAAAACCAAATCACATGGCTAAAGATTGTAGGAAGCCAAAGAAGGGAAATCCTCAAGCCAATGTAGTTCAAGAAAGGTCGGTACCATTTGATTTTTCTCAACCCGATTTGTCTGCAGTTGTTTTAGAAGCAAACTTGGTGGAAAACCCAAACGAGTGGTGGGTTGATACTGGACCAACTCGACACATATGCTCAAACAAGGGGATGTTCTCCACATACACTCCATCGACCGGGAGAAAATTATACATGGGAAACTCCGCTACATCTGAGGTGGTGGTGAAACGACCTCGATTTTTTTTTATCATAAATCATAAATTCTAAATATTAAGCTAAATAAAATAATTTAACAATTTAAATCTCAAGTGCATAAAATAAAATCATAAATCATCGGCTAACCAAAATTCCTAAATAGACCTTCGAAAAGATCGGCTAACAATAAAAATAAAGCATAAAAATATCTCTAATAAAAATCATTAGCAATATCTTTAAATCATAAATCTATCTAGCTAGTGCGGAAACATAAAGGTCCTCGGGTGTGTAGTATTGCACTCGATCGACTCAATCGTCACCACCTCCAAATATCACCAAATCCTGCATCATAAAAACCTAGTGAGACTAAAGACTCAACACGTTTTAAACATAGATAACAAATAATACAAATACATCCACATACATTTAAAAATCATATTTTTATTTAAAATAATCTTTTGAACATAAATAAACCATTAAAAATTATTTGAGCATAAATAAATCATAAATAGTAAAAATCATTTTAAAATAACTTTAAACATAAATAAATCCTTTAAAAAAATCATTTAAAAATAGCTTTAATCATTATCATATATCATAAAATCATTAAAATCGTAAAGATTTCAATCATATATCATTTTGGGTGAAGTTTGATCCTTGAAAGTGACTAGCTTTTATCCTTTGGTCGACTGCAGTCTTAGCTCCACATGGCCCATGAGGGTATGCACTAGGCTCCACCGTGGAAATATGATTGTTGGGGTTCCCTCGGGGGCCTTTCCCCATAGACAGGTTTCCTCTGGGGCCTTTTCCCCTCACGTTATCCCCACAAAATCATATATCATATTTTTTGTCACAGTCAACTCACATTCTTCAAAATATTTTTCTTTTTCTTTAAAAATCATAAAATAAGACAGCTTTCCAAAAATAGTATTTTAAACACTATAAATTGCACAGCTTTACCATAAATCATAAAAATACATATTATCATCAAAATCATCATAATAAATCATAAAATATCATTTTACAAGCATTATGATCCTTCGGGGCGCTGCCAAGCGTTTTCGTATTTTCCTAAGTGTAAAAAGACCGTTTTGCCCCTGGACGTAAAAATTCTTGAATTAAACCAAACCTTAATATAAAATTCTCAAATTAAAAACTTAGACTTATAATAGTTATTTAAGCTTAAACCTAATTTTTCATGATTTTATAAAGCTTAAAACTAGGCGTTTCAATTAATTCGTTAATTAACGTTTTGTGCGGCGATTAAATCCCGGAAAAATTCCAAAACTCGTTATTTTGATCCCAAATTTTAAAATTAACCTTTCTAGGATTTATTCTACCCTTCCAAGTCATGAGTCACACCCGTGGACCCATGTATTCAATTTTAGTTCCTTAATTTTCGAAATTGACACAATAGTGAACCCACCGAGCCATCTCTCAATTTACTCGAGCCACGCCCGAGCCGCCTCGAGCCAAACCCGAGCCAACCCAACTAGGCACCCTACTGACCAAGCCCAGCCCAAATAACAAGCCCCTAAGTCGCTCAAACTCCCCTGGACAGAAGCACCAATTTCTGCATGTGTGTGGGGTGTGTTTCCTTGGGTGTTAGGACTCCTAACTAGTCTAGGACTCTCCCAAACGAGCCACCACCGAACCCACCTGTACCTAAACATCCCTGGACCACGACCAGCCCCTACCCAGACCATCCCAAAACCTGAACCCAAGAGGCGAAGCTTCTGAACCGTGACAACCAACTTACGCATAGAACTTGCTGTCTTGCTTCCTTCACGTTCTCTCGAGCCAGCGCCCAGCCCAGCCACTCCAGCCCCTGGCCCAGCCCTTGCCCATCACCCTAGGACCCTATAGGACCCTCCTGAATTGCCCCTGCCGTGCTGCCCTCTCTCCCGAATCACAGCAGCCGCGATCAACACATAGGGGAGAGTCCTAGTTCACTAGGACTCTTCCCTAGCCACTCCCACGCACCTAGCCGCCCTAGGACCCGACCCAGCCCTAGAGTACGACCCTTAGGACCCAACCCCCTGACCTGGTCGAGCCCCATGAACCCATGCATAGTGATCGTACCCTTGAACCTCACCTAGCACACAAACCTCAAAGAAAACTTACGGTTCTTACTTTCTGATTTTTAGCCAACGATTTCCAGCCTCTAATTTCTCAATTAATTATCATGTTTTGGCTATAATCATTCATATTTTATCATGCATTTGCAGCGTGTCCGTCGGAATCAAAAACGTTTTTCAAACAAACATAAAATCGTTGAAATTTTGAAAATATGCATCCCGCCATAAAATAATCGAACACCAACATTTTTTTCATGCATAAACAATTAAATCAAGCATATTATGATTTGTATTATGTTAAAAGTGTTTAGAAAACGTGCCTTTGCGTTTATAACGCTCGATTATTCGATCTTCGGCGAGGGTGTGACGTTGGACGACCGGACGACCGGACGACGAAGAACACAAGCTTTTCTTTCTTCCTAAATTTTGAAAATCTGAATGGTGTGTGCAAAGGTGTTTCTCGGCTTATTTGGAGGCTGAAATCTCAAGTTTTTAAAACCTAAAACACTTATTTATAATTTAATTAACATATTAATGGGCTTTGGTTTTGGGCTTGCATGATTAAGGGTAATTGGGCCTACTTAAATTAATTAAATTGGACCCAATAATACTTAATTAAATAAAACATAAAAGTTTATAAAATAAGTTTCCCAAAAATAATATTTTTGATATTTTAAAACTCTTTATTTGCCCAAACCCGGCTTTCCGGGAAAAATCGAGCTCGATTCGTAAAATAATTCGAATTCCACCATTTTTAGAAAATGTAAATCATTTTTAATCATATTAGGAAGCCTTGCCATTATTTAATGAAAAAATACATATTATTGTCTTAGTCGTCCCCGGTCTCCTTTTCCCTGCCTATTATCGAATTTCGTATAAAATCCTTATTTTCATGAAATCATGTCATATAATCATTTAATCATGCAATTTTACATTTAATCATATAGTAAACATCATGCTAGCATTTAAAAGCAATTAAATAAAACAATTAAGCAATTAAAATACTTTTGCATGCATGCGGTTTACGTGGACTGATTTTTCGGACGTTACAGGTGAGCACCGGAAATGTGATACTGAAGATGACATCGGGTTTGGAAGTAACCCTTATTGATGCACTTCATGTACCGAACATAAGAAATTATTGATGCACGTCATGTACCGGACATAAGAAAGAACCTCGTGTCGGGGTCTTTGTTGGTCAAACATGGGTTTAGACTAGTATTTGAGTAAAACAAGGTTGTATTAACAAAGAATGGTCATTTTATTGGAAAAGGATATCTCGATGAGAACCTTTTCAAGTTGAATGTAATGGCTATACGCCAAAGTGTTGTTGAAAGTAATAAAGACAAAAGTTTTATTTACTTACTTGAGTGTTCTCATTTATGGCATGTTCGTTTAGGACACGTAAATTTTAATACCTTGCAATGTTTAATGAAACTTGAATTATTGCCTAAACACAACGTCGATCCAACACACAAATGCGATATATGTGTTGAAGAAAAAATGACCAAAGCACCTTACCACTCGATTGAAAGATGTACAACTCCTCTAGAACTAATACACACCGATCTTGGTGATTTAAAGTTTGTACAAACTAGAGGAGGAAAAGATACTACGTGACATTCATTGATGATAATACAAGGTACTGTTACGTATATCTTTTGAGGTCAAAAGATGAAGCTCTTGAAGCATTCAAATGTTATAAGATCGAAGTTGAGAATCAACTAGGCAAACAAATAAAGAGGGTTCAAAGCGATAGAGGGGGCGAATACGGAGCACCGTTTGATGAATTCTGCACATCTGTGGGTATAATTCATGAAACGATTGCTCCTTATTCACCACAATCAAATGGCATTGCCGAAAAAAAGAATCGAACTCTGAAAAAATGATGAATGCTATGTTAACAAGTTCAGGACTACCCCAAAACTTGTGGGGAGAAGCAATACTATCGGATAATCACATCCTGAACAAGATACCCCACAAGAAAAATGACAAGTTACCTTATGAATTGTGGAAAGGTCACAAACCTTCCTACAAGTATCTCAAAGTGTGGGGGTGTCTAGCAAAGGTTGAAATACCAAAGCCTAAAAAAATTTGACCAAAGACGGTCGACTGCATATTTATCGGATATGCACATAATAGTAGTGCCTATAGGTTTATAGTGCACAAATCTGAAAATGTAGAAATGAATACGGGCATGACACTTGAGTCAAGAAATGCAGTATTTTTTGAAAATATATTTCCTTGTAAAGAGAGGAAAGAAAATAGTTCTAGCAAACGAAAACTTGAGATGGAGCATGAAGGTCAAGTACCTACACATGATCCAACTCTAAATGAAAATGCTATACCATTGGAAGGCTCTTCAAAATAGCAAGAGCCGAGAAGAAGCAAAAAAGCTAGAATCTCAAAGTCTTTTGGTCCAGACTTTCATACTTTTATGTTGGAGAAGGAACCAAAGAACATACAAGATGCTCTGGCTAACCCTGAAGCTCCTTATTGGAAAGAAGACATCAACTCAGAAATGAACTCTATTTTGCAAAACAATACTTTGGAACTAGTGGATCTTCCACTAGGTACCAAGCCATTGGGATGCAAATGAATATTGAAAAAGAAAATGAGAGTTGATGGAAGTATTGAAAAATACAAAGCCAGGCTTGTGGCCAAAGGCTATAGACAAAGCAAAGGTCATGATTTCTTCGACATGTATTCACCAGTTTCAAGAATAACATCCATTCGTGTGCTCATTGCTATTGCAGATTTGCATAACCTTGAGATACATCAAATGGATGTCAAAACGGCATTCTTAAATGGTGAACTTGAAGAAAAAATATATATGGAGCAACCTGAAGGCTTTATTGTTAAAGGACAAGAAATCAAAGTCTGTCGTTTAATTAAGTCACTATACGGACTTAAACAAGCGCCCAAGCAGTGACACGAAAAATTTGACAAAGTAGTATTGTCAAATGGATTTAAGATTAATGAGTATGACAAATGTGTTTACATTAAAGGCACTCGAGAATCTTACGTGATAGTATGTCTATATGTGGATTACATGCTAATAATGGGGAATAGCCAAGAGTTGATTGAGGGTACAAAGAATATGTTGACAAAACATTTTGATATGAGAGATATGGGTATTGCTGATGTAATTATAGGGATTAAAATCTTTAGAACTCCAGAAGCAATAGTCCTATCTCAGTCTCATTATGTAGAAACAGTGTTAAAGAAGTTTAACGCTTATGACTCTACCCCAGTAAAAACGCATTTATACGTAAATGTCCATTTGGCGAAGAATCGTGGAGAACCAGTTTCCCAACTGGAATACTCCAGAATTATTGGAAGCCTTATGTACATCACTAACTGTACTAGATCGGACATCGCTTGTGCGGTTAACAAGTTAAGTCGGTTTACAAGTAATCCTAGTGATGCACATTGGAAGGAGTTGACAAGGGTGCTTAGATATTTAAAGCACACCTCAGAATATGGACTAAATTATACAAGGTATCCTACAGTTCTTGAAGGATACTGTGATGCAAATTGGATTTCTGAAACCAATGACTCCAAATCCACCAGCGGCTATGTATTTAGCATTCGTGGAGGAGCTGTCTCTTGGAGGTCATCGAAACAAACTTGTATTGCAAGATCTACTATGGAATCGGAGTTCACAGCCCTTGATAAAGCTGCAGAAGAAGCTGAATGGCTTCGAAACTTTCTAGAGGACATTCCATGTGGGACAAGTCCAGTGCCAGCAATCTTGATACATTGCGACAGTTAGTCGGAAATTGCAAGGGCACAAAACAGTAGGTACAATGGCAAGTCTAGACATATTCGTCGAAGACATAATACTGTACGACAGTTGATCTCTAATGGAGTTATATCTGTTGATTATATTAAATCAAAAGATAACTTAGCGGATCCGCTTACAAAAACATTAGATAGAGATCAAATGTACTGTCTGTCAAGAGGAATGGGCTTAAAACCTACCAAATAAAGTTTTCATAGTGGCAACCCAACCTTGTAGATTGGAGATCCCAAGATCTTGGTTCAATGGGACAACTAAGTTATGAGAACTTGAGGAATCACTCCTCATTCATAAGACGATGAGTGAAGTTGCCTACAAAGGTAGTGAGGTTAAGTATTGTACTTTTAATGATTCCGTATCTTGCAAAAGCGGGGTAAGTAGAATACCCTTTTACAAGGAGATCACCTATGTACGTGTGAGGACGGGCCGCCTCAATGAAACACGTATGAAGCGAAGATGTGTTCCATGGCCAAAACTGGCACAATCGATAAAACAAAATGGAAATGGAAGGAAGGTTATCATGTGGGTACAGTTGTCTGGTTTTACATGAACCGCCAAGAAGTTCAAGACATCACGTTCACTTCGTGGCTTAGTAAATCCGATTGTATTCCACTAGGGCAGGTTCAAAGCCAAAAGCTACCTCTCCTGATGTGATAATTTATGTATATACTCTCTCTTATGCATCACGAGCATTCATGCATTAATTTCATTCATGTGGGGGATTGTTGGAAAATTTGATGCTTAATGAATGAAAATTAAGTAAGTAAATCAATATGTTTGATTGAAAAAATTCGAAACGAAGAACGAATATTAAGTTCGGTGGTTCTGAATTAAACTCGAAACAAGTTCATCAAATGTTGAACGAACTTAAAACGAGTAGTCGGAACATGTAAGGGACGAAAATCGGAGAAAAAAAAATTGCGCATGAACAGTAGCAGGCGCGCACCTGTGCGCGGATCTGCGCGCAGGTGCGCGCGGATGCCAGTGGCAGGCGCGCCCCCGTTCGCATTTTGCGCGCGGGTGCGCGCGCCTGCCGAGCGCTCTCGACAGGCGCTGCCGAGAGCTACTCGGCAGCGCGAGCAGACGTGCGCACAGACTCGTCCCTTCAGATTTTTCGAGTTTTTCTGACATTTTTTCATTCCTTTGGCATTGTTTGATGCTTGTGATCAGTTACAATGGCCAAGGGACATCCCTATGAATGAAAGATTGTGTCTTTTCACATGAAAAATATTAAATGTTTGATATTTTGAAAATCAAACATACATAACATATCATATGCTTATTGTCTTCTTCCTTCTTCAAAAAGAGAGAGTTTCTTCATTTATTTGTGAAAGAACTTGAATATTTGAGTGCTCATTATTCAAGAGTTGTAGTTGTATCTTGGGAGAAGATTGCCATAAACCTTTAGCACATTGTAAGGGACAAATTCTTCTTAAGAAGAAAGTGTTCAACACTTGCCTCTACAAAGCCATTCCTTTGTTTTCTTCTTGTTTATCCTCTCATATTTGAATACCACAAACAACAGTTCTTGCTAAGACTGAGACTATATGATTAAGTGAATCCGGCCTAGGTGGTCAGCTCCATCAATAGTGGCAAGACCTCGTTCATCCATAGCAGAGGCTTTACGCGGTTCTCAATTGCCACCTCGATACACAAGTTGACAATCTTGCTCCCAATTGCTATTGCTTGTGTTAATCTCAAACCCCGTCTTTATAAATTTCACAAGAGCAAAAATTTTCCGCAATCTTGGGAGGATTTAAAAGCAAGTAAACTTCTTGAATTTATCCAAAATAACCAACTCCTTCTCAAGAAGCTTATATTTGTAAACACGACAGCCTTGATAGCATATATAGAATAAGAAGACCACCGAGCATATCTATAAAGTACAAGTCACCGGAAAACGCAAATATGCAGCCAAATGCATCATTGTCAAAAAAAATTAAAATAATATGATAAGGACATCATACAAGATCATTATTTTAGAACATAAAACATCAAATAAAATCACCGATTACATATCATGAATGTGCCAATAACACTTATACGTGAATGTGCTACTAACATTACAAGGTAGGTGTGTAGGTGATAAACAAAGAAATTAATAGCCCATCGATATGAACAAAGAAAACAATCGAACTTTATAAAAAAAATTGGGATGACACACAAAAAATGATACAATCCTCAAAGAATACTATCAATCATTAGAAAAACAGAGCCTTTTTTTAATAAAATTTGTGTTAAATCAATGAATCATGTAGGTGTTGAATCTTGGTTTTCTACACGCCCAAACGCAGCGGAAGTTTTAAAATTTTATTTATTTTGACAATAAAAATATGTTTTGCTTTGGGCGTTCGTATAATTTTAACAAAAACATTCATAGGATGTTAGAAAATTATACATTTGTGAATTAATCACGTGGCTCCAACTAATCCGGTATAAACGGATTAGCTCTTGGTGAATCCCTACGAACTTTCTTCAAGAGAATAATTTCTTTTCTTCTAATTAGGTCCACGACTGGATTGTTTGATCATCTTCCAAATTGCACTAGAAATATTGGAAGATATTTAACGTAGGAGAAAATTATTTAGAGACGGCTCAAAAACTTTTCTCAAAAGGAGGTGGCCGATTTTTTTCTTCGGAGGAGGAGAGGTTCTCGAAAATTTGTGATCTTGGAGGCTATGTTTTTGACTTCTCAACCCCTTTTAAAAGTAACCCTTGACCTATTTATCATAGTATAATAATTGGGCCCTTTAATTAACGATAATGGGTTTTGATTAATTAATTGGATTAGTCCAACTAATCTAATCAATTAATCAAGGTCCGTTAATACTTTAATTATTTAATATGTTGGGCTTATACTCTTATAAGCCCATTAAACATATTATCCATCATATTTAATTTTCTAATCAAGAAGCTCTACTTTTGAGTTTAATAAATTAAATCATTATAAATTCAACATTTGAATTTATTATTTAAATTATAAATTCAACTAGTTGAATTTTCATCACCTCCAAAATTAAATATTTAATAAACCCAACATTCAAGTTTAATAAATTAAATTCTCAAATTTTATAAATTCAACTCCTTGAATTTATTCTCTCAAAATTTAATTATCATAAATTCAACTATTTGAATTTACTATATAATATAAATTCAACTTCTTGAATTTATTCTCTCAACGGGAACAAACGATCTAGTGCTTGTTTGACCCTCAATGATTCATGGATACAACTAGCCGTAGGTTCACAACTCTTTGTGATTCAAGACATAATCTTTTATTCGGGCTTACTCTAGTTAGCCCCATTCTTTTCGTCAACACCTTGATCAAGAATGTCAGAACTCATTTCTGATTGCACCCATCGGATCATTGTAAGAGCTTCTAGTAGCATCGCCCCATGATCCCCTAGGTATCACCGATAGTGCCTGCAAGAACCAGTCGATTATGATTAACGTACAATATGGTCCATTCCTCTCATATATCTCGATCGAATTTGCAACCATTGGTTCATCGAGGGTTGCATATTAATTCGATCATAATGTGATAACTATAATAGTGGCATCGCGTGTACTATTGGATAACTCTTTCTCTAATGTACATCAAATACTCTGACCAGAGATTCTATGCACTATTATTTCATAAGATAACATATGATATCCACACCCGCAGGTGAGCGGCGAATCCCCGACTACAATGCACTGGCTCATATGTGTCCTAAATATACCCAACCTTGCCACCTGATGACTCTCCTGGAGCCAGTAAACGAGTCAAAGCACAACCCTAGCATATAGAGCCTCAGTGTTGTCCCAAGTCGTAAGGACTAATGAAGTACAATCATAACCATTGACTTATCCTCTCGATGAATGATAACCACTTGGAAAGTCCGAGGGAGGGTTGTTCGGTATAATCATCATATGACTACCCATCTGCATGTTTGGACATCTCTATGCCCTTACCAAGAAATGCAGTACACAACATCACAGATGCTAGTCTCGAACTCAAGCGACCTTTATCCATGTTTTAGGCGGCTGAATCGACTAGGAACAAATTTAGATCATACAGTGTTCACAAACGAGTTTCAACATCGAATTACGATTCATTTGTATTAAAGTATAATCAAGGTCTTTATCTATGCTTGATAGCATGGGTATACAGATAAAGAAATAACAAACCATGAAATAATGAATTATATTAAAATAAAGATTGTTCTTTACAACTGAGTCGATAAAATCACTAGTCAACAGTTGACTTTCAGGGTATCTACTCTAACAATCTCCCACTTTCCCTAGAGCCAACTACCCATAAAATTTAATCACATTGCTTCACGATGCTTCTCAAACAATGGTCTTGGTAAGGGCTTTGTAAGTGGATCAGCAACATTATCTGCATAGGGGATTCTTTCGACTAATATGTCTCCCCTTCCCACAATCTCCCGGATGATATGGAATTTTCTCAGTATATGTTTGGATCGCTGATGAGACCTTGGTTCCTTTGCTTGCGCAATGGCACCAGTGTTGTCGCAGTACACCGGGACTGGATCAACTCCATTAGGAATAACGCCCAACTCTTGGACAAAAATCCTCATCCAAACTTCCTCTTTGGCTGCAGCAGATCCAGCAATGTACTCAGCTTCAGTGGTGGAATCCGCAACGGTGTCTTGTTCGGAACTTTTCCAAGATACAGCAGCACCATTAAGCATGAATACAAAACCAGATGTCGATTTCGAATCATCTACATCACATTGGAAGCTAGAATCAGTGTAGCATTCCAATTTTAAATCTCCACTCCCATAGATCATGAACAAGTTCTTAGTCCTTCTCAAGTATTTAGGAATGTCTTTCATGGCCTTCCAATGCATTGGACCAGGGTTCTCCTGATATCTGCTTAAACACTCAAAGCATAAGCAACATCAGGACATGTCGATATCATACCATACATGATACTACCAATGACTGACGCATATGGAATTCGTGTCATCATCTCTATCTCTTTATTAGTTTTGGGACACATTGCCTTAGATAGAGTAACACCATGACACATTGGTAAGTATCCTCTCTTGGACTCTTCCATAGAGAATCGTTTTATAATGGTATCGATATATGTGGCTTGGGTGAGCCCCAACATCTTTTTGGATCTATCTCTATAGATTTGTATTCCTAATATATAGGATGCTTCACCCATATCCTTCATGGAGAATTTACTGGCCAACCATACTTTAGTTGATTGCAATAATCCTACATCATTCCCAATGAGCATGATATCATCAACATAAAGTATTAGGGATGTCACTACACTCCCACTAACTTTCTTGTACACACACGGTTCCTCAGGATTTTTAACAAAACCAAACTCTTTGATAGTGATATCAAATTTGAGGTTCCAACTCATTGATGTCTGCTTGAGAACATATATTGATATCTGAAGTTTGCATACCTTATGCTCACTTCCCACTGATGTGTATCCCTCAGGTTGAGATATATAAATTTCTTCTTTGATGTCTCCATTGAGGAATTCTGTCTTTACATCCATTTGCCATCTCATAGTCATACCATGCTGCTATGGCGAGTAGTATTATAATTGGACTTAAACATAGCAACTGGTGAAAAAGTTTCCTCATAGTCAATTCCTTGCCTTTGAGTATAACCTTTTGCAACCAGTCTTGCTTTGAAGGTCACTAGCTTCCCATCCGCCCCAAGCTTTTTTTGTAGATCCATTTGCATCCTATGGGAATGATTCCCTCAGGTAGATCCACTAATGTCCAGACTTGGTTTGAATACATAGAGTCAATTTCTGACTGCATGGCTTCAAGCCATTTGGTTGAATCAGTATCAGATATTGCTTATTTGAAATTCATTGGATCACATCCAACACAAGACTCATCATGGCCTTGTTCATGAAGAAGCGTATATGAGTATATCTTGCAGGTGGTTTAATAACCCTATCAGACCTTCTAGAAGCTGGTACTTTGACTACTGGTTCTTGGGAAATGGGTTCAACTTCTATAGTTGAGGGAGTATCTTGATTTCTTCAACTTCTATCATCCTGCCTTTTCTATCTAATAGAAATTCCCTTTCCAAAAAGGTGGCATTTCTTGAAACAAACACTTTTGCTTCATTGGGATGATAGAAATAATATCCAACAGAATTATTTGGATATCCTACGAAGTAGCACAAAGTGGATCTACTATCCAATTTGTCTCCACTGTCTGCTTCACGTAAGCAGGACGTCCCCATATTCTCATGTAAGAATATTTGGGATATTTTCCCATCCATATCTCATATGGTGTTTTATCCACTGCTTTAGTATGGACATTATTCCACAACATTGCCGCAGTTTCAAGCGCAAAACCCCAAAACGATATAGGCAATTCAGTGAATCTCATCATAGATCGAACCATGTCCATCAAGGTTCGATTTCGACGTTCAGAGACACCATTCAATTGTGGTGTTGCTAGTGGAGTCCACTGTGAGAGAATCTCATTCTCTTTTAGATAACCCAAAAATTCAGCACTTACGTATTCTCCACCTCGATCAGATCGAAGTGTCTTGATACTTCTTTCTAGCTGATTTTCTACTTCAGATCTGAATTCTTTGAACTTTTCAAATGATTCAGATTTGTGTTTCATCAAATAAACTGTACCCATACCTCGAATGGTCATCAGTAAAGGTAATGAAGTAGGAATGCCCAAATTTTGTGCTAACACTTAGCGGGCCACAAACTTCCGTGTGGATCAAATCCAGTAGACCATGCGCACGTTCCACGTTTCCATTGAATGGAGTTTTAGTCATTTTTGCTTTTGGACAAGATTCACAAGTTGGTAGAGAATTTATGTCTGGCAAGTCAAACATGGCTTCTCCCACTAGCTTGTGCATCCTTCTTTGGGAAATATGACCTAGTCTAGCGTGCCATATTTGTGCGGATTTGGATCTTCTATTTTTCTTTTGTTCATTGTTTTTTTTGTATGCGTTTGGACATTGTTTAACGGAATATCTTTTAATTTTAAGTTATAGAGATCGTTTGTTAATCCTCCAATTCCAATCAAACATTCATTCTTGTATAAATTGCAAACACTTTTAGCAAAAACACAAAAATAACCATCCCTATCAAGTATAGAAATAGAAATAATATTTTTAACCAATTCCAAAACAAATAAAACGTCTCTAAAAAACAACTTAATATTAGTGTCCAAAATTAAAGTAACGTCTCCAATTGCAGTGACAACAACTGTTGCTCCATTTCCTAGTCTTAGAAAGGTCTCACCATCTCTAAGCCTCTTGCTTCTTCCCATCATCTGCAAATCATTGCATAGATGAGAACCACATCCGGTATCCAATACCCAAGAAGAGGAATTAATATAAACATTAACTTTAATATAAAACATATCATGGCCAGAACGCTTCTGGGCTAGATACTCCTCGCAATTACGCCTCCAATGTCCAGGCTTGTTGCAGTGGAAACAGACTTGTTCTGATTTGTCAGGCTTTGTGGGCCCCGGTTTAGGTTTCTTGTATGGCTTCTTGTTGGGCTTGTTCTTCTTTGGAGGGGCAGAACGCTTCTTGCCTTTATTTGGGGCTCCCTTTTTCGTACCATACAAAGAACCCACTAGAAGAACATGCTTTTTCTTTTTGATTGTGGCCTCATAAGTAGTAACCATATTAACCAACTCTTCAAGGGTGGCCTCAAGCTTGTTCATATTGAAATTAACCACAAATCCATCGAACGAGGGGGGTAGTGACAGCAGGAGAATATCAGTCGCAAGCTCACCAGGTATAACCACGTCGAGCCCCACCAATTTCTCAATGAGCCCAATCATCCTAACACCATGCTCATGGACAGAAGTCACATCTCGCAGACGTGTAGTCATTAGTTCTTTCACAGTAGCATGTCTCTCTGAGCGAGTCTGTACTCCATACAACTCTTTCAGATGAAGGTGAATGTCAGCAGCATTCACAGCCTCCTCGAATCGCCTCTACAGTTCATTCGACATAGAAACCAACATATAGCTTTTAGCTTGGAGATCATGGTCCCACCATTTCTCAAGATTAGCTAGTTCAGTCTCACTGATGACCGAAGCTTCTTCCTTCGGTGGCTTCTTATCAAGTACATACAGAATCTTTTCTTAGCTCAGAACAATTTTTAAATTTCGAAACTAGTCAATTATAATTTCTAAAAGGTGGAATCCAATTGCATCCCTATGCTACCTCCGCGTGTTTTGCCTTACGTTTAATAAGGACCCAATAGTATGACGCCGTTTATTTTCACGTGTGTGGCGTCCCAAACCTCGCCACGTAATCATACAACATGTGACGTCATATGCATAAAAAAAATTCTTTTCGACGACGTAATAATATAATGCATATACGACAAAATAGTGCAATCACCACACTATCTACGTCAATGCACCAGAAACAGTATAATAAATACACACATACAACTCAAGTAAGACAATAAACTATATTGTCTCTATCTACTATCAACGACAGGACTGTTTGACTAGACACACCTAGTCCTTCACCACTATCATGTCTCACGCATAGTCCTGTAACCTGCCCAACAGAAACAACCCTAAAAGAGTGAGCATATACAACAATCATCATCGTAATACATAACAGTTATATTAACAACATAAAATATAACTGAAATCATAATAGAAATACCCCCTTTGACGTTTCTGGACAATCAACCAACAACAACCTCAACAACATCACAATGAAACAACATTGACGATACGTCGCACCCCAACACCGGCGACAGCAATAACGTCGAACGAACAACAACATCGACGATACGTCGCACCCCAACACCGGCGACAGCAATATCGTCGAACGAATAACAACATCAACGATACGTCGCACCCCAAAACCGGCGACAGCAATATCGTTGAACGAACAACGTCAACGAGACGTCTCCCAACAATGATAGTCAACAATATCAACAATAATAAACAACAACAAATATAATATCAATTTCACCCAAATCCGGCGATTTATCATCGTTCAACGCAATAGTATTCATCAATACTAAACAATAACAACATATGCTCGTACGTCAACACGTACCTGATAATCGAGTATATATATAATTTGGCTATTTCTTCGATCTCGAGGCTTGTGATGTATCTAAATAATTAAACAATAATTATCAGATCATTGTCATCGTATCAACACAATCATAATAGCCTCAATATAAAACATCAAATAGCCCAACAACAATTAATTCAACAAACTATAAAACTCGATTATAAATTCTTATCGTTCAACAATTTAACATTCTGGTGTATTTAATTCACAATACTAACATCAAATACACCCTAATAAATTAACTTCAAATAATAGGCTATTTTACAACATCCGTCAAATTACGAAAACTTTATATCAACGTGTAGCCTATACTTCGTAGACTCCAAATATATGATCAGAATTAATAGCAACTGACAAACAACTCTCCAATCTCAATCCAACGATTAAAAATCCCTAATTATAATAAATTAGGAATAATTCAAAATAACATCACTATAATCTTCTCTACTTCGTTAAAATCATATATTATTCAACAATCTTCAATTTCTGTATAATTTAACAATTTATCGGATTTATTTCAGAAATCGACAAATTTCAAACATCACAAAAAATATAAAATTTATACTTCAAATCGAAGACCTCGTGTTAACGATTTCAAAAATGAAGTCGGTTCTTCGATTGGATAAACCAAAAAGTCGCACGATCAAAAAGAAAATCTGAAAACTCTTTCTCTCTCACCTCTCCGTTTCCTCTCTGTTAACTCTACTGTGCAAAGTGAATGAAACTCACGTGAACGTGAGTTTCAAATTTATCTCATTTTTTTAATTTTATTATTATTATTATTATTATTATTATATTATATTATATTAATTATAATATAATATAATATAATATATTTAACATTTTTAATATCGGTATATACCTTTGGACCAGTCAAACAATCAAATTTGTCAAAACTCAAAACATGAAACTTCTATATCTTTGAGTTTTCTACGTCATATCCAAATTTCAAATCATTTGGACTTCATATTATCAAGATATCGCATATTTCTATAGTTAAAAATCAATAATTATTTAGTAATCTCACATTACTAAATCCATAACTTGTGATATTTACTTCAGACATTACATTACTACCCCCTTAAATGAATTTCGACCCCGAAATTAATAAACAACAGTAATAAAATGCATAAATAACAGATACGTCATACCATCAGAATAAGTAGGGGTAGAGCTCTCTCATATGCTGCTCTGTCTCCCAAGTGGCCTCTTCGACACCTCTATGTTCCCACTGAACCTTCACCATCGGTATAAGCTTACTACGAAGCTTCCGTTCAGATCGATCCAAAATACAAACTGGTCTCTCAACATAAGACACATCAGGATCTAACTGAACCTCAAAAATATCCAACACATGTGAAGGGTCTGGCTCATACTTCCGCAACATCGACACATGAAAGACATCATGAATACCAGATAAAGATGGAGGTAGAGCCAATCGATAAGCCAAAGTGCCTATCCGATGTAATATCTCATACGGGCCAACATACCTCGGTGCCAAATTTCCTTTCATACCAAATCGCACTGTGCCACGAAAAGGAGAAACTTTCAAAAATACTCGATCGCCCTGCTGAAATTCTAATGGTCTTCGTCTTTTATTTGCATAGGCGGCCTGTCTATCTTGAGCTGCTTTCAATCGCTGCTCTATCAACTTTACTTTCTGTTCCATCTCATGAATCATATCAGGACCCGTGACTGCAACTCGATCCACATTATCCCAGTATAAAGGAAATCTACAACGCCTCCCATACAATGCCTCAAATGGAGCCATCTGAATACTACTCTGATAACTATTGTTATACGCAAACTCCACCAATGGAATAGATGACTGCCAAGCAGATTTAAAATACATAACATAAGCACGCAACATATCCTCCAGCGTCTGAATAATACGCTCAGTCTGACCATCCGTCTGGGGATGATAAGCTGTACTCAATCTAAACTCTGTCCCCATCGCAGTCTGCAATCCTTCCCAAAAATGAGAAGTAAACCGAGGATCTCTATCAGAAATATTAGACACTGGAATCCCATGCAACCGTACGATCTCTCGTATATACAACTGTGCCATCGTCAAGTACGTACTACTCATGTTATAGGGTATAAAATGTGCAACTTTCGTCAATCGATCAACAATCACCCAAATAGCATCAATAGTTCCAGTACTTCTTGGCAAATGAGTAACAAAATCCATCGATATGTGCTCCCATTTCCAAGTCGGTACTTCTAAACTCCTCAATTCACCTCCTGGCCTTCTCCTCTCAGCTTTGATCTGTTGACAATTGAGACATCGACGTACAAAATCAATCACATCACGTTTCATTCCCTTCCACCAAAACTGAGAACGTAGATCCTTATACATCTTCTTGCCACCAGGGTGGATAGAATATCGACTACAATGTGCACGCCGCAACAGGCCCGGGCGCAACTCAGATATATCAGGAACTACCCATCTATCATTCATCCTCAAACTGCCATCATCAGCGACTCTAAAACGAGTATCTTGTTTCTGAGAAACTAACTCCTTCCATTGCTGAACTCTCTCGTCTGTCATCTGTGCATCACGAATACAACCATATATATTAGGTTCAGCTAATAAGGTAGATACCTGGATAGGAGTCGTCGAGATATCAAAATCATATCCCAATGAACAACAAGAAATCATCATAGCTGATAAACGACTCACATCCTCTGCAGTACAACTCACTTTACGGCTCAATGTATCAGCTGTAAGATTGGCTCGACCAGGATGATATTCAATCTTCTAATCATAATCCTTCAGCAAATCTAGCCATCGTCTCTGTCTCATATTTAACTCTGTCTATGTAAATAGAAATCTCAAGCTCTTATTATCAGTATAAATCGTAAACGAGGTACCATATAAATAGTGTCGCCATATCTTCCAGGCAAAGATAATGGCTGCCAACTCCAAGTCATGCACGGGGTACCTTGTTTCGTGTGGTTTCAGCTGTCTCGAGGCATATGCCACAACATGTCGATCCTGCATCAAAACACATCCCAAACCATGTAATGATGCATCAGTATAAACAACAAACCTCTCGTTTTCTGTAGGGATTGATAACACCGGTGTAGTCGTCAGTCGGTGCTTCAATTCCTGAAAACTCCTCTCACATGCTTCAGACCACTGAAATCGCACACCTTTCTGAGTCAACTGTGTCAAAGGTCTGGCAATCTTTGAAAATCCCTCGATAAATCGACGATAATAACCTGCTAAACCCAAGAAACTACGGATCTCTGGTACAGATGTAGGTGCAGACCACTGTAACACTGCTTCGACCTTCTTTGGATCAACAGAAATCTCATCTCTCGATATAACATGACCCAAGAAGACCACTCGATCCAACCAAAACTCACACTTACTGAGTTTGGCATACAACTGTCTATCTCTCAACACCTGTAACACTGAACGCAAGTGCTCTGCATGCTCAGCCTCACTCCTGGAATATATCAATATATCATCAATGAACACAATAACAAACCGGTCGAGATAAGGCTGAAATACCCTATTCATCAAACTCATGAACATAGCTGGAGCATTCGTCGACCCAAACGGCATAACTTAAAACTCATAATGCCCATATCTGGTCCTGAATGCTGTCTTCTGAATATCCTCCTCTCTAACTCGTATCTGATGATATCCTGACCTCAAATCAATCTTCGAATATACTGAGATTCCCTGTAACTGATCAAACAAATCATCAATACGAGGGAGGGGATATTTATTCTTAATCGTTACCTTATTCAGCTGTCGATAGTCAATACAAAGTCGCATCGTTCCATCTTTATTTTTCACAAATAAGACTGGTGCACCCTAAGGTGATACACTAAGGCGAATGTATCCCTTGTCCAGCAAGTCCTGCAACTGGGCTTTCAACTCTCTCAACTCTGCTGATGCCATTCTGTAAGGAGCACGAGAAATAAGGGAAGTACCTGGCATCAACTCAATCCCAAACTCCACCTCACGAGCTGGTGAGAAGCCTGGAATCTCATCAGGAAATACATCGGCAAACTCAGCAACTATAGGTATGCCCTCTATTCCCACCTCCTTCTTCTTCTCTGTCACATCTATAGTATAAATAAGATAACCCTCATGCCCATGCTCCAATAACCGAGACATCCGGATGGCAGATACCAACGGAACACGGGGACAAGAACCCTTCCCATAAAATATCCAACGCTCTTTCTCATCTGTATAAAATATACTACCCGCTGATAACAATCAACAGTCGCACAATATCTCCTCAGCACATTAATTCCCACAATACAATCAAAATCAGTCATATCTAGAATAATCATATCAGATCTCAGCTCATAGCCCTCATAAGAAATAATACCATCTGATATCATCGATACAACTGATATATCAACTCCAGAAGGTGTCGAAACAGAAATATGCATAGACAATGGAGACGAGAGCATATGATGCTCAACCACAAACCTCTTCGATATAAATGTATGCGAGGCACCAGTATCAATAAGAATATAAGCAGGATAAGAACATAAATAACACTTACCCACTATCATCTCCTCTCGTGCCTCCTCTGCCTGCTCTCGTGTCAAAGAATACACATGTGCCTGAGACGGACCAGCTCCCTGCATACGTGGCTGTCCTCCAAAAGGTCGTGGTATAAACTGCTGAGGCTGTCGTCCTCCTCTCTCTGAGGATCTACCTCTAGCACTCCTAGGCTCTCGCTGTCCCTCACGACTAGGACATTGTCTCGCCAAATGACCAACACCGCCACACTCAAAACAGGTGATCTCGGTCTGCGTACACTCTCTGATCAGATGAGGTCCCCCACAACGAAAACATCTCACTGCTCTGGACTCCCCTCTTGGCCCCTGAACAGACTGAGAACTGCCCCCACGACTCTCAACACGTCGTGAATCAAATCGGCGCTTCCTAGATGAGGATGAAGAAGATGAACCCTTCTGATATTTAAAAGACTGTCCTTGTGGTCGCAATGACTCCCTAGTCGGCTCTGATAATCGTCCCTGAGCCCCATACTCCTGCATCACCAACTCAGCCATCTCAGCCCTCGTCACTGCATCCTCAAATGATATCGGGTTATTTGATTGCACACGATCAAATAACTCTAACTTCAACCCTTTCAAGAAGTGCCTCATCTTAGCATGAACATTTGTAGCAATATGTGGTACATATTTCAGCAATGCAGAATACCGAGACTCATACTCAGCAACAGACATACTACCCTGTCTCAAATCCTCGAATTCTTTCTCTTTCTTCTGTTTGGCTGCTATAGAAAAATATTTATCAAGAAAACGAGATCGAAACACATCCCAATCAACAGTACGGCCCTGAGCTCTCAATCCGGCATCAGTCGTCTGCCACCACAACAGTACATTCCTCGAAAGCTGAAATGTAGCAAATCGTAACCAAGCAGACCTAGCACACGGAGCGGTCACAAATATCTGCTCTATCCTCTCAATCCACTCCTCTGCTCGCTCACCAGTCTCAGAACTATCAACTCTCGGCGGAAAATAACTGCTGAACTGTGCCAAAGTCAACTCACCAGGTAATAAAGGCTGATCTGCAGGTGCATGTCCCATAGGAGGAGGTGGCAATGGATTCATCTGACCAAACCCACTGTCAACCTCTTCCGTTTCCTCGTGTGGATGTACCTGTTCTCTAGCTGCCATCACTGGAAATCAAATTGTTAATAATAACATTTAACAATTACAATCCAGTAATCATCATCACACTTTTCGCACGAAAGCACACGCAACTAAAGAACAATCAATCATATCAAGACCAACTCAAATGCACAGACACACGCAAATAATATCGTCATCCAACTCCCTCATCACAAACCCAACTCCTAACCATCCCAGATATCTAACATATGCTCTGATACCACCAAATGTGGCGCCCCAAACCTCGCCACGTAATCATACAACATGTGATGTCATATGCATAAAAAAAAAATTCTTTTCGACGACGTAATAATATAATTCATATACGACAAAATAGTGCAATCACCACACTATCTACGTCAATGCAGCAGAAACAGTATAATAAATACACACATACAACTCAAGTAAGACAATAAACTATACTGTCTCTATCTACTATCAACTACAGGACTGTTTGACTAGACACATCTAGTCCTTCACCACTATCCTGTCTCACGCATAGTCCTGTAATCTGCCCAACAGAAACAACCCTCAAAGAGTGAGCATATACAACAATCATCATCGTAATACATAACAGTTATATTAACAACATAAAATATAACTGAAATCATAATAGAAATACCTCCTTTGCCGTTTCTGGACAATCAGCCAACAAAAACATCAACAACATCACAATGCAACAACATCGACGATACGTCGCACCCCAACACCGACGACAACAATATAGTCGAACGAACAACAACATAGACGATACGTCGCACCCCAACACCGACGACAGCATTATCGTCGAACGAATAACAACATCAACGATACGTCGCACCCCAACACCGGCGACAGCAATATCGTTGAACGAACAACATCAACGTGACAACATCAACGAGACGTCTCCCAACAACGATAGTCAACAATATCAACAATAATAAACAACAACAAATATAATATCAAATCACCCAAATCCGGCGATTTATCATCGTTCAACGCAATAGTATTCATCAATACTAAACAATAACAACATATGCTCGTACGTCAACACGTACCTGATAATCGAGTATATATATAATTTGGCTATTTCTTTGATCCCGAGGCTTGTGATGTATCTAAATAATTCAACAATAATTATCAGATCGTTGTCATCGTATCAACACAATCATAATAGCCTCAATATAAAACATCAAATAGCCAAACAACAATTAATTCAACAAACTATAAAACTCGATTATAAATTCTTATCGTTCAACAATTTAATATTCTGGTGTATTTAATTCACAATACTAACATCAAATACACCCTAATAAATTAACTTCAAATAATAGGCTATTTTACAACATCCGTCAAATTAAGAAAACTTTATATCAACGTGTAGCCTATACTTCATAGGCTCCAAATATATAATCAGAATTAATAGCAACTGACAAACAACTCTCCAATCTCAATCCAACGATTAAAAATCCCTAATTATAATAAATTAGGAATAATTCAAAATAACATCACTATAATCTTCTCTACTTCGTTAAAATCATACACTATTCAACAATCTTCAATTTCTGTATGATTTAACAATTTATCGGATTTATTTCAGAAATCGACAAATTTCAAACATCACCAAACTATAAAATTTATACCTCAAATCGAAGACCTCGTGTCAACGATTTCAGAAATGAAGTCGGTTCGTCGATTGGATAAACCAATAAGTCGCACGATCAAAAATAAAATCTGCAAACTCTTTCTCTCACCTCTCCGTTTCCTCTCTGTTAACTCTTCAGTGCAAAGTGAATGAAACTCACGTGAACGTGAGTTTCAAATTTATCTCATTTTTTTTATAATTTTTTTATTATTATATTATATTATATTAATAAATATAATGTAATATATTTAACATTTTTAATATCGGTATATACCTTTGGACCAGTCAAACAATCAAATTTGTCAAAACTCAAAACATGAAACTTCTATATCTTTGAGTTTTCTACGTCATATCCAAATTTTAAATCATTTGGACTTCATATGGTCAAGATATCGCATATTTCTATCGTTAAAAATCATTAATTATTTAGTAATCTCACATTACTAAATCCATAACTTGTGATATTTACTTCAGGCATTACGACGTGTCAAACCAACCCATCAATATTGAATTGTAGTAGACGGTCGTCATGAGTTCCCCAAATAATATGAGCCGAAGTGTAACGAACCGTATTCTACACTATTTAAAATTTGCGGAAAAATTAAAAATTTTCTTAAATAAAAACATTCATACGGTCGTCACTCAACATTCATAAAAATAAATCTCACAATCAACCGTCACCAATAAAATTTTGCTAAAAGAAACTGTCTCAAAACGTCTCACGTTCAAATCAAAACATCAGAGTATTTTAAAAATTTGCTTAAACATAAACTTGCGGTCCTCGGGTTTAGCCTGCCACTCAGCCCAAGCCTGCCCCTTGGTCATCACCTCCTGCCTCCTCAACATAGTCACCTGCATCGATCAAGTCTAGTAAGTCTAAAGACTCAACACGTATAAACTGGAATAACGAGTACTACATAATAAGATCGCATGCAACTTTAAAATAAGACATACATAATTTGAAACTTGAACTTACGCATTAAAACTTGGAAATACGTACATACATACTTCGACGTGCCATAACTTAAACTTTCATAAACATACTGCATACGTAAACATACATAAATTCATCATTTTGCGTAGATGATGTTTCAAAGCAAGTGACCCGTAACATAAATGAGCCTGATCAGACTGTACCACAGTACTGGGCTGACAGGGACGTATCCACTGCCGCATACATAAGATCCCTGTTCATAATTTAACAGGCCAGTTGATCCACGTTCATAATTTAACGCTTCACAACCACGATCTAACCCGTTCATAATTTAACGGGCGGATTGGTCCCCGTTCATAATTTAACGCTTTCCAATCCTAACATAATTTGGTCACAAGACATTTAGCATACCTCGAAAACTTAAAATATTTTATTGCACGTCCTACATACTTACTTGGCGTTGAGGGATTCGTTGGACTTCGATCGGGGCCGTTGCTGCAACATACTAACATAAACTTGTATGCTCAACTCACATAACTTAACGTAGAAATCATACTTACTCTCGAGTTCGATCATTTCTTAGGACGTTCTAAAATTTCCCATGACTCGATCATGAAAACATCATATTAAACCTTAACTTAAAACCTCAACCCAATTCCTAAGTGAATGAAAGAATGTATCCCAAAAATAGGAGGACACGGACCCCATGTCTGGGTCCTGGCTTGGGTCCGTGTAGACACTGTATGGGGTGTGTGTAGAAAAGCAAGGGCACGGACCCCGTCTAAAGGTCCGGATCAGGGTCCGTGTAGATACTGTAAAAGGAGTACTCGGAAAGGGGAGAGGCACGGACCCCGTGCTTGGGTCCGTGTGAGGGTCCGTGTACACTCGGGTCCTAGACATTGCTGAGGGAACAAAGGCACGGACCCCGTGCGGGGGTCCGGGTAAGGGTCCGTGTGCCTACGTATTTCTGAACCTGCGAGGAAAAACTTACACAATACTTAGTCTCCTAATTAACACATAATGGCACAAGATTCCACAACTCGAGACTATCCTAGGACACCATAGCAGTGAACTAAACTCGTGTAATTGCCCCAACGTGACGACGTTCACCCTACAACTCATACGAACCAAAATGCGGTCTTTGACATCAACTTGATTCCTACGACATTTGATTCAACTAGATGCCCAATGATCCGAAGCGAACCATTAGTGATCGCCCCAACAACATAAGCAAGTACCTACACGCAGCAACAATCACCGGTCGAGCCCCCAACGAAGCCTGCAACATGAAACTTCAAGAAACGTATCAATAACATAATTTTCTGAAAATTTCAGTTTGCGCAGTCGCACGGAAAATATCATAACTCACTCATTTTTCATCCAAAAATTTCGAATCATATATCAAATCGAAGGTATCGAAAAGTTACACGTTTTTGCTGTTGAAAGTTTTCCCAAAATATGAACAGAAAAATTGCAGTTTTGACATGAACAGTAAAAACGAGTTTTAGATCTAAAAATTTTCCTTCGCAATTGATCCGATTCATGATCCGCTCAATCTACTATCACGATACATAACTTTTACGCATAAAAAAAAATCAACGCAACGCATAATATGACTTGATCGACACAGCAAGAACAGAATATACGTGCCTTTTGACGTTTAAAAGTACCGTAACGACGACACCGACGCGGGAAAGAAGCGAGGTTGACCCGGGATGACTTGCGGCTCGACTTTCTTGCAATAAAACCCACCGAAAATGACTGGAAAAATCGATGGAAGGGGGCGGCTGCTTTCTAATGGAGAACCCTAGGTTTTTCTTCAAAAAGATTTGAAATAAAAATGTGTGTGTATGTGCTTTCACGTTTCTAGTGTGTGTGGAGTGTGTGTGTGCGTGTGTTTTGTGTTTAATTAGGAGATAATTTAGCTTAATTGATAATTAGCACTAATTAAAAAAAATACTAACACTCTCTTACTCTAATACCACCTCTAATAAAATTTAAAAAGGCACATGGTCTAGACTTTAAAAGTTTTCCATTCCCCAAAATTCACCTAATAATTAAATTTGGACTTTAAAATTCTAAAAACATAATAATTAGTAAAAAAAAATACCCCCATCCATAACTTAAAATAAAATACCACATTTTTAAATTGCCGAAAATCGTCACCGGGTCTTTTCCTCAATCCCGCCTCGAATAATCGCCTGAAACATAAACTCGAAAAACATTTTAACGTGCATCAACATAGACATGAATAATTTAAAATAATGAGCTTTCATAAATTATGAATGGATAAAACTCATTTAAACTAATTAAATGATTTAATAATTAAATGAATGCATGGGTTATACGTGTACTGAATTTGGGCACTACAGTTCCTCCCCCACTAAAAAAAAACTTCGTCCTCGAAATTAAGTCTTACCGAACAACTCCGGGTAGCGAAGTCTCATGTCGGCCTCTGATTCCCAAGTGGCTTCTTCCACCGATTGATTCAGCCATTGAACTTTGACCAACTTAGTCGTCTTGTTCCGAAGTTTGCGCTCCTGTCTGTCTAGGATTTGGACTGGTTTCTCCTCGTAAGACAGGTCTGGAGTCAACTGCAGCGGCTCAAAACTTAGAACATAAGAAGGATTAGCCAAATATTTTCTCAGCATCGAGACATGGAACACATTGTGCACCCCGGCCAGATTCGGCGGAAGGGCTACACGATACGCTAGCGTCCCAACTCTGTCCAAGATCTCAAACGGTCCAATAAACCTCGGACTCAACTTGCCTCTCTTTCCAAATCTCATAACACCCTTCATAGGTGCTATCTTGATAAAAACGTGATCTCCTACGGCAAACTCGAGATCTCTCCTCCTTTTATCTGCATAGCTCTTCTGACGGCTCTGGGCGGTCTTCATTCTGTCACGAATCTTGACCACCACGTCTGCAGTCTGCTGAACTATTTCTGGGCCAAGTTCTGTCCTCTCACCAACTTCATCCCAATGAACTGGTGATCTGCACTTCCTCCCGTACAACGCCTCATAGGGAGCCATACCAATAGATGCTTGGAAGCTGTTGTTGTATGTGAACTCCACTAGAGGTAGTCTCGACTCCCAAGCTCCTTGAAAATCAATCATGCACGCCCTTAGCAAATCCTCTAAAATCTGAATCACTCGCTCAGACTGGCCATCTGTCTGCGGGTGAAAAGCTGTACTAAAAAGCAACTTCGTCCCCATAGCTGCATGCAAGCTCTTCCAGAAGGACGATGTAAACCTCGGGTCCCTGTCGGACACAATAGAGACTGGGAAACCATGCAACCGGACGATCTCCTGGATATAAAGATCCGCATACTGCGTCATGGAGAAAGTCGTCTTCACTGGCAGAAAATGCGCTGACTTAGTGAGTCGGTCCACTATAACCCAAATGGAGTTCGATCCTCTGACTGATCTCGGTAATCCAACCACAAAATCCATAGTAATGTTCTCCCACTTCCACTCGGGAATGGGTAGTGGCTTAACCAATCCTGCTGGTCTCTGATGTTCAGCTTTTACTTGCTGACAAGTGAGACATTCTGATACGAACCTACGGATGTCTCGCTTCATCCCTGGCCACCAATACAATAACTGAAGGTCTTTGTACATCTTGGTGCCTCCTGGGTGAATGGAATACGGAGATGTGTGTGCCTCTGTCAGAATATCCTGTCTGGTCGAACCAACGCTAGGCACCCACATTCTACCTCTGTATCGCACAATGCCGTCAGACACTGTGTACAAAACACTGCCTTTAGCTTCATCCTTCAGTCTCCATTTCTGTAACTGCTCATCTGAAGACTGACCTGCTCGGATTCGGTCTAGTAAATCGGATTTGACTGTCAGATTAGACAGTCTAGGAGCTCTGCCCTTACGATAAATCTCTAGACCAAACCTCTGAATCTCAGACTGAAGCGGTCTCTGAACTGACAAATGTGCTATGACTGCCACTTTTCTGCTCAAGGCGTCTGCGACAACATTAGCTTTTCCCGGATGATAGCTAATCTCGCAATCATAATCTTTCACAAGTTCCAACCACCGTCTCTGCCTCATATTCAGCTCTCTCTGCGTGAAGAAGTATTTGAGACTCTTGTGATCGGTGAAAATCTGACATTTCTCGCCGTATAGATAGTGTCTCCAAATTTTCAATGCAAAGACCACGGCGGCTAACTCAAGGTCGTGAGTCGGATAATTCTTCTCGTGCACCTTCAATTGCCTGGAAGCATATGCTATGACTCGACCCTGCTGCATCAACACTGCGCCTAATCCGAGCTTAGATGCATCGGTATAAAGCACAAACTCACCTTGTCCTGTTGGCATGGCTAGCACTGGCGCCGAAATAAGAGCTTGCTTCAACGTGTCGAAGCTCTTCTGGCATTCTTCACTCCACACAAACTTGGCATTCTTCTTGGTGAGTGAAGTGAGTGGTACTGCTATAGATGAAAATCCTCGAATGAACTTACGGTAGTAACCGGCTAAACCCAGAAAGCTGCGGATTTCTGATGCGTTCTTGGGTTCCACCCAATCTCTAACCGCTGCTACCTTAGACGGATCCACTTCAATACCACTGCTAGATACAATATGCCCCAAAAACGCTACCTTCTCTAGCCAAAATTCACACTTACTAAACTTCGCAAACAATTTACGGCTCTGCAAGGTCTGTAGAACTGTACTCAAATGCTGGCTGTGCTCCTCATGGCTCTTCGAGTATATAAGAATATCGTCAATGAATACTATGACGAATTGATCGAGGAACGGCTGGAATACTCGGTTCATGAGGTCCATGAAAATAGCTGGAGCATTGGTCAATCCAAACGGCATTACTAAGAACTCGTAATGCCCGTATCTGGTCCTGAAAGCTGTCTTATGAACATCTGCATCCTTCACTTTCAGCTGATGATACCCTGATCGAAGATCTATCTTAGAGAACACGGTAGCTCCCTGCAACTGATCGAACAAGTCTTCGATTCTAGGCAACGGGTATTTATTCTTGATCGTTACCTTGTTCAGCTCACGGTAATCGATGCACAGCCTCATGCTCCCATCCTTCTTCTTTACAAAGAGCACTGGTGCGCCCCACGGTGAGAAACTAGGGCGAATAAATCCTTTGTCGAGGAGCTCCTGAATCTGCTGTTTGAGCTCTAACATCTCAGCTGGAGCTAATCTGTATGGCGCCTTGGAGATTGGCGCTGTGCCTGGCACGAGATCGATTGCAAACTCAACCTCTCTCTCTGGTGGAAGACCGGTGACGTCATCAGGAAAGACGTCTGGAAATTCTTTGACTACTGGCACCTCTGATAAGGATGGAGTGGACACGTCAGGCGCTGAAATAATACTAGCTAAAAAGGCCTGACATCCCTTGGAGATCAAACCCCTCGCCTGCATGCATGAAATCATGCGAGGAAAACTCCTCCATCTAGCTGGCTCGAATAGAAACTGCTCCATGCCCAGCGGCCTGACTAATACTGACCTTTTCTGAAAGTCAATCAGAACTCTGTTCTTAGTCAGCCAGTCAATTCCCAATATAATATCGAACTCTGGCATCGGCAATACGATCAAATCTGCATATACTAGGTGGCCCTGCAGTTCTAGATCGATGTCCCTGATCACACTGGTAGCTAACAACTCTTCCCCTGATGGGACTGTCACTGAGAAGTTCAAGTCCAGACCGATGGACTTGAGGTCTAAATGATTGGCAAACGTCTCTGATATAAAGGAGTGGGTGGCTCCTGAATCTAGCAGTGCAGTTGTAGCTAATCTCTTTATGAAAATATTCCCTGAGATGCGTTAGCACAACACAACTTATATCCCCAAGACACTAACAAGGTAGTAACCCAAATATACTCAAACAATACTAGCATCCTACTTATCCCAAGTAAAATTCCACATGCAAATCAAATAGTACTGAACTTAGGTAGAAAAGTTTACCGGTAAGTAAAGTAGTGTCTGGGTCCGCCTCCTGTGCATGCATGGCGAATACCCTGCCCTGGGTTGGCTGCTTCCACTGCGGGCACTCCTTCAGCATATGATCTGTAGCTCCACACTTGAAGCACCTGCCTGATCCATACAAGCACTGTCCCGGGTGTTGACGATTGCATTTAGGACACACGGGAAAGGCAACGGGCTTCTGAGGCGCCCCTTGCTGCTGAACTGGACCCTTGCCCTTTGGTGGTCCCTGATAAGGCTTCTTCGCTGGCGGCCCCTGATACGGTTTCTTAAACTGGGTTCGTTGATTCTGCTGCTGTTGGTGCTACGGTGGTGCTTGATAGGGCCTCTTGCCCTGCCTGTCAGCCTCAATATCTCGTTGGTCCTGCTCTGCCGCCAAGGCCCTAGATACGGCGACTGCATAAGAAGTGGGACCAGCTACTCTCACATCGCGGCGCAGGATCGGCCGCAGTCCATTCAGAAAATGCCTCAACTTTGCTTGGGCATCGTTCGCAATGAGGGGCACGAAGTGACACCCCCTCTCAAACCTTCTCACAAACTCTGCTACGCTACTATCTCCTTGCCGCAGCTTCATGAACTCGTTGGTGAGTCGGGTTCGTACTTCCTCAGTGAAGTACTTGGAGTAGAAGACTTCCTTGAAACCCTTCCATGGCAGTACTTGCAGATTAACCGCCACGGACGCGCTCTCCCACCATAACCTGGCATCTCCAGTCAATAAGAAGATGGCACAACGAACCCTATCAGCATCTGCCAGCTCCATAAAGTCGAAAATTACTTCGATGGACTTGATCCATCCCTCAGCTACCATCAGGTCAGTGGTACCCGAAAACTCCTTCGGACTCATCCTCCGGAATCTCTCATATACCGCCTCAGGTCTAGGCCTCTCCTCGGGGCCTACAGCAGTCTGGTTCCTCGCAAACTGCGCGAAGAACTGCGTCATGCCTGCAAGCATCTGCGCCTGCATATCTGGAGGTGGTGGTGGAGGTGGAGGATTGGCTCTTTCCTCCTCTCGGTGCTCCCTGTCCTCAGTCCTATCTTCCTGGTTAAACATACGTCTAGGAGGCATACTGTTCCAACAATTACCCAACACGTAAACCCAACATGCATGAATATAATACCAATATCATAAGATGCACAAAATTTGAACTTTAAAACATAAACATGCTGAAATCATGATCTAATGCATAGTACATAGCGTAACTCAAAACTTTAAAACTTACAGACTTGAGGTGTGACTTCGAGAGCTTATTGCGACTGGCAGTAGGCGTAACCCTTTTACAAGAACACCGCTCTGATACCAACTGTAACGAACCGTATTCTACACTATTTAAAATTTGCGGAAAAATTAAAAATTTTCTTAAATAAAAACATTCATACGGTCGTCACTCAACATTCATAAAAATAAATCTCACAATCAACCGTCACCAATAAAATTTTGCTAAAAGAAACTGTCTCAAAACGTCTCACGTTCAAATCAAAACATCAGAGTATTTTAAAAATTTGCTTAAACATAAACTTGCGGTCCTCGGGTTTAGCCTGCCACTCAGCCCAAGCCTGCCCCTTGGTCATCACCTCCTGCCTCCTCAACATAGTCACCTGCATCGATCAAGTCTAGTGAGTCTAAAGACTCAACACGTATAAACTGGAATAACGAGTACTACATAATAAGATCGCATGCAACTTTAAAATAAGACATACATAATTTGAAACTTGAACTTACGCATTAAAACTTGGAAATACGTACATACATACTTCGACGTGCCATAACTTAAACTTTCATAAACATACTGCATACGTAAACATACATAAATTCATCATTTTGCGTAGAGGATATTTCAAAGCAAGTGACCCGTAACATAAATGAGCCTGATCAGACTGTACCACAGTACTGGGCTGACAGGGACGTATCCACTGCCGCATACATAAGATCCCTGTTCATAATTTAACAGGCCAGTTGATCCACGTTCATAATTTAACGCTTCACAACCACGATCTAACCCGTTCATAATTTAACGGGCGGATTGGTCCCCGTTCATAATTTAACGCTTTCCAATCCTAACATAATTTGGTCACAAGACATTTAGCATACCTCGAAAACTTAAAATATTTTATTGCACGTCCTACATACTTACTTGGCGTTGAGGGATTCGTTGGACTTCGATCGGGGCCGTTGCTGCAACATACTAACATAAACTTGTATGCTCAACTCACATAACTTAACGTAGAAATCATACTTACTCTCGAGTTCGATCATTTCTTAGGACGTTCTAAAATTTCCCATGACTCGATCATGAAAACATCATATTAAACCTTAACTTAAAACCTCAACCCAATTCCTAAGTGAATGAAAGAATGTATCCCAAAAATAGGAGGACACGGACCCCATGTCTGGGTCCTGGCTTGGGTCCGTGTAGACACTGTATGGGGTGTGTGTAGAAAAGCAAGGGCACGGACCCCGTCTAAAGGTCCGGATCAGGGTCCGTGTAGATACTGTAAAAGGAGTACTCGGAAAGGGGAGAGGCACGGACCCCGTGCTTGGGTCCGTGTGAGGGTCCGTGTACACTCGGGTCCTAGACATTGCTGAGGGAACAAAGGCACGGACCCCGTGCGGGGGTCCGGGTAAGGGTCCGTGTGCCTACGTATTTCTGAACCTGCGAGGAAAAACTTACACAATACTTAGTCTCCTAATTAACACATAATGGCACAAGATTCCACAACTCGAGACTATCCTAGGACACCATAGCAGTGAACTAAACTCGTGTAATTGCCCCAACGTGACGACGTTCACCCTACAACTCATACGAACCAAAATGCGGTCTTTGACATCAACTTGATTCCTACGACATTTGATTCAACTAGATGCCCAATGATCCGAAGCGAACCATTAGTGATCGCCCCAACAACATAAGCAAGTACCTACACGCAGCAACAATCACCGGTCGAGCCCCCAACGAAGCCTGCAACATGAAACTTCAAGAAACGTATCAATAACATAATTTTCTGAAAATTTCAGTTTGCGCAGTCGCACGGAAAATATCATAACTCACTCATTTTTCATCCAAAAATTTCGAATCATATATCAAATCGAAGGTATCGAAAAGTTACACGTTTTTGCCGTTGAAAGTTTTCCCAAAATATGAACAGAAAAATTGCAGTTTTGACATGAACAGTAAAAACGAGTTTTAGATCTAAAAATTTTCCTTCGCAATTGATCCGATTCATGATCCGCTCAATCTACTATCACGATACATAACTTTTACGCATAAAAAAAAAATCAACGCAACGCATAATATGACTTGATCGACACAGCAAGAACAGAATATACGTGCCTTTTGACGTTTAAAAGTACCGTAACGACGACACCGACGCGGGAAAGAAGCGAGGTTGACCCGGGATGACTTGCGGCTCGACTTTCTTGCAATAAAACCCACCGAAAATGACTGGAAAAATCGATGGAAGGGGGCGGCTGCTTTCTAATGGAGAACCCTAGGTTTTTCTTCAAAAAAATTTGAAATAAAAATGTGTGTGTATGTGCTTTCACGTTTCTAGTGTGTGTGGAGTGTGTGTGTGCGTGTGTTTTGTGTTTAATTAGGAGATAATTTAGCTTAATTGATAATTAGCACTAATTAAAAAAAATACTAACACTCTCTTACTCTAATACCACCTCTAATAAAATTTAAAAAGACACATGGTCTAGACTTTAAAAGTTTTCCATTCCCCAAAATTCACCTAATAATTAAATTTGGACTTTAAAATTCTAAAAACATAATAATTAGTAAAAAAAAATACCCCCATCCATAACTTAAAATAAAATACCACATTTTTAAATTGCTGAAAATCGTCACCGGGTCTTTTCCTCAATCCCGCCTCGAATAATCGCCTGAAACATAAACTCGAAAAACATTTTAACGTGCATCAACATAGACATGAATAATTTAAAATAATGAGCTTTCATAAATTATGCATGGATAAAACTCATTTAAACTAATTAAATGATTTAATAATTAAATGAATGCATGGGTTATACGTGTACTGAATTTGGGCACTACACGAAGTCATGGAAATTCCACTCAATTCACATCATATGTCTGGTGGAAGTCACAGCTTTCCGGCGTATGCAACTATATTATATAATATACATACATGCATACCACGATATATCATATATATCATAATATGACATTCAACAATAAATAAGGATGATCGATCGCGAACACTATTAGATCCATGTGAGCCATACATGGATCTAGGTCCCAAAGTTAGGTGAATGCAGGGATGCAAATGCAACTATTACAAGAGCTTCCAATATTTTACATGTCTTCATCTCGTTCATCGGGCCCACCATCTTCAAGTCTTGATCTCCCACTATTTCTAATAATTACATTTAAATAGCCATGGCACATAAGGGATACATCTCATGGGGTGGGAACATGCCATAAACCAGGCTCACTTTAATAATATCAAATATTAAAAACGAATAAACAGTAAAATATCCTAACATACACCTAACACATTGTCAAGGCTCTCGATCATCCTTCATACAATTAATATCGAATATTAACATCAATTTAATTAAACAATTTAATTAATTGATAAATCATATATCTAATACTTTTATCATTAACCACCACAATTATTAAAGAATTTAATAAATTAAATAAACTCCTTTATTTAATTTTCAATTAAATCAGTAATAATTGATTTATTATAAAACTCATTTTTACCATAAATAATTAAAATCATATTCTAATTCTTTATTTTACAAGAAAATTATTAATTTTCCAAAATAAAAATTGAATCAATTTCAAAAATATCAATTTTATCCAAAATTTTGAAAAATCAGAAAGTTGTACCATGGACCCAAACAATTCAAGCCCACCAATCAGCACGATTCTCGAGACGATCCCGGGCAGCCGCCCTCGCTGCCCGCCCGTTGTCCGAACGTTTCGGGCAGTGGCAGGCTTCCTGTGTGCGCAATCTGCGCACAGGTGCGCGCGCGTGCGGACGCTCCGCATGCTGTGCCGCGCAGGGCGGCACACAGCGCGCGGACGTTCTGCACACTGCGCCGCTCTGCGCGCGGTCTGCCTGGAAAAGTTCCGGGCAAATCCGAAAAATATTTTTTTTTGTTTTCTGGAAAAAATAATTTTTATGGTGCTATAAATTTCTGAAAATTTTCTTGTGTGGTTAGAAAAAAATTATTCAATATAATTTAAAATCATACGACTCAGAAAAAGCCTGGCTCTGATACCACAGTTGGATCTTGGTTTTCTACACGCTTAAACACAACGGAAGTTTTAAAATTTTATTTATTTTGACAATCAAAATATGTTTTTCTTTGAGCGCTCGTATGATTTTACAAAAACATTCATAGGATGTCAGAAAATTATACCTTTGTGAATTAATCACGTGGCTCCAACTAATCCGGTATAAACAGATTAACTCTTGGTGAATTCCTACGAACTTTCTTCAAGAGATTCTTTTCTTTTCTTCTAATTAGGTCCACGACTGGATTGTTTGATCATCTTACAAATTGTACTAGAAATATTGGAAGATATTTAACGTAGGAGAAAATTATTTGAGAGACAGCTCAAAACATTTCTCAAAAGGAGGTGGCCGATTTTTTTCTTCTTTGGAGGAGAGGTTCTCGAAAATTTGTGATCTTGAAGTTTAGGGTTTTGACTTCTCAATCCCTTGTATAATTAACCCTTGACCTAATTATCATAGTATAATAATTAGGCCCTTTAATTAACATTAATGGGTTTTTATTAATTAATTGGATTAGTCCAACTAATTTATTCAATTAATCAAGGTCCATTAATACTTTAATTATTTAATATGTTGGACTTGTACTCTTACAAGCCATTAAACATATTATACATCATATTTAATTTATTAATCAATAAGCTCTACTTTTGAGTTTAATAAATTAAATAATTATAAATTCAACTACTTGAATTTTCATCACCTCCAAAATTTAATATTTAATAAACCCAAAATTTGAGTTTAATATATTAAATTATCAAATTTTATAAATTCAACTCCTTGAATTTATTTTCTCTCAAAATTTAATTATCATAAATTCAACTCCTTGAATTTACTATATAATATAAATTCAACTTCTTGAATTTATTCTCTCAACAGGAACAAACGATCCAGTGCTTGTGTGACCCTCAATGGTTCAGGGATACAGCTAGCTGTGGGTTCACAACTCTTTGTGATTCAGGACATAATCCTTTATTCGGGCTTACGCTAGTTAGCCCCATTCTTTTCATCAACACCTTGATCAAGAATGTCAGAACTCATTTCTAATTGCACCATCGGATCATTGTAAGAGCGTCTAGTAGCATCACCCCATGATCTCCTAGGTATGATTGATAGTGCCTGCAAGAACCAGTCGATTATGATTAACGTACAATACGATCCCTTCATCTCATATATCCCGATCGAATCTGCAACCATTGGTTCATCGAGGGTTGCATATTAATTCGATCATAATGTGATAACTATAATAGTGGCATCGCGTGTACTATTGGATAACTCTTTCTCTAACGTACATCAAATACTCTGGCAGAGATTCTATGCACTATTATTTCATAAGATCACATATGATATCCACACCCGCAGGTGAGCGGTGAATCCCCGACTACAATGCACTGGCTCCTATATGTGTCGTACTATACCCAACCTCGCCACCTGATGACTCTCCTGGAGCCGGTAAACGAATCAAAGCACAGCCCTAGCATATAGAGCCTCAGTGTTGTCCCGGGTCGTAAGGACTAATGGTGTACAATCATAACCACGGACTTATTCCTCTCAATGAATGATAACCACTTGGAAAGTACGAGGGAGGGTTGTCCGGTATAATCATCATATGACTACCCATCTGCATGTTTAGACATCTCTATATCCTTACCAAGAAACGCAGTACACAACATCACAGATGCTAATCTCGAGCTCAAGCGACGTTTATCCATGTTTTAGGCGGCTAAATCAACTAGGAATGAATTTAAATCATACAGTGTTTACAAAGGAGTTTCAACATCGAATTACAATTCAGTTGTATTAAATTATAATCAATGTCTTTATCTATGTTTGATAACATGAGTATACAGATAAAGAAATAACAAACCATGAAATAATGAATTATATTAAAATAAATATTGTTCTTTTTAACTGATTCAATAAAATCCCTAGTCAACAGTTGACTTGCAGAGCATCTACCCTAACAGTAGGTTATAGCCAAAGCAACCAGCATCAACACATAAGCCACTCCTTGATCAGTTGACACCCCTACAGAAGAAACCACGAACAACCAAATCAATCAAAACCCACCAAAAAATAAGAGCAAAAAACCAATGATTTTATAAAGTTTTCGAAAAATCCCAAATAAATTAAATTTGTAAGACAAATGGGAACATCAAACATACCATCATTTGAACTGGGAGCCGGCGTTGGTCCTGGGCTAGGTGTAGGGTGCTCGACCGACCCATTTCTGGTGCTGCAATCTGTCGCAATTTGGAGAGAGGGAGAGAATGGCCACGGGGATGTGGGTTTGGGATTGGGGCTTTCTTTCTTATGGGAATTGATTTGAGATGGGAAATAGATTTTCTTCCTTTATTATTGTGTGTATTTAATAGCCACAATTTTTTTTATTATAATTGAGATGGAAAATAGATTTTCTTTCGTCAATCTTCACCAAGAATCGCATGCGAAGCGAACTAAAGTGGCTGGAAAATAGGTTAAATACATAGGCTTCAAATCCCCTTACTCAATACAACACAAACAACCAAGAATCGAATACAAATCTCACCTGAATCGACAAATTAATCTCGCACAGACAACTTCAATTTCTTCTCGATTCAGTACAGAAAAGAGGTGCAGGGGCTTGGGGAAGAACTTCCTCAGCTCTACGCTTCTTGTCCAGTGCTTTGGCGGTGCTCGTTGGAAAACGTCGTGGTGAGGGAGAAAGCAACGAGAGTAGGGTTGGGTTTCTTCTTTCTTTCACGTGACGGGCGGGAATGAATTGGGGGGGATGAATTTGCTGATTTTCTTTTTTTGTCCCTTTTAATTAAGTTTTTTTTAGGTTTTTAATGATTTTTTACAATGTGTCTAAAATAGATAAAATAGATATGAGAATATTTGGGTCGGATAAATATTGGAAGAGGGAAACTCCCTCCATCTAAAAATGACATCAATTAAAAATTTCAAGATAACTAATCTAATATGTTTTTTTATTTTACACATTATTAATTTTTTACAAGTGTTATTATTAAGTATTTGTAAAAACATTTAATTAAAAGTGTCTACAAAAAAGTGTCATAATAGTCATTTATCGTTGTAATCAAGGTACACACTATATCTTCTCGGACTTGATGACTCAAATTTAGTCTCTTTACAATCACGCTCTCCACATCTTTTTGGCTTGAGGGTTCCAAGGATAGCCAAATCACATATGATTTGTGTTTTATAGTCTCGAATTCAAAATTCAATTATAACATTTTTTTTCAACTGATTTGTGTTTTTAATATAATCGAAATCACAACAAAAACTCAGTACAACTTCAAAGTAAGGATTACAAGAACACCACTTAATGAAAAAATACAAAAGACTCAATTGTAGACAAAAGAAACGAGATAAGAGAGCCTTGAATGCTTGTTGGTGTGTATTCAAATTACAGATGCACGTCCTTTCTACAAGGTTGAGAGCCTCAACTGAAATGGTAAGTGCTCCGAAATTGAGTTGATTCCAGATGGCTTCGGACCGAACTTAATTCAAACTTTGTTTTCCGGCCAGTATCCGGATCTTCAATCAAAAGTCATTTCCAAATTATTTGTGATCGGAACATCCAGATTGGATTTGGATCTTCAGAGCCGTTCCCGCCTTGAAAATTAGAATTTTAAGAAATCTTTGAACTAATATTCTCAAGATCGGATCATCCAAACACCTTTCAGAGCATCTGAACATGTTCTTCTGGCATGACTTCGCTGCATTCAAACTAGATCTTCACTAATCTATGTTGAGATGGTTTGGACTACTGAAATGAATTTGGTATATCCAACCGCAATTGACCAAATTTTTTTCACTCTGCATAAAACTCTATTCAAACATTAGTAATGTATGAGCAAGTTTTCTTACCGTCAAACTACTTGTATTGATTAAAGTTTTAAAGGAAGACTCGCTCGCTTTGAAGTCTAGATCTTGGCAGAGTTATGCATGACTTGCACAATAAACCTAGGGATATTGAAAAGACGCACAAAGACAACATGAAAAAGGACATATAAATCCAAGTATTTGCAATTGGAGAGGTCACCACTGCAAGGAACAATAGAGGAAGTGATCATTTTTATTTATTTATTTATCTGAAATTCAGGCTCAAGTTCCTTAAGAACTGGGCGATCATCTTCTGCCACAAGAGTGCGACCTACTATAGTGGAAAATAAGTTGAATGTTGTGCTTCTCACATACCAACATCATGAAAATCACTTTCATCAAAATGTATAGAAATTAAAATGCATGGATTCTAACAATTACTCACGTGTTTCACTCATTACACTCATAAGTATCTAGGGTATGTATCAAAGAGCTCTCTTATCAACACACTGAAATTTTTTACCATAATCTTGCAAATATATCACATCATTCCCTTGAATGAATTGATTAAAATGCACAATCAAAAAAGGTTGTATATGGGTTGATTTTTCTAGAACTTGCATTTTTATACATGTCTTTGTTAACACCTTGTGGTGAATTAGGTGCATAAACAAAATGATAATGGCATTAGACCCAAACCATTTTCTTCGGCGCTGGGTTGCTGATGCTGGCGCTTGAGCGTTGCTGAACAGGAGTTGAGGCGTCGGTTCTACGTCTTTGGCTCTTGTTTTTGCATTAAATCGGAGCTGAGGCACTGCAAGCTCAATGCTAGAGCGCCTATTTCACTTCCACATTGCACTTGGATTATGTTGAGATCTCCAATGGTATTTCCATACATCATGAACTTTTCCAATCTTGATGTAACACTTGTAGGCACTTCTTGGTATTTGGCTATGATTCCATGCAGTGCTTCCTTTGACTTCTTTAATTTCTTGAATATGCTCGATAGTTCTTTCCCAATTACAATCAAGCTTGTACCATTTCGAGAACAAAGTTTCTTTAGATCCATTCCAAAATTGGGCACATGATTCCCATACAAGTTTGCATCAGGATAATTCGAACATGAACAAACAGGTAGGTTTTTAGAACTGGAAGTGAATGGGCATGATCAAATTTCTGAACAAGTTTGGAGGATCCGATCTCTGACGGAATGACCCAAAACTAGGCAAGTATTTAATAGGGCAGTTAAGATCATCAAATTTCTCTCGGATGCTCCTAAAAGACTTCAGAAGTTCCAAACTGAGTTCCAAAGAAAAGATATTGAGATTTTAAATTCGAAGGGGGTATAAAATTTAAGGTACGATCGTAATTTCCGAACCCTGTTCGCTGGATTCGAATCAGACAGACTTGGAAATGAGATACCCTAGATCACATTCATATAACCAAACATTTAGACTATTATAAATATTTCATTAATGTTGAGCCACGATATTTAGTTAATAAAATGCATATGAATCTATAATATTGTAGTTATCGTGTTTTTGTAAAATGATGTTGAATATAAATATGCTTTGTATGAGAATATTAAACTGGATTCTTTGTAGACATATGATACTTATTGTAAGGAGTATTGTTCGATAGATGAAAGTTAATATTATAACAGTAATGCAAAATTGTAAATTTGTGTTTTATCAGAATTAAGTGTTGTGTCAAATGTTACAACATTTAAGATAACATGCAGCGGAATATTAAAGTTTGTAACACAAATTCACTAAACATAAACAGACAGCCAAGATTAAATTTGCACAAGGTTCCTCAGGGCAAAAATTAATCACTAGAAAACCAACACGTTTACACAAAAACCAATCACTATTGATTTTCACAAAAATCAATTTCCTCAACAAGTTGGGAAAATAAACGCTTTCTATAACAGATAACCAAAATAAAATTTATTCAAGAAAGCAACAAAATCGTGAGCCAAAAACTAAAGCAACAAAACGATCTCCAGCCAACATTGTCACGGATGTTGTCTGTAGATGTTTCCAACATTCAAAGAACAAGCGGTATTTGCACTCTTCACAAGAGCACGTCTCTTGAAGTATTATTTCTCTGACTTTCCACGGCGTGCACAAGTGCGTGTAAGTATGTATGTTTCAGAGATAAGAGATCGCACACATGTCCTTGATCTCTTATTTAAGGATATGGACTTTATCTCCACAAGGAAACATATTTCATAAGGAAAGTAAGAACTTAATTAGAATAGAAAAATCATTTTAAACATTAATACCATATCTTATTAAATCATAATCATAAATATCATATCTAAAATATATTTGCATCATTATCTCATTATCTAGGAAAGGCAAAATCATATTAAATATTGTACTCAAACAAATCAACAAGGAAAAGATAATATTAGGGAAATCATTTAAACTATGAAAATATTATTTCCCTTCAATCTCTCCTTTTTTACCTTTCTGGACAAAATGAGATCAAACTCAATTCTTTATATTCCAGTTAACTCTCCCTGAGTTAGAGAATTTTTCTCCCCCTGAATAGAACAAAGTTAGCACGGGTGTTGTTAGATTTTTTGGCAGCACTTGAGGTAACACTTGCACTATATTATTACCAGAACAATTGGAGAAACTACATCATAGCAAAACAAAAATAGACAGACCTAAACTAAACAACGATAGCTACAAAAAAACATAACAACAACAACAAAACCAAACAGAGCCAAAAAAAAGGTTTTAATTTCCATCCCCCTCATCTGTATCTTCAGCTTCTTCTTCATCAGATTCTTTAGTCCCAGATGGACCGGCCTCATTAGTCCCAATGGTTTGATCATCATCTCCCTCTTTTTGTCCTGAATGGACTCCTACCACCAAGAGTAGTCGATAGTTCGCATCCAACTCTTCATAATACACTAAATCGGCCTTGGCTTGCTCTATCTTTTGTCAGAGCATGCTGGAGTTGAGCTTGGACCTCAGCAGTGGTGAGTAGTATAAAACCAGAGGACATGGGGGTGTCGGTCTTGTTTTTATAAGCGTTATCCTGAGCAGGGGCGGGAGAAGAAGCACACCAAGGAAGATCGATCTTCCTTGTGCCTTTCAAAAGGGCAGGAACGATCTTCAACAGTTCACAGGCATCAGTGGAATGTTTTGTGGTGTCCTTAATAAACCCCTGTGACTCCAAAATACAGTAAATGAGAGAGGGAAATCGGAGCTTGGATGACTTCAACCCTCCATCTACATACTGCATAACAGTCTTAAAGGCTAGACGCCCAAAGTTCAAGGTGCAGTTGCCTATGGCAAAAAGTGTCAGTGCCTCTTGACCGATACGTATCGACACCGACGTCGTTTAACAGTTAGATATTGTAAACAACAAGCTAGCTTCGGAGCACATATCCATGATGATGAGTTGATTGATCTTCTCATAATGATTGTGATGTATCCCATGCATATTTGTAACACCCGAAAATCAGTCCATGCATGAAAATTATTAAATTGATAAAATATCTTAATTAAATGATTTTAGATGCATGAATGATATAGTTTGATTGACTAAATGATTTATTGCATAATTTTGCTTGATTTCATAATTTAAAGATTTTCGGAAGAGTATCAGTGGTTGGTCAAGGACGGGGGACTGGAGACGATTAAGGTATTAATGATTTAAAAGCTAAAATTTTAATTTTAGTTAAGAAAATTTTTATTTTAAATATTTTAAGAATTTTAGCATTTAAGGTCAACTTTAAATTAATTTTAATAAGAGCAAGGAATTTTGTGTAATTTTATAAGAGATTTTTGGAAATATGTATTTTTAAATCTTTTAATTTGAGACCTAATGATTTTATTAATCTTAATGAGCCTATTTTATTAGTTTAATACTAGGGTTAATTAAGCCCATCAATTAAGTGATTTAAAAAACCTTTTTGTTTTTGTTTTTTTAATATAATTAATCTTAAACCCTAAACACACACACACACCTACACATACCCAAAACACACAAATTTTTTTATGTGAAAATGTTGCAAAATACGGCCGAAACAAGGGTGCTTTGGCAAGGGAAGATTTTGATTTTTTTCTCCTTCGTTCTTCGATTTTCTTTCTCGTTCTTCCTCTCAACGACGATCACCCAACTCCCTTGCATCATAAGGTAGGTTTTTGGTAGGTTTTTTATGAGAAAAAAAGGTAAAAAAAATGGTAGAAATCGTTCTTTGTTCTTCATCGACGTTCCACTGCTTCGTTATTCGTATTTCGAGCGTTTTAAACACAAAGACATGTTTTTAAACCTTTATTTGTGCACCATTCAATCCATATTACTACACTTGTTCGATTTTGAGTGAAATTTCATGAGGATGATGGTTATAACATGTGAATCTCATGTTTTCATAAAGTATTCTTGACGTTTTTGAGAATTTTTGAAGGAGGGAAGAAAACCAAGGGATTTCAGCGACGTTCTAGATGTTTAAGAGTAGGTTTTGAAGGAACAAAAGCTAAAAGGAAGGCTAGAGTGGCTGGACCAGCCTGCACGCACCATGCGTGGAGGTCGAGAAGGGGAAATCGGGTGGCCTTGCGTCCCTATAGCTAAGGAGGCTGCATGGGGTCTTAGCCATGGTCTGGAGGGTTGGTTTATGGTCCTATAAAGGTCTTGTTTGGGGTCAATCAAGGCTTGGACGGGCAGGGAGCATCCTTGCGGCTGTGAGTCTACAAGCTGCCGCCGTGGGCTGGTTTTGGTTGTATGTGGTCCTAGGGGCTAGGGGATGGTGGAAAGGGCAGGACCAGGGGCTAGGGACATGACTTAGAGTCCTGATGAGGGGCTTGTGTGATTCATGGGCCGATCCAAGGGCTACAGAGGCCATAGGAACCCGAGGTGGCTGCTGCTACGCAAGAGGTGCGCACGGTGCCTTGCTGTTGCGTAAAGTCTAGGGCTTAGGGCATCTGGTATATGTTCAAAAGGGCATTATCGTGGTCTTATTTAGGATCTAAGGAGGAGGTTTAGGGCCTGGTTTGGGTTCGTTTCGAGTCGTAGGCAGTTCGGGGTCCTAATTTGCCCGAACGTGCCAAAATAGAGACGAAATTGGCCTATGTTAAAATTTTGATTCAACTTTCGGTTTTGGCTTGTGTTTGGGAACTTCAAGTAATATAAATTGGGCCTTATGATGTTAATATAGGTCTGGTCTTGGGTTGGTTCGAGTCGGAAGGGTAGTTTGGTCATTTGTTTGCATGAAAAGGTGAAAACAGGGGTAAAAGAGTCGTTCAGTGAGCGAATAGAGTCGTTTTTGAAACTTAGGTCCTAAGATGGAATTCTCAGCAAGCTAGTGGATATTTATCGGTTTTTTTATAATTGTGGAATCGAATCGTTACCATTAATTCAAAGTCTAGGGTTGTCCGGGTAAGTATAGAGTTGAAACGTGGACGGTCGTTTTGAGGAAAATCGAGGGAGCTTTGCAATTTCCTAAAACAATTCCATATCATGTTAAATGTTATTTTTAAAAGTTTTAAAGGATATATATGATAGTTTATATTTTTAACAGCCTCGATGTATACGAATGATATAAGTCATTTTTGGAAGTTTTAAAGAATATGGAAAGTTATTTATGTTTTTATGAAATGATTAAGTAAAGGAAAAATATTTTTGAGAAATGTGATTGTGACGTAAATGTAGTAAGGGATACGATGTAAACGGGAACGATGAACTTGCAATGAAATGGGGGTGAACCGTCGAAAACGGGGGCGGGAATCTCAATAATAATTGATCCGTTCAAGAAGTGAATAGTGAAGTTATTTTATGATAGTCAGAGGGATCATCGAAGAAGTGGACGTTGAACTCAGCGGACTAGTACTATGGTTTATAGATTGATCATTCGACTGAATGTTGTCACCATCGAGGATCAGACCTCACTTAAAATGATATTTTTATGGAAAAGTTCAAATTTAAGCATGATTTCAAAAGTTGCATATTTTGAAGGTTTCATGTTGGCTTGAAAAATATATTTTTAGTAAACGTGATTTTTATACATGTGATTGTATATTTACGTACTTGCTATATTAGGTTTGAGCATATTGAGTCGTTAGATTCACTATATTTGAATGGTTGTAGGTGATGATGTTATTGAGGGAGATGTTGATGTTTGAGTGGATCAGGCCCGACAGTAACTCCTGAGGGACTTTTACTTTCCGCACTACTAGATTTATATTTAAATTTTTAAGAAAAAGTTTGAGAATTATTTTATAACGATTTTATGCTTGTTTTGATGTTTTGACGTTGGATCCTTTTCGAACTATCATATATTTTTACAATTAACGATTCATGGAGTTTTTATGCATTCCAGATTTTTTGGATGTTAAAATATTTTATAAATATGATGGTTCTGATGTTTAAAGGAAAAGTTTATAAAGAAAAAAAAACTCCTAGTATTTAAATTTCAAAGATAAAAAGGTAGGGTAATTTCATCTTTAATTTGGGGAGACGAGGTTTGGGATTTTTTTTTTTGGTCTTTGATTCGAGTTTGATAGAAGTTTTGTACGTGCGATTATTTTAGAGTATGTCTCATGTGAGACCGTCTCACGGATCCGAATATGTGAGACGAGTCAACCCTACCCAAGAAGATGCCCACAGATTTCACCTCATCCATTTGGGTGACTTCGATCAACCCCTTTTGTGCCTGCTTCTCCACGAGAATGGCGAGTTCCTGCTCTTTCTTTTCGATTATATTTTCCAGTTTTGCGTTTTCAGCTTCTAAAGACATTATCTTATTGATCCAGCCACCGTGAATTGAGCTTTTTATACGGTCTTTGCCCCCCTGCAACACCATATATACTTAAATATAATCTTTATCACTACATAATAATTAAGAAAATTTAAAGCTAACTAGTGGACTGATCTTGCAGGCAATATCTATAATATACTACTATTGAGTTGAGATACATATATATACAGAGAGAGAGAGAGAGAGAGAGACGGATTTACTACCATTGAATTGAGTTAAAAGGTGAGAGATGCCTGCAAAATGTTTTTAGTTGTGTGTTTTTTTGTAGACTCCCTCAACGAAAAATAGTGGGCTCATGTCCCATATATATATATACTCACGAGCCAAGTGGCGAGTAGGGAAGTAAATAGTGTGTTTCATGTGAGATCGTACAGTTTTACGATTCTTAATCTGTGAGACGGGTCAACCCTATCCATATTCACAATAAAAAGTAATGCTCTTAGCATAAAAAATAATACTTTTTCATGGATGACCCAAATAAGAGATCTGTCTCACAAATATGACCCGTAAGACCGTCTCACACAAGTTTTTGTCGGAAGTAAATGTGATGATAAGCATTCATTTAATTTGAAAATTAGGTAGATTTATTTTCATATTATCTGAAGTTTTTTTTTTCTGAGAAAAATTATAAAAGTTATTTACATTAAATCTGGAAATAATTAATCAGAAGTTTATATAATATTTTAATAACAATTTGTTGCTGTATGTATTTAGCTCCATTCACGCGTAACAATAAACAAGAATACTCTAAAAAATAACATCTGCATGATTTACCAATCAATACATAAATATAACATGAATCCCATCTGTTATGTCATGTTATAAACCTGATGTATAACATGAATCCCATATGTTATGTCATGACATTTTATTTTAAAGATTATTTTATTGATTAAGATTTTAAAAAATATTAAATTTATATTCTAATGAATATTAATCATACTCTTTGGATAAAAATATTAGAATTATTAATTAATACCCTATTTTTTTATTATTCACCATGTGAAGAGGATTTTATATTTTGTCTCCCGTGATCCCGTCCTTGTATAATTTTATTGCTTAGATTTTGTGAAAGAAAGAAAGAAAAATCAATTTTTTTAAATAAGTGCTAATAAAACGTTTTCACATAAGTTTTATAAAAGAATTTAAAATTTGTTTCAACATTAAATATGTATTTGGACAATTATTTCATACAAACGTTGTTCGAGTTAAAAATATCTCTAAAGTATTCTTTGAAAACCATTTTCATAAAATTTTCACAAAAGTATTGGCCAAACATGTACTTTAAATATTTTCCCTTGTAAAAGATTTAAAACGTTTTTAAAATATGTTGGAACATTAATTTTTTGCTGATTGGAAAAAGAACCTTACCAAACTGAATTCAAGAGGTAAACTGAACTCAGGAACCTAACCGGCTAAAAATCTAATTGATGAATAAATCAAGTGTGAAGGGTCCTATTATCCACAGTGATTCTAGGTCGACTGATTGAGCTCCACCGATAGTCTATCAATAAGAGTAAATTCTTCACACTTTCTCATGAATCAGTCTAATCAGTGATTAAAGATCAGAGTCAACTGATAAAGCTTTTCGTACTTACCGATCAATGATTAAGGATCAAAGTTACATTCTCTGAACCTTAAACAGATTGACAGAGTTATGCATATATATGAAATGACAATGACTTGGCAACAAGGACTGAACTGATATATTTGGAACAAGTTATTGTTGCAAATTGAATATATAAATAGATCTTTGATTTAAATCTAAAGGGTATGCAAATACATCATCTCTTCAATCGTACAAGAAAATTGATAGTTTCACTATAAAGATTTCCAAACCCAACTGAAGAATCAACACACTTCTATAAATCATTATCATATCAGTTTAAAGATTATATTTGTGCTTAGAAATTTTCAGTGCAATTTTGTAATTGAAGTTAAGAATTCTTACTTCTCAAATTTTTTTAAATCAGAGTTTTACTAAGAGTTTTAGTCAGGCATGAAAAGTTTACTATTCTTTTTTTAAAATATATACTAGATTTATTTTATACCACTCGGCCGAAATATACATACATATACCTATATATAATTTTGTCATTTGAAATAAACCAACCAACCTATTATTTGAAAATACAACATAACACATTGCAAATCGTAAAGTCGTAAACCGTCAAATCAAATCTAAACTAACATTTTTCAAAATAAAGCATAAGTTCTTAAATCCTCTCAAAACCACTCATAAGCATAAAAGTCATAAAAGCTTTAAAATCATACTAATGCGGAAAAACTAGCAAAGGTCATCGGGTTATTTGCACCATCAGTCCAGCTAGTTCAACCATCAAGTCCTCCAACATCATCAAAATCATGCTCACCTACATCAATCACACCTAGTGAGTCTAATGACTCAGCAACCTTAACCATGATAACAAGCAGCACATTTACATTCACATGCAAAAGTGAAAAATACTTTTAACAAAATAGCTTTTCATGAACATGCATAAACTTTAAACATTTTGCTTTCATCATATACTTTCCTTCCATCATATACGTGTACATTTCCCTTTTAATGAATTTAGATCATTAATTGTAACATTCGTATCAGCTGTAGGTTATGGATCCATCTATATATAACCATGGTACCAGACGGTGGGGACATCAGCTACATTCTCACCCGTCAATTGAGCATTGGCCATATATATCATCATATCCTTTCATTTTCGTATTAGTCATAATCAAGTCACCTCCTTCAAAGCTTTTTATCATCTTCATCACTTATAAAAATTCGTGCTTAATATCATTTTTCCTTTAAACCAAACATTCAATACGTCTTTTAACATTATTGTTTTTCATCAAAAAATTTAATAACCTTTCAAAATAAAAATTTTAACTTTCATTACAGCATTCAGGACATTACAAGGACATTTAACATTTTTTAGGTGTAAAATAACCGTTTTGTCCCTGAAACCCTAACTTTCCTAATTTACCTTTAACCTTAAAATGACAACTCGAATCCATCAAAGCTTACCATAGCACCTTAAAATACACCTATAAACATTTTTTAGACTTAAATTTAGGCTCCCCGACTAATTTCTCAATTCGTTTTAAAACTTGAACCTACGTCCCTGTTTTAAACTCGAATCGACTCGAAACTTAACCAAACTTTGCCAAAATTTAACCATAGCTTATTAAAACCTAATCATACCCTATGCAACCCAAACAAGCCGTTTAGAACCCTCAAAAGTGCCTAGACAGCCTACTGAATTTTTTTGTCCTTTGTTCGAAAAACTTAGCTTAACAAACCATGAGCCTCCTTCGATCCTATCCCTTAACTGACCAATCCAGACCCTATGCGGCCTTCCTTGGACCATGAACAAAACCCTTAGAACCCTCTTGGACCAGCCTCTACCCATGCACGCCACAGCCCTCACTCGTGTCTTATACAACTCGCTCGCCCAAGGAAGTGAGCATACGGCCTCTCCGTTCGAACCAGCCTTCCCTCACCCATCTAGGAATATGACTTGATCCCGTAGGGACCTCTGGACGTGACCCATATGCAGCTAGTAGCCGCATCCTTCAAGGACCCAAAAATCGAACCGTAGTTCCTCTACAACCCAATTTTCGTTCAACCTTTTTACCCTTCTTGTCTAGCCCTTAGCCAAACCTCTATGGACCCTTAATCATACTGAAAAACGTCCCTTTACCTATCCATATCATGGCAGCCCCTTTGTGCAAGAAAAAACCATGAATTTAAAGGCATGAAACTCAAGTTTTAACATATATTTGCCATAAAAATAAAAATATAAGAAAGATATCATATTTTTCATACAAACATGATTGAAGACACATAATATGGTATGAACAATGAGTAAAGGAAAATTAAGGCGTGCCTTTGTGTATTCACGCAACGAAAACAATCCTTGATGCGAGGGACGTTGACGGAGAGATGGGGAGGAAGCTTGCTGAGTTTTTGTGCCCTAAAACCAACGTGAATGTGCTGATGTGTGGTGTGTGTGTGTTGTCCTCGGCTTCTAGAAGAGAATCCAAGTGTTTGAGCGTGAGTACGAGTGTTTATGGTTTAGGAAATTTCAAAACTTTGGTATATAATAATATGATAGAAGTCTAGGCCCAATAATCTTGGTTTAATAGGTCCAGTAGGACCATTAAAATGTACGAAAATTATTTTGTTAAGGAAATTTTTCGAAAATATTAACTGAGTTTCCAAAAAGTCTCTATTTCGTCAAAAATCGATTACCAGATTAAAATATGACTCCACGCGACTGAGTTTCCAGACTTCCTTAAAGAGAATGAGATTCTTCTACAGTGGACTCCGCCTGCCAGAACCCATTTGAATGTTGTGTCAGAACGTCGTAATCGGACATTGATAGACATGATTCGATTTATGATGGCATTCATTGAATTGCCGCTATCCTTTTGGGGATTTACGCTTGAAACAGCGGAAAAATTGTTGAATCAAGTCCATACAAATGCAGTGGATAACTGAAATGTCTGCTATTTGTTTTGCTTTAAAAAGTACTAGAAATTTTTTTTCTCCCTCTTACTAAATCGGCCGAATACATATATATACTTTAAAAATACCTTGTACCATTTAAAAATAAATCAACCAACTATCATTTAAAAATCAAAGGAAAATAGTTTGAATTGTAAAATCGTCGAATATTTTACCAAAACTATAAACATTATTTGAAATGTATAGCCCATACTATCAACATCTCCAAAACCACTCATAAACATAAATAAGTCATAAAATATCTTTAACATATTTAAAATCATAAACTAGTGCGGAAAACTAGCGTTGGTCCTCAGGTTATGTGCACCTTCAGTCCAACAAAGTCAACCATCAAGACCTCCGTCATTTTCATAATCACCTGCATCAATCACACCTAGTGAGTATGAATATCAATCACACCACAATCTTGATAACAAGTACTACATATACATATCACATACAACAATGACAATACTTGTACTTAAAATATCGTTTTCATGAAGATGCATAAACTTCAAACATGAATATTTTTGTAAACATTTTCACGATGCATAAACTTTACACAAAAACATTTTCGTAATGATGCATCACTTTAAACATAACCATTTTAATAAACTTTTTATAATCATTTTCATATCATCATCAACATAATCATATACACATTATCATCAACATATACATATTCCTTTTTCTTTTCGTTGAATTCAGATCGTTAATTGTGACTTTCGTGTTCGTCTACGTATTGGACGATGGATCCATCTACATGTAACCATAGTACTGGGCGATAGGGACATCAGCGACACTCTGACCCGTCAACTGAGCCTTGGCCTATCATATCTTCATACGGGAATACGATCATCGGGCTCCCTCTGGGGCCTTCTCCCATAGACGGTGATACGATCTCGCCCAGGAGATCTTTGATTTGTCCCGATCTTTGAAACAAGCAATCGATAGGTGTGATAATCGCCTCTAGATCACGCGGTCTAGCAACAATTAATCAATGATAGAAACAATCGCGTTCAAGAGAACCTCCAAAGAACCCGTCCTTGGCAACCCTCATGAAAATTGATAGACGAACGACAAAAGAATCTCCCTTTAAAAGTTCGATTTTGAAAACACAGAAGCGTGTTTGAGAGAAAATCTCAAAATTTGATATCAAATCAATAATGAACAAAATTTGATTTGTTTACATGATATTCTAGCTTAAATATAGGTAACCAAACCCTAAATATAGAAAATTGCGTATTTAAAGATAACAAATCAATAATTAATTTAGAATTTAATTAAACTAAGAAAAATAGGATTCTCCTCACAGCAGTCGCACTCGGGCGGTAGGATATTACCGCCCGAGCGCCAGGTCTTCTGTCCTGTTCGCGCTCGAACGGTAGAATTTGACCGCTCGAGCGCCGATGGTTCTGGAAATTTGGCTTGGACAGTGAGTGTGGCGTTGGCGGCTCAAACTTCCCGCAACGCGCTAAGGCGCAAGCTTCCAATTCATCCTCTACTTGATTATGATGCAACCCGAACCCCTCGAGCCTTGTTTCCAAGCTTTCACTGATTGGATGAAGGGCAACATTCAACATCTTCAAGCGTCCTCTCGGGATTGGTTCTTGGAACGCATAGTTGCTGGCTAGATTCATATCATACTCCTTTTCTTCAAAAAGATTTGTCGTCAAATCTTGTCTTTCTTGATTGCTAGGGAGATCAATATATTTCATGCCTTTTTCACAATCCTGCAAGTAGAGTTTAACAATGCTCGGGATCGAACCGGCTATTTCATTAAAATAAAATAAACCAACCTTGCACAGATGTACATGAAGTGGTTTATTCAAAATAAAGAATCGCTCATCCTCAATCTTTTGGGCCATACATATAATTTCTTTTTTTGTTTGTTTGGCCTCTTTTTCACACAACTCTTTTTGTTTATCGATGGTCATCCTCTTTTTCTTTCAACTCATAACAAATTGGTTCAACAATACATATTACATTCATAGATAGTTGCACACAAGAAACAACTTGCACATCATCTAACAACTCACCCTCCACACCACAACACTCAATACATGCATGAGACACAATTGGAGTATCAACCTCAACATTCAAATCATCCACAGGTTTGGCTTCAAAGTTGGAAGGGGAATCCACTTCCTTCACATCCTCATTTGGACAATGATGAAAATCATGTCCTACCTCTAGACACCACAAACATCGAATATCAGAGATACAATTATGTGAGAATTGTGATGTACCTTGATATCCACGTTTTGAACTCCTCGTTGGTGTTGCCATGCTTCTCTCCTCTTTACTCAAATGCTACCAACAATGACTGAAACAAGTAATCGATAGGTGTGATAATCGCCTCTAGATCACGCGACCTAGCAACAATTAATCAACGATAGAAACAATCGCGTTCAAGAGAACCTCCAAAGAACCCGTCCTTGGAAACCCTCGTGGTATTCGATTGACAAATGCCACAAAAGATAAATTTTTTGATAAGTTTGATTTGATTCGAAGCAAAAGTTATAACGAAACTTAAGCTTGTTTTTGAGAGAATTCTCAAAGAATGTTTTTTTATAAACTCAATCAATAAATCAAAAGTTAAGCCCAAATCACATCTCTTATACCTCACAAGTGCAAATTCCCATCAAACCCATGAAAATTAAAACTCACATAATTAATAGGGGGAAATAGCTCATACCTCATAGTTGTTGCATTAACAACTATTTTTACCTCTCCTCGATTGATACGTGGATCAACCTATTGAACCCATCCATCCTCGACACTCACTTGCCTCCTCATCTCGAGGGCGCCAAAGTCGTGCAAAGAAGAATTAATACTGCTCGGGGTTGAACCGGCTATATCATCACTAGATACATAAATCTCATCTTTGTACAAAGGTACTTGGAGAGATTTATACAAAATTAAATCACGCTCATATTCACTCATTTGGGCCTTTAATTAATTTTCTTTTTCTCTTCTTTTGGCCTCTTTTGCATTTTCTTTTTCTTTTCTTTATATGGACATCTCACTCTTTTGATCACTCATTTTTTCGGCCATTTTAAATTCTTTTTCACTCTCACAATTAAATTGCAGTTGATCATCAGTAATTACAATTGAAATAGGTTGATCAAGAAAGGTACATGGTGAATCATAACAGGCGTGCCACAAATTATTACTACTTTCTTCTTTCTTCTCCACAGCACACACATTAAAAGCAAATTCACCATCTAATGATTCTCCCTCCACAACACAACATTCTATGCTCAAGTCAGAAATCAGTGGAGTACCAACCTCCTCAATTCTCTCAACCTCCACTTTAGGTTCAACATCAATGCTCACTGCAACTCCACATTCGACTGCATCCTTAGATTCACATTCAACTCTAGAATCTAGTACCTTCACCTCCTCATTTGGACATTGTCTAATATCATGTCCAAACTCTAGACACCAAATACATTGAATATCATAAATACTTGCATTTGAAATTTTAGATGTAACTTGATACCCATGCTTCAAAACCAACTTCGGTCTAGTCATGACCTTCTTCTCTTCCTTCGACCTTCGTGCGGATGTCAAAAACTCCTTCCACGAGTCACTTCCATGCCTACCACCCGATTTGCACCTCCTATCATCATCATGATGCAAATGCAATGCTCTACTTATTTCAACTCCACTACCTCGACTACTCTCATTAGCAAGCTCATTACATGTCTCCTCTTCTTCACACCTCCCATATTTTTTTCGTAGAGGCTTAAACTCCTTCTCCCACATTCTAGCCAACCCTCCTAACATTAACTGAAATTGATCGTCAATCATTATACCTGCAAGAAAAGGTTAGTATAAAACAATAAAAGATAAAGTTCCTCACCACAAATCCTCACTGGTCACTCCAATGAAAATTCACTCGACTCGTCTTTTTCCCTCACCACAAAAACTCACGAATCACTCCAATGAAAATTCACTCCACTCAAATATTTTCACTCCAGTGAGAATTCCCAAGGGGACGCTTAAGTCTCGTGGCTTCCATGTATCAAACTTATGAGATCAATCCTGTGACGCTTGAAATTCGACTCACTTAGACCACACAAGGATAAGCAACTTTGGAAATTGACTAGAATGCGACTAAATGACAAGGACAAAGTTAACGCTGAAATATAAGCGCTAAAATTCCAACAAACACCCGATTCAATTTTTTTTTCGGGTGAACAGTACGTGAACAGTAGGATTTAATTTAAAGATAACAAATCTTTAATTATTTTAGAATTTAATTAAACTAAGGAAACTAGGATTCTCCTCGCAGCAGTCGCGCTCGGGCGGTAGGATATTACCGCTCGAGCGCCAGGTCTTCTGGCCTGTTTGCGCTCGGGCGGTAGAATTTGACCGCTCGAGCGCCGATGGTTCTGGAAATTTGGCTTGGACAGTGAGTGTGGCGCTGGCGGCTCAAACTTCCCGCAACGCGCTAAGGCGCAAGCTTCCAAGTCATCCTCTACTTGATTGTGATGCAACCCGAACCCCTCGAGCCTTGTTTCCAAGCTTTCATTGGTTGGATGAAGGGCAACATTCAACATCTTCAAGCGTCCTCTCGGGATTGGTTCTTGGAACGCATAGTGGCTGATTAGATTCATATCAGACGGGCTCCATCTGGGGCCTTCTCCCACGTATGAGCTCTTTCTGGGGCCTTTTCCCGTAAATGTGCTCCCTCTGAGGGGCCTTTTCCCTCATAATATCCCCATTCATATCATCGTATTCGTATCAACAAAAATACGATCGTCGGGTTCCCACTGGGACTTTCACCCTCACGATATCTCTAACATATCATCGTATAGTCACAATTACTTCACTTCCTTCAACGTTTTGTATTCTCATCACTTTATAAAATTAAACGTGCATATAACGTTTTTCTTTTAAACCAAGCATGTAACATATCTTTTAAACTTATTTTTTCGTCATAAAAATCCATAAACTTAACATTAAAAATAAACTTTTAAATCATAAACATTTAAAATAAACATTTAAATCATAAACATTTTAAATAAACGTTTTGACATATCAAATCATAAATATTTAAAATAAATTTTTTATCATATTAAATCATAAAAACATCCATAAACATTTAGAACCAACATTTTAACATATTAAATCATGAAATTTAAAATTACATTTTGACATATTAAACCCTAAACATTTAAAATAACATTTTAACATATTAAAAATACATAAACATTAAAAATAGATATTTTAATATATAAAAATCCTTAAACATTTTAAATAATCAAATTAGCATATAAAACAGCATTCAGGACACTGCCATGATGTTTACTAATTCTTTAGGTGTAAAAATATTGTTTTACCCCTAGATGTAAAATTTCACGTTTTTGACATTTTCTTAATTTCTTGACTCTAAAATGTTCCAAATAATTATTTAAGCTTACATGAATTTTTTCTATATTTTTATTTGGCATAAATCGATGACTTTTAAATTAATCTTTAAATATAACATATTAATACGTTTTAATCCCGAATTAAACCAAACTTTAATATAAAATTCCCAAATTAAAAACTTAGACTTTTAATAATTATTTGAGTTTAAATATAATTTTTCATAATTTTATTAAGCTTAAATCTAAGCGTTTCAATTAATTTTTTAATTAACGTTTCGTGCTGCGATTAATTCCCATATAAATACAAAACTCATTATTTTCTTCCCAAACTTTAAACATAACATTTTTATTATTTTTTCTATCCTTCCACATCATGACCCACCCCCGTGGATCCATGGTTATAATTTTTGGCTAATTAAATTTGAAATTGACACATATAAGGACACATCGAGCCATCTCCCATTTCCTCGAGCCACTCCCGAGCCACCTCGAGCCAAACTCAAGCCAACCCAACTAAGGACCCTACTGACCAAGCCCAGCCCAAAGAACCAGCCCCTAGCTTGCTCAAACTCTGCTATAAACTGACCCAATTCCAAGCATGTGTGCGTGTGAGGTGTTCTAGTTGCACTAGGACTCCTAGCTAGCCTAGGAGTCTCCCAACCGAGCAACGCTCGAGCCACCCCGAGCCGTTCCCTGACCAGCCCCTCTAGGCACCCTCCTGGACCATTAGAACCCATTGGCCCTGACCTTAAGCTTCAAAACCGAAGCTACACATAAGCTGCAGAAACAGCCAAGAAACCCACCTAGACTACCCTTGAGCAATGTTCGTTTTTCCTCGAGCCAAGCTCGAACCATCATGAGCCAACCTCGAGAAAAACACCCTTTGGACCCTACTGAACCCTTAGGACTCAACCCAAGCCTCAAAACCAAAGCCCCCAACCAAGCAACACAAGCTGGCCGAGAACTCCTACATGGCATGGGCTCTTGTTTTCTAGCTTAACCACTTAACCATCGAGCCAGCCCTTGAACCAACCCCTCAGGCACCCTCCTAGGACCCTAATGACTCGACCTAGCCAAGCCCAAAGCCCCCAGGACAATCCATCTCTCGCTGCCCAGCTACTGAACCCTGTGCAACTTCCTTGAAGCTCACGGGTTGAAGTCCTAGCTTGCTAGGACTCCTTCCCCGCTTCTTATCTCAAGTCCTAGCATGGATAGGACTCTTCCCTTGACCTCTCACAGACCCTACACAAGCCCTGGTCCCAACCAAACCCAAGTCCAGTAGCAAAACCCATAAACCGAGCCCCTTCATCACAAGCAACAATTTTTGTTCCAGCTTTGATCTATTATGTTGTGAAGCATATTGGTTGTGTTCTAGACCCTTAAACTTGTGTAAAACAATTTCACATTAATACCCTATCCATGGCAACCCCTTAAAGAACATAAAAACATGATTTTGGAACCAACAATCAAGAGTTTAGAACATGCATGTGTATAGTTACGAAAATAACAATTTGTGTTCCTTGTTTTCATTCAAAACATGACCAAATAATTACTATGCTGTGATAGATGTTTGAAGAAAAGAATATGGCGTGCCTATGCATATTTAACGCACGACTAAACATTGACGAATACGAAGAACGACGACGATCGACCTTGGCTTGAAAACTCTTGAAAATTTCAAAACTTCCCCTTGCTTGATACTTTGTGTGTGCCGTCATATTTTGTTGAGGGAGAGAGTTTGAATGAGTTGGGGTAGGGGGGCGTGGGGTTGTGTGTGAGTTATGGGGTAATTTTGAGTTTAAATAATAATTAAAACCCCTAATAAAAGTTTTGGCCCATAAGATAATTTATTTAGGCCCAAAAAGCCCATTAATGCTTAATTAAAATATTTTGTTTAATAAAGTTTGTGACTTTATTAGCCGGGTTGCAAAAACGTTCGTATTTTTATTGAAAATCCAACACCGATAAAAATTACGTCCCGACATATAAAATCACCTAAAACTCCTTATTTTCAAAAATAATAAAAAGCATCACCCTTATTTTAAATAATTAAAAACAATTATTTAATAAAAACATTTTTTATTTTTCAGCCATCAGTTTCCGTTCCTCGAATAACCTTTAAAAATACATTTTAATGCAACCATGTAGAAAATTATATTTTAAACATTTCAATATACACAACATAATTAATTTATGCAATTAAAACAATTAATTGAAATACACAAAGAATTTAATAACTTGTATGCATGTGGTTCGCGTAGAGCTTTAAGTTTTCAGGACATTACAATCTTCCCCCCTTAAATTGAATTTTGTCCCAGAAATTCGCTTAACCTTGATAACCCAAAGTTAGACTTAGTTCTAGTATCCCAAAAGTCCACGCTTTCGCTGCCCTACTCTGATAAAAAACTTAAGTTTTAAAATGTCCTTACGTCTCCTTGATCCCATTAAATATACCTTCTACATCCTGGTTTGCGAAACTCAATTTACAACGTCCTATGGTGACCTAGTTCCATTTTCTATAACCTCAAATTTAAATTTTTCTTACAATTCACAATATTAAAATATGGATGACCATACTTATCATATAATACTTTCCTTATTTTATACCCAAAATGTTCGTCAACTAATCATATTTCAATATTAAAATCTCAAATGCATCCGCTAACGCTTATCTAATATCGATTCATTCTTAAAAACACTTGATTAACATTCCTTATAACATTATAACCAAGATATTCCAAGGTTAAAAATATTCCTTCAAGCCAAAATCATCGAAAATTCTTATCATTTAACCCATTGAATTTTCACTTATTGTTAAACTAGTCCCCAAATTCCTAAATAATTGCAAAGTAAATTCTTAATTTCCCCAAAATTTATCCATTGGTCCTTAATTTAGAAAATTTTATAATTAATCCATAATTTCTTAGCATTCTTAGTTCCCTTCTACGGGTTTCCCATAACATAAATTTCTAAAATTTTAAACTTATTTACCCAAAAGTCAATTCTCATAATCAATCTTACCTTTCATCAAAACCTAAAATCCTCATTTATACATTTTCTTACTTCTAAAGTCGTTGCAATCCTCGAATCATTATTCCTTAGGTGTAATTCAAAAATTAAATCAACTAGTACCCACGAGTCATCAGTAATTTCTTAGAAAAATCTATGTATCCCAAAAGCATTCGTAATATTCACGTTAACTTATGGCCCAAAAAGTAGAACGTCAATACTGAAACCCAAAAATCAACATAGTCCAATTCCACCACAAAGCCAACATGCGTTAAAATTAAATAATTTCTTATTTCATATCGTATCACGTATAAAATTCTAGAGCATATAAAACATATATCCTCATAAATCTATTAAAGATATGACGTAAACATATAACTCATGTCGTCATGCAGGTAACAACATATAAAGCATATAAAGCATGTAAACTTACAAATTTGAGGTTTGACGTCTGAGCTTCTCGGCACTGATGGTGTCACAACCCTTTACAGAACTATTGCTCTGATACCAACTGAAACGTCTGTTATTCGTTTTGCTTTAAAAAGTACTAGAAATTTTTGTTCTCTCTCTTACTAAATCGGCCGAATACATATATATACTTTTAAAATACCTTGTACCATTTAAAATTAAATCAACCAACTACCTGGTTTGCTATCGTTGAGCCACCAAACTTGAATTCCTACTCTCTAAGTAAAATGAGTGTAATGGTGAGTAGGGTCGAATCCACAGGGAACGAGAGATGATTTCTTTCGAGGAAAAATAAATAACAAGGATGTTTTATGGAATAAGAACGAAATAAAATACTAAAACTAAATTAGAAAGCAATAAAAATAATAAATCTAAACAAAAATTAAATTATCAAACTCTGATTCAAGGAGATTTTCACTGTTCAATTGTGTCACTGTTCGTCGGCTAACATATTATTTATTCATGCACTTACAAGTAATAAACTATTAGAATTATAGGGATAGCAGCTAAAATCCTTGTGTTTTCCTAATTTAATTGACCGAACCCAGAATCAAGTCAAAACTGATAAATAATTAACTGGGGACGTTAGCGTTCCATATTAATTAAAGATAGCTTTTAGATTTGTGAAAACAGTTAATCCTGAAATCTAACAATCGAGATAGATGCAATTGATAAATTCAGTTATGTTGATTTATTTAGATTAAATATGCTCTGATAGCACAACACACTTAATCTATCGATACTCATGTACCAATCGTTCATGACAATTACGGATCACTAAATTCATGGATAGCATGCAGTAGAAAATATATATCGAATTAAATTGTCAGATTAACCGAGATACAACTTTCATAGAATTAAATATAAATCAACAAATACTTGAACAAAACACGAATATTAAATTAAAGCACAAAAAGCCTCACAGTGATAAATTGAAATAGTAAAAATATCCCCTGAATCAGAAATAAAATTTTGCCTAAAGTTGTGGAGAGAATTGCTAGTCCCGAGAAAAATAAAATAAAAGCTAATAATTAAGGAAAAGATTTACGCAACTACTAAAGTCATGGATATGCAAAAAGTGATATTGTCCTCCGACTCATCGAATTTCATGTAATTCACGATTTCCCAAGAGTCACGTGTGTGTGTGATATGTCAATGTTCGTTTACCCCATCGAATGCTCAGATAGAGTTGTAATGCCCATTCGCCTTACAGAATCAAGAAATCCTCAGTTCAGTTCAACTCATACTTCACCAAAATATAAATGTGCAGTCACAGATCACATAGGACTTTATTGGTGATTATTTGGCTCGAAAGATGGTCAACACAAGTATGCCAAGATGAAATCACAAAATGAGATGCTTGCAAGCAAGTGATTAAAGTCTATACTCATTGACAATGTTTTTCAGGTATCCATAGGCTTGATTTGAACAACTTTTCTCCACTAATATATTGGATAAATGTGACAAGGTTAATAGGTCTTGTAGGCTTGTAACGTTAGGCTACGGCTCACGGCTACAATAAAAGGTATGGAAATAAAAATTTGAGAGAAATAATCAAATTTTCATCAATTTCACTGTCATTTCATTCACCATTTCTTTATTGTTTTCTTCCCAATCATATCCTCCATATTCCAATTTGTTTTTTCTTTTTCACCACTTTTGATTCTTTTTTTTTCATTGTTTTTCTTCCTCTTTTCTTTGCCAACTCCTTTATACACATATAATTTTTCTTTTTCTTTTCAAGGAGCATTTAAATCCTTACAACACCAATGAATTTATTTCTCTCAAAATTAGGTAAGACAGTAAGTGTATAATGTAAAGGCCCGTATTTCGTATTCATAAATTTTCGGAATTATTAAAAATTTTCTAAAATAAATAATTGTCTTGTCTAAATATTATTACTACTTCTTGCATGGCATGTTTTAAATCTTGCATTTTAAATTCTTAAGGTTTAATACACTCATTATATATATTTTTAGTGAATGAAAAATTACTTTAGGATAGAATATTGCATGGCATGCTTGACTTAAAATTTAAGTATTTAAATGTTATGTTTCATTTTTTGAATATTTTATACCTAGATTAATTCATCCTTATTTGTTTACACATTTTAATTTAAGTTTTAATTAAATATTTACCTAAAGAACTTATTTACCAATTTAGCTCTAATTGATTTATAAAATCCCAAGGATATTCTTTTTCTTTAAATTAAATTATTCTTTGACTTAAATTAAATTTAGGAATATTTTATTATTATTAATCTTATTATTAATCTTATCTCTAATCTCCAAACTCCGGTCCAGCCTCGCGTATTTATCCTGAAAAGATAAAACTAAACATCTACTTTTAAAATAAATAATCATGATTTAAAATTATTTAAAATGACTTAAACACTTCATATATTTAATTAAAAATTCATTTTTAATTTAAATAGTAGCAATTATGCATGGCTTATACGTAGTCTGATTTTCGGGTCGTTACAATCTTCCCCCCTTAAATTGAATTTCGCCCCGGAAATTCGTTAATCCTCGATAATCCAAAAGTTTAGATTCTTAATTCTATTATCCCAACAATCCACGCTACCGCTGCGCTACTCTGATAAAAATTAAGTCATAGGTTGTCCTTACGTTTCTTCAATCCTAATTAGATTGTCTACCAAAAAATCTCATTTGCGAATCGCAACTTAAAACGACTTATGGTAACTTAGCTTTACTTTACTATGACCTCGAATTCTAACTTTTCTCATCGTTCCCAATATTAGAATTGGTGGTTCAAACTTATCATGTCTTACCTTCTTTATACTATACCGGTAATATTCAACGATCTATTAAATTAACATTTACGCAGTTCAACTTAAAGACTCTTAGCACCAAAGGTTACTGATCAACTTCCCTCTTCGGTGATACACTTAAAAGTTAAATCTTATCTCAGCTCCATAACAAAATTAGTCTAAGATCCTTGAATCGAATCTTTATCTTACAGCCCAAACTTATATAACTTAAATATTTACGAGTATACCCAAATATAAAATTGTTGCAAATCTTAAACCTCAAATAACGTTAATCCATAAAACCCAATTATACAACATCGACCTTCTACCAATATTTTAAAGCCCTTCAAGTCTCAATTATATGCTTAAACCATTTTCTTTCCAATTACAATATAGTTGAGGCCTAAGACTCTGGACTTTACTTATTGAAACAAATGTCGCATTCTTAAGTTTCATCAATGCTTAATTAAGTCTAGTGTATAAAACTTAATAAGGTATCTCATGTTAGCGATAAACTTACTCTAATAATTCAACTTCGCTCATATCACCCATAGAGTTCTAAAATTCCTATATCAAGATTTCGGATTTCTTACTCAATTAAAATCTCAATGTTAGTTCATTGGTACTCTATGTTGAACGCCTCTAATTCTCTTGTTGTTTTTATTTCACCCAAAACTTATGTAAGAACACTTATCTTATAAATCTTGAACTTCAAGCTTATGCAACCCAAATAATATTAGATAGTATAACTCCAGCCCACATATCCGCTTAGTCCCAAATTTCTTAATGACTTTCAAAATTCCTCAAGGTAAGGTGTCTAATTCAATTCTTACACGCGTCTATCGAGTAACCTAACCATCCATCATACTCAACTTTCTAGAAAAATTAAATTCCCCCAAAGGTATAATTCTAACTATTAAGATCCTGGTTAAAACTTACGACACATCAAACTTAAATTCCCAAAAAAATTCGCTAACTCAATGTTTACTCTTATAACTTAGCTAACCGATAAATTTTTACTTTAATATGTCGTCACTTTAAATTATTAATTTTCCCCGACGTTACATCACCAACGCTTAAATTTTCAAGCCCAAGATTTATTCATCCTACAGTGTCCTTGATTGTCATTCCTTATAACATTATAATCCAGCTATTTCGAGGTTCTAATCATCTTTCCAAGCTTAATTTACCGAAAATTCTTATCATTTAAACCTTTCAATTTTCATCTCAAGATTTTTTTTTAAATCCGAAAATTCTACAATTACCTATGAGTTCTCAGTATTTCCAATTTCATTTTATAGATTTCCCGTATCATAAGGTTCAATAACCTTAATTTTATTAAACCTAAAATTAATTCCCATAATACGTCTTACATTTCTATAAATACTCAAAATCCAAAGTGTTCCTCAAAAGTTCGCATTTATTCCTTAAAAATTTTGAAAATTGCAATCTGGCCCTTACAGTTCTCCAAATTTACATTTTGGTCCTATAACTCTTCGAAATTTTCATTATTGTCCCCATAAAATTTTCCATCTTTACCTCATTAAACTTTTAAATTCTCGAACTCAAAATTTAATCCCCAAAATTTGGTAAATTCGAAAATAGTCCCTTAGAATTTTGTTTTGCATTTAGGTCCTCAAATTATTAGTAATTACAATTAGGTCTTTAAAATTCTCAATTCCTGCAATTCAATCCTTAAATCCAACTATGTAGAGCATGCATCCTAAATAAATTCTCATAATTAATCTTACATTTTCATAGATACTTAAAATCCTCAAATTGTACATTTATAATCCTAAAGATTGTCGTAGTCTTCGAATCGCTATTGCTTATATGAAATCCTCAAAAATTTACTCGACTAGCAACCAAGAACAATCAATAATTTCTTAGAACAAGTCTCAAAAGCATTCATAATTTTCAAGATTAACTTATGACCCATAAGGAGGACATCAGTACTACTGACCTAAAAAATTAATATAGTCAAATCATTTTCAACTTCTCCTAAAGCCCAATATTCGAATTCTTAGACATTTCCAATTCCAAACGTAACCAACATGCATAATTACATTATTTCTTTAAATTTAAATAAATACTGCATAATCAAAATCTGAACGTAAAATATTTCATGAAAACATGCTGTTAAAATATTTCATGCTTTAAACAAAGTGCGTAAACGTAAAACTTACAGACCGAAGACGTGACTTCATGAGCTTCTCGAGAGCAGTAGTAGTACAACCCTTTACAAGATCATAGGCTCTGATACCAACTGTAAAGGCCCGTATTTCGTATTCATAAATTTTCGGAATTATTAAAAATTTTCTAAAATAAATAATTGTCTTGTCTAAATATTATTACTACTTCTTGCATGGCATGTTTTAAATCTTGCATTTTAAATTATTAAGGTTTAATACACTCATTATATATATTTTTAGTGAATGACAAATTACTTTATGATAGAATATTGCATGGCATGCTTGACTTAAAATTTAAGTATTTAAATGTTATGTTTCATTTTTTGAATATTTTATACCTAGATTAATTCATCCTTATTTGTTTACACATTTTAATTTAAGCTTTAATTAAATATTTACCTAAAGAACTTATTTACCAATTTAGCTATAATTAATTTATAAAATCCCAAGGATATTCTTTTTCTTTAAATTAAATTATTCTTTGACTTAAATTAAATTTTGGAATATTTTCTTATTATTAATCTTATCTCTAATCTCCAAACTCCGGTCCAGCCTCGCGTATTTATCCTGAAAAGATAAAACTAAACATCTACTTTTAAAATAAATAATCATGATTTAAAATTATTTAAAATGACTTAAACACTTCATATATTTAATTCAAAATTCATTTTAATTTAAATGGTAGCAATTATGCATGGCTTATACGTAGTCTGATTTTCTGTTCGTTACATATAAGCTTCATTAGGTAGACGTTGTGGGAAGTAGAATAAATACAAGTAGGGGCTAATTGTATGCCATTGACATACACCTTTTGATTTTTTAGTAGGCTCAAAATGACACTAGGGATATTTCATTTTCGTTTCGTAGGCTCGAAGGCTCAAAACGGCTCCAAAGATCTCCTAAATCATTCCTATGTCACAAATTATCCGTATTTCGCCTCGAAAAGTGTTCAAACAAGTTCTAGACTTCCGTCAATCCATTAGTCAACTCATACAAACCAGTCACATGCAATTTTCAATAAAAATGATAGATGAAATAGGTGCACGAAGAAAATTTAAGCATCTCAATTAACTTGAAGCTCAAAGGGCTGCAATTGACAGTAAGCAAAGAATATAGGCCCAAGGATATTGTGAAAAATTGCCTAGCTCATTCCTATGATTGCAAAAGTGTCAATCAATGTCATGCAAGAATTACCAAGAATCAGATCCTCCTCATCTATTTAGCATCACATGCATGCAACTTGTCTCTAAGCAACGATAGTATCAACAAACACGACAGTGCAAAATAATTTTGACTCCTAAGTTATCATGAACACATATATATTTCAGAATCATCGGTCACACATTTTACTTATCCATGACTCTACCTAACAAATCTATCATGCACTAAATAAATAAAAAAAATCAAACTAACTACTGAGCAATAAAAAAATGCAGAAAAAAATTCTAACATGCAATTTTACCTCTCCCCAAACTTAAAGTATGCATTGTCCTCAATGTATAGAAATAAATAACGCGACAACACATACCTCGCGCACGAGTGTCAGAACTCGGGGCTCGAATCATCATTCGCAGCATCTTCATCATCATCGTCCATGGGCTGCGGCTGTGATAGATCTGGTGGTGGGTAAAATGAACAACTAATGGAGTAAAATAAAATACAATAATAAAAACAAAATGAATGTTAAAAATAAAAATTATGGGTTGCCTCCCACACAGCGCTTAGTTTAACGTCGTTAGCTCGACTATCACTACACCGCTCAAGGTGGGTCGTGAGGACTTTCAGATGCCTTGATTTCCATCATTTGACCTTCAACTTCCATGGTCAACTTTCCTCGTTTCACGTCTATGATGGCTCCAACAGCAACCAATAATGGTCGTCCTAGAATGACGTGAACGTTTTGACTGTTCTCAATATCAAGTACCACAAAATCTGCTAGAAGCCTTATTTTATCAATCTTAAGTTCAACATCTTCCACAACACCCAGCGGTGTCCTGACCGATTTATCTGCCATTTGCAAGCTTAGTCCTGTGGGCTTTATCCTGCTCAATCCAAGTTTCTCGTAAAGATAACTTGGCATTATATTCATGCTTGCTCCTGAATCACAGATAGCATTTTCCACCAATTTACCCCCTATTTCACATGGTACTACAAATTCTCCGAGGTCTTGTAGCTTCTGAGGAATATTTCCTTACTTCTCCTTATCATCTCCTCCATTAAATGCCACTTCTTCCTGCTCTGCAGACTGAATGTTAGAGTGCAGGTTCTCGAAATCTTCAAGACCTTTTTTCTTTTGAAACTCAGCTTTCAATTGTAAAAATCTTTGGGGGTAAGGAAGTAATGAAATATCAATGCATTGATCAAAACAATAACTCTTACCTTTCTTACCTCGATTCATTTTGCTTGGAGTCGGCTGATCAACTTTAGCTTCTCTGCTTACTACTCCAATCTCTTCATTTTGTATAAAAATGGCATTCACCTCTCTCAAATTTGGGTCTGCGGTCTTTTGTACTGCGCCTGATGGTTGAGATGTGAGTTGCTTCGTTATCTGTCCCACTTGCGATTCAAGGATTTTCAAGGTAGCACCAATACTTGCCATATGGGTTTCTAGGTTGTCAAGTCTAGACTCAGTCCTAGCCATTCTCTTGCCAGATTCAGAAACAAATGTCCCAACTAAATTCTCAAATGATGGCTTCCCTTCCCCATTTGATGTATTGAACCCCGGTGGTGGATTCAGTACATTCTTATTGTTTGCATATGAAAAGTTCTCGTGATTTCTCAATCCAGGATGATAAGTATTAGGGAGAGGGTTACCTCGATATGCTCCATAGCCTCCAAAGTTCTTGTTGTTGATGTATTGGAATTCTTCAAGAAAATGTTATTCTTCAACAACAACCGGTTGTCCCTTTGTGTTTGATGTACCCACTTTATTCATAGTCGCTATCTGTGTAGTCAATGCTGATACTTGCGCAGTGAGTGATGTGATGGGATCCACAGCATAAACTCCAGCAGTCCTTTGTATTCCTGACCTCTCAGATGGCCATTGGTAGCTATTAATAGTCATCTGCTCAAGCAAGTCATAGGCTTGAGCAGGGGACTTGGCAAAGATCGTGCCACCTGCCGCTGCATCGACTGTTGTCCGTGTTTGACCATTCAATCCATTATAAAACAACTCAATCTGCACCCAGTCTTCGAAACCATGATTCGGGAACCTCCGAAACAACTCTTTATACCTTTCCCAAGCTTCATACAACTGCTCGAAGTCTGTTTGTCTAAACGTGCTGATCTCAATCTTTAATTGTGCAGACTTCGCAGGGGGAAAATATTTAGAAAGGAACTTTGTCGCCAGCTCCTGCCATGTCGTGATGCTCCCCAGTGGAAATGTTTGGAGCCATCCTCTAGCTTGGTCCCTAAGAGAAAAAGGAAACAAGCGCAGTCGAATAATATCATCAGAAACGCCATTTATTTTTTCCGTCCGTAATCTCCAAGAATGTTCTGAGATGTAGATGAGGATCTGCAGTAGTGGCTCCCCCAAACTGGTTCTGATCAATGCGGGCTTAAGCTCGAAATTGTTGGCGTTGATGGTTCCTCGAGCAATGCCAGAATAGTGCGTGTTGATCACTGGTCGGAAGTGATCTATGATTGGTATAGCATCAGGCGGCATCTGTCGGTCGTTTTCTCTGTTATCAGCCATCGCTTTGATTTCTTCCCTTCTCGCTTTTCTTAATCTTCTCGCAGTTCGTTCGATCTCCGGATAAAAAATAAGTGAGTCTGGGTTTTGCGATCTTAGCATGCACTTTCAAGCAGAAAAAATGAAAAAAATCAATCAATTTAAAATAAAATAAAAATAAAAGCTCTAAATTAAAATCTAGACTAATCGGTAACAATACCGATATAAATTCAAATTTGACACTCCCCGGCAACGGCGCCAAAAAATTGTTGCGTATTTTCTCTACCGCAAGTGTACGGTGTCAAGTTTTAGTACTGGTTATAGTACAGATATCGATCCCACGAGGAGTGTGTATAAAAATGTATATCAGTGCTTGTAATTATATCTAGAAAATTCAGAAAGAATGTTTGGTTTATGTAAATGAATTGATTTCAAGTAAGTAATTAAACTAATCACCGAATGGAGAAATATCAATGAGAGAGAATGTCTAGAGGAATGATTTCACTAAGTTTCTACAATAATTCTTCCTGGTTGTATTTAAATTCCTGAATTCCTATTATTTAATGGCCAAGAACACTAACATATTTTATTCACCCTTTCCCAAGTGACGAATAAATTGTACCAATTAAACTTCGATTCAATTACTCCTAATAAAATCTACGTTTAATTGGTAAAGGCAAACAATGTTCTTACCTAAGCCTCGCTAAAGTTATACGCCTTCCGAACGATATAAACATTCAACGATGTGTCTCTAATGATCTATAATCCTAGTCCCTCTCCCGAGTTGTAGAATTAATCCAACAACACACAATTTATGGCCAGTAAATTGCAGTGAAATAAAATAAAGAGAACACAATTAAACAAAATGGAATTCAATCATAAAAATATCCAGGTCAAATCATCGTATAGACAAAGCTACGTCAACCTCTAGAATGGAAAATTAGTTCATCACGAAATCCAAGAGAACACAAAACATATTCATAGTTCTAGACATCGTTACGCAATAAACTAAAGAAACGAAGGAAAAGATAACAAATCTGAAGTGTCGTCTCCGTCCCCACATCCGTTTCTTCGTATTTGTGGTTGTTCTTCGCACTCTGAATCTTCGTCTCGTGTATGCGCTCCGTTTCTCGCGTCTTTTTCTTCCCAAGATGGTATTTTTTCGTGCGTTTTCTCTCCACGGCGGCTCTCCTCTCGTGTGTTTCTCCAATGACGGCTTCTTCTTCATTTCTGACCTAACTCGCGCATTTTATAATAATCTGGACGCACGGCGCACGTGGCTGCGCGAGAAGTGGCGTGGTCGTGCGCGCCTCTCGGGTCTCCATGTTATATCTGTGCACGCGGACGCGCTATAAGTGGCGCGGCCGCGCGCTAGCTTTTGTCGATCTTCTTGCATGTGGGCGCGCGCGGACGCGCATGATGTCGCGCGGAGGCGCACGGGCTACTGTCGCATGTATTGGTGCGCGCGCACCTCTGCCCGTCATGCTATTTTTAGGCACGTGCGGCTGCGCGTGATGTGGCCTGGCCGCGAGCGCACCTCTGTCCGTGGGTGTGCTCTCGGCTGCACACTACTCTGTTTTCCTAGTCCACTTGGTTTTGTTTCCACTATTTTCTCCATTCCTGGAATGACAACAAAAACAAACCAAAAACGCATAATTCTGTTTGAAACAAGCATAATTAAAAATGGATTTTAATGTAAATTAAGTGCAAATCTTGCACTTATCAAGAATCGAAGAGAAAATCCTTGAGCCATTTTATCCTTGTTCTTCACGTGAGTTGTTGGAGAGAATTCTCTTTGCTGCCGCCTAATTGCTCACATGAGTTGTGTAGGTAAAAAGGAAATTTTGGGTCCAAAAATATAAAAAGCCCAATAATCTAAAATAATAACCTAATCACTAAAATTAAAATATACTTAAAAATATCCTCCAAGAATATAGAGTTTTTTCCCATAAAAAACCCTATCTTAAATTTATTCCTTGAAATGAAAATTCCTCAATTCTCACCAAGCAGCAGAGGAACTGTGACAAGGGGTGATCACGCCTTATCCAAAAATAACTTCTGAATTTTTCTGTTCAAGTCTTTCACTAAGATCATATCGGCAACTTTAATTGTGATATAAAATCATTCTTTTTAGCCCAGATTTATCGCATGAACAGAAAACTTTGTCCTACAATAAAATCACACAAAAATGTGTTAATTAAGCACGTTGAAAGTGGTAACAATGAGAGAAGTGACAACAAAAAATGCCAACTATTATGACCATATCATATCTCTCACACCTAAACCATGCTTGTCCTCAATCACAAAAAGTTCAATTCATTATCTTAACTCATTATCCTCTTTCTGCTTCATTTACTTGTCCGTAAAATATTTTTTTCATGCACCAAAGAAATTTAATTGTTGAGCATCTGACTACCAGCATTATGAGCAGTTGCTTCCATCCGAATGTGTAGAAATAAAATGCATAGAATCCAAAAACTCCTCACAAGATTCACTAATTTCACTCGTAAGTGTCTAGGTACGTATCAAGGAGCTCTCATATCAAAACACTGAAATTTTTTACCATAAGCTTGCAAATATATCACATTCTCAACCAAATGAATGAATTAAAATGCACAAACAAGTGTTGTAAATGGATTGTACCGTGGCTAGAGTTCAGGTAGAAAAGAAGTACAACAATTTATGGAACTGAAGTACACATACATACTTTCCACGGAAACAATTGCATCCAGCTAACAATAACATCTTTAATCTCATTATAACATCCAAGAATATTATTTTTTTCTTCGTTGCTCTTATTTTCCTTCTAAATCCTTTTTTTCTCATATATTTTTTTTCATTTTTTTTTTGCATAAGTTTTTTTTTGAGACAAAGACTTTGAGCATGAATCACTTGATCTTAATAATTTGCACTTTCTTGGCTCAAAGCAATCCTAAATGCGAAAAATTTGTATGATCCTCCAATTCAAGGTTCAAATAGAGGGATAACCAACAAAAGGGATTTATCATGGCTTGTAACGTGGTTATTTTCCAACGAATAGGCTCAGGCTCGAACTTGGCTCACTAGGAGTAAATGAATCAGGGAAGGCTCAAAAGAACGGCACTGATGATGCAAAAGAAAACAGTTTGAACCTAATGCTCTTTGCTTTTGTTTGTGCCTCTAATCTATCACAAGGTGTAAACAAAGACATGCATAACAATGCAAGTTCTAGAAAAATTAACAAAGCATGACCAACACACAATCAAATAAAATAGAGCATGATATATTTCAACACATCATCCAGAGCAACTACCCATAAATGTAGCAGTAAGAATGCAAAATCAGTTGCATACAAAGAAAACATCAGGTTTTTTCATAGACTCACATCAGAGGCATTCAAGATTCAAATGAGAGAGATAACGAATAAACACTAAATGCTTTATGGATCAAACCATTTCACTCTGTCGTACTCTCTCCTCTTTTTTTTCGAATAAACATGCAAAAATTGAAAAAAAAAATAGAAATTGAAACTAGAAATAAGGCTATATACCCCCTCCCACACCTATCTGTGGCAATATTATCAATGATACAAAAATTAGATGCACAACGCAGATAGTAGAAACGAAAGGGAAGTTAGAGAACTCCCCTAAAAATTGTTGGGCATCGTAGAGCAGAGCTTTCTATTGTTGTGGTGGGAGAAATGGTGGATTGATGATGGAAGCTGTTGAGAGAAGATGTGAACAGGGTGAGAACAAATAGGTTAGATAAAAGAAACATAATTATTTTTCCCAAAAATCAGAAGATGTTTTCTCACAAGGCATGATCATTCCTTGTACGAAAACATCTACTGCGTTTAGGGCAAAAAAAAAATTTTTTGGTGCAGAAGTGATATTCTTATAAGGCAGTATCACTCCTTGTTAGAAGACATCTTCTGAACAAAGTTAAAAAATTGTACTATTTGAAAAAAAAAAAATAAATTAAAAATAATAAGAACAAAAAATTTGGGTTACCTCCCAAAAGAGCTTGATTTTTAGTCGTCATCTTGAACCTCAAAAGTATTCATTCAAAGAGCAGCTGACGCCCAAAGCACGTGTCGTATGACACCATATATGGGTCTTGGTTCCATGAGCCCTCAAGTTTGACTTGATGTATGCAATATAAGCTCGTCTCCTCAACAAAAATGACTTTAAATAATAGACATGAGATGAGAGTATCATCGTTGGCTCTTGAAAAACAAAATTTGTTGAAATCGACAATGGAGAAAGACAAAGGTCACTGCAAGAAAATTACAAATCAACAACACCTATACGACAATAGTTTTTCGTAAAACCATTGTCTTTTTTCTTTTAACAACGGTTTTAACAAAAACAGTTGTCGTAGCATAAAAAACTCGCTTATAGACAACGGTTTTTTAAAAACCGTTGTCTTTTATGTGTCTACGACAACGGTTCTTAGTCTTTGATGTGTCTACGACAACGGTTCATAAAAACCATGTGTCTACGACAACGGTTCATAAAACCGTTGTCTATGAGCGTTTTTTTTTCGGGAGACAACAACGGTTTTTAAAAACTGTTGTCTAAGAGCTTTTTTTTTTGGGCTACAACAACGGTTTTAACAACTGTTGTCTATGAGAGGTTTTTTTTTTAGGCTATAACAACGGTTTTTAAAAACCGTTGTCTTTCGGATGGTTTTTTTGGGCTACAAAAACGTTTTTTCAAAAACCGTTGTCTATATAAGATTCAAAAACCGTTGTCTATATAAGACAAACCGTTGTCTTTCAGATGGTTTTTTAACTACGTTAACGGTTTTTTAAAACGTTGTCGTTTCTTAGTATTTTTTTTGGTTAAAGACCACGGTTTTTTGAAAAAACATCGTCGTAGTTTCTATTTTTTTTAAAAAAGTCAGTTAATAATTAGCGACGGTTTTACACGTTACCGTCGCTAATTTAATTTTAGCGACGGACCGTCGCTAAATTAGCGACGGTTTTCGACAACCGTCGTCGATTTACTTTAGCGACGATGCCTAAACCGTCGCATTTTTATATTCATGCATTTAAAATTAGCGACGAAACAACCGTCGCTACATTAATGTATGCGACGGTTGTTTCAAACACCGTCGCTCATAGCGACGGGCTAAATAACCGACGCAAATAGCGACGGTTTAGTAGTCCCTATTAGCGACGGTTTAAGCAACAACCGTCGCTACTAGCGACAGTTTACACAACAACCATCACACATGTGCTATAAATATCCACACCCTTGGGCATTTTCTTCCCACACCGAAGCTTTCTCAATTCCACAATTTTCATTTAACTTTCCCTTTTCAATTTCTTTTTTCTTCTACGATTTGTCCATGATTTTCATTAAATTTCAATTTTAAGTGTTAAAGATAAAGATTATAAATATATTAATTTAGTAAGATTGTTAGGTTTACAAAATTATAACCGTAATTTTTTTTTTTTTTACGAAAAACAATAGCGACGAAAATCATAAGACAAACCGTCATTAATTAGCGACGGAGAGCTTAATACAACGGTTTTTCACCGTCGTCTTTAGACGTCTGCGACAACGGTTTTTCACCGTTGTCTTTGAGCGCACCCTTTAACCACAGGGCTTTTAACAACGGTTTTACAAAACCTACGACAACGGTTTTTTTTTTTCACCGTCGTCTTTGATGTCTACGACAACGATTTTTCACCGTTGTCTTTGAGCCAACCATTTAACCATAGGGGCTTTAACAACATTTTTTTTGACCTACGACAACAGTTAAAAACCGTTGTCTTTCACTTTTTTTCTTGTAGTGGGTCTCCTAGTCCTAGATGTATGTATGATAATATTATCGACGAGCTCAAATCGATAGTCTCAGGAGCTTGTTCATCTATCAACTTCATTGGTGGCTCATCTTTGTTTGATATTTCTTCCAAAACTTCTTAAGACTGAGGCTCAACAGTTTCTTCATTCAATGCTACACGCTTGTTTACCATATCATTCAATCGTCTTATGATTATTTCAAGACTATATACCTCATCTTCTTGGTGCTCGAAAGGTTGGTCTATAAAATCATATTGGCTAATTTCTAGAGTGTATTGGTGACTCCAACCCTGCAGCGAATGATCCCAATACTGATGGTAGTCAAAGTCGGCCATATCATTTAGCAAATATATCACAATGTCTTCAGGTCGACTAAGTAGTGGACTACCAGTTGTAACTGCATCCAAACCTTTAAGGAAAATTTGAATAAAATGCTAAATTATTGAATCTCTCTCATGCTGCGTAGAATGGCTCTTCGATTTGTTTGGCAAAACTTGTGAATACTTGTCGATGAAACATCTCGAACTATTTCACAACAAAAAATTCTCAAATTCTTCTTTTCTTGATGAATCACATGTACAAGAAGAATGAGACATAAAATAATAATAATAATAATAATAATAATAATAATAATAATAATAATAATAATAATAATAATAAAACTCGAAAAAAAACTAACCTTGCACCATTTCCCGGCAACAGAGCCAAAATTTGGTTTGATGTCGTTGAACCACCAAACTTAAATTCCTACTCTCTAAGTAAAATGAGTGTAATGGTGAGTAGGGTCGAATCCACATAGAATGAGAGATGATTTATTTCGAGGAAAAATAAATAACAAGGGTGTTTTGTTGAATGAGAAGAAAATAAAATATTAATAATAAAATTAGAAAGAAATAAAAATAATAAATCTAAACAAGAATTAAATTATCAAACTTTGATTCTATGGGATTTTCATTATTCAATTGTGTCACTGTTTATCGGCTAACATATTATTTATTCATGCAATTAAAATATATAATCTTAGAATTATAGGGATAGACGCTAAAATCCATGTGTTTTCCTAATTTGATTGAGCGAACCCAGAATCCGGTCAAAACTTATCAATAATTAACTGGGCGAGATAGCGTTTCATATTAATTAAATATAGCTTTTAGATTTGTGAAAACAGTTAATCCTAAAATTTAACAACCGATATAGTTGCAATTGATAAATTCAGTTATGTTGATTTATTTAGATTAATTATGCTATGATAGCACAACAGACATAATCTATCCCTACTCATATACCAATCGTTCATGACAATTACGGATCACTGAATTCATAAATAGCAGTAGAAAATATATATATCGAATTAAATTGTCAGATTAACCGAGATACAACTTTCATAGAATTAAATATAAATCAACAAATACTTAAACAAAACACGAATATTAAATTGAAGCACACAAAAAGCCTCACAGTGATAAATTTAAATAGTAAATATATCCCCTGAATCAGAAATAAAACTTAACCTAAAGTTGTAGAGAGAATCGAAGAGAAAATCCTTGAGCCATTTTTTCCTTTTTCTTCACGTGAATTGTTGGAGAAGAGTTTGGAGAGAATTCTCTTTGCAGCCGCCTAATTGCTCACGTGAGTTGTGTAGGTAAAAAGGAAATTTTGGGTCCAAAAATATAAAAGCCCAATAATCTAAATAATAACCTAATAATATAAAATAATAACCTAAGCATTAAAATTAAAATATACTTCAAAAATATCCTCCAACAATATAGTGTTTTTTTCCATAAAAAACTCTATCTTATATTTATTCCTTGATAAGAAAATTCCTCAATTCCCACTAAGCAGCAGAAGAGCTGTTACAAGGCGTGATCACGCCTTATCCAAAAACCATTTCTGAATTTTATGTTCAAGTCTTCCACTAAGATGATATCGGCAACTTTAATTGTGATATAAAATCACCTTTTTTAGCCCAGATTTATCGCATGAACAGAAAACTTTGTACTATAATAAAATCACACACAAATATGTCAATTAAACACGTTGAAAGTGGTAACAATGAGATATGTAACAACAAAAAATGCCAATTATTATGAGCCTATCACTACCATTTAAAAATCAAAGGAAAATAGTTTAAATTGTAAAATCGTCGTACGTTTTACCAAACCTATAAACATTATTTGAAAAGTATAGCCCAAACTATCAACCTCTCCACAACCACTCATAAACATAAATAAAAGTCATAAAATATCTTTAACATACTTAAAATCATAAACTAGTGCGGAAAACTAGCGTCGGTCCTTGGGTTATGTGCACCTTCATTCCATCAAAGTCAACCATCAAGACCTCCGTCATTTTCATAATCACCTGCATCAATCACACCTAGTGAATCTGAAGACTCAACACACCATAATCTTGATAACAAGTACTACATATACAGATCACATACAACAGTAAAAATACTTGTACTTAAAATATTGTTTTCATGAAGATGCATAAACTTTAAACAAGAACATTTTCGTAAACCTTTTCATGATGAATAAACTTTACACAAAAAACATTTTAATAATGATGCATCACTTTAAACATAACCATTTTCATAAACTTTTTATAATCATTGTCATATCATCCTCAACATATTTATATACATATTATCAACATATACATATTCATTTTTCCTTTCGTTGAATTTAGATTGTTAATTGTGACTTTCGTGTTCGTCTACGTATTGGGCGATGGATCCATCTACATGTAACCACAGTACTCGGCGATGGGTACATCAGGGACACTCTCACCCGTCAACTGAGTCTTGGCCTATCATATCCTCATATTGGAATACGATCATCAGGCTCCCTCTGGGGTCTTCTCCCATATACAGGTTCCTTTTGGGGTCTTCTCTCATATACGGGCTCCTTCTGGGGCCTTCTCCAGTAAATGGACTCCCTCTGAGGCCTTTTCCCTCTCGATATCCTCATTCATGTCATCGTATTTGTATCAATGGAAATAAGATCGTCGGGCTCCCACTGGGACCTTCGCCCTCACGATATCTCCAACATATCATCGTATTAGTCACAATTACTTCACTTCCTTCAACGTTTCGTTTCTCATCACTTTATAAAATTAAACATGCATATAACGTTTTTCTTTTAAACCAAGCATGCAACATATCTTTTAACGTTATCGTTTCGTCATAAAAATCCAAAAACATTTAGAATAAATGTTTAAATCATAAACATTTAAAATAAACGTTTTGACATATTAAATCATAAATATTTAAAATAAAAGTTTTAGCATATTAAATCATAAAAACATCCATAAACATTTAGATACAACAATTTAACATATTAAATTATGATATTTAAAATAACAATTTGACATATTAAACCATAAACATTTAAAATAACATTTTAACATATTAAAAATCCATAAACATTAAAAATATAAATTTTAACATATAAAACCCTTAAACATCTAAATTAATCATATTAGCATATAAAATAGCATTCAGGACACTACCATGACGTTTACTAATTTTTTAGGTGTAAGTAAAATTATCGTTTTATCCCTAGACGTAAAATTTCACTTTTTTTATATTTTCTTAATTTCATTGAGTCTAACATGTCCCAAATAATTATTTAAACTTACATGAATTTTTCTCATATTTTTATTTGGCATAAATCGATGACTTTTAAATTAATCTTTAAATATAACATATTAATGCATTTTAATCACGAATTAAACCAAACTTTGATATTAAATTCCCAAATTAAAAACTTAGACGTTTAATAATTATTTGAGCTTAAATAAAATTTCCATTTTTTTATTAAGATTAAATCTAGGCGTATAATTAATTCTTTAATTAACATTTCGTGTTGCGATTAAATCATGGATAAATCCAAAACTCATTATTTTCTTCCCAAACATTAATCATAACATTTTTATTATTTATTCTACCTTTTCAAATCATGGGCCACCCCCGTGGACCCATGTTCTAATTTTTGTCTAATTAAATTCGAATTTGACAAATATAAGGACACACCGAGCCACGTACCTCCCATTTTACTCGAGTCACGCCCGAGCCACCTCGAGCCAAACCTAAGCCAACCCACCTAGGGAACCTATGGACCAAGCTTAGCCCAAAGAACCATCCCATAGCTCGGTCAAACCCTGCTGGAAACTGACCCAATTGCATGCATGTGTGCGTGTGAGGTGTTCTAGTTTCACTAGGACTCCTAGCTAGCCTAGGACTCTCCCAACCGAGCCACGCCTGAGCCACCTCGAGCTAATCCTGACTAGCCCCTCTAGGCACCCTCTTAGACCATTAGAACTAGCTAGCCTAGGACTCTCCCAACCGAGCCACGCCTGAGCCACCCCGAGCTGATCCTGACCAGCCCCTCTAGGCACCCTCCTAGACCATTAGAACCCATTGGTCCTGACCCTAAGCTTAAAAACCGAAGCTATACATAAGCTGCAGAAACAACCAAGAATACCACCTAGACTACCCTTGTAAGGCCCGAGAAATTAATCCGGTTAATCTGAAAAGATTTGAAAAGGATTATTATAATCATGGATGATAATTGTTATGATTATAAATGGAACGGATCAGATCTCGAGAGCCGAAAGAAGAAATCACATTATGTGTGAAGAATAGGATTGGCGCACATGCACGACATGTATCGGCGCACATGCGTGAAAATTACAGAAGCATCGGCGCACATGCGCGAGATAAGGCGCGCATATGCGCGACCCGTCCAGAATGATTGGCGCATATGCGCGACTTAAATGGCGCACTATGCGCGAGTGGTTAAACTTGTCTTTGCCGAGACCCGAAGGTCTCGCGCATATGCGCGGGTTGTGTCGCGCATATGCGCTAGACGTGCTGCACAAAGGAGTATGCCACGTTTCTAGCCATGCATGAAGTATATATATATATATATATATATATATATATATATATATATATATATGTATATACAGACGTTAATCAGCAAGAATTAGAAAGAAATAAGAAGAAGAAAGGAAAAAAGGAAACCGAGGGAAAAGTCGGAGATTGTGAACGATCCGTTCATCTGATTTTGAATCCGACTTCGGTATCGTGTTCCTAGCAATGCAGGCTACAACTGGATGTAAGTTTTGTTACGTTTAGACAAGATTTGAATTTATGATATTGTCAGAACTGAATATGAAGATATGATGTTTCTACTACCGTAGATATCGTGTAATTGAAGCCAGACTGAAGAACAGATTGTTTATGTATTTGTTATGATTTTTGGAGTCGATTTGACTGAGATTTCATATCAAAATTGTATTGGTATTGAGATTATGACTGGTATTGTTATTGATTAAGAAGTCTGATATTATATCTGTGATGTTTAGACAGACGGGGTTATCGAGACAATATCGTTATGCCGTTGAAACATCAGTTAAATTAGATTGTTCCGATTCAGATTTGATTTCGATTGTATTACAATATCGTTGATATAAATCAGATTGTATTTTGTTCAGATATTGATCAGATTATGTACTGAGTTGAGTATTGATCAGAACAGATTGTGAATTGAGTTATTCATTGATACTATGTATTCGATATTGTCTTTTCAGATTGGATATGGACAGATTTGAATACAGGTCATCGTCTTCGTCAGATAGGGAAGACAAAGGTATAATTCATGTGATATTTGGGAAGATATAACTCAAATCAGATCCTATTTGAGTTTCCCAACTAAATCACATACTAGACTTATTTTTTATCTTTTGATATGATTATGATTTATTTATAGAATTGTATTTGAATCTTTTGAGATAATTATGCATTGTTTACAGATGATTATGCATTGCATTTGAGATAGGAAAGTTTGACAGAAACAGTCAGACTTCTAGACGTTCGGTGTATCGTTACATAGGAGCAGACATTGTCCTATTGTAGATTATTCGATACAGCTATGACCGAAGTCTAGGAATAAGACGTACAGTCACCCCGAGTGGGAGGGTAGGTGACAGCCATTGACGTCTTATTCACACCGGGATCCCTAGAGTTCTAGTTGAGTCGAGTCTAGACATGATTTGACTAGATCTGCATGCGTTTATATATGTGGTTTCATAGACTATGAAACCCACTCTTATTGCTTTCAGTCATGATAGCATGTGTTTATGCTTTGATGTGAGATGCATGTTTATCAGATACGAGTTGCATGCTTATTTGATTTAATTTCATAGATTATGAAATCTATTGTTTATAATTTTATTCATGATAGCATGTTTTATGATATAGACTGATTATATACATGCTTACCATGTTTTATACTCGGATTTATTCTCACCGGAGTTATCCGGCTGTTGTCTTGTTTTGTATGTGTGCATGACAACAGGTGGGGCAAGATCGGGGTCAAGAAGATGATGAGAGAAGACGAGTTTAGCGTGGTGATTCCGGACTTATTGTAGAGTTGGTTGATACTTGAAATTTAGTATTTAAACCTTGGACTAGTTTGAATTAGAAACATGTTGTACAAGACTTGTATTATTATTATACTGATTTGTATAATAGATTGATTCCATTACCTTCCGCACTTACATTTTTAAAAGAAAAATTTTTAGACCCTGTTTTATCTTAATTGATAATTAAATCACAATAGATGATTAAGAAGATGATTAGCGTCCGGGTCCTCACAACAGGTGGTATCAGAGCGATAGATCCTTTAGATTGAGATAGATTCGAACTGATAGATCTTTTAGACTGAGATAGAAGAGAATGAGCGGGGTAGATTGAATTTTCTTTCCTTGCATGTGATTGCTAGCATGAGATTTATGTCAATGTTGACTTGCATGATGTGTGCTAGCATAATTTATTGCTTTCCCTATTACATGTTGTTTGTTATCTGAGTTGATTACAGCATGTAAATACCAAGACTGAATCAGAACCGAGTCTGGATCAGAGGTATATGATCAGAGGAGGGCTGAGACAGATGGTATAGATTATGTACTAATCTGTTTGATTATCAGATATAACGCCTCGAAGAATTTCAGAAAAGGGCAGTACTTCGTCTGAACAGATAGATGCATCAGAAATTCAGCTAGAAGAAAAGATGAAAGAATTTCAGTTATTACAGCCGCCGATTCTGAGTGGTTCCGAGACATCCAAAGATTGTCAGAACTGGTCGGATGATATAGAAATACTGTTCGATTTACTGGATTGTACAGATGAACAGAAAGTTAAATTGGTATTTCACCAGTTACGAGAGACTGCCAGAAATTGGTGGATTACAATCAAAGGAGTATTAGCACAACGCGGTACTGTGATCACTTGGGAAGTATTCAAGATTGAATTTTATCGACGATTTTTCTCAGTCTCGTACCGAGAGGACAAGAAAGCAGAGTTTGAGAATTTGAGCCAATGTCAGTTGAATATTGATGAATATATCGCCAAATTCTCTACTATACTGCATTTTGCTCCTCAGATAGCTGGAAATGATAAAGTTATAGTAAATCAGTTCATCAGAGGGTTGAATTCGGAGGTAGTTGCATTTATGAATTTGCAACGACCTTACCATTTTGCTGACATCCTGAGTAGAGCGAAGAGAGCTGAGGCGAGTCTGATTAGACAGCTAGGGAGGTTGTGTGTGAAGCAACCCCAGACACAGAAATCCCCTCTTCGATATGATCATGGCAGTACGAGTGGAAAGCAAGATTTGCTGAAAGCTCGGAAGAAACCATTCAAGAAGTTAGGGAGTGATTCCTCGAGTTCCAGTGGTTATAGTCCGAGCCATGCTGGAGTGTATTGCAGGAGTTGCGGAGGGAGACATTCCACCGAGCAATGCCAGGGAGTGACTGGTAGATGCAATATTTGTGGACAGCCGGGACACTTTGCTAGAGTCTGTCCCCAGAAAGGTTTCCGGAGATTTTAGGGAACATAATCGAGAAACAGACACAGAATACACTACAGGTACTATTCTTTTATGATTATACTGCATACATATTGATATGTACTAATGCATTCTGTATAATTATCTGTGGCTGAGTGGCATGGAGATATGCTGTACCTGTTGGATTTATTTGTACTGTAGTATTGATGTCCTTGCTTGTTGAGGAAATGTTGATAACAGAGATTTCTGTATATATTGTATACTACAGTAAGATGAGAATGAAATAGAAATAGATTATGATGTACTTGTGTTTTCTGATATGAACGCATTATTGATATGTATATGCTGAACAAGTACAGACATATTGTAGAATTTTTCCAGAAATGGTAAGAGTCAGACCAGAGATGACTGATCAGTGGAGATACCACAATAAGGATTCTAGATTTAGAATTCCTTTGACATTGTCGTATATGACTCGATTGTTACAGAAAGGAACAGATGGTATCCTTATGTACTCAGTAGATGTACTGAAATCGAGCTTAACATTGGCAGATTTGCCAGTGATATACGAGTTGGCTAATATTGTCAGATAAGATTTTAGATTTGCTTTATATTAGAAAGATAGATTTCAGAATTGAATTCAGATCAGATACTGATTGTTATTTTAGAAATCAACACAGAATAATGTTGAATATACAGAATGAATGAATTGAAAGATCAGTAGAAGAGTACTAACCAGGAGTTACATCTGATTTGGTGTTACTCTTTGGCATTTTTCAGTATCTTCAGGGACGTTCTGATGATTTTATGCTCATTGTCTATGAGATTTGATATAATTGCAGTATTTGATTGATCGAATCGAATATCTGAAGATTTTATTGAATATTCTGAGAACTGTGATGATTGTATACATAAATTATTCAGATAAGAATTGATCGAGCAAAACTTGCACAGTAAAATCTCCAATAAAAATAAATAAAAATTCAGGCTCGAAATAATCGCAAGTGCACGATGTCAAGTTATAGTAAAACGTATAAGAGTACGAGTATCGATCCCATAGAGATTGATTAGACAAATTTACTTTAAATTAAATTCTTTAATTAATTAAAACGACAATTGAATTACTTATTAACTAAATTAATACTAAAACACTAAATTGAAACAAACACATTAAAAATAATATAAACTAAAATAATAAATAAGCGAGTGTTAGGATCTCGGTTCACCTACCCGTCGTTAATTTAATTAATTAATATCGACACTGATTTACGCTTTTGACAGGATTTCCTAAGCAATTAACATACTCTCTCGAGCTATGCTAAACTAATTCTACACGAAAGAATAATAAAATCTTTTTTATTATTTACTAACGGTGAATTGCATGTCGATCTATGAAATCCCTTAGTTTTCGCTCTACTGGACTATGACTACCAACGTGTATCCAACTTCATATCTCTATGTAAATTGTAGATCCACGGATTATGCTACTTGTTCCTATCGCAAGTTATTCTCTCGAACTCACCCACAATATTAGATATTATTAAAGTTAGCTAGGCTTTAACAATTCAATGTAAAATAATAGCACAATCAAGAATGAATCAAAAGTCGAGAATTAAATAATCAAACAACGGTTCGGGGTCGGATCCCCTAAATCCTAACTACAATAAAAGAGTAAAGAGAAAACGCTGTTGAGTTCTTGTTCCGGTTCCGTTGAGCTATCGCCTGCTACAGTGCTCTCCCTTCCAAATCGCGGCGCCTCCTCTCGTGTATTAGGTTAGGTGGTTTTATAGAGTCCATAAAATTTGGAAACAAATCTTCTCGGATTTCGTCGCTCGCTAGGGCGGCCACTTTTGGCCGCTGGGGCGAGTGGTTCTCGAATAAAAATCCTTGGCCGCGTCTTTGGTCTCGCTGGGGCGGTCACTTTTGACCGCCCTAGCGAGAGGTTCGCGCAAATACTCCTCGGCTGGATTAAAATGCTCGCTGGGGCGGTCACTTTTGACCGCCCTAGCGAGGCATTCTCGCTGCTCTGCATATAAAATCCCCATTTTTGGTCAAATTCCTACAAAACAACCACAAAATACACGAGATCAGCCAAATGCTAAATAATGCTAAATGAATGCTAAATTAAACTAAAACAAACTAATATGATGCATGAATGCGACTCAAAACTAACACTAAAAACACGTAAAAACGAGTCCTATCAACCCCCTCATACTAACCTTTTGCTCGCCCTCGAGCAAAATAGGTGACAAGACACGAGATTCTAAACAACCTCAACAAAAACAAAAAACTCAAACAGGAAAACCAACCCAACAAAAAAATGTCAATGGTGAGTCGACAACGGTTATATTCATGCCTCAGTTTACTTTCCCACTACCAATCATAATCAAGTCAAATCGCAAATGAATACTCATTCTCATCTACACATAAATACCAACACTAGTTTGAACGTGTGTGTGTGTCATGATGGGTCTAGTCATTCGTACTTCAAATAGATCAATTATCAAATCATGTGAGTCACTCAATTAACACTTCAATACAAGTCTCACTAGCATGCATTCCCGTGTCCATTTATCACTAGCCACACTTTGAACTTTATTCAACTTTTAAGTGCAGATAAGGGTGTCGAAAAGAAGGAAAATAAGCTCAAGTGGCTAAAAGTTGGGAGTACACCGATCATTTTCATTGTGCAATCGTCAAGACTTTTCGTCTAACTTTCCTCGTCTCCTTACATCTCCAACTTTTAGCCTAGGAATAGAATTTCATTCATTTTATTTAGGCTCCCCCTCACCTTACATCTCCTTATTTTCTTTTCTCCCTTTTTTTTTTTTTGAATGCACAATTTTCACACATGTACTCCCTAGGCTAAGAATGATATCACTTTGGATTATAGCCGGTTGGGAGTTTGATCTTTTAATTAGTGCATTGGTGAGGAGGTACAAGTAAAGTTCAAGGCAAATAAACTTTTCTCAATCAAGGTCACTATTAGCGACTTATTTTCACGGGTTTGCATGCTAAATCAACTCATAAATGGTGCCTTTCAAGTTAACCAAACAAAATTTTCAAATTTCACCATTATTCCTACAAAATCCTAGTCCCCACGCAAATGTGCTCAAAAGTTCAAATTTTGTACCAAAATTTATGCTTCAACAATCAAGAGTAGCATTCACAAAGTGACCCAATCAATACTTTTGTAAACTATCAATTCAAGATCATCATTGGCTCATAACCTATGTCTTCTCACCATAAACGACACAAACTAACAAAACTGCAACGAAACTAAAGAAATGCAATGAAACTAAACCAATTAACTAAACAACCAAAACAATCTACCCACCCCCTCATACTAAAGTCGTGCAATGTCCCCATTGCACTAGACGACATAGAAAAAAATAAATAGATAGATAAAACCAAACAACTAAATGCATGCATAAAAAAAAATTATTAATAATTAATAATTTAATAAAAATAAAATAAAAACTCCCCTGGTTGATTATATTGTAGTAGTTGTAGACATCAATCATCTCCTATTGTACGAGCTCCTAAGGCCATCAATTCCCCACGTCCTCCAGTATGCTCACCTGGCACAAAAGAAATTGAGCAAAATCAAATAACCACGAAACCGGGACTCAATGCAACAACTAAAATGAAAATAAATAACTAAAATATAAAACGCTTGGGTTGCCTCCCAAGTAGCGCCTGATTTCTAGTCGTCGGCTTGACCCTCCGAAGTCCTTATCAAAGAGCGGCTGATGCCCAAAGTAAGTGTCATATGACACCACATCTGGGTCTGGATTCCAAATGCCCTCAAGTCTGGCTAGATATAGGCACATTAAGCTCGTCACCTCAACAACACACAACTCTGAATAATCGGCATGAGATGAGAAAAATAGTGTCGGCACTCCTTTATCAGAAAATTCTTCAAAAATCTCTTCCGACTGAGGCTCATTTACCAGCGAAGGATCAAACAACTCTAGATTTTCAGTCTTATCCAACTTATTCTCACTATCTTGGTTGTTTGAGTCATCATCATCAAACCAAACCGGATCGATCACCGGTTGAGTATCTCGCTTCACTTCATGTTCTCGGCGACTCTGAAAGATGGATTTCTTGATATTCTCTATTTGCTCCTCAAGGTTGCGCAGAGAATTAATTTGATTTTCTATAGCTGCCTCAGTCAGTGCCACATACCTATCCACGGTATCTTCTAGTTGAGTCGTGATCAGTTCATGGCTATCTCTCTCATCATTTTGAAACTCAAATGGTTGGTCTATAAACTCTGGGTAATGATCTTGTGTGTATTGATGACTCCAACACTGTGGTGAAAGATCCCAATATCTATGGTAGTCAAAGTCCGCCATATCACCCAACAAAAGTATCATTTTCTCATCATCTCGGCAAAATAGTGGACTGCCTGTTGTTAGTGCTCCGTCGATCACCCATCTTCGTGTTAGTGCATCCAAACCATTAAGGAAAAATTTAAGAAGAGAATAGTTAGAAAAATCATGATACAGGAAATTGTTTGCTAAATAATCGAATCTCTCCCATGCTGCGTAAAAAGGCTCTCCGCGTTGTTGGGCAAATCTTGTGAATACTTTTCGATGAAACATCTCAAAGTATTGCACAAGAAAATTTCCTGCAAAAAGAAAATAGAAAACGGTAGATCACGCAGGAATAAAATAAAATAAATAACTAAAAAAAAATTAAATTAACTAAAGAAAATAACAAAAAGAAAAATTTGTCAATTTCAATCACCGGCAACGGCGCCAAAAACTTGATCGAGCAAAACTTGCACAGTAAAATCTCCAATAAAAATAAATAAAAATTCAGGCTCGAAATAATCGCAAGTGCACGATGTCAAGTTATAGTAAAACGTATAAGAGTACGAGTATCGATCCCACAGAGATTGATTAGACAAATTTACTTTAAATTAAATTCTTTAATTAATTAAAACGACAATTGAATTACTTATTAACTAAATTAATACTAAAAACACTAAATTGAAACAAACACATTAAAAATAATATAAACTAAAATAATAAATAAGCGAGTGTTAGGATCTCGGTTCACCTACCCGTCGTTAATTTAATTAATTAATATCGACACTGATTTACGCTTTTGACAGGATTTCCTAAGCAATTAACATACTCTCTCGAGCTATGCTAAACTAATTCTACACGAAAGAATAATAAAATCTCTTTTATTATTTACTAACGGTGAATTGCATGTCGATCTATGAAATCCCTTAGTTTTCGCTCTACTGGACTATGACTACCAACGTGTATCCAACTTCATATCTCTATGTAAATTGTAGATCCACGGATTATGCTACTTGTTCCTATCGCAAGTTATTCTCTCGAACTCACCCACAATATTAGATATTATTAAAGTTAGCTAGGCTTTAACAATTCAATGTAAAATAATAGCACAATCAAGAATGAATCAAAAGTCGAGAATTAAATAATCAAACAACGGTTCGGGGTCGGATCCCCTAAATCCTAACTACAATAAAAGAGTAAAGAGAAAACGCTGTTGAGTTCTTGTTCCGGTTCCGTTGAGCTATCGCCTGCTACAGTGCTCTCCCTTCCAAATCGCGGCGCCTCCTCTCGTGTATTAGGTTAGGTGGTTTTATAGAGTCCATAAAATTTGGAAACAAATCTTCTCGGATTTCGTCGCTCGCTAGGGCGGCCACTTTTGGCCGCTGGGGCGAGTGGTTCTCGAATAAAAATCCTTGGCCGCGTCTTTGGTCTCGCTGGGGCGGTCACTTTTGACCGCCCTAGCGAGGCATTCTCGCTGTTCTGCATATAAAATCCCCCTTTTTGGTCAAATTCCTACAAAACAACCACAAAATACACGAGATCAGCCAAATGCTAAATAATGCTAAATGAATGCTAAATTAAACTAAAACAAACTAATATGATGCATGAATGCGACTCAAAACTAACACTAAAAACACGTAAAAACGAGTCCTATCAAGAATCCTGCTTGAAACAGATTGTATTCAGAGTGTGCGATATCTGAAGTTAGTATACAGATTGATTTTGTTACAGTTGAGATTGTAATCAGGGATTGATATGATACCGATATCAGAAAGACCAGAAAGTTCAGAAATGTCAGAATTTTCAGAGATATATTTTGTCTGATTTGACAGATTATTTTATTCGACTGTTGCTTTATATCTGCTGAGTAGTGTTATTGCTCTAAATCAGTATTTGAGACATCTTATATTGTTTTGGGGAGCATATTTTATTTGCAGATGGAATATAACAGTTGATCAGAATGATATGAAGATATTTACCAGAAATCCTTGTTTTATGAGTTCCTTGAACCCACTAGATCTGTATAGGATATTGATATTTTGTATCTGAATTGATATTACTGTGTTTTGAATCCGTATATGCTGCAGATTATTGTGAATCAGGGAGAGTATATACAGTTCCAACCGAATCAGAGTTAAATTCGAGAGTTACAGCAGTTCAGAATGTGATCAGAATGTAACAGTTATGTAATTGTGTATTTTGTATGAGACTGATTATCTTGTGATGTCAGATGTGTCAGCATTGTACAGAAAAGCTTGATATAGATAGTCAGAGCCGAATACCGATAGGTATATTTTTTTTTCATTTATACTATTAACTAATATGTTTGTATCAAATAATTCGAATCTGAAATCACAGATAGGGTCAGAAATGCACCGTAGTGGATTCAGTTTTCAGTTTGATGATTGAGAATGTATGATACTCGAACAGATAGTTGTGATATAGACAGATGAGATCAGTTATGACAGAAATTGTATTGAAATGTTGGCAGAAATTGTACTGATATGTCTGAATTGCTAACAGAAAAGACAGAAAGATAGAAATCAGAAGATTTATTACAGAATTTGTATATTTCTGATTAGACATGGGGAGTATATTTCGATGAATTTTGTAATAAGATCATTGAAATACTTTCCAGATGGTGATAGGATATGATTAAGATTGACAGATTGTTCAATCTATATCTATCAGTTTATATCAGATAACGTACAAACATGACCAAATGACACAGATCGATGTCAGAGAAGTGATCAGAAAGATCAGAATGCCACAGCAGATTATGTCAGATTGTGATTTTGCTTGAGTTTATATTCGTGACAGAATAGATCATAAACTCTCTCGTAGATGGTTTTACAGAGTGACAGACCGTCAGAATGAGTTATCCAGATATTAGAAAACTTTGGTACAGCTTTAGTGCTGGATGTTAGCACTAGTTGATATGACTTATTATCACTGCATGACAATACCTATCAGCCTACCAGATTGGTAATGAGATAGTTTCAGTCATGACAGTATACAGTGAATACTACAGATTTCTAATTCTTTTGAAGAAATTCGAAGGAAGATGAAGATAGTTCAGAAAGAACAGATGTCATAAACCAACGTCGGATGATGACGATTAGTATTTGAAGCTAAAGATTGTATATGTCCTTGATTGGGATAAACAGATTTGATAACAGCAGATGGTACTGATATGTGAGGAGCTGTAGTTTGGTTTATACGGATGTTGTATAGCCAGTAATGCAAGATTTTATTCTGTCAGAAGGACTGGAGAAGTATTATGATATGATACTTAGTGAATTCTTATTTCAGATTGGAATCAGAGATTTGAGTTTTGATTTAAACTTTACGATACATTTCTTCTAGTATATTTGAACTGATTACTTATCAGTTCGAGGACGAACTCAGATCTAAGAGGGGGAGAAATGTAAGGCCCGAGAAATTAATCCGGTTAATCTGAAAAGATTTGAAAAGGATTATTATAATCATGGATGATAATTGTTATGATTATAAATGGAACGGATCAGATCTCGAGAGCCGAAAGAAGAAATCACATTATGTGTGAAGAATAGGATTGGCGCACATGCGCGACATGTATCGGCGCACATGCGCGAAAATTACAGAAGCATCGGCGCACATGCACGAGATAAGGCGCGCATATGCGCGACTTAAATGGCGCATATGCGCGAGTGGTTAAACTTGTCTTTGCCGAGACTCGAAGGTCTCGCGCATATGCGCGGGTTGTGTCGCGCATTTGCGCGAGACGTGCTGCACAAAGTAGTATGCCACGTTTCTAGCCATGCATGAAGTATATATATATATATATGTATATACAGACGTTAATCAGCAAGAATCAGAAAGAAATAAGAAGAAGAAAGGAAAAAAGGAAACCGAGGGAAAAGTCGGAGATTGTGAACGATCCATTCATCTGATTTTGAATCCGACTTCGGTATCGTGTTCCTAGCAACGCAGGCTAAAACTGGACGTAAGTTTTGTTACGTTTAGACAAGATTTGAATTTATGAGATTTTCAGAACTGAATATGAATCAGATATGATGTTTCTACTACCGTAGATATCGTGTAATTGAAGTCAGACTGAAGAACATAATGTTTATGTATTTGTTATGATTTTTGGAGTCGATTTGACTGAGATTTCATATCAGAATTGTATTGGTATTGAGATTATGACTGGTATTGTTATTGATTAAGAAGTCTGATATTATATCTGTGATGTTTAGACTGACGGGGTTATCGATACAATATCGTTATGCCGTTGAAACATCAGTTAAATTAGATTGTTCCGATTTAGATTTGATTTCGATTGTATTACAATATCGTTGATATAAATCAGATTGTATTTTGTTCATATATTGATCAGATTATGTACTGAGTTGAGTATTGATCAGAACAGATTGTGAATTGAGTTATTCATTGATACTATGTATTCGATATTGTCTTTTCAGATTGGATATGGACAGATTTGAATACAGGTCATCGTCTTCGTCAGATAGGGAAGACAAAGGTATAATTCATGTGATATTTGGGAAGATATAACTCAAATCAGATCCTATTTGAGTTTCCCAACTAAATCACATACTAGACTTATTGTTTATATTTTGATATGATTATGATTTGTTTATAGAATTGTATTTGAATCTTTTGAGATAATTATGCATTGTTTACAGATGGTTATGCATTGCATTTGAGATAGGAAAGTTTGACAGAAACAGTCAGACTTCTAGACGTTCGGTGTTTCGTTACATAGGAGCAGACACTGTCCTATTGTAGATTATTCGATACAGCTATGACCGAAGTCTAGGAATAAGACGTACAGTCACCCCGAGTGGGAGGGTAGGTGACAGCCATTGACGTCTTATTCACACCGGGATCCCTAGAGTTCTAGTTGAGTCGAGTCTAGACATGATTTGACTAGATCTGCATGCGTTTATAGATGTGGTTTCATAGACTATGAAACCCACTCTTATTGCTTTCAGTCATGATAGCATGTGTTTATGCTTTGATGTGAGATGCATGTTTATCAGATACGAGTTGCATGCTTATTTGATTTAATTTCATAGATTATGAAATCTATTGTTTATAATTTTATTCATGATAGCATGTTTTATGATATAGACTGATTATATACATGCTTATCATGTTTTATACTGGGATTTATTCTCACCGGAGTTATCCGGCTGTTGTCTTGTTTTGTATGTGTGCATGACAACAGGTGGGGCAAGATCAGGGTCGAGAAGATGATGAGAGAAGACGAGTTTAGCGTGGTGATTCCGGACTTATTGTAGAGTTGGTTGATACTTGAAATTTAGTATTTAAACCTTGGACTAGTTTGAATTAGAAACATGTTGTACAAGACTTGTATTATTATTATACTGATTTGTATAATAGATTGATTCCATTACCTTCCGCACTTACATTTTTAAAAGAAAAATTTTTAGACCCTCTTTTATCTTAATTGATAATTAAATCCCAATAGATGATTAAGAAGATGATTAGCGTCCAGGTCCCCACAACCCTGGTGAGCCAAGCTCGAACCATCATGAGCCAACCTAAAGCCAAAAACCCTATAGACACTAATGGACCCTTAGAACCCTTAGGACACAACCCAAGCCCCAAAACTGAAGCCCCCAACCAAGCAACACAAACTGGCCGCAAACTCCTACTTGGCATGGGCTCTTGTTTTCTAGTTTAACCACTTAACCAACAAGCCAGCCATTGAACCAGCCCCTCAAGCACCCTCCTAGGACCCTAATGACTCGACCTATCCCAGCCCAATGCCCTCAGGCCGAGCCATCTCTGCCTGCCTAGCTGCTGAACCCTGTGCAACTTCCTTGAAGCTCAGTTGGAGTCCTAGCTTGCTAGGACTCCTTCCCAGGCTCTTGTATTTAGTCCTAGCGTGGCTAGGACTCTTCCCTTGACCCCTCACGCACCCTAGCCAAGCCTTGGTCCCAATCAAACCCAAGTCCAGTAGCAAAACCCATAAACCGATCCCCTTGATCACAAGCAACAATTTTTGTTCCAGCTTTAATCTATCATGTTGTGAAGCATATTGGTTGTGTTCTAGACCATTAAACTTGTGTAAAACAATTCCATATTAATACTCTATCCATGGCATCCCCTTAAACAGCATAAAAACATAATTTTGGAACCAACAATCAAGAGTTTAGAACATGCATGTGTATAGTTACGAAAATAAAAAAATTTGTGCCTTGTTTTGATTCAAAACATGATCAAATAATTACTATGGTGTGATATATGTTTGAAAGAAAGAATATAACGTGCTTTTGCATATTAATGTACGATCAAACGCTGACGATTATGAAGAACGACGGTGATCGACCTTGGCTTGAAAACTCTTGCAAATTTCAAAACTTTCCCTTTCTTGATACTTTGTGTGTGCCATGATATTTTGTTGAGGGAGAGAGTTTGAATGATTTGGGGTAGGGGGCGTGGGGTTATGTGTGAGTTATGGGGTAATTTTGAGTTTAAATAATAATTAAAACCTCTAACAAAAGTTTAGTCCCATTTGGAAAGTTAATTAGGCTCAAAAAGCCCATTAGTGCTTAATTAAAATATTTTGTTTAATAAGGTTTGTGACTTTATTACTCGGGTTGCCAAAACGTTCGTATTTTTGTTGAAAATACAACAACGATAAAAATTACGCTCCAGCGTATAAAATCACCTCAAACTCCTTATTTTCAAAAATAATAAAAAGCATCACCCTTATTTTAAATAATTAAAAACAATTATTTAATAAAAACATTTTCTATTTTTCAGCCCTCAGTCTCCTTTCCTCGATCGCAACTCGAATAACCTTTAAAAATAAATTTTAATGCAACCATCTAGAAAAGTATATTTTAAACATATAAATATGCACAACATAATTAATTTATGCAATTAGAACAATTAATTGAAATACACAAAGAATTTAGTAACTTGTATAAATGTGGTACGCGTGGACCTTAAAATTTTTGGGGACGTTATACTAACACTCGATATGAGATATGTATGGGAAAGCAACCCAAATATCATTACTTAAGAATATGGAGATGCCCTGCTTACGTGAAGCAGACAGTGGGAGACAAATTGGATAGTACAGCCAATTTGTGCTACTTTGTAGGATATCCAAATAACTCTGTTGGATATTACTTCTATTATCTCAGTGAAACAAAGGTGTTTGTTTCGAGGAATACCAACTTCTTAGAGAAGGAGTTTTTATGAGATAGAAATGCGGGATGATAGAACTCGATGAGATTCGAGAACCACCCACCACACAAGTAGCAGAACCCAAATCCCAACATCTAATCAAATAAACACAAGCTCCTAGGAGATCCGAAAGCATCTCAAGGCCGCATAATAAGATAACCTGCTTCTTGAAAATGGCCAAGGTGAGCCCATTCTTGGATGTGATCCAAGAGTTTCAAGGAAGCATTGTATGATGCCGATTCATCTAAATGGCTTGAAGCTATGTAGTCCGAGATGGAATCTATATATTCAAACCAATTATGGTCCTTAGTAGATCCACCTGAAGGAATTAATCTCATAGGATGCAAATGGAGTTACAAGAGAAAACTTGGAGCAGATGGGAAGGTGGTGACCTTGAAAGCTAGATTGACGGAAAAAAGATATAATCAAAGACAATGTGTTGAGTATGAGGACACCTTTTCTCCAGTCGCGATGTACAAGTTTATTAAGATATTGCTAGCCATACCAACATGGTATGACTATGAAATATGACAGATGTATGTGAAGACAACGTTCCTTAATGGGGATATTAATGAAGAGATTTTCATGTCTAAACCTGAAGGATTCACATCAGTAGGAAGTGAACATAAAGTATGCAAACTTCATAGATCCATTTATAGACTCAAGAAGACATCGAGGAGTTAGAACCTTATATTTGACAACACTATCAAAGATTTTGATTTTCCAAGAATCCTGAGGAACCTTGTGTGTACAAGAAGGTTAGTGGGACCGCAGTAACATTCCTGGTGCTTTATGTTGATGACATACTACTCATTGGGAATGATGTAGGGATGTTGCAGTAAATTAAAATATGTTTAGCTGGCAAGTTCTCCATGAAGGATATGTTTGAAGCATAATATGTATTAGGAATACAGATCTATAGAGATAGATCAAAAAAGATGCAAGAGCTCACCCAATCCACATATATAGATACCATACTGAGAAGATTCTCTATGGAGGAGTCCAAGAGAGGAAATCTTCCAATGTCTCATGGTGTGAATTTATCTAAGTCTATGTGCCCTAAGACTAATGAAGAGATATAAATCATGAGCCGCATTCCATATGCTTCTGCTATAGGCAGTATTATGTATGGTAAGATATCAACTCGACCCGATGTGGCATATGCAGTGAGTGTTGCGAGCAGATATCAGTCGAATCCCGGTCCATTGCATGGGAAAGCAGTGAAGGACATTCTTAAGTACTTGATAAGAACTAAGAATTTGTTCACAGTATACGGGAGTGGAGAATTAAAATTGGAAGGCTACACTAATTCTAGCTTCCAATCATATGTGGATGATTCAAATTCGACCTCTGGATTCGTGTCAAGCTCAATGGTGGCGCTGTTTCTTTGAAAAGTTCCAAGCAACACACCACAGCGGATTCAACCACTGAAACTGAATACACAGCTACATCGGCTACAGCAAAGGAGGGTGTTTGTATGAGGAATTTCGTCCAAGAGTTGGGTGTCATTCCTCAAACATTTGATTCAGTCTCGATCTACTATGACGACACTGGTGCCATTGCGCAAGCAAAGGAAAAGAGGTCTCATCAGCGATCCAAACATATATTGAGGAAGTTCCACATAATCCGAGAGATTGTGGGAAGAGGAAACATATCTGTAGAGAGATAGTCCGCTCTGCAGACAACGTTTCTGATCCACTGACGAAACCCCTTCTAGTACCATTGTTTGAGAAGCATCGCGAAGCGATGTGCCTAAGATCTATGGGTAATTGGCTATAGGGCAAGTGGGAATTGTTAAAGTAGGTGCCCGCCGCAAGCCAACTTGTTGCTCGGGCTTTTATTGACTCTAATTTAAAAAATTCTTTATTTTAATAATATTTTACGATTTTATTTAATTATGACATTATAATTTATCTGTATACCTATGCAAGTTGCACATATAAAGTCTTTGAATATACAAAAGGTACCATGAGGTCTGCTTCTCAATGTAAGATCATGAAACTCATTAGGAAGTATACCGTATATTCTAAACAGGTTCCTAGTCAAATCAACTGCCTAAACAAGGATAAATGTCGCTTGATCTCGAGACTAGTATCTGTGATGTAAACGCCATGTTTCATTAGCAAAGGCATGGAGATGTTCATTCAAACAGATGGGTGATCATATGATGATGCACTAAACAACCTTCCTTCGAACTGTCCAAGTGATTCTCACTTATCGAATTGAATAGTCTGCGGTTGTGGTTGTACATCATTAGTCCTTTGACTCGGGACCGTGTAAGGGCTATACTTACTAGCATGCACTTTGATCCGTTTATCGACTCCATTGAGGGTCATCAGGTGGCGAGGTTTGATGTAGTTTCGAAATACATTGGAGTAAATGCATTGTAGTCGGGGATTCACCGTTTGCCTACAAGTAAAGATATCATATGTGGTCTGATAACTTAATAATGCAAGGAATCTTTTGCCAGAGTAAGACATGTACAGTTTGGAAAGGTGTTTCTTCTGTTGTTCATATCATGACACTATTACTCAAAGATAAATTATATTGTTATCGAATTCATATGCAGCTCTCGATATACCAATCGATCGTGATATATGAGATGAAAGGACAATACTGTATGCTAACCATGACTAGGAAACCTCGTGGGGGAGGGATATATGAGATAAAATATGTGTATATATGTATGATCGGGATATATTAGAAAAAATATGTGTAAATATGTATGATATTAATATATCATGTATTATTAAAGGTTATAAATACATTATATTTTAATTATATGGGAGTTTTCATTATAATGAATTATAGAGCCCTAGTGTAAAAAGATTTAGGAAACCTTGTGGGGGAGGGACTTCTAATGAGATTAGGAGTCTCACTCAATATATACACCATGAGAGGTTAGGAATTGTAACGAAACTCTTGTACACAAAATACAAAACAAAATCTCTTCTCTCTTTCTACCTTGAAACCTTCGGCCACCACAAGAAAATTGGTGAAGAAAATCTTGGCCACAAAAGAAAATTAGATTTTCTTAATTATTGATTAAGAATCAATAATTATTTTTAATTATTGATGAATCAATAATTGCAAAAATCATGATTAAACATCATGAACTCACGGCCATCTAACAATTTTGGTGAAGAAAAATTCGACCATCTTGTTTACTCAGACCGTCGCGCCGCCGACAAAACACCGTCACCGGATTTTGGAAATTCGGAGGCTATAGTTTCAACACATAGATCTCTTGCGATTTCTAGTACAATCCAAGTGGAGAAGATAGTTTCCGTTCGTGAACCTAATTAGACGATCAAAAGCGAGTTCTATTCATCGAGATTTACAAGAAGGACTATCTTCGCTTAAAAACCGGAATAGTTGGAGTTCAGCATTTTATACGTGCAGGTATAAATTCTAAGCGCCATATGAATGAATTTTAAACAAATTACCCCAAAGCAACATTTTAATTGTCAAAACGCAAAATTTTAAACTTGTGCTGCGTAGTGGGTGCGGGAATTCGATATCCCAACAACTTCATCGTTGCTTAGGCCTTCAACATTCATGACTTCCCTAATCTTCTTTGATGTTTCCGCTGTAAAATGAGCAAATGCATGATATCAGGTAAATATAGCTATTTATTTTCCATTTTTTTAAACAGAGAGGAATTATGTGAGAATTTGAATTATGTATAGAGTAAACACAATTATATTTAAAAATCCTAAAAATATTCCAAGATTCAAAGTTCCCCTATCATTTATTTGTTAGAGTAGATGCCCTGCAAGCCTACGGTTGGCTAGGGAATTTATTGACTCAAATGAAATAACAATCTTTACTTTAATATAATTTAACTTTTTATGGTCTTGTTATACTTTATCTGTATACCCATGCAAACAGCATAGATAAAGTTCTTGATTATACTTTAATACAAATGAATCGTAATTCGATGTTGAAACTCATTTGTAAATACTGCATATTCTAATTATATTCCTAGTCGATTCAGCTGCTTAAAACAGGGATAAAGGTCGCTTGAGCTCGAGACTAGCATATGTGATGTTGTGTACTGCGTTTCTTGGTAAGGGCATAGAGATGTCCAAGCATGCAGATGGGTAGTCATATGATGATTATACCGAACAACCCTCCCTCGGACTTTCCAAGTGGTTATCATTCATCGAGAGGATAAGTTCGTGGTTATGCTTGTACACCATTAGTCCTTACGACCCGGGACAACACTGAGGCTTTATATGCTAGGGCTGTGCTTTGACTCGTTTACCGGCTCCAGGAGAGTCATCAGGTGGCGAGGTTGGGTACAGTTACAACACATATAGGAGCCAGTGCATTGTAGTCGGGGATTCACCGCTCACCTACGAGTGTGGATATCCTATGTGATCTGATGTAATAATAGTGCATGGAATCTCTGGCCAGAGTATGAGATGTACGATGGAGAAGGAGTTCTCCAATAGTACATGCGATGCCACTATTATAGTTATCATATAGTTATCGAATTATTATGCAACCCTCGATGAACCAATGGTTGCAGATTCGATCGGGATATATGAGATGAAGGGACCGTACTGTACGTTAATCATAATCGACTGGTTCTTGCAGGCACTATCAGTGATACCTAGGGGATCATGGGGCGATGCTACTAGACTCTCTTACCATGATCCGATGGGTGCAATCAGAAATGAGTTCTGACATTCTTGATCAAGGAGTTGATGAAAAGAATGGGGTTAACTAGGGTAAGCCCGAATAAAGGATTATGTCCTGAATCACAAAGAGTTGTGAACCCACGGCTAGCTGTACCCCTGAACCATTGAGGGTCACACAAGCATTGGTTTACTTGTTCCCGTTGAGATAATAAATTCAATGAGTTGAATTTATAAGAAATAAGTTTGATATGATCAATCGATAAGCTTATAAATAATGTTTATAAAAGCTTATAGAAACTTTGAGAGCATGACTGTTAAGACAGTCAAAGGAGTACACCTGTCTTATTTAGACATTGGTGATCTCGAAATTAAAGTGTGCATCATAATAACAAACAAGTTGAAATTGTCACATTGATGATATTGGATCGTCGATCGGGATTATGATGAGATCAATGTAATGTGAGCATGGATAATGGACTTATCAGAGTATAAGCCTATCATGCAAATTTATTAAAGTTCAAATGGGTTTAATAATTAATTATATTTTAATTGAGTTAAAATATAGTCCATTAAGTTTTTATAAAATATGGTATTGATTTATGTAATATGAAAATATTCATGATACCATAATTTTAGTGACTTGCACTAAAAGCATATAATTAATGCATGATATTCTAAATATATGCATCGAGATTTGGTCTAATATATGCATGCAATTAGAATCCATAGTTAGCTTAATTAATCTAATTAATTAAGTAAAGTATGGATTAGAAAATATAATAATGAATTTTTTTATTATAATGCATGCAATTTTCGGTGGAAAATATATACATTGCGAAAGCATCATTCGAAATTCTCATGAGAATATTTTCATTGAAATTTGTTAACTTAATTAATATGATTGATTAAGGAAATTAAAAATTAGAAATATTAACAAGGATTTGATCTTTATTCACGTGAATGGCATCCAAAAGGAATTCATTTTTCGGCTTTCCCAATTACAAAAGATGCTCTCGAAAACCCTTATCTTTTTTGGAAGAAAAACTTGGCTCGGATTATTGAGTTGAATTTTTGTGTTCTATCTCTACGCAAAAGTTATTCTGAATTTCTAGTGCAATTTAGAAGAGGAACAAATATTCCAGTCGTGGACCGGATTAGTAGATCGAAGAATGTTCGTAGGGATTTACAACAAGAGCTACGTCCGCTAATACGGGTGTAGTTGGAGCCAAGTGATTTAATCACCAAAGGTATAACGATTCTAACATCCTATGTATGTTTTGTTAAAGTTATACGAGCGCCCAAACCCAAACATATTTTGACTGTCAAAATAAATAAAATTTTTAAAACTTCCGCTGCGTTTGGGCGCGTAGAAAACTGAGATCCAACAGTGGTATCAGAGCCAAGGTTTTTCTAAATCGTATGGTTTAGATATTGAATAATTTGTTTCTAACCACACAAGAAAATTTTTCAGAAAATTATAGCACCATAAAAGTTTTTATTTTTCCAAAAAAAAAAAATTATTTTCGGATCTGCCCGGAGCTGTTCCAGGCAGACCGCGCGCGCAGCGAGCGCGCAGGCGCTGCGCGGACGCTCCGCGCAGCGTGCAAGCGCTCGGCACGCAGCGGGCGCGCGGCCTGCGCGCCACGGGCGCACGGCTGTGCCCGCATGGCGCACACAGCGTGCCTGTGACTGCCCGAAACGTTCGGGCAGTGTACGTGCAGCGCGGGCGGCTGCCCGAGAACGTCTCGGGCACTGTGCTGATTATTGGGCTTGAATTGTTTGGGCCTAGGGTGCGATTTTCTGATTTTTCAAAACTATGGATTAAATTGATATTTTATGAAAATTAGTTCAATTTATCTTTTGAAAAATTAATTTTTGAAAAATTAATAATTTTCTTGTAAAATAAATAATTAGAATATAATTTTAATTATTTATGGTAAAAATGGGTTTTTACAAGAAATCAATTATTATTGAATTAACTTGAAATTAAATAAAGGTGTTTATTTAATTTATTAAATTCTTTAATAATTGTGGTGGTTAGTAATAAAATTATTAGATATATGATTTATCATTTAATTGAATTTGTTTAATTAATTGATGTTAATATTTGATATTAAATGCATGAAGGATGATCGAGAGCCTTGACCAATGTGTTAGGTGTATGTTAGGATATTTTACTGTTTTATTCGTTTTTTAATATTTGATATTATTAAAGTGAGCCTGGTTTATGGCCCGTTCCCACCCCATGATATGTATCCCTTATGTGCCATGACTATTTAAATGTAATTCTTAGAAATATTGGGAGATCAGACTGGAAGATGGTGGGCCCGATGCACAAGATAAAGACATGTAAAATATTGGAAGCTCATGTAATAGTTGCATTTGAATCCCTGCATTCACCTAGGTTTTGGACCTGGATCCATGTATGGCTCACATGGATCTAATAGTGCTGGTGACCGATCATCCTTATTTATTGTTGAATGACATATTATGATATATGCAATATATAGTAGTATGCATGTATGTATATTATTAGATAATATAGTTGCATGAATCCGGAAAACATACAAACATGGCACGCGATTTTTAAATTAAAATGATGAGACAAATTTTAAAATTAAAATCCCTCATTTTGAATATGATTCAAAATTCATATCAAACCATAAAAGTAAAAAATAAAAGAGTTTAATTTTTCCTTGCCTTCCATCAACCGTGGTTGCATGTTGATCGCTACCCGCGGACAGTGTCTGGCTCATATTATTAGGGAGTCCTGGACGCCGGAAAGCTGTGACTTCCACCGGACATATGATGTGAATTGAGTGGAACTCCCATGACTTCGGCTCATATTATTGGGGGAACTCATGGCGACCGTCTACTACAATTCAATATTGATGGGTTGGTGTTGGAAACTAGATTCTGAAGTTTGACAAAACATGAATCAATCGATTAACAAAATATGAATCAACTGATACGCGCAAGAAAATTCGGCAACTGAACTTATCAATTGAAATCAGCAGATACAATGATACAAAGTAAACTGATCAGTTGGAACTGATCAGTTAAAACATTCAGCCGAATGCCTTAAAGTCTCTCAACTGAAGATGTCTCGGGAAAGAACAAGGAAGACACAACAGATTACAAGAGCGCCGCACAACAACCAAGACTACTTAAAACAACGCATTCCGGACAAAGCAATTAAGACGCCGAATTACAATAAATGAAGCAGACAATATCGAAGGAATAATCAAGTGGAAAACAACGGATACAAAGATTCAAATTTATCTCAAGATTACCGTTGGAAAAGAAGAGTATAAATATGGCAGAAGAAAAAGAAGAAGTAACGATACACTATTAAAAACTTGCTATTACTCTGTCAAAATCTCAGCTCACTCTTACTTGATTTATTCGTAGCAATCAAGGCTACAAGTTGAGCAAACTAGCACTCTGTAATATTTGTTAATTCAATAGTGCTAAGTTCAGTTATGCACATAGATCATTTTGTAATACTAAGAGTTTCAGTTTAGGCAGTGGGTAAGTCCTAACTGAAGTGGGTCTGTACAAGTGTTGTATTGGATCAAAGTCTTTTAGTGGAAATTCTATCCTTGTGATAGAAGGGGTGACATAGGAGTAATTGAATTCTCCGAACATCCAGAAACAATCCTTGTGTATTTTATTTAAGTTCTGTATTCTATCTGTCAGTCAGTTACCTTCCGCAACTACCTCAGTTTAACTGATTGATATTGACCAACAAGATTCCGAGAATCAGTTTGTCACCAAACTGAACTCAAAAATTCGAAAAGACCAATATTAATTGAGAGTGTTTATTCAACCCCCCGTTCTAAACACTCTTGACACGTCAATCGATCCTATCAAGTGTTATCAGAGCAGTTGCATCTTGTTCTTGAATACTTCTTATCTATAAATCTGCTAGCATGACTTCATTCAATAAAATTCCTATGTTCTCAAGAGAAGATTTCAATGACTGGAAAATCAGAATGCAGGCTCACTTAGCTGCACAAGATGATGACATGTGGTATGTCATAACAGACGGACCCATGAAGATTCTAAAAGCAAATACAACAATTGCCATAACTGAAGGGGCACCACAGAGAATTCAAAAGCCCAGAGAAGAGTGAACCACTGAGGACAAAAGAAAAGCCAATCTTGACAATGTGGCCAAAGATACTCTATAAAAAAACACTGGACAAAGCAACATTCAACAAAATAAAGATGTGCAAAATAGCAAAAGAAATTTGGGAAAACTTGATTCAGTTATATGAAAGAAATGACCAAACAAAAGAAAATAAACTCTCTGTTGCCGTTCAAAAATTTGACAATATCAAAATGAAGATTGGAGAATCAATGAATGAGTATGATGAAAGGATGAGCAGTATTGTAAATGAATTAAATGCACTCGGAAAAGTGTATACTAACAAAGAGGTTGCACTGAAAGTGATGAGAGGTCTTCCAAAGGAATGGAATGTCGAAACTATGGCTATGAGAGAATCTAAAGACTTGAACCAGATCGAACTTCATGAAATATGATAGGATCGGTTGTCGTAACAAGAGTGTTTAGAAGGGGGGTTGAATAAACACTTACACTTAAAATTTGTTCTTTAACGATACTTGAGTTCAGTTTAGTGACAAACTGAATCTCAGAATCTTGTTGGTCAATAACAATCAGTTAAATTGGAGTAGTTGCGGAAAGTAACTGACTGAGAGATAGAATACGAAACTGAAAGAAATATGCAAAAGTTGTTTCTGGATGTTCGGAGAATTTAATTACTCCTACGTCACCCCTTCTATCGCAAGGATAAGATATACACTAAAAGACTTTGATCAATTACAACACTTGTACAGACCCACTTCAATTTGGACTTACAACTGCCAAAACTGAAACTCTTAGTTCTACACAATATTCTCAGTACGTAACTGGTATTAGCACAATTGAATCTAACAGCTTTTAGAGAGTGCTAACAAGCTCAGATTGTAGCCTTGATTGCTACAAGTAATTCAAATGAAAGTGAGCTAAGATTTTGACAGAGTAACATCAAGCTTAAGATTGAGTAATCGTCTCCACTTCTTCTGCTGTTCTTCAGTCATATTTATACTTCTCTTTCAACGGTCACTTCGATATAAATTTGAATTTTAGGATCCGTTGATTGCCACTTCATAATTTGTTGGGCAATGTTCTCTTCATTGATTGTCATACGGCGTCTTAATTGCAATAGCCGAAATACGTTGTTCTATGCTGTAATGATTGAGGTGTGGCTTTCCATATTCATTTGCTATTTACTATGTCCTTTTGTCGGTTGATTGTTCTTTCCCGAGAACCATTCAGTTGAGATATGTTTGCGGCTGAGTGTATTAACCGATCGGTTTCCATCTGATCAGTTTTCTTCATTTGTTCAGCTGCTTTCAGTTGTTAAATGTTCAGTTGTCTCATAGTTCAGTTAATTTTTTCAGTTTGTCAAACTCCGAAATTTGGTTTCCAACAATTTCCCCCTTTTTGGTGTTTGACAAAACTAAGCATATATTAACTGAAGGATTGAACTTTTATAGACTGCTTCTCAAAAACTGTCTCAAAATGAACTGCTAAATCTGAGTCATACTACACTTTCCCTTTTTTGTCAAACTAGGCCATGTGTAGAGATAATTGTCGAACTTCAGTAGATAAGATGCCGACATCGGCTGAAATACTGGAGATGGCAGTAAGAACTGAGGTTTGCAGTGAGTCTATTTTGTTTGCAACAGATGTTTCTAGTCTTTCAACTCGTTGGTTGATCACATCTTGAGCAACGAAAAGAGCAGCAGTTGTTGCTTTGTTCGGCTTGTGTTCTATGGCAACTGAAAGTTCAGTTACAACTTCTTGAATATTCTTCAGCTTTGCAAAAACAAAATCTTCGGATCCATTCAGCTTTACAGAATGATAGTATTGGGTTGACTGAATGGATTTGATGGCATCCATTATTTGATTCATATTTTTCTTGATGGTGTTGATTTCATTGAACAGTGCTTCTGAATTTGAGATTTCAGGAGACATGACTCCTATATCTTCCTGATCTGGCACTTGTTCTGGAGGAGTGAAAATTATCATAGTGCGATCAACTGCCTCTTCTTGACCTTGAGATGAAGAAGGTTGCTTCTGAGCATCAGAAACACTTTGTTCTATAATAACAGGGTTATCTGTGGGAACTTTTGTTGAAGAGTCATGGCCTTGTTCTTCTGTTTGATCAACAGCTGAAACTTGAGGGGGTTCTCTAGTTTGAAGGTTTCCAACATTAGGCAATTGCTCTTCCACAGATTTAGTGAATGTTTCCTCTTGGTTCTGAGTGACCACTTCAGTTTCCTCTTCAGTTTCAGATGTTACTTGCTGAACTGTTTCTGGATTAACAAAAAATTGAGTTGGTTCTGCATTATCAGAGAATTGAATATGTTCTTCAGCAATAAAAGTTTGAACTGGGTCTTCAGATGTAACCAGAACTTCTTGTTCTTTTTGTTCAGTAAGAGGATCAACTGATTCAAGATTATGTTCTTCAGTTTGAGCTTCCTGAGTAACTGACTGAATGATTTCATCGATGTTGGAGAAGGTAAGTTCAGTCTCAGAGTACAAATGTTGATCCCCGACTGTTGTTTGTGGAACCTCCTGGGCTGATTTTTCAGCAATGAGTTCTTCAGAAAATTCATTCTTCTGAGGTGATGAAGATTTGTATTCCTCTGTTCCTGAAGATTTATCTGGAAAAACAAGTTCTTGATCTTGTTCCCAAAACCTTATTTCCCTTTGTAGACCACTAAGATCTGCATCCAGTTGAGTGAACACAGCTCTATCTTGATATGCAGTTGGCCCTGTGGGGTTGTAGTTTTCTTTCAACTGTCTAACCATCTTAGGCAGTTGATTAGCCCGTATTTGATCAAAGAAATACTGTCTCCTTTCCAGTGCTTGAAGGATGGTAGCATCTTTAACTACCCTCAAAACTATCTTTTCTAGTTTAATAAACATCTTCAATTTGGATTTGTGCTTCAGTTTCTTGGCAAAAATTTCGGTCCTGAAGCTTTTCCAACGGTCAAAGGCTGTGAGTTTTGATGTGGCAAATGTATTTACCTCTTCCCAAATTAGATCGATATGAGTTTGAATGAAGTGAGATGGCCTTGGTTCCTCCTCAAGCTTGCCTTTTCCCTTCTCCGTGGTTAGAATATGAGGAATTTGTAAGCCAGATTTTGTAGACTCCGCTGGTTCCTTCAATGTGACGCCTTTTGGTCTAGCTTGAGGTAAAATAGTGGGTTGATTTACACTAGTGAAGGGATCTTTTACTCTCGTGGGTATCTTTTCAGTTGGAATTGTATCATTAGGAGGGATGACCTGCAATGGAATAGCCTGAATAGGTGTTTCAGCAGCTAACTGAGATAGTTTCTCAGTAATGGTTGGTTCCACTGCTGATATTGTTTTGGTTCTTTGTGTTCTCGGTTGCTTGATAAGTTTGGGAGATGGAGTTTTCTCAGAATCTGTTTCACTGAGAATCAGTTTTCGCTTTGTAGCCTTCAGTTGGGCCAGCGTCTTGGCTTTTTTGACTGATTTAGGAGCAGCTTGCTGTATCCCAATCTCCTCCTTGACTTTTACGAATTGTTTAGGCGAGAAATCCATCTTGGTTTTTGGTGGCAATATATTCTTGGCAGTGAATATCTTGAATTTGGAGAATTTTTCGGCATTGTTAGCTACCAGTCCTTTGAGTTTCAGAATATAACTGATTGGAATAGCAAACCCCCTGGACTGTTTTGTTGATTGAAGCATATTCTTTAGAATGTTGAAAATAATGTACCTCCAGTTGGCTTTCTTCTCACCCATGATGATTGTCATCACCTGGAATTTCTCAAGAGTGAGAGCTGCATATGAGCCAGCTTTGGCTAGAATTCCTTTTGCTACAATATCAGCCAAAAACTGAATTTCTGGTTTCAGTTCTTTCTTTGGGTCGGAGACTTTGATTTTCCGCCCATCAGCAGATAATGAGGATTGCATTTGCTCAATATCAAATGTTTTAACTTTAGAGAAACTGACATATCCATCAGTCGGCAAGGAAAATATTTCTCCAAAGTTTTCTTCAGATAAGATCAGCAACTGATCATTGATAGTGACAAGCGATGTTTCCTTCAACAGTAACATACCCTTTCAGATAGAATTCATTCACTTCCTTCGAGTATATTTCTTGTGAAGATTGTCCCAAGAACATCCTGATTCCAGCAGATTCAATCTTCAGAAAGACATTTTTGATATCATCTTCTTGAATGGATAAGACTGAGTCAAAATCGATTGCCATGGCATTCATCACGTGAGCAGGGATCTGATTAGCCATTTTGGAAGGTAAGATGATCTGAAATTCAGTAGAAAATAACCTTTGGAAATTAGTATGCTCTTAGAATTGATTGTATGCGTGAAGGAGAAGAACTGGATTGAAGCGGGCATAGTACATTTGAGCGTGACTGTTCAAATTCTGGACACGTGTCAGTCCATGAAAATTTTGAATAAAAAATAGGTGTACGTGTGCTGTAATCGTGTGTATAAAGATTAGCGGTTTTAGAGTAAGCCACGTCGTCAATCTGCAGTCACGTCAATTGATTTAGAATATAATAAATTTTAATTAGTTAACGTATGTGAGAAGATTTGTAAACAATCCAACTGAACGATCAGTTAGGAAACTGATTCATTTCAGTTGAGAAGTTACAAACAACTGTCTTCTCAATTAACCTTTTAAAATTAATATTCCCCCTAAATTGGTGCATAATGTAATTAAAATAGTGCTATAAAATAATTTTAAGAGTGCGAGAAGTTATTGGTCTTGCTGAACCATTGACGACTCTTCAGCTTTCTTGATATTCTCCTATAAATAGAAATCACTCAGTTAGTTTTGAGACATATCATTCAAAATATTCAAAGATGTCTGATACTGGTGACTCAAGTCTTTCTCCCTTTTCTGTAGAGGCCAGGAAGGCTGAGATTGAAGACGAAGTCTTCTATAAAAGTTTGCATTACTGGGAGCGATTGCAGGAGCTTGAGCTCTTGTACAATTCTGGGGAGGCCACTACTCCTGAATTGGTGGCAGAAGTGAATCAAGTGCGAGAACACTTGAATATTGCTGTGTGGGTGGACGTCTTCAAGGATGGTCACATGTATCAGCTGATGCTCCGCAAGGAATTGAAGATCATGAGGCGCATAGCTCATTCTCACAGCTTTCTCATGACTGCTCCTTCTTCTTTATATGTTTGGCTGAAATTTTGGATAATTGTTGTGGAGAATATTTATGATGATGTAATCCAGACAAACATTTATAAGTAATGAAATATTTATCCGATTTTAACTCTGTTTTTCTGCAAGTGATATATTTTATCAGTTGTGACATAAACTGATCAGAAACTAACTGTCATATGTTGATTATGAACTGGGACTATTTAAACAATTATTAACAGAATTCGAACTGGTGTTAGTTGACTATGAACAACTGACAACTTAAAATCCTCGGTAAATGTGAAAGACACATTAATTGTCGTGAGACTCTTCAGTTTCTCCAACGTTATTTTCCTATAAATAAGATAATAGTGATAAAGATGTGATGCAACATCAGTTCAAAAATATTTCAATATGTCTGATTCTGATGCATGCAGCAGCACTCATGTTCATGTTACTGAGCAGTCAACCCCTCGTTTGACAAATATCAAGAGAAAGATGGAGATTTATGTCTTTCAGAAGGTGTTATCAACATGGGAAAAGATTCATGAGTTGAAGAGGGTGAGTGACAGTGGTGCTATTCCTACTCGTGCTCAGGAGGCAAGAGCACTGAAGTACCTTGAGCGTTTTGAAGTTAGACATGTTAGGGATTTGGTTGAAGACAAATGTCTTTTGGAGGCAATGCTATGGAAGGAGTGGCATGTTGTTGATAAGATTTCGAAATCTAGGGCATTTGATAGAGTTCGAATTTATGAGTTAAATGATTGGGTTAGGGCGTGGCTAGATTCAGTTGATGCCATGATATCTTCTGTAAAATGGGAACGTTGGTATTCTTAATGAAGTGTTAATTTTAATTTGTTGTGTTCTTCTTTTCTTCGTATAATTCTGTTATTGAAGCAATATTACTAATAATTTCTAAGATAAATCAATTAAACCAATAATATTTCGAAAATAAGAAAACTTAGCCTCAGGTAATGGTTTTGTGAAGATGTCAGCTGCTTGCTGTTCAGTTGAAATATATTCTAGTCGAATATCCTTCTTTAACGCATGATCCCTAATGAAGTGATGCCTGACATCTATATGCTTGGTCCTTGAGTGAAGAACTGGATTATAAGTGATGGCAATTGTGCTGGTATTATCACAAAATATGGGCGATTCAGTTGACGTTACTCCATAATCCTTCAGTTGTTGCTGAATCCAGATCAGTTGTGCACAACAGCTACCAGCAGCAAGATATTCTGCTTCTGTTGTTGAGGTAGCTATGGATGTCTGCTTCTTGCTGAACCAAGAGATCAGTCTATCTCCTAAGAACTGACAAGATCCACTTGTACTTTTGCGATCAAGCTTACATCCTGCATAATCTGCATCTGAGTATCCAACTAAATTGAAGGTGGAGTCTTTGGAATACCATAGCCCAACATTTTGTGTGTCCTTAAGATATCTCAGAATTCTTTTAGCAGCTGAGAAATGTGATTGCTTAGGGTTTGCTTGGAATCTGGCACACATACAGACAGCAAAAACAATATCAGGGCGACTGGCTGTTAGGTATAACAATGAACCTATTAACCCTCTGTATAATGTCGCTTCTACTGATATTCCCCCTTCGTCAGTGTCTAGTTTAACTGATGAGCTCATGGGAGTTGTTGCGGCTGAACATGATTCCATACCAAATTTCTTTAGCAGCTCCTTTGTGTATTTTGTTTGACTAATGAATATACCAGTTTCCAGTTGCTTCACTTGCAGTCCAAGAAAGAATGTCAGTTCACCCATCAAACTCATTTCAAACTTATCCTGCATTAACTTAGCAAACTTTTCGCACAATTTGGGGTTAGTTGACCCAAAAATTATATCATCAACATAAATTTGAACTAATAGAATATGATTATTTTTAGTGAATTTGAACAAGGTCTTATCAACTGATCCGACTGAAAAGTCATGATCAGTTAGGAATTTTGAAAGAGTTTCGTACCAAGCCCTGAGAGCTTGTTTAAGACCATATAATGCTTTGTTCAAATAGTATACATGATCAGGAAGTTTATGATTTACAAAACCTGGAGGTTGTTCAACATATACTTTTTCTTGTAACTGACCGTTTAGGAATGCACTCTTCACATCCATCTGGTAAACTTTGAAGTTTTTGTGAGATGTGTAAGCAAGAAATATTCTGATTGCTTCCAATCTTGCAACTGGAGCATATGTCTCATCGTAGTCAATTCCTTCTTCTTGCTTATATCCTTGTGCTACTAGTCTTGCTTTGTTGCGTATAACTGAACCGTCCTCGTTTAGTTTATTCCTGTACACCCATTTTGTACATATAATGGTTTTTGAAGTTGGTCTTGGAACTAAGTTCCAGACATTATTGTGAGTGAACTGATTCAGCTCTTCTTGCATAGCATTTACCCAGTTAGGATCAGCAAGAGCTTCATCATTTTTCTTTGGTTCCAGTTTTGAAACAAAGGCTGAATGAATAAATAAATTTAACATTTGATTGCGAGTTCTTACTGGATCAGATGGATTTCCTATTACCAGATGTGGTGGATGTGATTTTCTCCATATGTACTCTGCATTTGTTTCATCAGCAACTGCTTCAGTTGGTAACTGAATGCAATTTTCAGCTTCAGTTGATGCCTCGTCAGCTGGTATTTGAATGTTATCAGTTTGCTTTAATAACTGATTGTCATCATTGACTTCCTGCTCATTTAATTGATCCAATATTTCTGGTTCTGGTGTTTGAAAGATGTCTTGATTGTTATGACTTTCTTCTTTGTCATCATCTTCCAAACTGATATCTGTAAATCGATCAGCTAGCTCAACTTGATCAGTTGGCTTATCAGTTAGTACAGTTTCATCAAAATAAACATGCGCAAATTCTTCAACATTTAAAGTTTTCTTATTAAAGACTCTATAAGCTATACTAACTGATGAATATCCAAGGAATATTCCTTCTGCAGATTTGGCATCAAATGTTTTTAAGTAATTTTTACCATTATCGTGAATAAAGCATCTACAGCCGAATATTTTGAAATAAGTGATTATACTTTTTCTCCATGCCAGATCTCATATGGTGTTTTCATATGATTCTTATTAATCATTGATCTGTTCTGAGTATAACATATCAGTGTTTACTGCCTCTGCCCAAAATCTTTGAGAAAAGCCAGAATCAGCAAGCATTGTTCTAGCAGATTCTTTAAGGGTCCGATTTCTTCTCTCAGCTACACCGTTTTGCTGAGGAGTTCTTGCTGCTGAGAGCTCATACTTGATTCCAGAATTTTCTAGAAAACTTGAAAGTGTTTGATTGATGAATTCAGTTCCTCAATCAGATCTGATTCGATCAATCCCAACTGATTTTTCATTTAAAAGTCTTTCGAAGAGTTTAATCAGTTGTGCAGCCGTATGGTCTTTGGATTTAAGAAATATAACCCAAGTAAATCTTGAAAAATCATCTACGACCACCAAGGTGTATTTCATTCCCCCTAAGGTCATGACTGGTATTGGACCGAAGAGATCCATGTGCAATAGTTCTAAGCATCGGGGTGAAGATTTACAGCCCTTGTTTTTGAAAGAAGATCGTACTTGTTTTCCATACTGACATGCTGAGCAAAGTTTTTCTTTTGAAAAATTTACTTTGGGCAAACCAGTTACAAGTTCATGTATACTCAGATAAGCAATGGATTTAAAATTTAAATGATTTAACCTTTTATGCCATAACCAGTTTTGACATGATTTTGAAGCAATGAAGCAGACTGGTGCATGAGGCTGTTCATTCCAACTGACTTTATATGTGTTTCCACATCGTTTGCCAGTTAGTATGATTTCATCAGTTGATGTTTTAACTAAGCATAAGTTTTTATCAAATTGTACCGAGAATCCATTGTCACATAACTGACTGATACTAATCAAGTTATACTTCAGATTCTCTACTAATAGAACATCTTTAATAGTAAAGTTACCATGGATAATCTTACTCTTACCCACGGTTTTACCTTTGGAATTATCTCCGAAACTGATGTTTGGACCACTAAATTTGATTAGTTGAGATAGCATACTTGCATCTCCTGTCATATGTCGTGAGCAACCTCTGTCCAAATACCATATTGAACTTTTATTTTTACCTGTTACCTGCAAGCACACACATAATTTGATTTGGTACCCATATTTATTTGGGTCCAAAGCTTATTAGTCCCTTTGGAACCCACACTTGGATTAGTCTAACTGACTTTCCAGTAGCTGTATTCCAAATGGTTTTTCTCGGTCTTTGTGTGCTTGGTGAATAGTGTACAGATTATACAGTATGTATTTTAGCTTGGTTCAACTGATTGTTTAGTCTGTATCTTTTCTGGACTGGTTTGCAGTTATAATAATTTGAATATCTCTTGCTGAATCTCTTTGATGAATAATTTTCTGATTCAGTAGAGATTTTTGGACTGTAACCAACTCCATGTCTTCTGGCTTTATACATATTCTCAATAGGTTTTTCATTCAGTTTTCTGGGCTCAAATTTCTCTTGTTCTACTGTTGATCTGACAAATTGAATGTACTTCCCTTTGTTCATTGTCAGCTTTGGTTGAGTATCATTTGAAAACGTTTCTCCTTGATTACTGAACCCTAAACAAGTTTTATCAGAAACTGATTTTTGTGAATTCTGCATCTCATTCAGTGCAGTAGACGACTTATTCCAAGATTGAATGAGTTCAGTCTGTTTTGAATTTTCAAGGATAAATTTCTGGATCAGTGACTGATCTTTCTTTCTCTCTGCTTTTAACTCAGCAATTTCCCTTTTTAGACTCAACCCATCAACTGATTCATCAGTTTTGGTTTTATTGTCCATGGGATCATTTTGTTTTGACTTTATTTCCTCAAATGATGATGCAAGTTTCTGGTACTCATTTACCATTTCATGCAATGTTAAAATGAGTTCTTCTCGTGTAAAATCAGTTGAACTGAAATCAAATACCTGTTGACTTGTAGATTCTGCTTCTGTATCATTGGCCATTAGACATTTGACTTCCTCTTCATCACTTGAGCTATATGAGCTTTCCGGTTCTGATTCATCACTATCAGTTTCTGCCCATTTGGATTTGTTCTCTTCAGCTAATAGAACTTCTTGTTTCTTTCTGTAGATTTTCTTATCATCTCTAGGTCTTCTCTTATGCTCATATGATTTCTTTCTTCTGTCAGTTGATCCTTGACTGTCCTTTTTAGGTTTAGGACAGTCAGCAATGTAATGACCTGTTTTTCCACAATTGTAGCAAGCATTTGTTTCTTCTTTGGAATTATTTCTCTGGTATTGCTTCTGAAGGTTTCCTTGGTTCTTTCTCATGAACCTCCCAAACTTTTTGATGAATAATGACATAGCATCATTGCTTAACTCATCAGCAGATCTTTCAACTGAACTAGTTGGTTCAGTTCTGACAGCTGCTAAAGCAGTTGTAGTTGTAGGAGTAGATGATTCTCCTTCTCTGTTTTGAAATTCAAATTCATAAGCTTTTAAGTCAGCAAATAGTTCATGAAGTTCGATCTGGTTCAAGTCTTTAGATTCTCTCATAGCCATAGTTTTCACATCCCATTCCTTTGGAAGACCTCTCATCACTTTTAGTGTAACCTCTTTGTTGGTATACACTTTTCCGAGTGCATTTAATTCGTTCACAATACTGCTCACCCTTTCATCATACTCGTTCATTGATTCTCCAACCTTCATTTTGATATTGTCAAATTTCTGGACAGCAACTGAGAGTTTATTTTCTTTTGTTTGGTCATTTCCTTCATATAACTGAATCAACTTCTCCCAAATTTCTTTTGCTGTTTTGCACATCTTTATTTTGTTGAAGGTTGCTTTGTCCAGTGTTTTGTATAGAGTATCTTTGGCCACATTGTCAAGATTAGCTTTCCTTTTGTCTTCAGTTGTCCACTCTTCTCTGGGATTTTGAGTTCTCTGTGGTGCCCCTTCAGTTATGGCTATTGCTTTGTTTGCTTTTAGAATCTTCATGGGTCCGTCTGTTATGACATACCACATATCATCATCTTGTGCAGCTAAGTGAGCCTGCATTCTGATTTTCCAGTCATCGAAATCTTCTCTTGAGAACATAAGAATTTTATTGAATGAAGTCATGCTAGCAGATTTATAGATCAGAAGTATTCAAGAACAAGGTTCAACTGCTCTGATACCACTTGATAGGATCGGTTGTCGTAACAAGAGTGTTTAGAAGGGGGGGTTGAATAAACACTTACACTTAAAATTTGTTCTTTAACGATACTTGAGTTCAGTTTAGTGACAAACTGAATCTCGGAATCTTGTTGGTCAATAACAATCAGTTAAACTGGAGTAGTTGAGGAAAGTAACTGACTGAGAGATAAAATACAAAACTGAAAGAAATATGCAAGAGTTGTTTCTGGATGTTCGGAGAATTTAATTACTCCTACGTCACCCCTTCTATCGCAAGGATAGGATATACACTAAAAGACTTTGATCAAGTACAACACTTGTACAGACCCACTTCAGTTTGGACTTACAACTGCCAAAACTGAAACTCTTAGTTCTACACAATATTCTCAGTACGTAACTGGTATTAGAACAATTGAATCTAACAGCTTTTAGAGAGTACTAACAAGCTCATATTGTAGCCTTGATTGCTACAAGTAATTCAAATGAAAGTGAGCTAAGATTTGACAGAGTAACAACAAGCTTAAGATTGAGTAATCGTCTCCACTTCTTCTGCTGTTCTTCAGTCATATTTATATGTCTCTTTCAACGGTCACTTCGATATAAATTTGAATTTTAGTATCCGTTGATTGCCACTTCATAATTTTTTGGGCAATGTTCTCTTCATTGATTGTCATACAGCGTCTTAATTGCAATAGCCGAAATACGTTGTTCTATGCTGTAATGATTGAGGTGTGGCTTTCCATATTCATTTGCTATTTACTATGTCCTTTTGTCGGTTAATTGTTCTTTCCCGAGAACCATTCATTTGAGATATGTTTGCGGCTGAGTGTATTAACTGATCGGTTTCCATCTGATCAGTTTTCTTCATTTGTTCAGCTGCTTTCAGTTGTTAAATGTTCAGTTGTCTCATAGTTCAGTTAATTTTTTCAGTTTGTCAAACTCCGAAATTTGGTTTCCAACAAACTATTTGCTGATTTAAAGGCTTATGAATTTGAATTACAGAGCAGAGAAGGAGAACCATTTACTCCTACAACTACAACTGCTCTAGCAGCTGTAAGAACTGAATCAACTAGTTCAGTCGAAAAATCTGCCGATCAGTTAAGCAATGATGCTATGTCATTATTCATCAAAAAGTTTGGGAGGTTCATGAGAAAGAACCAAGGAAACTTTCAGAAGCAATACCAGAAAAACAATTCCAAAGAAGAAATAAATACTTGCTACAATTGTGGCAAAACAGGTCATTATATTACTGACTGTCCTAAACCTAAAAAGGACAGTCAAGGATCAACTGACAGAAGAAAGAAATCATATGAGCATAAGAGAAGACCCAGAGATGATAAGAAAATCTACAGAAAGAAACATGAAGTTCTATTAGCTGAAGAGAACAAATCCAAATGGGCAGAAACTGATAGTGACGAATCAGAACCAGAAAGCTCATATAGCTCAAGTGATGAAGAGGAAGTCAAATGTCTAATGGCCAATGATACAGAAGCAGAATCTACAAGTCAACAGGTATTTGATTTTAGTTCAACTGATTTTACACGAGAAGAACTCATTTTAACATTGCATGAAATGGTAAATGAGTACCAGAAACTTGCATCATCATTTGAGGAAATAAAGTAAAAAAAAAATGATCCCATGGACAATAAAACCAAAACTGATGAATCAGTTGATGGGTTGAGTCTAAAAAGGAAAATTGCTGAGTTAAAAGAAGAGAGAAAGAAAGATCAGTCACTGATCCAGAAATTTATCCTCGAAAATTCAAAACAGACTGAATTCATTCAATCTTGGAATAAGTCGTCTACTGCACTGAATGAGATGCAAAATTCACAAAAATCAGTTTCTGATAAAACTGGTTTGGGGTTCAGTAATCAAGGAGAAACGTTTTCAAATGATACTCAATCAAAGCTGACAATGAACAAAGAGAAGTACATTCACTTTGTCAAATCAGCAGTGGTACAAGAACAAATTGAGCCCAGTAAACTGATTGAACAACCTACTGAGAAGTTGAACAAGGCTAGAAGATTTGGGATTGGCTATAGCCAAAATCTTTCAACTGATTCACAAAGAGGGTCATCAAAAAGATTTCACAAAAACTATTCGAATGGCTATGACAATTACTATAACTGCAAGACATTTCAGAAGAGATACAGATTGAACAATCAGTTGAATAAGACTAAAACACATACTGTATCATCTATACACTACTCACCAAGCACACAAAAGCCGAGAAAAACCATTTGGAATACAGCTACTGGAAAGTTAGTTAGACTAATCTAAGTATGGGTTCCAAAGGGACTAATAAGTTTTGGACCCAAATAGATATGGGTACCAAATCATATTATGTGTGTGCTTGCAGGTAACAGGTACAGATAAAAATTCAATATGGTATTTGGACAGCGGTTGCTCACGACATATGACAGGAGATGCAAGTATGCTATCTCAACCGACCAAATATAGTGGTTCAAACATCAGTTTCGGAGATAATTCCAAAGGTAAAACCGTGGGTAAGGGTAAGCTTATCCATGGTAACTTTACTATTAAAGATGTTTTATTAGTAGAGAATCTGAAGTATAACTTGATTAGCATCAGTCAGTTATGCGACAATGGATTCTCGGTACAATTTGATAAAAAACTCATGCTCAGTTAAAACATCTTGTTAAAACATCTTGCTTCAAAATCATTTGATAAAAACTCATGCTCAGTTAAAACATCTTGCTTCAAATCATCTCAAAACTGGTTGTGGCATAAAAGGTTAAATCATTTAAACTTTAAATCCATTGCCTATTTGAGTAAACATGAACTTGTAATTGGTTTGTCCAAAATAAATTTTTCAAAAGAAAAACTTTGCTCAGCATGTCAGTATGGAAAACAAGTACGATCTTCTTTAAAAAACAAGGGCTGTAAATCTTCATCCCGATGCTTAGAACTATTGCACATGGATCTCTTCGGTCCAATACCAGTCATAAACTTAGGGGGAATGAAATACACCTTGGTGGTCGTAGATGACTTTTCAAGATTTACTTGGGTTATCTTTCTCAAATCCAAAGACCATACGGCTGCACAACTGATTAAACTCTTTAAAAGACTTTTAAATGAAAAATCAGTTGGGATTGATGGAATCAGATCTGATCGAGGAACTGAATTCATCAATCAAACACTTTCAAGATTTCTAGAAAATGCTGGAATCAAGCATGAGCTCTCAGCAAAACGGTGTAGCTGAGAGAAGAAATCGAACCCTTAAAGAAGCTGCTAAAACAATGCTTGCTGATTCTGGTATTTCTCAAAGATTTTGGGCAGAGGCAGTAAACACAGCATGTTATACTCAGAACATATCAATGATTAATAAGAATCATATTAAAACACCATATGAGATCTGGCATGGAAGAAAAAGCATAATAACTTATTTCAAAATATTCGGCTGTAGATGTTTTATTCATGATAATGGTAAAAATTACTTAAAAGCATTCGATGCAAAATCTACAGAAGGAATATTCCTTGGATATTCATCAGTTAGTATAGCTTATAGAGTCTTTAATAAGAAAACTTTAAATGTTGAAGAATCTGCGCATGTTGATTTTGATGAAACTGTACTAACTGATAAGCCAACTGATCAAGTTGAGCTAGTTGATCGACTTACAGATATCAGTTTGGAAGATGATGACAAAGATGAAAGTCATAATAATCAAAACATCTTTCAAACACCAGAACCAGAGATATTAGATCAATTAAATGAGCAGGAAGTCAATGCTGACAATCAGTTATTAAAGCAAACTAATAACATTCAAATACCAGCTGACGAGGCATCAACTGAAGCTGAAAATTGCATTCAGTTACCAACTGAAGCAGTTGCTGATGAAACAAATGTAGAGTACATATGGAGAAAATCACATCCACCACATCTGGTAATAGGAAATCCATCTGATCCAGTAAGAACTCGCAATCAAATGTTAAATTTATTTATTCATTCAGCCTTTGTTTCACAACTGGAACCAAAGAAAAATGATGAAGCTCTTGCTGATCCTAACTGGGTAAATGCTATGCAAGAAGAGCTGAATCAGTTCACTCACAATAATGTCTGGAACTTAGTTCCAAGACCAACTTCAAAAACCATTATAGGTACAAAATGGGTGTACAGGAATAAACTAAACGAGGACGGTTCAGTTATGCGCAACAAAGCAAGACTAGTAGCACAAGGATATAAGCAAGAAGAAGGAATTGACTACGATGAGACCTATGCTCCAGTTGCAAGATTGGAAGCAATCAGAATATTTCTTGCTTACACATCTCACAAAAACTTCAAAGTTTACCAGATGGATGTGAAGAGTGCATTCCTAAACGGTCAGTTACAAGAAGAAGTATATGTTGAACAACCTCCAGGTTTTGTAAATCATAAACTTCCTGATCATGTATACTATTTGAACAAAGCATTATATGGTCTTAAACAAGCTCTCAGGGCTTGGTACGAAACTCTTTCAAAATTCCTAACTGATCATGACTTTTCAGTCGGATCAGTTGATAAGACCTTGTTCAAATTCACTAAAAATAATCATATTCTATTAGTTCAAATTTATGTTGATGATATAATTTTTGGGCCAACTAACCCCAAATTGTGCGAAAAGTTTGCTAAGTTAATGCAGGATAAGTTTGAAATGAGTTTGATGGGTGAACTGACATTCTTTCTTGGACTGCAAGTGAAGCAACTGGAAACTGGTATATTCATTAGTCAAACAAAATACACAAAGGAGCTGCTAAAGAAATTTGGTATGGAATCATGTTCAGCCGCAACAACTCCCATGAGCTCATCAGTTAAACTAGACACTGACGAAGGGGGAATATCAGTAGAAGCGACATTATACAGAGGGTTAATAGGTTCATTGTTATACCTAACAGCCAGTCGCCCTGATATTGTTTTTGCTGTCTGTATGTGTGCCAGATTCCAAGCAAACCCTAAGCAATCACATTTCTCAGCTGCTAAAAGAATTCTGAGATATCTTAAGGACACACAAAATGTTGGGCTATGGTATTCCAAAGACTCCACCTTCAATTTAGTTGGATACTCAGATGCAGATTATGCAGGATGTAAGCTTGATCGCAAAAGTACAAGTGGATCTTGTCAGTTCTTAGGAGATAGACTGATCTCTTGGTTCAGCAAGAAGCAGACATCCATAGCTACCTCAACAACAGAAGCAGAATATCTTGCTGCTGGTAGCTGTTGTGCACAACTGATCTGGATTCAGCAACAACTGAAGGATTATGGAGTAACGTCAACTGAATCGCCCATATTTTGTGATAATACCAGCACAATTGCCATCACTTATAATCCAGTTCTTCACTCAAGGACCAAGCATATAGATGTCAGGCATCACTTCATTAGGGATCATGCGTTAAAGAAGGATATTCGACTAGAATATATTTCAACTGAACAGCAAGTAGCTGACATCTTCACAAAACCATTACCTGAGGCTAAGTTTTCTTATTTTCGAAATATTATTGGTTTAATTGATTTATCTTAGAAATTATTAGTAATATTGCTTCAATAACAGAATTATACGAAGAAAATAAGAACACAACAAATTGAAAATAACACTTCATTAAGAATACCAACGTTCCCATTTTACAGAAGATATCATGGAATCAACTGAATCTAGCCACGCCCTAACCCAATCATCTAACTCATAAATTCGAACTCTAGCAAATGCCCTAGATTTTGAAATCTTATCAACAACATGCCACTCCTTCCATAACATCGCCTCCAAAAGACATTTGTCTTCAACCAAATCCTAACATGCCTAACTTCAAAATGTTCAAGGTATTTCAGTGCTCTTGCCTCCTGAGCACGAGTAGGAATTGCACCACTGTCACTCACCCTCTTCAACTCATGAATCTTTTCCCATGTTGACATCACCTTCTCAAAAACATATATCTCCATCTTTCTCTTGATATCTTTTAAACAAGGGGTTGACTGCTCAGTAACATGAACATGAGTGCTGCTGCATGCATCAGAATCAGACATATTGAAATATTTTTGAACTGATATTGCATCACATTTTTATCACTATCATCTTATTTATAGGAAAATGACGTTGGAGAAGCTGAAAAGTCTCAAGTCAATAAATGCGTCTTTCACATTTACCAAGGACTTTAAGTTATCAGTTGTTCATTGTCAACTGACACCAGTTTGAATTCTATTAATAGTTGTTTAAATAGTCTCAGTTCATGATCAACTTATGACAGTTAGTCTCTCATCAGTTCATTTGTTTACATATCACAACTGATGAAATATATCATTTGCAGAAAAACAGAGTTAAAACTAGATAAATATTTCATTATTTATAAATGTTGGTCTGGATTACATCATCATACTTTTCCTCCACAACAATTATCCAAAATTTCAGCCAAACAGATAGAGAAGAAGGAGCAGTCATGAGAAAGCTGTGAGAATGAGCTATGCGCCTCAGGATATTCAATTCCTTGCGGAGCATCAGCTGATACATGTGACCGTCTTTGAAGACGTCCACCCACACAGCAATATTCAAGTGCTTTCGCACTTGATTCAGTTCTGCCACCAATTCAGGAGTGGTGGCATCCCTAGAGTTGTATAAGAGCTCAAGCTCCTGCAATCGCTCCCAGTAATGCAAACTTTCATAGAAGACTTCGTCTTCTATCTCAGCCTTCCTGGCCTCCACAAAAAAGGGAGAAAGACTTGAGTCACCCGTATCTGACATTTTTTTTGAATATTTTGGATGATATGCCTAAAAATAATTGAGCCATTTCTATTTATAGCAGAATATCAAGAAAGCTGAAGAGTCGTCAACGTTTCAGCAAAACCAATAACCTCTCTGACTCTTAAAATTATTTTGTAGCACTACTTTAATTATTATATGCACCAATCTAGGGGGAATGTCAGTTTTTAAAGAAGTTAACTTAGAAGACAATCGTTTGTGAATTCTCAACTGACTTGAATCAGTTTCCCAACTAATCGTTCAGTTTGAAAATTTTACAAATCTTCTCACATAAGTTAACCAATTAAAAACTTATTATATTCCAAATCAAATGACTTGACTAAATTTTTATGACGTGGCATATTTTAAAACCGCCCATTATTATATACACACGATTACAGCACACGTGCACACATTATTTTATTCAAAATTTTTCCCGGACTGACACGTGTCCAGAATTTGAACAGTCACGAACAAAAGCATTTTGCCCGCTTCACTTCAGTTCTATTCTTCACAATTACAACCAGTTTCAAAGAGTATACAAATTTCAGAACTTATTCTCTTCAATTTGCAGATCACTACACTTTCTGAAATGGCAAACCAGATCCCCGCTCATATTTTGAATGCGATGGTCATCGATTTTAAATCAGTTCTATCGATTCAAGAAGCAGACGTTAAGAATGTATTTCTAAAGCTTGAGTCGGCAGGTCTCAGGATGTTCTTAGGACAATCTTCTTAGAAGATATACCTCAAGGAGGTCAATGAATTCTATCGGAAGGGATTTATCACTGCTAATGACACTATCTCTGTGACTATCAATGATCAGTTGCTACTCCTTTCTGAAGAATCTTTCGGAGAAATCTTCTCTTTGCCAACTGATGGTTATGTCAGCTTTTCTGAAGTAAAAACTCAGGATATTGAAGAAATGCAGTCTCGATTATCTGCTTATGGACGGAAAATCAAGGTTTCGGATCCAAAGAAGGAACTGAAACCAGAAATTCAGTTGTTAGCTGATATCGTGGCAAAGGGAATATTAGCAAAAGCCGGTTCTTATGCTGCTCTTACACTCGAAAAATTCCAGGTAATGACCATAATCATGGGTGAAAAGAAAGCAAATTGGAGATATATTCTTTTTAACATCTTGAAGAATATGCTCAAGTCATCCAAACAGTAATGTGGTTTTGCCATCCAAATCAGTTATCTGTTAAAACTGAAGGGTTTGGTAGCTGAAAATGCTGAAACATCGTCAAAATTCAAGGTCTTTACTGCCAAAAACACCTTGCTATCAAAAACCAAACTAGAGGTTGAGCCATCACAAGTCAAGAAGGCCAAAACAGCAAAAAGGAAACTGATTCTCAGTGAATCAGATTCAGAGAAAACTCCTTCCCCTAAGCTTGTCAAGAGACCAAGGACTCAAAGAACCAAACCAATAACAACAGTGGAAGTCATTCCACCTGAGAAAATTATTCAATCAGCTGCTCAACAGCCCATTCAGTCTATCCCTTTGCAAGTAGTCTCACCTGATGATTCAGTTACCAAAGAAAAGACACCAGCTAAGGTAAGAGCTCCCTTGACTCTTGTAAATCACCCTACCATCTTGCCTAGAACCAGATCTAAAGGTGTAATATTAAGGGAACCAGTGCACTCCACACATTCTGGAATGGATCTTCCTCACATTCTCTCAACTGACAAAGGAAAAGGCAAGCTGGTTGAAGAACCCCGGCCATCCAATGTCATTCAAACACACATTGACCTAGTTTGGGAACAGGTCAATGCATTTGCCACATCACAATTAAAATCTTTTGATTGTTGGAAAAGCTTCAGAACAGAAATCTTTGCCAAAGAACTGAAGCATAGATCTCAACTGAAAAAGTTCATCAAGCTAGAAGCGATTGTGATGAAAGTAGTCAAAGCTGCTACAATTCCACAGGCATTAGAAAGGCAGAAATATTTCTTTGATCAGATTCACGTCAAAAAGCTAACAAGAATGGTAGCAAAGCTGAAGTCCAACTACAATCCCACAAGTCCAACTGCATACAATGATAGAAGCTGTGTTCACTCAACTGGACACAGATCTTAGTAGTCTGCAGAATGAAATCAGATTTTGGGAAGAAGATCAGGAACTAGTTCTTCATGACAAACCCCCCAACCAAATACTGAAAAAGATTTATCCTCCTCTCCACAAAAAGAACCATCTCCACAACAGGCAACTGAAAAGCCAGTTCAGGGAATACCTCAATCCTCTCAGACAGAACATCAGCTATATTCCGAAGCAGAACTATCCTTGGCAAACATTAATGAAATCATTCAAGCTGTTAACCTTGGAAGCTCAGCTAGAGGAAACACAGTATGACTCAGTTACCCATTCAGTTGAACAACCAGAGCAAGACATTAAGATATCATCTGAAGCACCAGCTGAGTCACTTATTTCTGAAAAATTTATATCTGCTCAAACTGAAGATCAAACATGAAGTGCCAAACCAAACTTCAGAAAAAGAAATAACTGAATCGGAAAAAGCTCAAACTGAAGCAACAGTTCAGCCAGAAAGTTCTGCTGAACAAGATATTCAAACTGATGAACAAGCAAAACCCTCAGAAAAAGAAACTGCTGAACATGTAGAAGGTCAGTTGCTCACTGAATCAAAGGAGCAAGAACAAAGTTCAGTTAATTCTCCACAGGAGGCCCCTATGTATGAACCATCCATCTCCATCATTCAGTCAGACAGTCCATTTCTTGATAAAAACCAACGTTCATCATCTCAAATTCAATAAAACATTCCAGCTCAGCCTATGGCTGGAACAATGGAAACTAATCAAGCATTAGTTCTTTTTGGACAAACATCGAAGCATTCAGAAACGCCCAGTCAGCGACCTCCAATTCAATCCACAGAAATGGATGTTGTTCTTGAAGAAATCCAGAACATACAGTACAATATGCAGCAGATGCTCGCTGAAATCAAGAAAATTCAATTAGAACAACTATCTTATACTGTCAAATTAGATTCTTCGACTGAATTTGACTCGGCAAAACTAAACGCTCTTCAAGCCAACATGGACTCTCTTAGCAGAACTGTGCATTAAATAAAGAAGGGGCTAGTTAACTCACTCTTTACAACTCAGGATGTAATCAGTCTGTAAGGCTCGAGAATTATCAACTGGCCTTGATGTTAGACTTGTAAAGGTAAGAATGCATGACATTAAAGCAGAATTGTGAAGCTAGGCCGAAGCCACACCACACCTGCGGTACAGGAAGGACCGCACCCACGGTGCATTGAGAGAAAATTGGTGGAATTGTGCGAAGCAAGACCGCACCCGCGGTCCTGCAATGACCGCACCCGCGGTCTGAGCATTCCGGAAAATGGAAGGGCAGCCGAGAGCATAGCGCACCCGCGGTGCTGGAGACACCGTACCCGTGGTGCTGCATGCAAAAATGCCACCTTTGTTTCTTGGCTTGACACATGGCATGTATATATATATGAAGCTGCTGAATCTTCATTTTTCATTCAGAGAAAAGGAAAGAACCTAGAGCATGCCTTGTTTCCTTTCCACCTTCTTCATATTAGAATTAAGATTATGCAACAACTAGCCATTCGATTTTAATTTCGAGTCCGGATTTGAGTTCCTCTCTTCAAGGGCTATCAAAGGATGTAAGTTTCTTTACATTTCAACATGATTCAGATTTTGGATGTTGGAGAAATTATGATTTAAATTGAGAAATGTGTTCTTAATATGTTGCACATGATAGAAATGCAATCGGAATGATTTTCAGATATCGTATGAGCTTGCTTTGAATTTCCAGCATGTAATGTAGCGAAATTGTGCAGATTTCAGTATACATATTGTGTTGGATGAGGTTATGAGTTAGTGTAGCTGATTTTGATATTGTTATGTTGAGATTGGGTTGAGCGGTATCGAAGAATTACGCCGTTACGTCGTCGAATTGTATTGAAACCGATTTCAGCTTATATATTGAATTGCTTGAAACTTATATTGATGAAGTGCACATTGATTATTCCATTTCAGATTTGTATTGGTTATTGTGAACTCGAGACTTCGACTACGACACCAATTGTTCGACAAGAAAGGTATAATTCATGTGGTCACGGGATTGCACAACTCGATTCAGATTTGATACGAGTTTCCCTAAATCACATACTAGATTGTTATAACATTGATTATGTAATGCCTTGTTTATTGATTTATATTCGAGTCCTGAGATAGGAGATATTGGCAGATTGGCCAAAACTAGACGTTTCGGTGTATCGACGCATAGTAGTAGATTTGCTCTATGTGTAGACCCTCGATACAGAGTTGACCGAAGTCTAGGAATAAGACGTACCGTCGCCCCGAGTGGTTGGGTAGGTGACAGACCGTCTTATTCACACCGGGATTCCTAGATTAGAAATGAGTCGAGTCAAGATTTAAATGTTGAATACAGATTTGTATTCTTCTACATGTTTAGATTTTCAGTCATGTTACTTGATATATGCTATGCTTTTGTACATGATTATTACATTGCATGCATCCATGTTTTATAGTGGGATATGTTCTCACCGGAGTTATCCGGCTGTTGTCGTGTCTGTATGTGTGCATGGCAACAGGTGGGACAGGATCTGGGTCTCGAGCTAGATGAGAGATGGATGATAGCGTGGAGATCTCGGGCGTTGAAGATTTCTAGTGTTTCCTACTCGACGTGTATCACTTATGTTAGTAGTTGGTATTTGAACACTAGTGTATGTTCGTACAAAACAGACTTGTATGTACCTGATGTTGTTTAATTATTATAAAGATATGTCATGCTTTTATTATACATTTGACTTAATGTTAAAAGCAAAATTTTGACGCACATTTTCGAGTAAAGATCCAATTAAATCCCTAAAGAATTGAGTTAGAGCCCGGGTCCCCACAACAGGTGGTATCAGAGCAGTAGGTTCTGTAGACTGAGATAGAATAGAATGAGCGGGGTAGATCGAGTCATCTTCCTTGCTTTTGGGATGCTAGCATGATTTATTGTTTTCCCTATTATATGTTGTTGCATTATCTGAATTGATTTACTACATATACTTGTCAAGCCTGAATCAGAATCGATTCTCGATCAGATTTTATGATCAGAGGAGGGCTGAGACAGATGATATTGATTATGTACTAATCAGTTTGATAATCAGATTTATGCCGCCTAGACGTATACCACAGCCAGAGCAGGGTAGCACATCAGGTGCACAGATGGATGTTACTGCTACGCCGATGGAGACCTTACTGAAGAGGTTTCAGTCTTTCCATCCTCCTACGCTGAAGGGCATAGAAAGTGCAGTAGAGTGCGAGAGCTGGCTTGATGATATCGAGATGTTGTTTGAGTCTTTGGCATATACTGATGAGCGACGTGTGAAACTGATAGGGCATCAGATGCAAGAGGTTGCAAAGAGCTGGTGGTTGACTACGAAGAGAGCCTTGGAGCACCGAGGCATTGAAATCACGTGGAAAGTCTTCAAGGATGAGTTCTATCAGCGCTTTTTCCCCGTCTCCTACCGAAAAGATAAAGGAGCTGAATTTGCGAATCTGAGGCAGGGACAATGGAATATCGAGGAGTATGTTGCTAAATTTTCTGCATTGCTACGATTTGCACCTCATGTGGCAGGGAACGACGAGGCAGTGGCCGATCAGTTCATCAACGGGTTGAATCCGGATGTCTTTACTTTGGTGAACACGGGACGGCCTAATACTTTTTCAGAGGCACTGAACCGAGCTAAGGGAGCAGAGGCTGGCTTGATCAGGCAGCGAGGTGCTTCTTACTGTGTTCAGGGGCAGAGACCGCCACAGTCCACGACCGTACAGTTTCCACCACCTCCTCCTCGTTTTGACAGTGGAGCTAGTGGTAGTGGCAAGAAGGAATTTCTGAAGGCTAAGGGCAAACAGTTTAAGAAATCCGGGAGTAGTTCATCGAGTTCGAGTGGATCTCGACAGAGAGATCAGGGTTCAGATTACAGTGGCATGTATTGCAGTTCATGCGGAGGGCGACATGCCACGGAGCAGTGTCAAGGAGTTATGGGACGCTGCAACATCTGTAGGCAACAGGGACACTTCGCCAGAGTTTGTCCCCAGAGAGGTGCACAACGATTTCAGAGTACAGGGTCATCAGCACCAGTGCCACAGATAGAGAGACAGGCATCCTCTGTACACTCCTTTCAGCCACCATCCACACAGACCCAGCCGAGACCAGGAGGTAGTCAGACAGTGAGTCAACCTCCGAGACAGCAGGCAAGGGTGTTTGCGCTGACAGAGGAGCAGGCGCAGGAGGCACCAGATGACGTCATTGCAGGTAACTGTTTCCTTTGCGGTTATCCTGCATATGTGTTGATAGACACAGGTGCATCCCATACATTTATATCTGAACATTTTGCATTGAGACATTCATTGCCTGTTGAGTCTTTGTCGACAGTAGTGTCTATAGCTTCTCCGTTGGGAAGTGGTTTGATATCTGTGACTACTGTTAGACACTGTATGCTTCAGTTTGAGGGGCATGAGATTGATTTAGACTGTGTAGTACTTGGTTTAGCTGATTTTGATTGTATAGTTGGCATAGATATGTTAACCAAGTACAGGGCTACTGTAGATTGTTTCCACAAGATTGTCAGATTCAGACCCGAGATGACAAAGGAGTGGAAATTCTACGGAAAGGGTTCAAGATCTCGGATTCCCTTAGTATCTGCTCTGACTATGAGTAGATTGCTTCAGAGAGGAGCAGAGGGCTTTCTCGTATATTCAGTAGATCTATTGAAGTCGAGCCCAGCATTGGCAAATCTGCCAGTGGTTTGCGAGTTTGCAGATGTTTTCCCAGATGAGATTCCAGGGTTGCCTCCAGTTCGAGAGGTTGATTTTAGCATTGATCTTGTGCCAGGCAGTGTTCCTATTTCGAGAGCTCCGTATAGGATGGCACCGATAGAGCTGAAAGAATTGAAAGCACAGTTGGAAGATCTTCTGTCCAAGGGATATATCAGACCCAGTGTATCTCCTTGAGGTGCTCCGGTGCTTTTCGTTAGAAAGAAAGATGGTTCGATGTGACTGTGTATTGATTATAGACAGTTGAACAAGGCAACAGTGAAGAACAAGTATCCTTTGCCACGCATCGACGATTTGTTTGATCAGTTACAGGGGTCTTCGGCATACTCGAAGATTGATTTGAGATCAGGGTATCATCAGCTCAGAGTTAGAGACGTTGATATTCCGAAGACTGCATTCCGAACCAGGTATGGACATTACGAGTTTGTTGTTATGCCTTTCGGTTTGACGAATGCACCAGCGGTGTTTATGAGTTTGATGAACCGCATTTTTCAGAGATATTTAGATGATTTTGTAATTGCGTTCATTGATGATATTTTGGTGTATTCGAAAAGTCTGACTAAGCATGCAGATCATCTGAGGATTGTATTGAAAACTTTGAGAAATGAGCAGTTGTATGCTAAACTGTCCAAGTGCGAATTTTGGCTGAGACAGGTTGTCTTCTTGGGTCACATTATATCTGGAGATGGTATTGCGGTAGATCTGAGTAAAGTTGAGGCTGTGATCAGTTGGCCGAGACCGACTTCAGTGCCGGAGATACGCAGTTTCATGGGTCTGGCCGGGTATTATCGTCGTTTTATCCGAGATTTCTCCAGTATAGCGAAGCCTATCACCCAGTTGACACAGAAGAGCATGCCATTTGTGTGGTCTGAAGATTGTGAAACCAGTTTTGTAGAGCTGAAGAAGAGGCTGACTAGTGCGCCTGTCTTGACGATTCCTTCAGGTACAGGTGAGTTCGTTGTATACTGTGATGCATCTCACAGAGGGCTAGGGTGTGTTCTTATGCAGCGATGGCACGTGATAGCGTACGCCTCTAGACAGCTAAAGCCGCACGAGATCCGTTATCCGATTCATGATCTTGAATTGGCGGCAATTGTATTTGCACTCAAGATCTGGCGCCATTATCTGTATGGCGAGAAATTTGAGATTTATTCCGATCATAAGATCTTGAAGTATCTCTTTTCTCAGTCAGAGTTGAATATGAGGCAGCGACGATGGCTTGATCTGCTAAAAGATTTTGATTGCGAGATCAAATACCATCCAGGGAAGTCAAATGCAGCGGCAGACGCCTTGAGTCGAAAGGTATGTGCTCTTTCCTTGTCGACCGTAGGTGTATCGAATTTAGTAGAAGATTGTTGCTTGTCTGGGTTGACATTTGATACAGAGAGTAGACCATTGCGACTTGCTGCAATTCAGATTGAGCCAGATTTGATTTTGAGGATCAAAGCAGCGCAGAAAACTGATCCGAGCGTTCAGAGATCGATTGATATGGTCAGAGCTGGTCATATATCAGAGTATCAGGTTAGAGATTCTGTTCTATATGTGAATAACCGTCTAGTAGTGCCAGAGGTTTCAGATTTGAGACGACAGATCATGTCAGAGGCACACTGTAGCCGGTTCAGCATTCATCCTGGTGGCAGGAAGATGTACAATGACTTGAAGAAGCAATTCTGGTGGAAGCAAATGAAGACATATATTGCAGAATTTGTGTCTAGATGTCTGAATTGCCAGCTGGTGAAGGCAGAAAGAAAGAAGCCCGGAGGTCTACTTCAGAGTTTATCTGTTCCTGAATAGAAATGGGATCACATTTCCATGGATTTCGTGACGAAGTTACCTCGATCTTCGCGGGGCTGTGACGCGATTTGGGTTGTGATAGACAGACTAACCAAATCAGCGTGCTTTATCCCATACAGAATGACCTATCGACACGATCAGATGGCAGAGTTGTATGTCAGAGAGGTCGTCAGATTGCACGGTGTGCCGAAGTCGATCGTATCAGATCGTGATCCACTATTTACTTCTCATTTCTGGCACAGCTTGCAGCAGGCTTTGGGTACGACTTTACACCTGAGCACTGCTTATCATCCTCAGACGGACGGACAGTCAGAGCGGACTATCCAGACTTTGGAAGACATGCTGAGAGCTGTAGTACTAGACTTTGGTATTAGTTGGCAAGATTCATTGCCGTTGTGTGAGTTTTCATACAACAACAGCTATCAAACGAGCATAGAGATGGCACCGTTCGAAGCTTTATACGGAAAGAAGTGCAGATCTCCGTTTTACTGGGATGATATATCTGAGGTACCAGAGTTGGGGCCTGATATGATTCGTGATATGACTGAGAAAGTGAAGATCATTCAGAAGCGAATGAAGACAGCGCAGGATAGGCAAGCGAAGTACGCCAATATCAGACGCAGACCGTTGGTATTTGAGCAGGGAGACAGAGTATTTTTGAAAATTTCACCTTTCAGAGGCGTTGTCAGATTTGGCAAGCGAGGAAAGTTGTCTCCTAGATACGTCGGTCCATATGAGATCCTTGAGAAGATTGGCGATCGAGCTTACAGACTTGCTCTTCCTCCTTCATTGTCTGGTATACATGACGTTTTTCATGTATCGATGTTGCGTAGATACATGCCGGATGATTCTCATGTCATTCAACCTGACGAAGCCGAGCTAGATCAGACTCTGAGCTATGTTGAAAGATCGATACAGATTCTTGATCGGAAGGAGAAACAGCTTAGAACCAAGACCATTCCGCTTGTGAAGGTTCAATGGAGTCGTCATGGCATCGAGGAAGCAACCTGGGAGACAGAGTCTGATATGAGACAGAAACATCCCGAGCTATTCATATGATGTGAGTCTTCCTTTCAATTTTGATTATACTGTTTTGTATACACTTGCATGATTAATTGCTTGCGAGTTCGAGGACGAACTCCTGTCTAAGAGGCGGAGAAATGTAAGGCTCGAGAATTATCAACTGGCCTTGATGTTAGACTTGTAAAGGTAAGAATGCATGACATTTAAAGCAGAATTGTGAAGCTAGGCCGAAGCCACACTGCACCCGCGGTACAGGAAGGACCGCACCCGCGGTACAGGAAGGACCGCACCCGCGGTGCATTGAGAGAAAATTGGTTGAATTGTGCAAAGCAAGACCGCACCCGCGGTCCTGCAATGACCGCACCCGCGGTCTGAGCATTCCAGAAAATGGAAGGGCAGCCGAGAGCATAGCGCACCCGCGGTGCTGGAGACACCGCACCCGCGGTGCTGCATGCAAAAATGCCACCTTTGTTTCTTGGCTTGACACATGGCATGTATATATATATGAAGCTGCTGAATCTTCATTCTTCATTCAGAGAAAAGGAAAGAACCGAGAGCATGCCTTGTTTCCTTTACACCTTCTTCATATTAGAATTAAGATTATGCAACAACTAGCCATTCGATTTTAATTTCGAGTCCGGATTTGAGTTCCTCTCTTCAAGGGCTATCAAAGGATGTAAGTTTCTTTACATTTCAACATGATTCAGATTTTGGATGTTGGAGAAATTATGATTTAAATTGAGAAATGTGTTCTTAATATGTTGCACATGATAGAAATGCAATCGGAATGATTTTCAGATATCGTATGAGCTTGCTTTGAATTTCCAGCATGTAATGTAGCGAAATTGTGCAGATTTCAGTATACATATTGTGTTGGATGAGGTTATGAGTTAGTGTAGCTGATTTTGATATTGTTATGTTGAGATTGGGTTGAGCGGTATCGAAGAATTACGCCGTTACGCCGTCGAATTGTATTGAAACCGATTTCAGCTTATATATTGAATTTCTTGAAACTTATATTGATGAAGTGCACATTGATTATGCCATTTCAGATTTGTATTGGTTATTGTGAACTCGAGACTTCGACTACGACACCAATTGTTCGACAAGAAAGGTATAATTCATGTGGTCACGGGATTGCACAACTCGATTCAGATTTGATACGAGTTTCCCTAAATCACATACTAGATTGTTATTACATTGATTATGTAATGCCTTGTTTATTGATTTATATTCGAGTCCTGAGATAGGAGATATTGGCAGATTGGCCAAAACTAGACGTTTCGGTGTATCGACGCATAGTAGTAGATTTGCTCTATGTGTAGACCCTCGATACAGAGTTGACCGAAGTCTAGGAATAAGACGTACCGTCGCCCCGAGTGGTTGGGTAGGTGACAGACCGTCTTATTCACACCGGGATCCCTAGATTAGAAATGAGTCGAGTCAAGATTTAAATGTTGAATACAGATTTGTATTCTTCTACATGTTTAGATTTTCAGTCATGTTACTTGATATATGCTATGCTTTTGTACATGATTATTACATTGCATGCATCCATGTTTTATACTGGGATATGTTCTCACCGGAGTTATCCGGCTGTTGTCGTGTCTGTATGTGTGCATGGCAACAGGTGGGGCAGGATCTGGGTCTCGAGCTAGATGAGAGATGGATGATAGCGTGGAGATCTCGGACATTGAAGATTTCTAGTGTTTCCTACTCGACGTGTCTCACTTATGTTAGTAGTTGGTATTTGAACACTAGTGTATGTTCGTACAAAACAGACTTGTATGTACCTGATGTTGTTTAATTATTATAAAGATATGTCATGCTTTTATTATACATTTGACTTAATGTTAAAAGCAAAATTTTGACCCACATTTTCGAGTAAAGATCCAATTAAATCCCAAAAGAATTGAGTTAGAGCCCGGGTCCCCACACAGTCAGAGAGTTGGGCGACTGGAAACCTTTGTTTCAAATCAAATAGAATTGCTACAGACCTCCCTCACAACTGTTGCCACAAGTATCTCATTAGATGTAAAACTTCTTTCCATTGACGTTAGAAAGTTATCAGACAAAATGGAGTTGTTTGACAAAAAAGGTGAAGAACAGTAGCTGAAGAAGAATTAATCAGGTTATTAGAATCAACTGATATTATATTCTCAGACTTTATGTTATTTACAAGGAATCCAGTTATTTTATGATTCAGTTGCGTAATCTATTATCTACAAAGAGCTCAGTTATTCGATCTTAAATCACTTGGTTTTGTCAAACACCATAAAGGGAGAAATTGTTGGAAACTAGATTCTGGAGTTTGACAAAACATGAATCAATCGATTAACAAACTATGAATCAACTGATACGCGCAAGCAAATTCGGCAACTGAACTTATCAACTGAAATCAGCTGATACAATGATACAAAGTAAACTGATCAGTTGGAAGTGATTAGTTAAAACATTCAGCCGAATGCCTTAAAGTCTCTCAACTGAAGATGTCTCGGGAAAGAACAAAGAAGACACAACAGATTACAAGAGCGCCGCACAACAACCAAGACTACTTAAAACAACGCATTCCGGACAAAGCAATTAAGACGCCGAATTACAATAAATGAAGCAGACAATATCGAAGGAATAATGAAGTGGAAACCAACGGATACAAAGATTCAAATTTATCTCAAGATTACCGTTGGAAAAGAAGAGTATAAATATGGCAGAAGAAAAAGAAGAAGTAACAATACACTATTAAAAACTTTCTATTACTCTGTCAAAATCTCAGCTCACTCTTACTTGATTTATTCGTAGCAATCAAGGCTACAAGTTGAGCAAACTAGCACTCTGTAATATTTGTTAATTCAATAGTGCTAAGATCAGTTACGCACAGAGATCATTTTGTAATATTAAGAGTTTCAGTTTAGGCAGTGGGTAAGTCCTAACTGAAGTGGATCTGTACAAGTGTTGTATTGGATCAAAGTCTTTTAGTGGAAATCCTATCCTTGTGATAGAAGGGGTGACGTAGGAGTAATTGAATTCTCCGAACATCCAGAAACAATCTTTGTGTATTTTATTTAAGTTCTGTATTCTATCTGTCAGTCAGTTACCTTCCGCAACTACCTCAGTTTAACTGATTGATATTGACCAACAAGATTCCGAGAATCAGTTTGTCACCAAACTGAACTCAAAAATTCGAAAAGACCAATATTAATTGAGAGTGTTTATTCAACCCCCCCTTCTAAACACTCTTGACACGTCAATCGATCCTATCAGTTGGTTTGACACGCGAAAATAAACGACGTCATATTATTGGGTCCTTATTAAACGTGAGGCAAAACACGCAGAGGTTGCATAGGGATGCAATTGGACTCTACCTTTTAGAAATTATAATTGGCTGATATTATTTGGGATTATAATTGACTAATTGAACTCTACGTTCCTACTAAGGAAATACGATTTCCCTTTTTCATTAGAGGGTGGTGGAAATGTCAAAATAGTAGGAGGGTAATTTATAAAATGAAATCCATATTTTATATCTTAAAATTATTTTAAAATAATTAGCAACTATTATTCTGTTTTCGTATCAGTATATTTTCGATTTCTTCACGTAATAAATTTTTATTAATAACAAGCTAATCGAATCTAATTTTCAAGACTGGTTGAGAAAATTATTCTGAATTCAGAGAAAATGACATATACACTAATGTCAGTCTGTTGAACTTACAAAGCATGAAAGATGGTAGGACCATAGTATGCAAGCTAAAGTGTAATATGCTCACTTTTATGTCGAATGAACTGTATGGACAGTTTGAGGAAATGTTGAATGTTGCTGATATTCGAATAAACATGCAAGAGTTGCATGGTACATGAAACTCGTACAGTGATGCACACCATTTTAAAAGCTCATGACTACATGCATGCAAGATGGGGCTCTGGCCCATGAGCGTGGTGTATATATGATTGGGCTTATCGAAAATGTGGTGGGCTTGGAATATATGATTCCTAACGAGTTAATTGATGACATCAATTTGTTATTTTTCTCTTCCTCAGTTGACGGGGTTATGGTGAACTTCAATTTGAATAAGATAGATGATAGCCTTGAAGAGCTAGTCAATACGCTTATAACTTATGAGATCACCATAAAATAGGGAATTGTTGTTTTTCTAATGGGCCTCTCGTCAGACGAAAAATAGCCCACAAGGTAAGGGAAAGAAATGTTACGCCCCTCACAAGAAAAACAATCCCAATAAGAGGCAAACTCTGAAAGACACTTAAAAGGCCTACAAAGCCCGATAAGTTAGAACATATTTATTTCACTGCAAGAAGTTCGGACATAAGAAATTATATGTGCCAGAAATGTTCTGGAAATGATAAGTGAATGTCCAAGAAAACATGATTTCAACAAAAACCAAAAGAAAGCTAGATGATCCAAATTCCATACAAATATGGCACGCTAGACTAGGTCATATTTCCCAAAGAAGAAAGCACAAGCTAGTGGGAGAAAGCAAGTTTGACTTGTCAGACATAAATTCTCTACCTACTTGTAAGCCCTGTCTAAAAGGAAAATTGACCAAGACTCCATTCAATGGAAACGTGGAACATGCACATGGTCTACTAGATTTGATCCATACAGAAGTTTGTGGCCCGCTAAGTGTTAGCACAAAATATGAGCAATCCTACTTCATTACCTTTACTAATGACCATTCGAGGTATTGATATGTTTATATGATGAAACATAAATCTAAAGCATTTGAAAGGTTCAAAGAATTCAGATCTGAAGTAGAAAACCAGCTAGAAAGAAGTATTAAGGCATTTCGATCTGATCGAAGTGGAGAATACTTGAGTGATGAATTTTTGGGTTATCTAAAAGAGAATGTGATTCTTACAGTGGACTCCACCAGCAACACCACAATTGAACGGTGTTTCTGAATATTGTAAGCGAACCTTGTTGGACATGGTTCGATCAATGATGAGATTCACTGAATTGCCTACATCGTTTTGGGACTTTGCACTTGAAACTGTGGCAATGTTGTTGAATAATGTTTATACTAAAGCAGTGGATAAAACACCATATGAGATATGGATTGGAAAAACTCCCAAATATTCTTACGAGAGAATATGGAGATGACTTGCTTACGTGAAGCAGACAGTGGGAGACAAATTGGATAATAGACCACTTTGTGCTACTTTGTAGGATATCCAAATAATTCTGTTGGGTATTATTTCTATCGTCCCAATGAAGCAAAAGTGTTTGTTTCAAGAAATGCCACCTTCTTGGAAAAGGAATTTCTATTACATAGAAAAAGGCAAGATGATAGAACTTGAAGAAATTCAAGATTCTCCCTCAACTATAGTAGTTGAACCTAATCCCCAACAACTAGTAGTTGAAGTACAAGCTCCTAGAAGGTCTGGTAGGGTTATTAGACCACCTGCTAGATATACGCTTCTTCAAGAACAAGACCATGTTGAGTCTTGTGTTGGATGTGATCCAATGAACTTTAAGGAAGCAATATCTGATACTGATTCAACCAAATGGCTTGAAGCCATGCAGTCAGAGAAGAACTCTATGTATTCAAACCAAGTCTGGAGATTAGTGGATCCACCTGAGGGAATCGTTCCCATAGGATTCAAATGGATCTACAAAAGAAAGCTTGGGGCGGATGGGAAGATATTTTCAATAGGAAGTGAGCATAAGGTATGCAAACTTCAGATATCAATATATGGTCTCAAGCAGGCGTCAAGGAGTTGGAACCTCATATTTGATAGCACTATCAAAGAGTTTGGTTTTGCTAAGAATCCTGAGGAACCATGTGTGTACAAGAAAGTTAGTGGGAGTTCAGTGACATTCCTAGTACTTTACGTTGATGATATCCTGCTCATTGAGAATGATGTAGGATTACTGCAATCAACTAAAGTATGGTTAGCAAGTAAATTCTCCATGAAAGACATGGGTGAAGCATCCTACGTATTGGGAATACAAATCTATAGAGATAGATCAAAGAGGATGTTCGGACTCACCCAAGCCACCTATATCGATACCATTATAAAACGATTCTCTATGGAAGAGTCCAAGAGAGGATACTTACCAATGTGTTATGGTATTACTCTATCTAAAGCTTTGTGTCCCAAAACTGATGAAGAGATAGAGATGATTACACGTATTCCATATGCGTCAGCCATTGGTAGTATCATGTATGGTGTGATATCGACACATCCTGATGTTGCTTACGCTCTGAGTGTTACAAGCAGATATCAGGCAAACCCTGGTCCAATGTATTGGAAGGCCGTGAAAGATAGTCTTAAGTTCTTGAGAAGGACTAAGAACTTGTTCATGGTCTATGGGGTGGAGAATTGAAATTGGAAGGCTACACTGATTCTAGCTTCCAATGTGACATAGATGATTCGAAATCGACCTCTGGCTTTGTATTCATGCTTAATGGTGCAGCTGTCTCTTGGAAAAGTTCCAAGTAAGACACCGTTGCGGATTCCACCACTAAAGCTAAATATATTGCTGCATCTGATGCAGTCAAAGAGGTAGTTTGGATGAGGAATTTTGCCCAAGAGTTGGGCGTTAATCCTAATGGAGTTGATCTAGTCCCGTTGTACTGGAACAACACTGGTGTCATTGCGCAAGCAAAGGAACCAAGGTGTAACGTACAGTACTTTTCATACTCAAAATTTGCGGAAAAATTAAAAATTTTCTTAAATACGAAAATAAAATCAATACGGTCGTCACTACATCATCCATTCACAATAAAAATCTTGTTAAAAGTAAAGTTTTCTCAAAGCATCTCGCATCCAACATAAAATCAGAGTATTTTAAACTTGCATAAAAATGTTAAAATAGCGTGGGCGGTCCTCGAATCTAGCCTCCCGCTCAGTCCAAGCCTGCCCCTTGGTCGCCACCTCTTGTTTCCTCATCAACATATTCACCTGCATCGATCAAGTCTAGTGAGTCTAAAGACTCAACACGTATAAACTGGAATAACGAGTACTACGTAATAAAATCGCATGCACTTTAAAATAGGACATACATAACTCGAAGCTTGAACTTGCATAATAAACTTGGACATACGTACGTACATAACTAGACGTGCCATCGATATAAAATTTCATAAACATACTGCATACTTGAACATACATAATTTCATCATTTTGCGTAGAGGATGTTTCAAGGCAAGTGACTCATACATAATAAACTCCTGATCAGACAAACCACTGTACTGGGCTGACAGGGACGTATCCACTGCCACATACATAAGATCCCCGTTCATAATTTAACGGGCTGGTTGGTCCCCGTTCATAATTTAACGCTTTCCAACCACGATCTAACCCGTTCATAATTTAACGGGGTGGAGAGGTCCTCGGCCACGTTCACCGACTTCCAAACCCATTCATAATTTGGTCACGAGACAATTGGCATACCTCAAAAACTTAAAATATTTTCTTTTGCACGTCAACATACTTACTTTATATCGAGGGCTTCGTTGGACTTCGATCGGGGTCGTTGCTGCACGTACTACCATGAATTCACATACTTAAGTTGCATAACTTAGACGTAGGTAATCCTGCTTACTTACGAGTTCGTTCAATTCCTTAGGACGTTCTAGAATTCCCATGGTTCGACCTTGTAAATCATTGTACTAAACCATGACATCAAACCTCAAACATGTTATAATATTTTTCCCAAATATGAAGGACACGGACCCCGTGCCTACCTCCGCGTAGGGGTCCGTGTAGACTCGGGTGAGAAGGTTCGAAAGGAAGGGTGGACACGGACCCCGTGTCAGGGTCCGTGCAGACTCTGGTAAAAGACACCGAAAAGAAAAAAAAGGCACGGACCCCGTGCCAGGGTCCGTGTATGGGTCCGTCTACTCTCTAGAAAAAGGCACTTTGGGTGGAACAAGGGCACTGACCCCGTGTGGGGGTCCGGGTACCTACGGTGAACGCGATCTTACGAAAATAATGCACATGTTTTGCTTAACTTTCTATACTCGATTGCACGTACCATGAATCGACTCCCCGAGACCCATCCTAGCATGCCATAACATCAAACCAAAATCGTACAACCACCCAAAGCAATGATGTTCGCCCTACGACACATCCAATTCAAAACGTAGCAATTGACACCAATTCGTTTCCTACGACTTCTAATGCATTCGAGTGCCTATCGACATTAAACGACGTATCAGTTAACATCCCAACATCACACTAATCATACCTAGACGCACCAACGATCAACCGTTGATCCCCAACGAAGCCTACAACATAGAAACTTCAAGAACACAATTTTCGTAAAAGTCGCAGTTTGAGCAGTCTCACGAAAAGCGTCATAACTCACTCAATTTTCATCCAAAAATCTCAAATTTTATATCAAATCGAAGGCATCAAAAATTTCTACAATTTTCTAGTTTAAAATTTTTCTCAAAAACTCGACGGAAAAATCGCAGTTTTCAACAGAACAGTAAGTTACGAGATTTCAGATCTAAAAAGTATTTCAAAACGCATTCAAACCATTTCCGCTCAAACGACGAATGTCACACATGAATTTTTACGCATAAAAAATAACACAACACATAATATGACAAGATCGATGCAGAAAGAACAGAATATACGTGCCTTTTGATGATAAACTTTACCGACACAGCGATACCGAAGCGGAGAAGGAAGCGAGGTTGATCGGGACGAACGTGGCACGTTTTCTTTGAAGACTCTCAACAAAAATACTGCTGGAAATAATCAGAGGAAGGGGCGGCTGCTCTTGGGGAAGGAGAACCCTAGGTTTTCTTTTTTAAAAAAATATGAAAATAAACTTGTAGGTGTGTATTGTGTGTGTAAAAACGAGTAAGTATGTGTGAGTGTGTGTAACGTGTGTGTGGGTTTTTAATTAGGAGATATTAGTGCCAAATTAACTAATTAAAATACTAATTAAAAGTTAACACCCACTACTTTAATCAAACTCCTCATTAAAAATAATTACACACTAATTTTAAAAGTTCTAAACTCTTAAATTACTAAATACATAAATAAGGTTTTAAAATGCTAAAACTAAATAAATCATTTAAAATGCCCCATCCTTAACTTAAAATAAAATACCATCTTTTGAAAGTGCCGAAAATCGTCGCCGGGTCTTTTCCTCGATCCCGCCTCGCATAATCGCCTGAAACATGAAACTCGAAAAACATTTTAACGTGCATCACAATAAACATGAATGATTTAAAATAATGCATTTTCATAAATTATGCATTGCTAAAACTCATTTAAAGTTAATTAAATGATTTAATAATTAAATAAATACATGGGTTATACGTATACTGAATTTGGGCACTACAGTTCCTCCCCCACTTATAAAAATTTCATCCTCGAAATTAAATCTTACCGAATAACTCCGGGTAGCGAAGTTTCATATCTGCTTCGGCTTCCCAAGTGGCTTCCTCCACTGATTGATTTAGCCACGGGACTTTGACCAACTTGGTTACTTTGTTTCGAAGTCTCCGCTCCTGTCTATCTAGGATTTGGACGGGTCTTTCTTCATAAGACAGGTCTGGAGTAAGCTGTAACGGCTCGTAGCTCAGAACATGCGAAGGATTGGCCAGGTATTTCCTCAGCATAGAGACGTGGAACACATTGTGTACCCCGGCCAGATTCGGCGGAAGGGCTACAGGATAAGCTAATGTTCCAACTCTTTCCAAAATCTCGAATGGTCCAATAAATCTTGGACTCAACTTGCCTCTCTTCCCAAATCTCATCATACCCTTCATGGGTGCTATCTTGACGAATACGTGATCACCGACGGCAAACTCGAGAGCTCTCCTTCTCTTATCAGCATAGCTCTTCTGACGGCTTTGAGCGGTCTTCATTCTGTCCCGAATCTTGGCTACTACAGCTGCGGTCTGCTGAACTATTTCTGGACCAAGTTTTGCTCTCTCACCAACTTCATCCCAATGAACTGGTGACCTGCACTTCCTTCCATACAACGCCTCATAGGGAGCCATACCAATTGATGATTGGAAGCTGTTGTTGTATGTGAACTCCACTAGAGGTAGTCTAGACTCCCAAGTTTCTTGAAAATCAATCATGCAGGCTCTCAGCAAATCCTCTAAAATCTGAATCACTCGCTCAGACTGGCCATCGGTCTGCAGGTGAACAGCTGTACTGAAAAGCAACTTCGTTCCTATGGCTGCGTGTAAGCTCTTCCAGAAGGACGACGTAAACCTCAGGTCCCTGTCGGATACAATCGAAACTGGGAACCCATGCAAACGGACTATCTCCCGGATATAAAGCTCCGCACACTGCGTCATGGAGAAGGTCGTCTTCACTGGTAGAAAATGCGCTGACTTGGTGAGTCGGTCCACTATAACCCAAATGGCATTAAAGCCCCTGACTGATCTAGGCAGTCCAATGACGAAGTCCATCGTGATGTTCTCTCATTTCCACTATGGGATGGGGAGTGGCTTAACCAATCCCGCTGGCATCTGATGTTCTGCCTTCACCTGCTAACAAGTGAGGTATTCAGACACAAACCTGCGGATGTCTCTCTTCATCCCTGGCCACCAATACAGAATTTGTAAGTCCTTATAAATCTTGGTACCTCCTGGATGGATAGAATACGGAGAAGCGTGTGCCTCTGTCAAAATATCTTGTCTGATCGAACCACCACTAGGCACCCACATTCTACCCCTGTGTCTCACAATGCCGTCTGAAACTGTATACAAAGCACTGCCCTTGGCTTCATCTTTCAGTCTCCATTTCTGTAACTGCTCATCTAAAGACTGACCTGTAAGGATACGGTCTAGCAAATCAGATTTGACGGTCAGATTAGACAGCCTAGGGCTCTGTCCTCACGATAAATCTCTAGACCAAACTTCTGGATCTCAGACTGAAGAGGTCTCTGTGCTGATAACTGAGCTATGACGGCAACTTTTCTGCTCAAAGCGTCTGCGAAAACATTAGCCTTTCCTCGATGATAGCTAATTTTGCAGTCGTAATCTTTCACAATTTCCAACCACCGTCTCTGTCTCATGTTCAACTCTTTCTGCGTGAAGAAATATTTGAGACTCTTATGATCGGTGAAAATCTGGCATTTCTCGCAGTATAGGTAGTGTCTCCAAATTTTCAGTGCGAAGACAACGGCGGCTAGCTCAAGATCGTGCGTCGGGTAGTTCTTTTCGTGCACTTTCAACTGCCTGGAAGCATAAGCTATGACCCGACCCTGTTGCATCAATACTGCGCCTAACCCGAGCTTAGATGCATCGGTGTGTAGCAAAAATCACCTTGTCCCTAGTACTGGCTCCGAAATGAGAGCTTGCTTCAACGTATCGAAGCTCTTCTGAAATTCACCACTCCACAAAAATTTGGCATTTTTCTTGGTTAGTGAAGTGAGCGGCACTACTATGGACGAAAATCCCTGAATAAACTTACGGTAATAACCAGCTAAACCCAGAAAACTGCGGATTTCTGATGCATTTTTCGGTTCAACCCATTCCTTGACAGCTGCTACTTTCGCTGGATCCACCTAGATTCCACTGCTAGATACTATATGCCCCAAAAATGCAACTTTCTGCAGCCAAAACTCACACTTACTAAACTTCGCAAACAACTTGCGACTCTGCAGAACCTGTAAGACTGTCCTCAAGTGTTGGCTATGCTCCTCATGGCTCTTCGAGTATATGAGAATGTCGTCAATAAACACGATGACGAACTGATCCAGGTAGGGCTGAAATACTCGGTTCATGAGGTCCATGAAAATTTCTGGAGCATTCGTCAATCCAAATGGCATTACTAAGAACTCGTAATGCCCATATCTGGATCTGAAGGCTGTTTTGTGGACATCTGTATCCTTCACTTTCAGCTGATGATACCTGATCGAAGATCTATCTTAGAGAACACTGCGGCTCCCTGCAATTGATCAAACAAGTCTTCGATTCTAGGCAACGGGTACTTATTCTTGATCGTTACCTTGTTCAGCTCACGGTAATCGATGCATAGTCTCATGCTTCCGTCTTTCTTTTTCACAAAGAGCACTGGTGCGCCCACGGTAAGAAACTCGGGCGGATAAACTCCTTGTCTAAGAGCTCCTGAATCTGCTGCTTGAGTTCTAACATTTCAGCTGGAGCTAATCGGTACGGTGCCTTAGAGATTGGCACTGTGACTGGCATGAGATCAATAGCAAACTCCACCTCTCTATCTGGTGGAGGACCTAAAACATCGTCTGGGAAGACGTCTAGGAATTCGCTGACTACTGGCACATCAGATAAAGATGGAGTGGGCATGTCAGGCGCTGAAATAATACTGGCCAAGAAGGCCTGACACCCCTTGGAAATTAGTTTCCTCACTTGCATGCAAGAAATCACGCGTGGGAAACTCCTCCACCTGGCTGGCTCAAAAAGAAACTGCTCCATGCCCAATGGTCTGACTAGCACTGATCTCTTCTGAAAGTCGATAAGAACTATGTTCTTAGTCAGCCAGTCCATTCTAAGTATGATGTCGAATTCTGGCATCGGCAATAGGATTAAATCTGCCTATACTAGGTGGCCATGCAGTTCTAGATCGATATCTCTGACCACACTGGTAGCTAACAGCTCTTCCCCTGATGGGACTGTCACTGAAAAGTTCACGTCTAGGCCAATGGACTTGAGGTCCAAATGATTAGCGAACATCTCCGATATGAAGGATTGAGTGGCTCCTGAGTCTATCAGTGCAGTTGTGGATAGTCTCTTAATAAAAATGTTTCATGAGATGCGTTAGAACAACACAAAACTTATATCCCCAAACTTAGTAACATACCTCAAGCATAGTAGAACTCAATATCCCTAGGCACACAAAATATTACTAGCACGCTAATAATCCCAAGTAAAATTCCACATGCAAGGCAAAATAATACTGAGCTTAGGTAGATAAGTTTACCAGTCAATAAAGTGGTGTTCGGATCTGCCTCCTGTGCATGCATGGCGAATACCCTGCCCTGGGTTGGCTGCTTCCACTGCGGGAACTCTTTTAGCATGTGATCCGTAGCTCCACATTTAAAACATTTTCCTGACCCATACAAGCACTGCCCCGGGTGCTGGCGGTTGCATTTAGGACACACTGGATAAGCAACGGGCTTCTGAGGCGCCCCCTGCTGCTGAATTGGGCCCTTGCCCTTTGGTGGTCCATGATACGGCTTCTTCCCTGGCGGCCCCTGATAAGGTTTCTTGAACGGGGGCCTCTGATGCTGTAGCTGATGGTGCTGCGGCGCTTGATAGGGCCTCTTGCCCTGCTTGTCAGCCTCAATATCTCTCTGGTCCTGCTCTGCCACTAAAGCTCTAGATACTGCGACGGCATACGAAGTAGGGCCAGCTACCCTCACATCACGGCGTAAGATTGGCCGCAAACCATCCATGAAATGCCTCAGCTTTGCCTGGGCATCATTCGCAATGAGGGGCACGAAGTGGCATCCCCTCTCAAACTTCCTGACAAACTCCGCCACACTACTGTCCCCCTGTCTCAATGTCATAAATTCCCTGGTCAAACGAGAGCGTACTTCTTCAGTGAAGTACTTGGAGTAGAAGACCTCCTTGAAACCATTCCAAGGCAGCACCTGCAAATTTACTGCCACTGACACATTCTCCCACCATAGTCTAGCGTCTCCAGTCAATAAGAAAGTGGCACAACGGACCCTGTCAGCATCTGTCAGCTCCATAGAGTCGAAAATTACCTCGATGGACTTGATCCATCCCTCAGCTGCCATCGGGTCAGTGGTACCCGCAAATTCTCTTGGGCTCATCCTCCTAAATCGTTCATATACTGCCTCTGGTTGGGGCCTCGCCCCTGCACCTACCGCTGCAGCCTGGTTCCCCGCGAACTGTGCGAAGAACTGTGTCATACCCGCAAGCATCTGCGCCTGCATATCTGGTGGTGGTGGTGGTGGTGGAGGATTGGCCCTCTCCTCAACTCGAGGCTCTCTGTCCTCCTCCCTTGTTTCACGGTCGATCACACGTATAGGAGGCATACTGTTCCAATAAATTACCCAGCACGTAAACCCAATATACATGAACATATATCAATATTTTATGATGCACGTAGATCAAACTTAAAACATGCACATACTGAAATCATAACTTGATGCTTACTACATAACATAATGCAAAACTTTGAACTTACAGACTTGAGGTGTGACTTCGTGAGATTCTTGCGACTGGCAGTAGGCGTAACACTTTACAAGAACACCGCTCTGATACCAACTTTAACATACCGTACTTTTCATACTCAAAATTTTCGGAAAAATTAAAAATTTTCTTAAATACGAAAATAAAATCAATACGGTCGTCAGTACATCATCCATTCACAATAAAAATCTTGTTAAAAGTAAAGTTTTCTCAAAGCATCTCGCATCCAACATAAAATCAGAGTAATTTAAACTTGCATAAAAATGTTAAAATAGCGTGGGCGGTCCTCGGGTCTAGCCTCCCGCTCAGTCAAAGCCTGCCCCTTGGTCGCCACCTCTTGTCTCCTCATCAACATATTCACCTGCATCGATCAAATTTAGTGAGTCTAAAGACTCAACACGTATAAACTGGAATAAAGAGTACTACGTAATAAAATCGCATGCACTTTAAAATAGTACATACATAACTCGAAGCTTGAACTTGCATAATAAACTTGGACATACGTACGTACATAACTAGACGTGCCATCAACATAAACTTTCATAAACATACTGCATACTTGAACATACATAATTTCATCATTTTGCGTAGAGGATGTTTCAAGGCAAGTGACCCACACATAATAAACGCCTGATCAGACAAACCACAGTACTGGGCTGACAGGGACGTATCCACTGCCACATACATGAGATCCCCGTTCATAATTTAACGGGCTGGTTGGTCCCCGTTCATAATTTAACGCTTTCCAACCACGATCTAACCCGTTCATAATTTAACGGGGTGGAGAGGTCCTCAGCCACGTTCACCGACTTCCAAACCCATTCATAATTTGGTCACGAGACAATTGGCATACCTCAAAAACTTAAAATATTTTCTTTTGCAGGTCAACATACTTACTCGATGTTGAGGGCTTCGTTGGACTTCGATCGGGGTCGGTGCTGCACGTACTACCATGAATTCACATACTTAAGTTGCATAACTTAGACGTAGGTAATCCTGCTTACTTACGAGTTCGTTCAATTCCTTAGGACGTTCTAGAATTCTCATGGCTCGACCTTGTAAATCATTGTACTAAACCATGACATCAAACCTCAAACATGTTATAATATTTTTCCCAAATATGAAGGACACGGACCCCGTGCCTACCTCCGCGTAGGGGTCCGTGTAGACTCGGGTGAGTAGGTTCGAAAGGAATGGTGGACACTGACCCCGTGTCAGGGTCCGTGTGGGGGTCCGTGCAGACTCTGAAAAAAGACACCGAAAAGAAACAAAGGCACGGACCCCGTGTGCGGGTTCGGGTGAGGGTCCGGGTACCTACGGTGAACGCGATCATACGAAAATAATGCACATGTTTTGCTTAACTTTCTAGACTCGATTGCACGTACCATGAATCGACACCCCGAGACCCATCCTAGCATGCCGTAACATCAAACCAAAAACGTACAACCACCCAAAGCAATGATGTTCGCCCTACGACACATCCAATTCAAAACGTAGCAATTGACACCAATTCATTTCATACGACTTCTAATGCATTCGAGTGCTTATCGACACTAAACGACGTATCAGTTAACATCCCAACATCATAATAATCATACCTAGACGCAACAACGATCACCCGTTGATACCCAACGAAGCCTACAACATAGAAATTTCAAGAACACAATTTTCGTAAAAGTTGCAGTTTGAGCAGTCCCACGAAAAGCGTCATAACTCACTCAATTTTCATCCAAAAATCTATAATTTTATATCAAATCGAAGGCATCAAAAAGTTCTACAATTTTCTAGTTGAAAGTTTTCTCTAAATCCCGACGGAAAAATCGCAGTTTTCAACAGAACAGTAAGTTACGAGATTTCAGATCTAAAAAGTATTTCAAAACGCATTCAAACCATTTCCGCTCAAACGACGAATGTCGCACATGAATTTTTACGCATAAAAAATAACACAACACATAATATGACAAGATCGATGCAGAAAGAACAGAATGTACGTGCCTTTTGATGACAAACTTTACCGACACAGCGATATCGAAGCGGAGAAGGAAGCGAGGTTGATCCGGGACGAACGTGGCACGTTTTCTTTGAATACTCTCAACAAAAATACTGCTGGAAATAATCAGAGGAAGGGGCGGCTGCTCTTGGGGAAGGAGAACCCTAGGTTTTCTTTTTAAAAAAATATGAAAATAAACTTGTAGGTGTGTATTGTGTGTTTAGTGTGTGTAAAAACATGTAAGTGTGTGTGAGTGTGTGTAACGTGTGTGTGGGTTTTTAATTAAGAGAAATTAGTGCTAAATTAACTAATTAAAATACTAATTAAAAGTTAACACCCACTACTTTAATCAAACTCCTCATTAAAAATAATTACACACTAATTTTAAAAGTTCTAAACTCTTAAATTACTAAATACATAAATAAGGTTTTAAAATGCTAAAACTAAATAAATCATTTAAAATGCCTCATCCTTAACTTAAAATAAAATACCATCTTTTGAAACTGCCGAAAATCGTCGCCGGGTCTTTTCCTCGATTTCGCCTCGCATAATCGCCTGAAACATGAAACTCGAAAAATATTTTAACGTGCATCACAATAAACATGATTAAATATAATGCATTTTCATAAATTATGCATGGCTAAAGCTCATTTAAAGTTAATTAAATGATTTAATACTTAAATAAATGCATGGGTTATACGTGTACTAAATTTGGACACTACACAAGGTCTCATCAGCGATCCAAACATGTAATCAGGAAGTTCCACATCATACGGGAGATGGTGGGAAGAGGAGACATATCAGTTGAAAGAGTCCCCTCTGCAGATAATGTTGCTGATCCACTTACAAAGCCCTTGCCAGGACCATTGTTTGAAAAGCATCGCGAAGCAATGTGATTAAGGGTAGTTGGCTCTAGAGAAAGTGGGAGATTGTTAGAGTAGATGCCCTGCAAATCAACGGTTGGCTAGGGAATTTATTGACTCAAGTGAAATAAACAATCTTTATTTTAATATAATTTAACTTTTTATGGGCTTGTTATACTTTATCTGTATATCCATGCAAACAGCATAGATAAAGTCCTTGATTATGCTTTAATACAAATGAATCGTAATTCGATGTTGAAACTCATTTGTAAATACTGCATATTCTGAATATGTTCCTAGTCGATTCAGCCGCCTAAAACAGGGATAAAGGTCGCTTGAGCTCTAGACTAGCATCTGTGATGTTGTGTACTACGTTTCTTGGTAAGGGCATAGAGATGTCCAAACATGCAGATGGGTAGTCATATGATGATTATACCGAACAACCCTCTCTCGGACTTTCTAAGTGGTTATCATTCATCGAGAGGATAAGTCTGTGGTTATGATTGTACACCATTAGTCCTTACGACCCGGGACAACACTGAGGCTCTATATGCTAGGGCTGTGCTTTGACTCGTTTACCGGCTCCAGGAGAGTCATCAGGTGGCGAGGTTGGCTACAGTTGCAACACATATAGGAGCCAGTGTATTGTAGTCGGGGATTCACCGCTCACCTACGGGTGTGGATATCCTATGTGATCTGATTTAATAATAGTGCATGGAATCTCTGGCCAGAGTATGAGATGTACGATGGAGAAGGAGTTCTCCAATAGTACATGCGATGCCACTATTATAGTTATCACATAGTTATCGAATTATTATGCAACCCTCGATGAACCAATGGTTGCAGATTCGATCGGGATATATGAGATGAAGGGACCGTACTGTACGTTAATCATAATCGACTGGTTCTTGAAGACACTATCAGTGATACCTAGGGGATCATGGGGTGATGCTACTAGACGCTCTTACCATGATCCGATGGGTGGAATCAGAAATGAGTTCTAACATTCTTGATCAAGGAGTTGATGAAAAGAATGGGGTTAACTAGGGTAAGCCCGAATAAAGGATTATGTCCTGAATCACAAAGAGTTTTGAACCCACGGCTAGCTGTCCTGAACCATTGAGGGTCACACAAGCACTGGTTTACTTGTTCCCGTTGAGATAATAAATTCAATGAGTTGAATTTATAAGAAATAAGTTTGAGATGATCAATCGATAAGCTTATAAATAATGTTTATAAAAGCTTATAGAAACTTTGAGAGCATGACTGTTAAGACAGTCAAAGGAGTACAGATGTCTTATTTAGACATTGGTGATCTCGAAATTAAAGTGTGCATCATAATAACAAACAAGTTGAAATTGTCACATTGATGATATTGGATCGTCGATCGGGATTATGATGAGATTAATGTAATAGCTAGGAGCATGGATCATGGACTTATAAGAGTATAAGTCCATCATGCAAATTTATTAAAGTTCAAATGGGTTTAATAATTAATTATATTTTAATTGAGTCAAAATATAGTCCATTAAGTTTTTATAAAATATGGTATTGATTTATGTAATATGAAATATTCATGATACCATAATTTTAGTGACTTACACGCAAAGCATATAAATTAATGCATGATATTCTAAATATATGCATCGAGATTTGGTCTAATATATGCATGCAATTAGAATCCATAGTTAGCTTAATTAATCTGATTAATTAAGTAAAAGATGGATTAGAAAATATAATAATGATTTTTTTTTTATTATAATGCATGCAATTTTCGGTGGAAAATATATACATTGCGAAAGCATGATTCGAAATTCTCGTGAGAATATTTTCATTGAAATTTGTTAACTTAATTAATATGATTGATTAAGGAAATTAAAAATTAGAAATATTAACAAGGATTTGATCCTTATTCACGTGAATGGCATCCAAAAGGAATTCATTTTTCGGTTTTCCCAATTACAAAAGATGCTCTCGAAAACCCTTATCTTTTTTGGAAGAAAAACTTGGCTCGGATTATTGAGTTGAATTTTTGTGTTCTATCTCTACGCAAAAATTCTTCTAAATTTCTAGTGCAATTTAGAAGAGGAACAAATATTCCAGTCGTGGACCGGATTAGGAGATCGAAGAATGTTCGTAGGGATTTAAAACAAGAGCTACGTTCGCTAATATCGGTGTAGTTGGAGCCAAGTGATTTAATCACCTAAATGTATAACGATTCTAACATCCTATGTATGTTTTGTTAAAATTATACGAGCGCCCAAACCCAAACATATTTTGACTGTCAAAATAAATAAAATTTTTAAAACTTCTGCTGCGTTTGGGCGCGTAGAAAACCGAGATCCAAACATTTTTATGATAGATAATTTCACTTCTAAAAAAACAAGTATTCTTCATTTAAAACTCAATCTCCAATTGTAACTTGCAAATTTGAAATTACCTCCACTGCTGTGCTAGCTTGATATTTTTCAAAATTCTACAAAAGTAAAGTTGAATGTTGATGCCGAGTTTGAAGTGTTACATTAGCACTTCGGATTGAACTGTACGTGTCATTTCCATGGTTATTCTTAAATTAAAGCTGCAAACACTTAATATTATAATTAGTATCATAATAACATCACATATTTGGTTATAATCATTTGAAAATTAGTGTAATTATTGAGAAAATGATTATTTAAAAGATAATTTGATAGATATATATATATACTCTTAATTACTTATAGAGAGATCGTACTGTCACGTTTGAAACGTTTTACGGTTTTAAAAAAATTCAAAAGTTGGTGAAACAACGAGCACTCAATTCCATAATTATGATTTTTAATATGTTGTTCATTTTTTTTCTAAAGGACCAACTTTTAAAATTGCGTACGAAGATTAAATATCCAATTTTTCAGTAATTAAAAATCATATATTATGTTTTATGTAACTAAAGTAAAAAAAATATTATTTTAAACAAAAATCTAGAAATTAATGGACTTATTAATTATTTACTCATATCAAGTAATAAATTAAAATTAATTTATTCAAATCAAATAGTTTCTTTGAGATTCTGACAATCTGACTGTGTTTTCAACAACAGAATAATCTCCGTTCTGAAATATTCTTCTTTTATGGATTTCCGATTCCAATCTGGAATAAGAATTCAAGAGTATAATATCATAATACCCCTTAAATAGTTCTGACAAAATCAATCTCACAATACTAGTTATACAACATCCGTATATACCAATTAACAGCTCATAACAAATCAATACTATTAGCTGTTATCAAATCTGTTTATCCCAGTCAAGGATATATTAAATCTCTGGCCCCAATTACCAATCGTCACTATCTGACGTTGGCATATTAAGTCTGTCTGGTCTGAGCTATATTCATTCTCTTCTCAATTAGCTACATTTCTTTGTCATATTTCTGATCGTATCAGATCCTATCTCAGGTATCTCCGAGATATTATTCTCATACCACTGAAATCTGCAGTACTCACTGTACAATGTCTCATCTGTAGCTATCTCAACACTATCCGTCCGAATATTATACATTTTCATTCATCAAAATGAAAACTGAATCCAGTACTGGGTGTTTCTGATACTGTCTGTCATTTCAAATTCGAACCATTTGATATAAACAAATCAGTTAATAATATAAGTGAAAGAAAAATACCTACCTGGTATTTGGTTCTGACTATCGATTTCAAATTCTGTTGTACAATTCTGAAACATTTGACATCACCGATAAGCATTCTCATACAGTAAAAATCTCATATCTGTTACTCTGATCGATGCTCTGATCTGATTATCGAATTTAAATTCTGAATATTCTGATTACATTTCTGAATCACTGAAATTCTCGAATTCAATTCTGATTCGGATTAAACTGTATATAATCTCAACGGTTCACAATGATCTGTATCAAATACGGCTGTAGAAATATAACATTACTCAGGTATACACAAAACAACAATCATATACGATAATCTGTCAATTCAGACCCAAAAATAAATTTCTGACATTTCTGATATTTCTGATCTTTTTGTATCATTCTCAGCCACTGATCACAATCTCAACTGTGTCAAAATCAATCAGTATACTAACTTCAGATATCGCATATTCTGAATACAATATGTTTCAATCAGGATTTATATCTGAATAATTTCTGTATACAATAATCACAGTTCCCAGAATATTCAATACAATCTTCAGATATTCGATTTAATCAATCAGATGTTGCGAATATATCAAAATATCATAGATACAACGAGAATGAAATCATCAGAATATCTTTGAACATGGTAAAACATGCCAAAGAGAAACACTAAATCATATGTAACTCCTGGTCGGTACTCTTCTATTGATCTTTCAATTCATTCTGTATCATTCTGTACATTCAATGTCAATCAGTGCTAAATTCTAAAGCACAAACAGTACCTGATCTCAATTCAATTCTGGAATCTATCTTTCTGATATAAAGTAAATTTGAAATCTTATCTAGGCAAATATCAGCCAACTCGTACATCACTGGCACATCTGCCAATGCTAGGCTCGATTTCAGTAAGTCTACTGAATACATAAGGATACCATCTGTTCTTTTCTGTAACAATCGAGTCATAGACAATACAGATATCAAAGGAATTCTAAATCTAGAATCCTTACCGTGAAATCTCTACTCAACCATATCTGTTTTGCATCTTATATTCTCATGAAAGGAATCTATAATATTTCTGTACTTGTTCAACATATTAATATCAATAATGCAGTCAAATTAGAAAACACAAGTACATCAAAATATAACTCGATCTCATTTTTCTCTTACCGTAGTATAAAATATTTCACAGAAATCTCTGATATTAACATCTCCCCCAAAAGGTAAGGATATCAATACTACAGTATAAACAGACCCAACAGATACAGCATACCTCAATGCAACTCAGTCAAAGATAATCATAGCGAATGCATTAGTATATATCAATACATATGCAGTCTAATCATAAAAGAACAGTACCTGCTACTGTATCATCAAGTGCCTCTTGGGTCTGTTCCTCGGTCACTATCACCAGATGGTCCATGATCCCTGAGATCTTCGGGAATCTCGCTGTGGACAGACTCTCGCAAAGTGTTCCCGCTGTTTGCAGATATTGCAACTACCAAGTACTCCTTGGCAGTGCTCTGTATGATGTCTTCCTCCACAAGCTCTGCAATATATTATAGTATAACTCGGGCTGGAAACACTGGAGCTAGATGAACTACTCGGTTTATTTCCCAACTTCTTAAACTGTTTCTTCTGAATTTTCAGCAGTTCTTTCTTTTCACTACTGTTGTTGCCAATCTCAACTCTGGAAGGCAGTTGCTGTGAACCCAGTGATGGGAGATCACCTGATGCTCCTTTTTGTCCCATTAGAACCATTTCTGCTCTTTTGGATCTGTTTAATGTATCAGCGAAATTAATCGATCGTTTCACATTCACCAATGAACATATTTCCGGATTCAATCCCCGAATGAACTGATCAGATATAGCTTCATCATTTCTTGCCACATGAGGGACAAAACGTAGCAAGGTAAAAAATTAAGCCAAATACTCATCAATACTCAAGTGCCCCTGTCTCAAATCTCAAAACTCTGCACTTTTGTCTTGTCTGTATGATAAAGGGAAAAATCTTTGATAAAATTCAACCTTAAAAATTTTCCACTTAATTCGTGAATTACGTTGTTCCAAAGCTTCTTTGGTTATTAGCCACCAATTCCTTGCAATATCCTGTAGCTGGTTCTCAATCAAGGTAATTCTACAATCATCTGTGAAACCAAGAAATTCAAATAGCATTTCTATGTCTTCTAACCAATTCTCACAGTCGACTGTCATCTCAGTACCCTTCAGAATCGGCGGTTGAAATGACTGAAACTTCTTCAATTCTATTTCTATCAAAATTTCTGACACACCCATCTGGCTAGTCGAAGTGCTACCTCTTTCGGGAATTCTTCGAGGCGGTATATCTGATTATCAAACAGATTAGTACACAATCTATACAATCTGTCTCAGCCCTCCTCTGATCATATATCTCTGATCTAGAATCGGTTCTGATTCAGTCTTGATCAATACATGCTGTAATCAACTCAGATAACAATACAACATGTAATAAGGAAAGCAATAACTCATGCTAGCACACATAATGTAAATCAACATTATAATAAATCTCATGCTAGCAACCACAAGCAAGGAAAGAAAACTCGATCTACCCCGCTCATTCTCTTCTATCTCAGTCTAAAGGATCTATCGCTCTGATACCACCTGTTGTGGGGACCCAGATGCTAATTATATTCTTAATCATCTTTGGGGATTTAGTTATCAATTAAGATAAACAGGGTCTAAAAATTTTTCTTTTTAAAATATAATTGCTGAACGTAATGGAATTTAACTAATATACATCTCAGTATAAAACTACAATAATGTACAACAATTACTAAAACTAGTCTAAGGTTCAACTACTAAATTTCAAGTATTAAACCGAGCCTACATCCAAGTCCGGAATCACCACTCTAATCTCGATCTCTCATATTCCTCTTGACCCTGTTCCTGCCCCACATGTTGTCATGCACACATACAAACAAGACAACAGCCGGATAACTCCGGTGAGATATAAATATCCCAGTATAAACAATGTAAGAATGCAATCATATAAAACATATACAAAAGCATAAACAAACATCAAAGCATGTATCAAATCTGACTACATGAATTAATACCAATCTGTATTTAAATCAATGACTCGTTATCTTATCTCAACTTATTTCTAATCTAGGGATCCCGGTCTAATTTAGACTTTGGTATGCTGCATCGAATGTCTACAATAGAAGTCGATCTACATCTAAGCACATCGATACACCACAAGTCTAGAGTCTTCGCAGTTCTGTCAAAGACTTAGACTTGGGCATGCTATATCGAATGTCTACAATAGAAGTCCATCTACATCTAAGCTCATCGATACACCGAAAGTTTAGGGTCTTAGCGGTTTTGTCCAAGACTCGACGGTTCTGCCCTAGCTAGGCTGATCTGTCCTAGATTCAAACTCTGGCTCTGCTATCGTTCAACAAATTAAACATATCAATCTGATAATTTGCAAATATCAATGCAATGAAATAAGTATGTGATTTTGGGAAACTCAAGTCAAACCTAACTCGAGTTGTGCAATCCCGAATCAACATTTATTTATACCTTTGTCTTCCCGGTCTGACGAAGACGAAGTCTTGTATTCTGATCTGTCCATACCCATTCTGGCAATGACAATCGTATAATTACAATATCAGTATATAATTCAATTCAAAACATGTGCTGATCAATACTCAAATCAGTATATAATCTGATCCATATCTGAACAAGGTACAATCTAATTCATATCAACGATATCACGATACACTCAAAATCATTACTGAATCTGATCGATCTAAATCAACCGATGTTTCGACGGCATAACGATACAGTCTCGATAACCCCGTCAATCTCAACATCACGGATATACAAAACTATCATAATTCATACTCTGAATAATAACACAACTCTGATATCAAATTTCAATTAATTCAACTCTAAAAATCATAACAATTGTATAAACATTCTATTCTTTAATCTGACTTCAGTTATACAATGCCTACTATAGCAGGAACACCATATCTGATTCATATTCAATTTTCTGACAATATCATAATTTCAAATCATGTCGAAACGTAACAAAACTTACGTCCAGTTGTAGTCTGCGTCGATAGGAACACAATATCATAATCGGATTCAAAAACAGACGGATGGATTTTACGTGGCATTCAATTTCTCACCCGAGAAAACTTGGAGCTTCATCCCTCGTTTCTTTCCTTTTAATCTGAAGGATTGCATGTAGGTATATATATACATACACGTTCCTTAGGTAGGAGGCAAGTGGCGTTGTGCATGTTCTGCACGTTGCGCGCATATGCGTGAACAAGGTCGCGCATATGCGCCGGTAGCTCGCACCAGCATTTTGCCTGCTCGCGCATATGTGCCATCTTCGTCGCGCATATGCGCCAATCATTCTGCCTATCCCGCGCATACGCGCCATCTACGTCGCGCATATGCGCCAAACATTCTGGACGTGCCGCGCATGTGCGCGCATTCAAGTCTCGCATGTGCGCCGATGTTTCTGTAATTCTCGCGCATGTGCGCCGATACATCTCGCGCATGTGCGCAGGAACTTTCCTTATAATTCATGTCAAATTTTCTCTCGGTTCTCCCGGTCTGATCCTTTCTGTCTATAATTTCTCGATTAATGAATAAATCATTTCAGATTAATCTCAGATTACTGTAATAACATCTCGGGCCTTACATTTCTCCCCCTCTTAGATCAGAGTTCGTCCTCGAACTCACAAGAAATCAATTCAGACATATCAGAAGAAATGTATATAGAGTTTAAATCAAAAACTCATCTCGATGAATCAATTCTGAAATATCAATCTCATATCAGATTCTATCTCTCAAATAGTTTCTTTGAGATTCTGACAATCTGACTGTGTTTTCAACAACAGAATAATCTTCGTTCTGAAATATTCTTCTTTTACGGATTTCCGATTCCAATCTGGAATAAGATTTCAAGAGTATAATATCATAATACCGCTTAAATAGTTCTGACAAAATCAATCTCACAATACTGGCTATACAACATCTGTATATACCAATTAACAGCTCATAACAAATCAATACTATTAGCTGTTATCAAATCTGTTTATCCCAGTCAAGGATATATTAAATCTCTGGCCCCAATTACCAATCGTCACTATCTGACGTTGGCATATTAAGTTTGTCTGGTCTGAGCTATCTTCATTATCTTCTCAATTAGCTACATTTCTTTGTCATATTTCTGATCGTATCAGATCCTATCTCAGGTATCTCCGAGATATTATTCTTATACCACTGAAATCTACAGTACTCACTGTACAATGTCTCACCTGTAGCTATCTCAATACTCCTTTGATAGCTATCCATATACAATTATTCATATAGTGACAATATGTCATATCAACTAGTGTTAGCATCCCGCACTACAGTTCCACAAATATCTTCCAATATCTGGATAGTACGCTCTAGCTATCTGTCAGTCTATGGATAATATATAAGAAAGCTTATGGTATATTCTGCCACAAGTACAAAATCAATCGAATTTCACAATCTGATATAATCAATCTAACATTCTGGTCAATCTGACCATTTATTTGACATTGATCTTTGTCATCTGGTCATGTTTGTAGGTCATCTTGTACAAACTAATAAATATAAATTGAACAATCTGTCAATCACAATCATATCATATCACAACCTGGAAGTATTGCAGTGATCTCATTACGAAATTCATCGAAATATACTCCCCATGTCTAGTCAGAAATATACTAATTCTGTAATAAATCTTCTGATCTCTATCTTTATATCTTCATTTATTGGCGATTCAGACATTTCAGTACAAATTCTGCCAATATTTCAGCATGAATTCTGCCATAACTGATTTAATATGTCTATATCAACACTATCCGTCCGAATATTATACATTTTCATTCATCAAAATGAAAACTGAATCCAGTACTGGGTGTTTCTGATACTGTCTGTCATTTCAAATTCGAACCATTTGATATAAACAAATCAGTTAATAATATAAATGAAAGAAAAATACCTACCTGGTATTTGGTTCTGACTATCGATTTCAAATTCTGTTGTACAATTCTGAAACATTTGACATCACCGATAATCATTCTCATACAGTAAAAATCTCATATCTGTTACTCTGATCGATGCTCTGATCTGATTATCGAATTTAAATTCTGAATATTCTGATTACATTTCTGAATCACTGAAATTCTCGAATTCAATTCTGATTCGGATTAAACTGTATATAATCTCAACGGTTCACAATGATCTGTATCAAATACGGCTGTAGAAATATAACATTACTCAGGTATACACAAAACAACAATCATATACGATAATCTGTCAATTCAGACCCAAAAATAAATTTCTGACATTTCTGATATTTATGATCTTTTTGTATCATTCTCAGCCACTGATCAGAATCTCAACTGTGTCAAAATCAATCAGTATACTAACTTCAGATATCACATATTCTGAATATAATATGTTTCAGTCAGGATTTATATCTGAATAATTTCTGTATACAATAATCACAGTTCCCAGAATATTCAATACAATCTTCAGATATTCGATTCAATCAATCAGATGTTGCGAATATATCCAAATATCATAGATACAATGAGAATGAAATCATCAGAATATCTTTGAACATGCTAAAACATGCCAAAGAGAAACACTAAATCATATGTAACTCCTGGTCGGTACTCTTCTATTGATCTTTCAATTCATTCTGTATCATTTTGTACATTCAATGTCATTTTGTGCTAAATTCTAAAGCACAAACAGTACCTGATCTCAATTCAATTCTTGAATCTATCTTTCTGATATAAAGCAAATCTGAAATCTTATCTAGGCAAATATCAGCCAACTCGTACTTCACTGGCAAATCTGCCAATGCTAGGCACGATTTCAGTAAGTCTACTGAATACATAAGGATACCATCTGTTCTTTTCTGTAACAATCGAGTCATAGATAATACAGATATCAAAGGAATTCTAAATCTAGAATCCTTACCGTGAAATCTCTACTCAACCATATCTGGTTTGCATCTTATATTCTCCTGAAAGGAATCTATAATATTTCTGTACTTGTTCAGCATATTAATATCAATAATGCAGTCAAATCAGAAAACACAAGTACATCAAAATATAACTCGATCTCATTTTTCTCTTACCGTAGTATAAAATATTTCACAGAAATCTCTGATATTAACATCTCCCCCAAAAGGTAAGGATATCAATACTACAGTATAAACAGACCCAACAGATACAGCATACCTCAATGCAACTCAGTCAAAGATAATCATAGGGAATGCATTAGTATATATCAATACATATGCAGTCTAATCATAAAAGAACAGTACCTGCTACTGTATCATCAAGTGCCTCTTGGGTCTGTTCCTCGGTCACTATCACCAGATGGTCCTGATCCCTGAGATCTTCGGGAATCTCGCTGTGGACAGACTCTCGCAAAGTCTTCCCGCTGTTTGCAGATATTGCAACTACCAAGTACTCCTTGGCAGTGCTCTGTATGATGTCTTCCTCCACAAGCTCTGCAATATATTATAGTATAACTCGGGCTGGAAACACTGGAGCTAGATGAACTACTCGGTTCATTTCCCAACTTCTTAAACTGTTTCTTCTGAATTTTCAGCAGTTCTTTCTTTTCACTACTGCTGTTGCCAATCTCAACTCTGGAAGGCATTTGCTGTGAACCCAGTGATGGGAGATCACCTGATGCTCCTTTTTGTCCCATTAGAACCATTTCTGCTCTTTTGGATCTGTTTAATGTATCAGCGAAATTAATCGATCGTTTCACATTCACCAATGAACGTATTTCCGGATTCAATCCCCGAATGAACTGATCAGATATAGCTTCATCATTTCTTGCCACATGAGGGACAAAACGTAGCAAGGTAAAAAATTAAGCCAAATACTCATCAATACTCAAGTGCCCCTGTCTCAAATCTCAAAACTCTGCACTTTTGTCTTGTCTGTATGATAAAGGGAAAAATCTTTGATAAAATTCAACCTTAAAAATTTTTCACTTAATTCGTGAATTACGTTGTTCCAAAGCTTCTTTGGTTATTAGCCACCAATTCCTTGCAATATCCTGTAGCTGGTTCTCAATCAAGGTAATTCTACAATCATCTGTGAAACCAAGAAATTCAAATAGCATTTCTATGTCTTCTAACCAATTCTCACAGTCGACTGTCATCTCAGTACCCTTCAGAATCGGCGGTTGAAATGATTGAAACTTCTTCAATTCTATTTCTATCAAAATTTCTGACACACCCATCTGGCTAGTCGAAGTGCTACCTCATTCTGGAATTCTTTTAGGCGGTATATCTGATTATCAAACAGATTAGTACACAATCTATACAATCTGTCTCAGCCCTCCTCTGATCATATATCTCTGAATTAGAATCGGTTCTGATTCAGTCTTGATCAATACATGCTATAATCAACTCAGATAACAATACAACATGTAATAAGGAAAGCAATAACTCATGCTAGCACACATAATGTAAATCAACATTATAATAAATCTCATGCTAGCAACCACATGCAAGGAAAGAAAACTCAATCTACCCCGCTCATTCTCTTCTATCTCAGTCTAAAGGATCTATCGCTCTGATACCACCTGTTGTGGGGACCAGACGCTAATCATATTCTTAATCATCTTTGGGGATTTAATTATCAATTAAGATAAACAGGGTCTAAAAATTTTTCTTTTTAAAATATAATTGCGGAACGTAATGGAATTTAACTAATATACATCTCAGTATAAAAGTACAATAATGTACAACAATTACTAAAACTAGTCTAAGGTTCAACTACTAAATTTCAAGTATTAAACCGAGTCTACATCCAAGTCCGGAATCACCACTCTAATCTCGATCTCTCATCTTCCTCTTGACCCTGATCCTGCCCCACATGTTGTCATGCACACATACAAACAAGACAACCGCCGGATAACTCCGGTGAGATATAAATATCCCAGTATAAACAATGTAAGCATGCAATCATATAAAACATATACAAAAGCATAAACAAACATCAAAGCATATATCAAATATGACTACATGAATTAATACCAATATGTATTTAAATCAATGACTCGTTATCTTATCTCAACTTATTTCTAATCTAGGGTCCCTGTCTAATTTAGACTTTGGTATGCTGTATCGAATGTCTACAATAGAATTCGATCTACATCTAAGCACATCGATACACCACAAGTCTAGAGTCTTCGCAGTTCTGTCAAAGACTTAGACTTGGGCATGCTATATCGAATGTCTACAATAGAATTCGATCTACATCTAAGCTCATCGATACACCGAAAGTCTAGGGTCTTAGCGGTTCTGTCCAAGACTCGGCGATTCTGCCCTAGCTAGGCTGATCTGTCCTAGATTCAAACTCTGGCTCTGCTATCGTTCAAAAAATTAAATATATCAATCTGATAATTTGCAAATATCAATGCAATGAAATAAAGTATGTGATTTTGGGAAACTCAAGTCAAACCTAACTCGAGTTGTGCAATCTCGAATCAACATTTATTTATACCATTGTCTTCCCGGTCTGATGAAGACGAAGTCTTGTATTCTGATCTGTCCATACCCAGTCTGGCAATGACAATCGTATAATTACAATATCAGTATATAATTCAATTCAAAACATGTTCTGATCAATACTCAAATCAGTATATAATCTGATCCATATCTGAACAAGATACAATCTAATTCATATCAACGATTTCACGATACACTCAAAATCATTATTGAATCTGATCGATCTAAATCAACCGATATTTCGACGGCATAACGATACAGTCTCGATAACCCCGTCAATCTCAACATCACGGATATACAAAACTATCATAATTCATACTCTGAATAATAACACAACTCTGATATCAAATCTCAATTAATTCAACTCTGAAAATCATAACAATTGTATAAACAGTCTATTCTTTAATCTGACTTCAGTTATACATTGCCTACTATAGCAGGAACACCATATCTGATTCATATTCAATTCTGAAAATATCATAATTTCAAATCATGTCGAAATGTAATAAAACTTACGTCCAGTTGTATCCTATGTCGATAGGAACACAGTACCATAATCGGATTCAAAAACACACGGACGGATTTTACGTGGCATTCAATTTCTCACCCGAGAAAACTTGGAGCTTCATCCCTCGTTTCTTTCCTTTTAATCTGAAGGATTGCATGTAGGTATATATATACCTACACGTTGCGCGCATATGCGCGAACAAGGTCGCGCATATGCGCCGGTAGCTCGCACCAGCATTTTGCCTGCTCGTGCATATGCGCCATCTTCGTCGCGCATATGCGCCAATCATTCTGCCTATCCCGCGCATATGCGCCATCTACGTCGCGCATATGTGCCAAACATTCTGGACTTGCCGCGCATGTGCGCGCATGTGCGCCGATGTTTCTGTAATTCTCGCGCATGTGCGCCGATACATGTCGCGCATGTGCGCGGGAACTCTCCTTATAATTCATGTCAAATCTTCTCTCGGTTCTCCAGGTTTGATCCTTTCTGTCTATAATTTCTCGATTAATGAATAAATCATTTCAGATTAATCTCAGATTAGTGTAGTAACATCTCGGGCCTTACACATTACATGTCGCATGACTCCTACAAAATCCAGTATTTTTTTTGTTAAGTAATGATATAATGAAGTTTGTTGTTATTTTGTACGAATACAAAAACCAAAATCTCAAAATGCTTACAAATTTAATACTTACTAAAAGACAGTTATCTTTATATATATGAACTTGTAATTGTTAGTTATGAATTTTATTGTGGCGATGATAAACTAAAACCAGCAGACCAGAACAGTTGACTAATTTATGAGGAGCTACTGGTCTGATAAAACAAAACCAGTAGAAAGGACAGTAATACAAAACCAGTAGAGGACGTTTCCTAACGTTGCTACCTTAAATGTTACCGTTAAAGAGTTCCTAGTACTAGTATTAATTGTAGCATTAATTACTATACGGATTCATTTAATGCATTTTACCCAAATAAGTATGAAACAAGACTGATTGTTTTATAGCTTTTCTGCAGGAACTTCTTTTGGAAATAAAGCTGATTGTATCAGTTATCTGAAGACATCCTCTGATTGTGAACGTTGAACTCAGTCGTTTATATATACTTGGATCAAATCCTTTTACGACAGCTCGCTTCGCATAATATTATCTCTCAAGGAACAAAGCTATTCTTATCTTTTCAGACTTATCTCGAAATTCCTCGAGTTCTTAAAAGTTCAACACAAAGAAAAGTAGCACACGCTTCATAGCAAATATCTGATCTTTCGAAGATCATCTTGTGCTACTGATTCTTACACTCTTCACAATCTTTACATCATTTATACTTTATCAAGAAGAGTCTGTAATCTGAAAAGAGTCTTTTCAGAACTTTGTGTTTCACATTCTTGTGAGTTGAGAAACTAAGAGTTTCAGTAGGCCGAAGTGTAAGTCCTTCTGAAGTGGGTGTGTACAAGAGTTGTACTGTAATATCCAAAGTCTTTTAGTTATACCTTCTGGAAACAGAAGAAGGGGAGACGTAGAAGAGTTTATCTTCGAACTTCCATAAACAACTGCTGCCTACTGTTTTATTGTCTTTCAACTATTTCATCAGATTGTTTCCGCACGTTCTATTGTAATCAGGTGAAAGTATTCGCACAAGATAAACTACTATCCCTAACAGGATTTTAGTACCTCATCAGAAACGAAAGAAAAACGAGTAGAGTTTATTCACCCCCCCTCTAAACTCAACTTCGATCCCCAACAATTGGTATCAGAGCAGGTTATTCTTGTTCGTGAAAAACTGCAACAAATGGCACACTTCAGCAAGATCCCTATGTTCTCTAAGGAATACTTCGATGACTGGAAGATCAGAATGCAAGCCCATCTTGCAGCACAAGATGATGACATGTGGTATGTTATCACAGATGGTCCACTGAAAATATTAAAGCCTAATACAGCTATTGCTGTTACTGAGGGTGCACCACAGATGGTTGAAAAATCAAGAAGTGAATGGACCAGTGAAGATAAGAAGAAGGCCAACCTTGATAATGTGGCGAAGGATATATTGTATAAAACTCTCGACAAAAACACTTTTAGCAAAATCAAAATGTGTTCTACTGCAAAGGATATTTGGGAGAAGCTCATTCAGATATGTGAAGGAAATGAGCAAACGAAAGAAAACAAACTGTTTGTAGCAATGCAGAAGTTCGAAAATCTAAAAATGAGAGCTGGTGAAACTCTAAACGAGTTTGATGAAAGATTCAGTAGCCTGGTAAATGAGCTAGCTGCTCTGGGTAAAGAGCATAGCAACAGAGAAATAGCCCTCAAGGTGATGAGAGCCTTACCCAGAGAATGAGATGTTAAAACAATGGCTATGAGAGTGTCCAAAGACTTGAACAAATTGGAACTGCACGATTTATTTGCAGATCTGAAAGCTTACGAGTTCGAATTAGAAGTAAGAAGTGGAGAAGAGCCTTCAAGCCTACCTACCAAGGCTCTTGCTGCTACTGCTACTGCTTTACTGCTACTGCTACTACCTCTTCTACTGCTGCTGCAGTTGCACCTCAGGCATTACCTGCTGTGATCATTGACAATATAATGGAGAAGACTGCTGAACAAATCAGTAGTGATGCTATGTCCTTATTTGTAAAGAAATTCTCCAGGTTCATGAAGAAGAACCTATCAGGGTCCCAATCACAACTTCAATAAAGATTCACCATCTGGTGATATGGGATGCTTTAACTGTGGAAAGTTAGGTCACTTCATTGCTGATTGTCCTAAACCAAAGAAGGATGATCACAAGAGAAAGGATCACAAGAGAAATGACAAAAAGACCAGAAGAGATCGAAAAGCAATGATTGCCGAAGAAAGCAAATCCAAATGGTCAGACTCTAGTTCTGAGTCATCTGACTCAGAAAGTCATTCCAGTGATAGTGAGCAGAAGAGGTCAAATGTCTCATGGCAGACAATGACTCAACCTCGACATTTGAAGAGGTATTTGATTTTGACTCAAACGAATTTACACGAAATGATTTGATTGATGCACTACATGACATGGTAAAAGAGTATTCCAGACTTTCTCAATCATTTGAAGAAGTTAAGATCGAAAATCAGAACTTAAAAAATCAGAACAGTAAGTTAACTTGCTTGCAAGTGGACAGCTGTAATGATTTACAAGTTAAGATGAGTAAATTAATAACTGAGAATGAAAGAGCCAATGCAGATTACCAGAAGGTGCTTTCTGAAAACCAGAAGTTGTCGCTATTGGTAAATACTTGGAACAAGTCCTCTGTTTCATTGGAAAATATGCAAGAATTACAAAAACAGTCAGGAGATAGGAGTGGTCTCGGTTTTTGTAATAATGAAGGCACTTCCGAAACGAATACAAAGCCAACACTGGATATGTGCAAAGGGAAATATATTCACTTTGTGAAATCCAGTGTGGTACAGGAACCAGAGGTACCTACTGTTTCAGTTGAAAGGAATGTAAATCAGATGAACAGAAGAATGCACTATGGTCTGGGTTACGTTAAACCTAAGGAAAAAGTTGACCAGAGTTCTAGATTCAGAAAAGAATTCAACTCTGGAAGACAACATCCTATGAAGGTTAAAAACCACCAGTACTACAACTCTAAACCTGTTCAGAGGAGATACAGACTGGAAAACAGAAACAGAAGGGAGGAACAACATTTTAATATGCATACTATTAGAAACAACAGACCTTCTATTGCACACACATCTTTGGATACCCGAAGTACAAGATCACCAAGAATTGTACAAATGTGGGTCCCCAAAGGATTGATAAGGCTTGGACCCAAATAGATTTGGGTACCAGATACTAAAATTTGTGTTTGCAGGAACAGAAGAAGAAAGCAGAAATCAGTAACTCTACATGGTATCTGGACAGTGGATGTTCCAGACACATGACTGGACAGAAAAACCTACTTTCCGAGATAGTGAATTATACTGGACCAAAGATAACTTTTGGAGACAACTCAAAAGGTAAAACAATGGGTAAGGGTAAGATTATCCATGGTAACATAACTATCAATGATGTATTATTAGTTGACAATCTTTGTTACAATCTAATCAGCATTAGTCAATTATGTGATAATGGTTATTCTGTAGCCTTTCAGAAGCATTCGTGTATAGTTAGAGATTCTGTTGAAACTACTGTGTTAACCGGAAAAAGAGAAGGCAATACTTACAGAGTCTCTTGGAACTCAAATCATGTCAATACTCCTACATGCTTGGTTGCTTCTCTTAGCAATAAACACTGCTATGGCACAAGAAATTGAATCATCTGAATTTCAAGTCAATCAATTATCTCAAGAAGCAGAATATAGTTGATGGATTACCTGATATTAATTTTGTTAAAAATCATGTTTGTTCTGCTTGTCAGCTTGGGAAACAGATAAGATCCAGTTTCAAGAACAAAGATAGCAAATCAACTTCAAGATGTCTGGAACTACTGCACATGGATCTTTTTGATCCTATCCCCATCATGAGCTTAGGGGGAATGAAATATACTCTTGTTGTTATTGATGATTTTTCTAGATTCACTTGGGTAATATTTCTCGCAGGAAAAGATCAAACCAGTAGCCTCTTGATCAAGCTTCTGAAAAGGATTCAAAATGAAAAATCTACTACCATCATTAAAATCAGAACCGATCGGGTACTGAGTTCACTAACAAGTATCTTGAGTTATATTTGAATGAACAGGGGATTCATCATGAATATTCAGCTGCCAGAACACCTCAACAAAACAGAGTAGCTGAGAGGAGAAATAAAACTCTAAAAGAAGCTGCCAGAACAATGCTAGCAGATGCAGACATCTCTCAGCGCTTCTGGGCTGAAGCCATCAATACTGCTTGTTACACGCAAAACAGATATATGGTCAACAAAAGGCACAATCAGACCCCCTATGAAATATGGAAAGGGAAGAAGCCCAACGTATCTTATTTTCATGTGTTTGGTTACAAATGCTTCGTGCTAAATAATGGCAAAAATCATTTGACTGCATTTGACTCAAAATCATATGCTGGACTATTTCTTGGTTACTCTGCTGTAAGCAAAGCTTTTAGAATCTTCAACAATAGAACTCTTAATGTTGAAGAATCGATCCATGTTGTCTTCGATGAAGACAACAGTGCTCCTGAAATATCTAACATATCGGATTTTAGTAACAGGCTAGACATGATTCACTTGGAAATTGACAGTGAAGATGATGTAGAAGCAAACATCAAGGATCTTCAAAATCCAGAACCAGACATTCCATTAGTGGAACCAGAAGTACAGACGTTGGATCTACCAATACCAACAGAAGACACTCAGGAACCCACTATTGGTTCCATCGAGAACAATCTCAACATATCAAATTAGGAAGATATCCTTTTAAATCCTTTTATCTGGAGAAAATATCATCCTCCATCATTAGTTATTGGTAATTCACCAGCGCCTTTGAGAACCAGAAGGCAAATGCTTAATGAATACATCCATGCTGCTTTTATATCTCAGGATGAACCAAAGAAAATTGAAGAAGCTCTTCTGGATCCTAGCTGAATTGAAGCCATGCAAGAAGAGCTGAATCAATTCAAACGAAATGAAGTTTGGTTTCTAGTACCTAGACCATCTCACCAAGCTGTCATTGGAACTCGGTGGGTATTTAGAAACAAACTCAATGAAGAAGGCACAATGGTGAGAAATAAAGCAAGATTGGTTGCTCAAGGTTTCAGACAGGAAGAAGGAATAGACTTTGATGAGACCTACGCACCAGTAGCAAGGCTCGAAGCAATCAGAATATTCTTAGCCTTTGATGCTTTCAAGAATTTCAAAGTATATCAAACGGATGTGAAAAGTGCTTTTCTGAATGGTCTCTTACAAGAAGAAGTTTACGATGAACAACCTCCAGGTTTCATCGATCATTTTTCACCTCATCATGTATTTAAATTACACAAAGCATTATATGGTCTAAAACAGGCACCTAGAGCATGGTATGACACTCTATCACAATTTCTTATTGATCATGATTTTACCATTGGAGCAGTAGATAAAACTTTATTTACTTTAGTCAAGAATAAGCACATTCTTTTAGTACAGATCTATGTTGATGATATTATTTTTGGGTCAACTAACCCCAAATTATGTGCAAAGTTTGGAAAATTGATGCAGGATAAATTCGAAATGAGTATGATGGGAGAATTAACATTCTTCCTAGGATTACAGATTAAGCAATCAGAGACTGGAATCTTTATAAATCAATCCAAGTACACCAAGGAGCTTCTGAAAAAGTTTGGAATGGAAGCATGCTTTGCTGCTTCTACTCCAATGAGCTCATCTATTAAACTTGATAAAGATGAAAGTGGTATTCCATTAGAGCTAACTCAGTATCGCGGTCTTATTGGTTCATTATTATATCTAACTGCCAGTAGACCAGATATCATGTTTGTTGTTTGTATTTGTGCTAGATTTCAATCTAACCCCAAACAATCTCATTATATTGCTGCTAAACGTATTTTAAAGTACTTGAAAGGAACTCAAAATGTCGGCTTATGGTATCCCAATGATTCATCATTAAATCTTATTGGATATTCAGATGCTGATTATGCAGATTGCAAACTAGACCGAAAAAGCACTAGTGATTTTTGTCAATTTCTTGGTGATAGGCTGATATCCTGGTTTAACAAGAAGCAGACTTCCATAGCCACATCTACTGCAGAAGCAGAATATCTGGCTGCTGGAAGCTGTTGCTCTCAGATATTGTGGATTCAACAACAGTTAAGAGACTATGGGATTCAAGACTCCGAATCACCTATATTCTGTGACAATACCAGTGCAATTGCAATCACACAAAATCCAGTACTTCATTCCAGAACGAAGCACATTGAAATCAGACATCACTTCAGAGATCATGTACAGAAGAAGAACATTTGCTGGAATACGTTTCTACTGATCAACAAACAGCAGATATCTTCACAAAACCCTTACCAGAAAATAAGTTTTCTTACTTTCGTAATTCTCTTGGTTTGATAGATTTAACTTGATTATTTTCTGTTATCTTTGTTTATTTTATTTATATTCGCTTATTTATCGTATTGAACTAACAGTAAGATATTTGCAAAAAAAAAAAGCAGAAAGAAAGTCAGATACGTAAACTGGAACTTTATTAGAAACCATTTCAGTACATTACACGATGCAAAAGTAAAAACAGTAGATCTTCAATGCTATTTAACCAGTAGCGTTACATTTAGCTTTTTTCTTCAGTAATAGGAGTTCTCTGTAATTTGCTTGCAAAGTACTTCAACATGAACAAGAGAATCCAGCAAGCTCAAGGCCTAGAAAGAATCTAGCAAGCTTGGGTCTTGTCAGCACTAATGTATTTTTTAGATGCCTTACAGGACATCATAGAGGATTTCAGCATCATCAATCCACCAGCACTCTCTTATTGCATTAGCATGCTTCTGGAAGAAATCGATGCTACATTTCAAACTCAATCGAAGCAACAGATCTGCTTGACTGTGGAAACTACAACTCCAGGAGTGTATTTCAAGGATCATTACGAAAATAATGATATCCTCAAACTTCTCTCTGAACAGTTTTGCTTCGACTCCTGAATCAAACTCTAACTCTCTTTTTACTTGAGTTTTCATTTTTGAAGTTCATCTGTTTAACTTCGCTCAAGATATGCAGGTATTTATAGAGGGAACAAAGACTCTTGCGAATCGCAAGATTGCGACTGTTCATTTTCAACGGCTCAGATTGAGAGATGGCCAAGAGTCACATGTCGCAATTATGACCAGTTATTAATTGCATTTACCGAGGGGGAACAGTATTTTAGTCAGACTAAGAGTTTGACACCTTTTCAGAAAACAGAGAAAATGTTTGTCTTTTCGATAAAACTTCAAGTCTGCTGGTTTTTGTCAAAGTGCTTAAATATTTCAGCACCCTGAAACTTCCAGCAGACATTATCATAAAATGACAAATCCTCTTCTATATTTTAGTAACCGTCTGGACAGCCCGCCCCTTTTCAAAATTTTCAAAATCATTCGTATATCTGACAGTTTCTGCAAAACTTTTCAAACACTCAACCTTAAACATACTGACACGTGTCTTTATGTTTATTTGACGGCTGTATATCTATTTCAAATTTCACCTTTTCACCTTTACTGTTTCATATCTATCGTTATTCAGCTACTGATTTCTCTCTATCACCTCTAACTACTGCAAATTATATCTGCTTCTATCCTTATACAGAAATGGCTGGAGCATACACTCTTAACGCTTATCAAGTCAATTTTGCCTCTGTTCTCAACATCAACAATGAGAATCTTGTTAAAATGTTTCAAGATATTGAAAAATCGGGACTCAGACAATTTCTGGAAGCACCAGCCGTTATTTACAAAAATGCTCTTCTGGATTTTTACGCTAAAGCGACAGTACATGAAGGAAAGATTGTTCACTCTCAAGGAGATGCATCCATCTCTATTGATGCCGCACTTCTAGGAGCGACTTTCCTTCTCCCACTCTCAGGTATTTCTGAACTATCTGATATTTCCAAAACAGATATGTCTATTGCGCTTAGCTCGTTCTCAGCCTCTGGAGAAGAAGTGTCTCCGTCTTGTCACAAGAAACTACTCAAAATGGAATATCAAATTCTGGCCGATATCGTGGCAAAAGCTATTTTGATCAAAGCTGGCACCTTCGACAAGTTGACGAAGGAGAAGGTTCAAGTGATGATTGCCATCACTAAGGGAACCAAAGTGGACTGGAGTCATTTTCTCTTTAGAGTTATGAAGGATATGGTTGTCAGGAAAAGTTCTGGATTCGCTGTTCAAATCAGCGCTATGCTCAAGGATGCTAGTTTCGCCTCAACCAGTGATCAGGATGCTGTTTCAGTAATCATGATTGATGCTGCGAACGTACTTGCTTTAAGGCCTAAGCCAACCGTGGCGAAGTTTGTGGCCTTGAAAAAGGAAATTGGAGAAACTGCTTCTGAGGCTCCAAAACCTCAAAAGACAATTAAGAGGAAAAGAGTGATCATTTGGACTGACTCGGACAAAACAGCATCAGAAGAGTCTGCTGCTGCTGTTCAACCAGCAGTGCCAACCCCAGCCAAGAAGAAACCTCGCACCATTCTTAAAATCAAGAAGACAGCAGCACTGTCTGAGATTGAGAAAATACCTATCAGACAGGTATTTCCAGAAGTGGTTTATACTGTTCGACCCATTACATCTGCGACTGCACAAGCTACTACATCTATTCCAGCACCGTCTACTGCTTCTATTTTCAAGCCATCTTCTGGAATAGTGATTCGAGAATCAACAAGTGGGTCCTCTGCTTTTCGATCTATCGTGCCTATTTCCTCATCTGATAAAGGCAAAGGGAAAATGGTCGAAGAACCACCAATTTTTGGACACAAATCAACTGTAACCACCGGCGCTGATCTTCATATAACAGAAATTGAAACCTCTGCAAATGATGATATGAATTTTTTTGATGAATGGCACTCAGTTCGTCTTTTCCATTCTTTTGCTTATTTTAAGACTAAAGGGAACTATGCCAAAATAATGGTTGCAGAGAAGAAAATTTTTCAGCTTGCAAAAACGGAAAATGTTATCGAGGCCTTGCTTAGAAGGAATTTCATCCTCGAGCAGCTAAAATGTCAGAAGCTAGAATCAGTTTTGAAAGTTCTTGAATATAATTTTGATCCTAGTGCTCCTACTGCTGTTCAAGATCAAAATGTTATTGTGATTCTATCTGACATGCTCAAACAGATGCGTGAGCAACTCCTTGCTCAAGAACAAGGCTTTGGCGAGTCTACTGTTTATCACATTGGCCTTGTCCCAAACTTTCAACAGAATCAGACAGTTGAGGAAAGGAACACAGCCTCCCCAAAGGCTTCTGCTCTCAGTACTCCTGCATCTCCGACAAGGCCCATTCAGTCCTCATCCCTAATATCTGTACATGAACTGGCTTCGGTCGAGGAAGTCATTGAATCAATTGTTCCTACAGTCTCTACTCCTCTAGAAGTCGCACCGGCTACTTCATTATCACCTTCTGCTCCTCAGATCCTAGGTCAACATTTAGCAGAACCAGATGCCTCCTCCTTATTGCCAAATTTAGAGATGTTTTCTGCTGCTTATCAAGCAGAAATGAACATTCTTCTGGATCAGCCTTCTGCACCTTTCTACTGAAGAACCATCAGTCTCACAGGCGGTTATTGCACCAACGGAAGAAATTTTGGCCTCTGACTTGGCCGTTCCCGCTGAAGAAATTGTTCTTCCCCTGATTGCTGCTGAACCTACTGTTTCTACACTTCCAGAAGAACGCACAGCAGACCCTGGACCTTCTACTGCCTTGATGAATGCTAATCTTGTTTCTACTGCGTTGACTGTCTCTCATACTGTTCTGACTGAGACGAACTCTCGTCTTTCTGAGATTAAGCAACGCATTCTTGCGCGAACTCCCTCCCCGGAATCAGATGCATTTAACCTGGAATATCAGATTGAGTCTCTACAACGAGAACTCAACAACATATCTGATTTAGTGAAACGTATATCTTGTGAAAACATTTCGGAATTCAGTGGTGCTCATTCCTTCAGAGAATGAATGGGAAAACACATCTATAACACGGCGGAGACCATGGAAAAGATGTATGCTGAAACCGTCGTTTTCAGACAAGCTATATCGAGAACTCACGGTAGCATCATACTTTCTCAAAATGATATACTCAACCGAATCACTGAGCATGATGATCTCTTCCGATCACTTTCTACTTCTGTGGAACTTATGAATGCCAAGATTGACTCTCAAAATCAATCTCTCGCTTCATTGGATAATCGCATCTCTTCTCAAACTCCGTATCTGGAGATGCTAACCGATGGCATTCAAAACATATCCGGAAGACTGAATGACCTCTTCGCCCATGTAGTTGCGGCTGATGCCAAAAAGGGGGAAGATAGAGGAGATCCAACAGGAGCCAGACAACCAGAAGATGAAGCTGAACCATCAAACAGAAGACTTCAAGAACCTCAGAATGAGGAAGTCATATTCAGGAATATTGAAACTGATTGATCATTTTCTTTGATACTCTATTGACATTATCTTTTTGATGAAATGATTATCTGCTTTATTTAACGTCCTTCTACTGTTTAGGTTTTGGCATCACCACAAAGGGGGAAATTGTTAGATATGAATTTTATTGTGGCGATAATAAACTAAAACCAGCAGATCAGAACAGTTGACTAATTTATCAGGAGCTACTGGTCTGATAAAACAAAACCAGTAGAAAGGAAAGTAATACAAAACCAGTAGAGGACGTTTCCTAACGTTGCTACCTTAAATGTTACCATAAAGAGTTCCTAGTACTAGTATTAATTGTAGCATTAATTACTATACGGATTCATTTAATGCATTTTACCCAAATAAGTATGAAACAAGACTGATTGTTTTATAGCTTTTCTGCAGGAACTTCTTTTGGAAATAAAGCTGATTGTATCAGTTATCTGAAGACATCCTCTGATTGTGAACGTTGAACTCAGTCGTTTATATATACTTGGATCAAATCCTTTTACGACAGCTCGCTTCGCATAATATTATCTCTCAAGGAACAAAGCTATTCTTATCTTTTCAGACTTATCTCGAAATTCCTCGAGTTCTTAAAAGTTCAACACAAAGAAAAGTAGCACATGCTTCATAGCAAATATCTGATCTTTCGAAGATCATCTTGTGCTACTGATTCTTACACTCTTCACAATCTTTACATCATTTATACTTTATCAAGAAGAGTCTGTAATCTGAAACTAGTCTTTTCAGAACTTTGTGTTTCACATTCTTGTGAGTTGAGAAACTAAGAGTTTCAGTAGGCTGAAGTGTAAGTCCTTCTGAAGTGGGTGTGTACAAGAGTTGTACTGTAATATCCAAAGTCTTTTAGTTATACCTTCTGGAAACAGAAGAAGGGGAGACGTAGAAGAGTTTATCTTCGAACTTCCATAAACAACTGCTGCCTACTGTTTTATTGTCTTTCAACTATTTCATCAGATTGTTTCCGCGCGTTCTATTGTAATCAGGTGAAAGTATTCACACAAGATAAACTACTATCCCTAACAGGATTTTAGTACCTCATCAGAAACGAAAGAAAAACGAGTAGAGTTTATTCAGCCCCCCCTCTAAACTCATCTTCGATCCCCAACAGTAATTATTACCTATAAGCATTAAAAACTAATCTTGATCATAGGCCTTCATGCACTGAGAAGGGGAAGGCTATATTTCAGGTCTTGTAATTTGTAAATTTTTCACTTTTAATCTTGTTAACAATAAATTTGCATTTTTAGTCTTGTAACTAACATTTGTTTTTCATTTTTAATCTTGTTAATGTAAATTTTATTTTTATCCATGTAACTTTTATTTTTCATTCTGGTCGGAGTATATATTGTTTGTTGGTTAAAAAATGACCAAAAATAAAAAAAAATGTACAAGTTAAAGGAATAAAAATGAAAAATATATATACATATACAAATCATATGACTAAAATAAAAATTAACCATAATATGACCGAAAATGGAAAACAATGCTATAATTAAGTCTACTCTAACTATTAGGTACCTAGTTATTCTTTTAGCAGCTAGAAAATGTGATTGTTTGGGATCATATTGAAAATGAGTACAAATGCATACAACCAACATGATATAGGGTCTACTCGGCCAGTTAGATATAACAATAATCTTATTAGACATCGATACATTATTACCTCTACCTAAATTCCCCTTTAGTCTTTGTCTAACTTAGTCGATGAAATCGTTGGGGTTAATGCGGCCGTGCATGTTTTCATAAAAAAATTATTTAATATACTTGAATTGATTGATGAAAATTCCATTATCGAACTTCTATACTTCTAATCTCAGAAAAAAATATTAATTAATTCTCTCATCATACTCATTTCAAATTGCTTTTGCATTAACCTGCCATTTCTCGCATAATTTTGAATTAGTAGAGCCGAAGATAACGTCATCAACATAAATTTGAACAAGTATGATCACCTTATGTGAATGTGTAAAGTCTTTTATCAATAGACCTGATAACAAATATCAAGAAGAAATTGAGACAAGTTATCATATCATGTTCTAGGAGCTTGTTTTAAATCGTACAAATCATTATCTAATTTGAATACATGATCTAGTGGAGTATGATTTGCAAAATAAAGAGGTTCCACAAATACTTCTTCTTAAAGTAATCCATTGATAAATGCACTTGACATCAATTCGATATATCTTGAATATTTTGTGAGCAGAAAATGCAAGAAATATACTAATAGCTTATAATTTTTCTATAGATAAAATTTTCATCGAAATAACATTCTTCCTGTCTAAATTGTTGTGCAACTAATCTATCCATATTCCTTACCACTATACCTCTTTCATTCAATTTATTCCTAAACACACATCAAGTTCCTATAACAGCTTGATACCTTGTCTAGGTACTAAATGTGAAGGATCGGTTTGGGCACCTACGAGGGTGCTTCAAGAACAATATTTTCAATGAGCTGCAATAGCTCGTGTTCTAAGAGTGCATATACCGATGAATTAGATCGAGTTTGGTTTCAAATCAAGCAGAAAACACTCGAAGTAATCCTTCGTTAAGTAAAAGATTTTAAAATCTAATGACTTGTGTAAACTGATCGACTGAAATACGTGGAATCAGTTCTGGCTTCTATCATTTCAGCTATGGAAAGAACTAAACTGATATCAGCTAGAACTGATTCCCCGTATTTCAGTCGATCAGTTTACGTAAGTCATTAGATTTTAAAATCTTTCAGTGTTTCTTAACGAAGGATTACTTCGAGTGTTTTCCGCTTGGTTTGAAGCCAAAATCGATCTAATTCATCGGTGTATACATTCTTAGAACACGAGCTATTGCAGCTCATTGAGAATATTGTGTTTGAAACACCCTCGCAGGTGCCCAAACCGATCCATCAATTGGTATCAGAGCTAGCTATTCTAAGAAGGACATTTGAAAACTGACTAAAATTATTTTATTTTAAAACAGTTTTAAATGATATTAAAAGTACCTTATATTTTTTTCAAAACTATTTGAAAATGTTTATCTAACGCTCAATTCAAATAGTAGAAAGGATTAACTCTACAACTAACATTGCAGCCACTTCTCTTGGCTTTGGGGCTTTAATCAGCCTGTAGGTGTATGAGTCCTACATGTTGGCTATTCAGCAAAACTGATCGGAAGACAAGGTTTCGGTTGCCATCCTACCAGTTGAAGCTGATCAACAGACGAAGCTCATCTATGTTGAGAAGTTGGATGGTTAAAGTGGAGCTTAATCATCAGCAGTGCACCACCGCTTAACTGCCATATCAGATCAAGTAGATGATCAATGCGGTTCAACATCAGATGAGTCCAGTTTGAGTCAGCCCGACCAGTTTGACAACTCATAGATCATGTCCAAGGCAACTAGTTGTTTGTCTGGCAAAGAGACTCAAGATCGTTGCAGCACTTCAAGAGTTCAAGGCAACCAGTTGTTGGTATTTTCAATTATGTCATGCATAAACTGATTGTTATTTGATGTTTTTTAAAATATGCTATTGTAGTAACAATTTTCCCTTATAACTTATGATGTACTTAAATGTATAATAGAATGGACATCTATTTGATTAAATAAATGTTATGTTTATCAAATTATGTTTCTATGTGATTGAACTGATACCTCCAGATTTCTTGTCTGAATTGCTTGAATGATTAAAGTTACTAAATTTTGGGTAGATAACTATTTTTAAAGAGGAGTTTTTAATTCAGTTAGCAAGGGGGAGCTTTCTTTCCTTCGAACTGAAAAATATTTGTAAAACTCATTTTTAATTCAGTTAGTGAGGGGGAGCTTTCTTTCCCTTGACCTGAATTTTTTTTAATCGTTTTAAATGTTTTTTATTCTCACAAAAGGGCAGAATCAGTTAAATTTTAAATTTCAAAATTTGATTAATTGCTCAAGTTTTGTGATCATAAAAAATTGGGAGATTGTTGGAACATTCATGTTCGCAATCTTGATTTTGATGTTAACAAAACTTGTTATTTTTTTCTAATGATTTTACTTAAGTGCGCTGAAACTGAAACTGATCAGGATTCGAACTAATCAGTTATCAAGCCAAAATTGAAGCTATCGAAGAATGCAAACTTAAAGTACCAACTATTTAATCGAACTGAACCAGTTCAACTGATGAATCGTAAAACAATTCAAATGATTGTCCAGCTCATAGGTGGTTCTGCAGAAGACATTCAGCAGCCCGACAAGCTGACAAAGAGTTCAACTGATGAAAGTCCAGTTGACCAGTTTAACTTAAAGAGTGAAATCAGTTCAACTGACGAGCCAACTGATTTCACCAGCCCAACTGAAGAGCAGTTCAGATGACTAGTTCAGATCATCAGTTAGAATCAATCAGTTCCAGAACATGACAAGCTTATTCTATGGTATCCAGCTGGGCACAAAGGTACAAAAGCAATTGTCCAGTCAAAGGACAATAATAGACGTTGCAACAATGTTTAAAGCCTAAACGTTCCAGAATTGCTGTCTGAAAGTACAAGACACGTTTTGAGGAACATATTCAAAAGGCAATGGATACAATGAATTAGTCTCACTGCATGATCAAGCTTCGCTCCTGTAAATAGTAGATGAAGATCGGTGCAGACTTATGAACGAGAGTGGAAAAACAAGAAAGAAAAGAAAGGGCGCGCTTATTGCATATAAGCTTACAAAGAAGCAATCAGCCCAGTCGAGGAAACAAGCCAAAGTTATATCAGCTTAGTGTAGAAGCTTATGTCCCTCAGTGTGTGAGAACACCTTTCGAGTTGTTTCAGAGATCAGTTCTCACACACACATACCAGTAATCAAATGCAGTCTTGCACAAAAACATAAAACTTGTGTATTTATTTTTTGAAACACATACGTTAAACAAATGTTGGATGGAAGGTGATGCTAAGCAGTTGTTAAGTCCTAAGCTAGGTGGTTTTGTACAAGGTGATGTATAAATCAAAGTCTTCTAGTGGATTCCTACCCGAGGAAGTAGAAGGAGTGACGTAGGAGCAGTTGAAGTCTTCGAACATCCATAAACATATCTTATGTATTTACCGACTTGATCAGTTCAGTTTTGTCCCTAGCTGAACTGATAGAAGCCAGAACTGATTCCCCGTATTTCAGTCAATCAGTTTACACAAGTAATTAGATTTTAAAATCTTTCAGTTTTTCTTAATGAAGGATTACTTCGAGTGTTTTCTGCTTGGTTTGAAACCAAACTCGATCTAATTCATTAGTGTATACATTCTTAGAATACAAACTATTGCAACTCATTGAGAATATTGTGTTTGAAGCACCCTCGCAGGTGCCCAAATCGATCCATCAAAATGTCTTAGCTTATTTCGTTCAAACTAATTAAGTTTATCCTGTTAGCATCTATCCAATTACTATCAATCAAGGTTTCATCAATATTTTTAGGTTATAACTGAGAAATAAAAGCAGCATGTGTATATTCGTTTAGCATTTGTCTACGAGTTCTAAGAGGTGTTGTAGGGTTACCAATCACAAAAGATTATGGATTCTTCTTGCTCCATTGGTCGATTGGTTCTAGAAAATCTCTATTTGAATATATGATGGAAAGTTGGTTTCAGCAAGGTTCTCATGTATCTCATTGTCGTCTAGGTTTAAATCGACATGATCATTATCGGGAGGGATATTACCTTCTTGTTCAATAACTTGTTCTGCAATTGATCTCTAGTTCTGGAGATATCATCTTAACTTTCATCATCTATTTTATGTTCTCAATACAAATTTTCGGCTCACATATGTTATTTTGATCATATTGGTCCTTGTATTCATCAAACATGACTTGAATTGTTTCTTCCACATTTAAATTTCTTCAGTTGAACACTCTAAATTTTTTTCCCACTGCCGAATATCGTAAGAAAGTACCTTCATCTGCTCTGACATAAAAAAGAAGTCAAGTGATTCTTGGCATTATTATGGATAAAATATATGCAGATGGAAACATGAAAGTAAGATACATTCGACTCACTACCATACAAATTTCATTTTTATCATCATTCGATTTTGTGTGTAACAGGCTGATATGAATATGGTCTGGCGTGACACGCGAATAGTTGGAAGGAGATTTAAGAAGCGTTTTTGTCTCGGGCTTTCAAGCTTGATGATGATTAATGATGAAGAAACAAGCATATTCAAGCAATTGAAGGAATTCAAAAAAGAATATAATGAAGGAATTTCGAGCAACAAAGCATGCGAGTGCAACATGACCCGTGAGGACAGTAGTTGGCGCCCACCCATGCAACCAAAAGCTCACCCGTGCGGGCAAAACTTGGCGTGCACCAGCACCAAAATTGGAGCACCAGCGCGCCCTCCGCTAGCCAAAAACCGAAGCTTGCACACACCCGCATGAATTCACGCTCACATGCGCTCCGCGATGCATATGCATATTTTATTTATGGAAACCTAGATTATGATTTTGTTGTATTTTATCTTATAAACACATTGTATACAAGAATTTTAAACATGATTGATTGAGTTTTAATATATTTTGTGAGTTTTTCTATCAAATTCAAAGCTTGACTTTGTATACACCTTTCTATGTTTTTCAAATCAAACTTATCAAATTTAATATTTTTGGTTTTGTAAGATTTTTCTTCACTCGGATTGTCAAATAAAAGTTCTTTGAAGGTTCGTTTGAGATCGATTGTTATCTTCCTGAATATTTGTTGCTAAGTTTCTTGTATCTTAGAGGTGAATATCACAAAAATTACTAGTTTCAAAATATCAGGACAACACAACATTTGTATGACTCTATTTTTTAGCGCGTTTTCTCTTCAAGTTTTAAGAACCATATCATTTGGCATCAGAGCTTTTGGTTCTTTTTGATTCAAGTAAGTATCTCGTTTTTATTATCAGATCTGCGTTATTATATCGTTTTGTTTTCATATCCACGTGTTTTCTATCATATCTTTTCATTTCATGAATCTTTTGATACTCGAAATTTCGTGAGTCTATTTTCGTTTTTCGAGTTGTAGGAATTATTCTTATGTAAATCTGAAAAAAAGTAAAAAAAAAATTCGAAAATTTTGCTATTATTTAGCATTGATTTTTGTTCTTGTCTATTTTCGAGTCGTATTCAAGAGTATATCAAAAAATATTCAAATTTCTTGTTTTACACAATCTGATTAAGTCGATTTGCAAGTGTCGTGAAGTTTGAACTTGTGAGTTTGATGCATACAAGCTACAGAGCCGAAAGTGTACCCTACGAGAGTACTCTCAAAATAGAGTGAAATGCTAGAGTCTGAACGTTTAGTTCTTGAAGTGACGTGAGAAGTATCTGTAGTGAGGACAAAAAAAAAAGGTTGATTGAATTTTCGTTGGAGTCACTAGTGAGGATTCGTGATGAGGAAACTTTATTCTTTATTGTTTTCTATTAACATTTTCTTGCAGGTATAATGTTTGACGACTGACAATTTCAAACAATGATAAGAGAGTTGGATAGAATGTGGGTGAAGGAGTTTAAGCTTCTACTTGATAAGTATAGGCAAGTTGGTGGGGGATATGATAACGAGAGGAGTTTATGTAAATAGAGTGTCGTACTCGAGTCGGGATGATGATAGGCGACATTATGAGAGTCCTAAACGTAGAAGTCTAGGAAAGAGTAGACTGAGTGGCACAAAGATTGCAGTTCCATTTTTCAATGGGGGAACCGATTCAAAGGTGTACCTTGAGTGGAAGGAGATGATGGAGTGTATCTTTGAAAGCCGAGATTATACGGAAGAAATGAAGGTAACACAAGCTTGTAGTTAGTTTACCGATTATGCTGTTACTTGGTGAGTTAAGTTAGCATTGGATAGAAGGAGTTACAATGAGGACCTCATAGGAATGTGAGAATAGATGAAAAGAGTAATGAGAAAGCAATTTGTTCCTAATCACTATAATAGAGGAGATGGCAGAAGAGGTAAACATGACATGCATAAGGAGTCGTTGGCATCCACGTAGAGGTCGAGCGTGGAGGAGAAAATCATGGATATTCCTGTAATGGAGTCTAGACTTTCATCTACCAAGCATGAATACCAAGGTACATCTGAAAATTTCAATACTCGTGATTTTAATATTAAATGTTGTTGGTGTTTAGAAGTTGGGAATGATATTAGCCAATTTCCACGTAAGAAGGTGGCCGTAATAGAATCGTCAATTGGGATTAAAATCCAAATGGATGTTGACGTCAGAGTTGAACTTGTATGTGAATTTGCGGCTGGAGATTATGATGGTATTTCACTAGTTGATGTTTGAATGTTTTGGAACAATATACAGTGGAGACTAAATCATCAAGTAGAGAAGCAGTACGTGATTTGCCTACTATGGAGGAGGAGAGTTGGACCTATGGTTCATGAATGTGTTGAGGAAAAATGTACATCTCTAGTACAGTTGAATCCAAAAGAAGAATTTCTCGATATTCAATTGTCAATTCAAAAGGTGAGCGAAAAAAATTTAAAATGGCCATATGAAAGATTGAATAAAAGTGTGAGATTTCCATAGAAAGAAAAGAAAAAGAAAATGATGAGATGAGAGAAAAAGAAAAAGAGGCCAAAGAAAAGAAAAATAAAAATAAATTGAATGCCCAAAAGAGAGAGGTTTAGAGTTGCTAGCTTTTGCATAAACCCTTTCAAGTACCTTTGTAAAAAGTGGTTTATTCTCATTGTGATGATATAGCATGTTCAATCCCGAGCGTGATTAGTTCTTCTTTGCAGGATTCTAGAGACATCATGATTAGGAAGAGAGCAAGTGTTGATGATGGGACAATGTAATGGGATGATCCATGTGAAGTCAGAAGTAACCGAAATGAGGTAATGTTAGTTTCCAACGCAACAACTACAAGGTATGATTTGCTTCTTTACCTTAATTCGTTGTTGTGTTGTTTTCAAGATTTTAGAGTAAAGGTTGCAAAAGCTAATATATAAGAGAGGTGATCAGATTTTCACTTTTGTCTCTAAATTTTATGTATGTGAGATTTATGAGAAATTTCATGCATTGATTTTAAACCTTGTACATTTTAATTTCTCACGAGTTGCTAAATTGGTGGGATTTGGTTGCTACAAGACTGTATGCATTAAACTTAAATTTCTGCGATATGTTAAGATATTGCATGGATAATACACGTGACATTTCTATTTTTATGACCTATATTGGTTTGATGGTGGCTTTGGAAGAGCATGAATGAATATAAGAATTTTTATATTCATGATGAATATATTTTTACAGAAAAAAAATTCTTCATTTTATATTCATTGTATGAGTTGTGTGCTAGTGAGGCGTACTGTTGTGATTTTATCATTGATATAATGGATGAATATATATGTTTGTTGCATATGAAGATGTATGTTAAGTGATGTAGCGAAGGATGCATTGCGTTTAGGGATATGATATCTAAGCTTGATTCTTATGTGTTTCATGAAATATTTCTTATTCCTAGTGAGTTATGGTCGTACATTTGCATGAATATCATTTTGGTGTTAACTAGGTCTAACAAAGGAAAGAACTTAGCTTTCTCTATGCTTAATGAGATGTTATTATTATCATTTTGCGTCATTTTTTATTTGATGTCCGGTGTAATAGATGAACATATAGAAAGGGCGACCGCGAAGTTGGGATTTCAAGTGCGGTTGGAGCGAGCAGATGATAGCACCTACAAACTTGAGTTTTAAGGTTAGCGTGTTGATAGTATAATTCTTATTATTACTAACTTGCTTCGTTTTTTGTAGGTAGTCAAGATTTAAGGACAAATTTTTTTGAAGAAGGGGAGTATGATATAAATCTGATCAAGAGTGACCTACGAATATCGGAAGGAGATTTAAGAAGCGTTTTGTCTCAGACTTTCAAGCTTGATGATGATTAATGATGAATAATCAAACATATTCAAGAAATTGAAAGAGTTCAAAGAAGAATATAATTTAGGAGTGTAGAGCAACCAAGGATGCGAGTGCAAAATGACCCGTGAGGACAGTAGCTGGCGCGCACCCATGAAACTGAACGCATAACTATGCACACCTGGCAGAACTCAGCGCGCACCAGTGCGCCTTTTGCTGGCTGAAAACAAAAGCTTGTGTGCATTCGCACGAATTCCTGCATACATGCACACGACGATGAAGATTTTATTTATGAAAACCCTATATTACGATTTTGCTGTATTTTACCATCTAAACACATTGTACACACGAATTGTAAACATGATTGATTGACTTTTAACATATTTTATGAGTTTTTCTCTCAAATTCAAAGTTGGGCTTTGTATACACTTTTATGTATTTCTCAATTAAAACTTATAAAAGTTTAATATTTTGTGGCATTTATCGATTGTCCTTTACTCGAATTGTCAAAGACAAGTTCTTTGAAGGTTCGTTTGAAATTGATTGTTATATTCGTGAATATTTGTTGCTAATAGTAGCTTAGCGATGAATAAAACAAACAATTATTTATTTCAAAAGATTGGGGCAACACAACGTTCTTTATTTTATCAACTCGAGGGCGTGACTCCGTTTTTTAGCGCGTTTTCTTTTCGTATTTGAAAAATGGTTCACATGCACTAATCATTGTCTCCACCCAAAATCTCTGAGAAACTCGTGGTTCGGCTAACATAGTCATTGCCACATCTTTTAAAGTTCTATATCTTCTCTCAGCAACTTCATCTTGCTGAGATTTCCTAGCGGCTAGTACTCATTCCTGATTCCTTTTTCATTTAATTATAATTCAATATTTTTGGTTTGTAAATTCAGTTGTTCGATAACTTCTAGTTCTACCAATCGCAGCCGATTTCTCATTTTGAATACGTTTTAGAAATTTGATCAGCTGAAGACCGACCTGATATTTTCCTCTCAATATTATCACCCAACTGAATTTTGAGAAATCATCAATAACAACCGGATTGTATTTCATTCCCTCTAAGCTGAGCACTGGTATGGGACCAAACAAGTCCATGTGCGACAGATCTAAGTATCGAGAGGATAACTTACTCATTTTGTTTTTAAAGCTTGATCTAACTTGCTTGCCTTGTTGACAAGTTCAACAGGATTTTTTTTCACAAAATAAATTTTCAGCAGACCAATGACAAAAATATGTTTTCACATATTTCTAATGTCATTGAAGTTCAAGTTATTCAGTCTCTTATGCCATAACTAGTTCTTATAATAATAATAATGACAATGGAACATGTAGGCTCGATAATGTAATCATAATTCCAATCAATCTTATAAGTAGTATCATTCCTGATTTCTAAAAACAGAGTTCTACCGGAAAATTCCTTGACTTGCATTTATCTTTCAAGAATTCAACAAAATAACCATGATCACACAGTTGACTAAATCTGGTTAAATTGTAACAAATATTCTCAACTAATTACACACATTGATAATAATGTTATCGTGGGTAATATTATTCTTACCCACAGTTTTATCCTTTGCATTGTTGTCGATGGTGATTTTTGGTCCATTATAAGCTGTGGGTTCACTTAGAAACTTTGATTATCCTATCATGTCTAGAACATTTACTATTCAATTACAATATAGATTTTATGAGTAATTGACTTCTGATACATGCAAGACAGATTATAAGTAACTGGTCCTCATTCATACTCGGGTCCAAACTTAATTAGTCCCTTTGGAACCCAAACTTGCATTAGCCTAATCGGCTTGGTTTCATGTTTGTTTAATAAAGTCGTGCATTGGAAATATTTTGTGATGCAGAACACATGCTTGTGCTGAAATGTTGTTTCACTAGCTTTTCAATTTTTGGCAACCCTGTATCTCCTCTGATCAGGCTTGATGTTATGATATTGGTGAGTTTTTACTTTCATTGAAGAGAACCTTGTCGACTTTTTTATGTGAACAGAACAATTCGGCTTAGTTATTTTCTTCTCATGATTCTTGTAACCAATCCCAAATCTGTAACGTCTACCTTTTTAAAAGGACGGAAATATTTTTTTTTGTAAAGCTCACATTTTGAAATTTATCATTTAAATAAATTACATACATTCAGTCCTACTAAAAATATTATTTAAAAATAATCATAAGTAATTACCAATAAAAATATAGCGGAGTAAAAACGAGTAAAAATCCTAACATCAAACAGTAAAATAAATCAGCGTAAAAATGCTGATATCCTCTCAATAACATAAAATCGTGAATGTGCGGAAAATCATGAGGTCCTTGGGTTGTGTTGCCCACCAGGTCTGCCGACTCAGAGATCAGCACCGGCAGTCCCCTTGACATCGAACTCACCTACATCACACATGCCTAGTGAGTCTAAAGACTCAACACACATGTACCATAAATAACAAATATATATACATAGCACACAACAGTGAAAAATATCATATTCAACATATCTTTCACGAACTTTAAAAACGTAATGTAAACGTGTCATATGAAATCGTGACGTGTCGAAACAGCTCATTGTTAATCATCATTCATCCTTCATCATTTATCATTTCCATGGTGTATTCATTCCATTATAGGTGACTATCATACATCCTCATTTACGATGTATCCATCATACATAGAACCGCGGTACCCGACGGCTGTCGGAAATCAGTGACATGATTACCCATCTACTGTGCCTAAGCCTCATCATCATCATTTACATATACGTCTTATGAATTTACATATATTTTGATAGCCACAACTAATTTCCATCATTTAAAACATCATCATTTACATCACTTATAAAAATCATGCATGAAAGCAATTTTCTTTAAATCCAAGCAGACAACGTATATTTTCATAAAATCATAAAAATCTTGATCATGATGCATAAACATTTAAAATATATAAAATTTGTACTCAGGGCGCTGCTTTACCAAAATCTCACCCCAGGTGCAAAATGACCATTTTGCTCTGGAAACCCAAAATTTACCGTTTTACCCCTGGACTTCTACAACTGACCCGAAGCTTACCAACCTTCTTAAAACATCCCAAAACATATTTAAAATCATTCTTATATGTAAACTCGAGCTCATTTCATAACTTAACAGATTCGTTTTAAAACTTGGGCCGGGTCCTGGTTTTAACCCAAATCGATTCGAAACTTAAAACGAATTTTTCCTAAATTTTTACCACCCCATAAACACATCTAAAAGATCCTAAAACCTCAAAAATCAGACCCCTAAACTTTCGAATTTTAATATATCCAGCTGCTGAATTTTCGTGGCTTCTTATTCCTCCAAACCCTAGTGCACTACTTCCTTTTTTTGCTCCCTAGCCCACAACACTGATTGTTCCAGCCCTGGCTTCCCTCCCTAGAGCACACTAAGAACCCTTTCGACCGAACCCACTTCAGTTCCCTGCCCCATGCAGCCCCCACAACTCACACAGCCCCTGGCCCCTCACGTAGTGCACCCGAGCATCACCCCACGCCCAATGCTCAAGCGACTATGCCACAACTGTGTTCGAACCACCCTTCACCGTGGTTCTGACCCTTCATGATCTGTTCCAGGTCTCGGGATGCCCTTGCACAGCCGAGACTTCCCAATCACCGATCTAAACCACAAGCACCCAATCCCACCTAGGTTCCATCGTTCTCCGACTAAGCTATAGCACACCTCAACCTCAACCCTTAGACATCATAACCTTGAGCTTAACAGGACTCAGCAACCCCTCGACAGTCTCGTTGCACGCAAAACATCAAAACGTGAGTAACATCACAAAAAAACGCAGCCACATGAGAGATCGTAGAACAACCGTACACATAAATATATTACAGCATACTTATGAGAATACAAGCGTGCCTTGGTGATTTCTACACAAGAACGATGAAGAACGAACGTCGGGAGAGCACCGGAAGAATTTTTTTGCAAGAAATGAAGTGGCCGAGACTTGAAGCTGGGGGAGGCGCTGAAAAACGAGGGAGCAACTCTGAATTGAAGGGGTGTCACCTGGTGGCACTACAACAAAAATTACTTTTCCCAGCGCGTAAATTCTCTTTCTACGGAGCACATTGCATGCTGTACAACTGCAAGCTATTGAAAGTTCAAGATTATCCGCGGCATACATGTGCACGTTGTTAATACTATTTTTCCCAGAGTGCATGTGTACGTCGTTAATACAATTATCTGTTGCTCGCATTGTACGCCGTTAATATTTAGATAACATCTAACATTAGCGGCGGTGTTTGATAAAACCGTCGCTAATTAGTGACGGCTCACAATAATAGCGCCCGTCGTAAAGCAGCGACTGTTTAAAATCCGTCGCTAAATTAGCGACACTAACAACTAAAAAAATAAACAAAAATTGAAACGAAAAAATGTACCAAAATGAAAACTAAAATCGTGTAAGAGAGAAAATTTTAAATGTTGTGAAATGGTGTTTAGGAAAATGATTCGAAGATGTGTATATTTAAAGACAAGTTGCGATGGTTTTTGCTCGAAGATGTGTATATTTAAAGACAAGTTGCGATGGTTTTTGCTTTACCCATCGCTATTAATGACAGTTTGTAACAGAACTGTCGCTAGTTGCGACGGTTGAGCATAGACCGTCGCTATTTTTTTATTAAACTCTCTTTTATTTAAAATGAGTGCCAGTTGTTAATTCGGCATTTAGCGAAAACTGAATTTGAACCGAAGCTAATAGCGACGGTTTGGTATTAAACTGTCGCCAATTCAAATCATCGATGGTTTTATGTTAACCGTCGCAACGTTTAACTTAGCAACAGTTTTGATTAAACCGTCGCTAATAATAAAATTGCCACCCATTTTGTGTAGCGTGCTGCATGCCATGAATAATAATGTTAACGGCGTGCAATTAATGTACGCCGTTAATGTCTAGACAAGATTTTTTGTAAAAAAATAATTTACTTTTAACAGCACACATAAACCTGCAAGCTGTTAATAATTCTATTAACAACGTGCCTTTATTGTGCGCTGCGAAAATTGCATAGGTTATTAACAGCTCACATATAACTGGACGCTGTCGTTTCTATAATTTATTAACAACACACATAAATGCAGGCTGCGGATATTACTATCTGCAGTGTGCTTTTGCGGAAAATCATTTTTTTTGTAGTGTGGGGTGAATAATATTAGGTTTAGGGTTAATTAGGTATTATTTAAATAGTTAAAAAATGAACTAATGGGCCTTAAATTTCTAATTAAAAGTTTAGAAAAGGTTTTAAGCCCAACAAGTTTAAAATTAGGCCCATTAAGTCTAAACATATCCCTGAAAGATATTTTGTGTTGGAATGCTTTTGAAAGTATTAGCCGAATCCTCACAAAGTCATCCGATTCGATAAAATTTGCATACGAGATGAAAATAAAATCTACGGGTAAAAATACCCAATAAATCCTTTTTTTTAAAAAAAAACACTTAAAAACACCTTAAATTAATTAATAAAAATTAATCATGTACTAAAATAATTTTCCTGAAAATTCTCCGGTCTCCGTTCCTCGTTCGAGCGCGAAATGAATCTAGAAACCCTAATGCATGAACTTTTAAAAATTTCACGAATTAAATCCTATCATGCATGAATTATGCATAACATGCACAAAATAATTAAACACATAATTTAAATAAAAATCTTAGATTGCATGCATTCAGGTTACGTGGCCTAAAGTCCTAGATCTTACAAAATCGATTCTCTTTGTTCATTGTTTCAACATGCTTTTCAAATTGAATAATCGGTTCCTGATGTTCATATATCATGTTGGATCTCACAAATTTAATGAATTTACTTTTTCCAGTGTCCATACACGATTGAGCACTAGTGTAACGTACCGTACTTTTTACTACTTAAAATTTGCAGAAAAAATTAAAATTTTCTTAAACATAAAATAACCTTCATAGTTTGCCATAAAATATCTCAACCAAGTCCCCCATAAGACATGGTCGTTCAAAATAACTACAATAAAATTTGCTCACAAAAAGTTTGCTCAAAGTATTTCCATCAAAATATGAAATCAGAGTAATTTAACTTTTGCATAAAACTTAAACATGGCGGTCCTCGGGTTTAGCCTCCCGCTCAGTCCAAGCCTGCCCCTTGGTCGCCACCTCCTGTCTCCTCATCAACATACTCACCTGTATCGATCAAGTCTAGTGAGTCTAAAGACTCAACACGTATAAACCGGAATAACGAGTATTACGTAATAAAACCACGTGCAACTTTAAAATAGAGCGTACATACTAAAACTTGAACTTGCATAACGTAACTTGAACATACGTACATACATAGACGTGCCATAACTTGAAAGCTTTCATAAACATGCTTGCATAACTCAACAAACTTAAACACACGTGACTTTAATTTGCGTAGAGGCATGTTTCAAAGCAAGTGACCCAGAACATAATAAATGCCTGATCAGACAAACCACAATATTGGGCTGATAGGGACGTATCAACTGCCACATACATGAGATCCCCGTTCATAATTTAACGGGTTGGTTGGTCTCCGTTCATAATTTAACGCTTTCCAACCTCGATCTAACCCGTTCGTAATTTAACGGGCGGATTGGTCCCCTTTCATAATTTAACGCTTTCCAATCCTAACATAATTTGGTCACTAGATATTTAGCATACCTCCAAAAAATTAAAATATTTTCTTTGCACGTCATCATACTTACTTGGCGTTGAAGGATTCGTTGGACTTCGACTGGGGCCGTTGCTGCAACATGCTAACATGAGCTCAAAAGTTTAACTTGCGTGACTTAGACGTAATCATCATGCCTATACCTAAGCTCAATCGCTTACTTAGGACATGCTAAAATTCCCATAACTCGACCATGTAAATCAGTGCACTAAACCAAGACATCAAACCTCAAAGCATACATCAATATTTTTCCCAAAATAAGCAGTACACGGACCCCGTGCCTGGGTCCGTGTACACTCGGTTTCATGGCACTAAGGAGGAAACAAAGGCACGGACCCGTGTCAGGGTCCGTGTAGAGGTCCGGCTAGCCACTGTATGACGAAACCTGGGTGAAAACTTAACATGAAATTTCTTTCTTCCAACCAACCCAAAAGGACTAAGAATCGGCACCCCGAGACACCTCCTAGGACACTATAACACCGAATCAAACCTTTAAAAATACTCCAATACGACTACGCATCCCAAACGATGCAACAAACCGTGAACACGACAATTGACGAACAAACCCATCATAGAACTTTTAATGCATAGAAGTTCCTACCAACACGAAACGAAAACCCAAAAATCATTCCAACACCACGCTAAACATACTTAGATGCATTAACGATCACCCGTCGATCCCCAACGAAGCCTGCAACAATTAAACTTCATGAACGCATCAAAATCATAATTTACTGAAAACGCAGTTTGAGCAGTCCCACGAAAAACACCGTAACTCACTCAATTTTTATCCAAATCATTAGAATTTTATATCAAATCAAAGGTATCAAAAAGTTCTACATCTTTCACGTTGGAAGTTTTCTCAGATTCTCGACTTAAAAAAACGCAGTAATCCAAAATACACTGAAAAACGAGATTTTAGATCTAAAAACTATTTCAAGACGCATCGATGAATTTTCTGCTCAAACTACTACACATCACACATGGATTTTACGCATAAAAACAACGCAACACATACTATGACATGATCGATGCAGAAAAGAGAGATTATACGTGCCTTTTGATGATAAACTTTACCGAAACGGCGATACCGATGTGGGAACGGAGCGAGGCTTGATCCGGGACGACTTGCGGCTCGAATTTCTTGCAATAAAATCAACAAAAATTTGCTGTAAAGATTTAACGGATGGGGCGGCTGTTGCTCTTGTGCCAAGAACCCTAAAATTTTTCTTTTAAAATGATGGAATGAGGATAAGGGAGATGTGTGTGTGTGTTATACGTGTAAGTGTGTGTAAATAAGGGTGTGTGCGTGTGTTAGGCTAATAATTAGGGACTAAAATTTTGGCTTAATTCTACCATTAAGGTGCTAATTAAAAGTTACTCAATTAACACATTAAATAAAATACTATCCCTACTAATCCTTAAATAAAAGTCCCCCCAATTTAAGTAAAATCCACACTAATTTTACAAACTTTACTACTTAGCAAAATAAGGTGCACCATGCTAACTTTAAAATTTTAAAATCCCTAGATAAATAAATAGGGCTTGTAAAAATACTAAAGCTTAGTAAATCCTTTAAAACGTCCCAAACTCAACTTAAAAATAAAATACCACATTTTAAATTGCCAAAATCTTCGTCGGTCTTTTCCTCAATCCCGCCTCGAATGATCGCCTGAAACATGAAACTCGAAAGATATTTTAACGTGCATCACAATAAACATGACTAATTTAAAATAATACATTTAAATAAATTATGCATGGTAAAAAAATCATTTTAAATTAAATAACTGATTTAACAAATAAATAATGCATGAGTTTTACGTGTACGAATTTTGGGCTCTACAGTTTCTCCCTTACTTATAAAAATTTCGTCCTCGAAATTAAGTTTACCGAACAACTCCGGGTAGCGAAGTCGCATATCTGTCTCTGACTCCAAAGTGGCCTCTTCCACTGATTGGTTTAGCCACCGAACCTTGACTAGCTTAGTCACTTTGTTCCGGAGTCTGCGCTCTTGCCTGCCTAGGATTTGAATCGGTTTCTCCTCGTAAGACAGGTCTGGAGCCAACTGCAACGGTTCATAACTCAGAATGTTCGAAGGATTAGCCAAATATTTCCTCAGCATCGAGACATGGAACACATTGTGCACCCCGGACAGATTCGGCGGAAGAGCAACACGATAGGCTAGTGTCCCAACTCTTTCCAAAATCTCAAACGGCCCAATGAACCTCGGACTCAGTTTGCCTCTCTTCCCAAATCTCATAACACCCTTCATGGGTGCTATCTTTATAAAAACGTGATCGCCAACGGAAAACTCGAGGTCTCTCCTTCTCTTATCAGCATAGCTCTTCTGACAGCTTTGGGCAGTCTTCATTCTGTCCCGAATCTTGACCACCACATCGGCAGTTTGCTGAACTATCTCTGGACCAAGATCTGCTCTCTCAACAACTTCATCCCAATGAACTGGTGACCTGCACTTTCTTCCATACAAAGCCTCGTAGGGAGCCATACCTATAGACGATTGGAAGTTGTTGTTGTAGGTAAACTCTACTAGAAGTAAATTTGATTCCCAAGTGCCCTGAAAATCAATCATACAGGCTCTTAGCAAATCCTCCAAAAATATGAATCACTCGCTCAGACTGACCATCTGCCTACGGGTGAAAAGCTGTACTGAACAGTAATTTTGTCCCCATGGCTGCATGTAAGCTCTTCCAGAAGGACGACGTAAACCTCGGGTTCCTGTCAGAAACAATCGAAACTGGGAACCCATGTAAACGGACTATCTCCCTGATATAAAGCTCCGCATACTGCGTCATGGAGAAATTCGTCTTCACTGGAAAAAAGTGCGATGACTTAGTGAGCCTGTCCACTATGACCCAAATAGCATTAAATCCTCTGACTGATCTAGGCAACCCAATGACGAAGTCCATAGTGATGTTCTCCCATTTACACTCTGGTATGGGGAGTGGCTTAACCAATCCTGCTGGCCTCTGATGCTCTGCCTTCACCTGCTGACAAGTGAAGCATTCAGACACAAACCTGCGGATATCTCTCTTCATCCCTTGCCACCAATACAGAATCTGTAGGTCCTTATACATCTTGGTACCTCCTGGGTGGATAGAATATGGAGATGCATGCTCCTCTGACAGAATATCTTGTCTGATCGAATCAACACTAGGCACCCACATTCTGCCTCTGTATCTCACAATTCCATTTGCCACTGTGTAAAGAACACTGCCCTTGGCTTCATCCTTCAGTCTCCATTTCTGTAATTGCTCATCTGAAGACTAACCTGCACGAATGCGGTCTATCAGAGAAGATTGGACTGTCAGATTAGACAGTCTCGGAGTTCTACCCTCACGATAAACTTCCAAACCAAACCTCTGAATCTCAGACTGAAGAGGTATCTGCACTGATAACTGATCTATGACCCAACTTTCCTGCTCAAGGCATCCGCCACAACATTATCTTTTCCCGGATGGTAGCTAATTTCGCAATCATAGTCCTTCACCAGTTCCAACCACCGTCTCTGCCTCATGTTTAGTTGCTTCTGCGTGAAGAAATATTTCAGACTTTTGTAGTCAGTGAAAATCTGACATTTCTCGCCATACAAGTAGTGTCTCCAAATCTTCAAAGCAAAGACTACTGCGGCCAATTCTAAATCATGCGTCGGATAGTTCTTCTCGTGCACCTTCAACTGCCTGGAAGCATAAGCTATAACCCGACCTTGCTGCATCAACACTGCGCCTAATCCGAGCTTAGATGCATCGGTATAAAGCACAAATTCACCTTGCCCTGCCGGCATGGCTAGCACTGGTACTGAAATAAGAGCTTGCTTCAAAGTATCAAAGCTCTTCTGACATTCATCACTCCACACGAATTTAGCATTCTTCTTGGTCAGGGAAGTGAGTGGCACTGCTATGGATGAAAATCCTCGAATGAACTTACGGTAATAACCGGCTAAACCTAGAAAACTGCGGATCTCTGATGCATTCTTTGGCTCAACCCATTCCTTAACGGCTGCTACCTTTGCTGGATCCACTTCAATGCCACTTCTAGACACTATATGCCCCAAAAACGCTACTTTCTGAAACCAAAACTCGCACTTGCTGAACTTCGCAAATAACTTACGACTCTGCAAAACCTGCAACACCGTCCTCAGATCTGGCTATGCTCCTCATGGCTTTTCGAGTAAATAAGAATGTTAGAGTAGGTGCCCGTCGAGCCAAGTGTTGGCCGAGTGTTCACAATGAAACTCTATGTATAAGCAATCTTTATTTTAATAATATTTGAAATTATTGTTTTGGCAAATCTTTATCTGTATACCCATGCTAGTTGCATAGATAAAGCCCTTGAATATACAAATAGTAGAAAGAATATGAGATGCTCATATGATGAGTATCATGAAACTCATATTTGTAATACTGTATATTCTAAACGGTTCCTAGTCGATTCAGCCGCCACTAAGAAGGATATAGGCCGCTAGAGTTCGAGACTAGTATCTGCGATGTGAGTATCATGTTTCATTGGTAGGGGACATTGTGATGTCCGAACATGCAGATAGGTGCTCCTTGTAGAGTGCACTGAACAACCCTCCATAAAAGGACTTTCCAAGTGGTTCTCACTTATCGAGTGGAAATGTCCTAGTTTATGGTTGTACAGAATTAGTCCTTATGACCCGGGACAACATTGAGACTCTATGTGCTAGAATTACACTTTGACTTGTTTACCGACTCTAATGGGGTCATCAGGTGGCAAGGTTGGGTGTTCTATCGAAATACATAGGAGTCGATGCATTGTAGTCGGGGATTCACCGCTTACCTTCGGGTATTGATATCCTATGTGTTATCATGTGTATGTAGGTTGAAATCTCTGGCCAGAGTATGGTGGTAATTATGAAAGGGGTTTCATAGATTACACCATCGATGCAACTACGACATGACACATAGTATCGATTCATTGACAACTCTCGATAAACCAATGTTTGTCGAATCGGTCGGGATATATGAGTTGAAGGGACCGTACTGTACGCTAACCATAATAGAATGGTTCTTGCAGGCACTATCAGTTTGATACCTAGGGAATCATGTAAGCGATGCTGCTAGGCGTTTAACATGATTGGTTGGGTACTATCAGACTTGAGTTCTGACGTTCTTATTATCAAGGTATTGATAAATAAGAATGGAGCAATTGGGGTATGCTCATATAAGGACATGTTTAGTCCGAATCACATAGAGATGTGAACCCACGGCTAGTTGTATCAATGAACCATTGAGGGCCACACAAGTACTAGCTTTCTAGATCCCGTTGAGAAGTAAAAATAGTTCAATGTGTTGAACGGCTTATAAAGGAGTTTATAAGCGTAATGAAAAATTAGAAGTATGACTTCTATAAAGGAGAAACTAGTTCAATGTGTTGAACAACTTATAAATGAGTTTATAAGTGTAAAGAAAAATAGAAGTATGACTTCTATGAGAGAAATGTAAATTTTGATTTATGGAAGTGTTCCTAAATTAAAATTTGGCCAAGTGAATAATGTATTTGAAAATTGTGATTTTCATAGACATTATTATGGACTAAATTAAATTAATTCAAGTGTTGAATTAATTAAACACTAGTGGACCTAATAGAGTCCAAATAATTAAATTAATTCAAGTGTTGAATTAATTAAATTATATTGAGTCTTGTAGAGCTCAATTTAAATTAATTATTTAACTAGTGGGACTTGTGTAAATTCAAGTAATGTTTAATTAGTCTCAAATATGTTTGAGATAATTAAATTTAGTCCATGGTTTTTATTTTGATAAAAACCATATAATATGCATGCATGGGAGGTGAAAAGTTGGGAGACTACTTTTTGAGTTTTCAAGGCATGGCATGCAACTTTTTGGAACAACTTTTCCCACAACCAAAAAAAATGTCTCTCCTTCTCTCCTTGGATGAATAGTGCCGAAAATACTATTCATTTTTCTCTCACATTCTTCTTTCTTCAAGGGTTGAAGAAACAATCTCTTTCTCTCCAAGCTTTCTCTCATTTTCTTCTTCAAGTGTTGAGGAATGAAAAATACTTCTCTTTGAAAAATCCTCCTATTTGTTTGGTGCAAAATTTGAGGGGATCTAACTAGTTGGTGGTGGGCCTAATTTTTGGAGTAAGGAGGAAGCTTGTAGATTGTCATCCTTTTCAAGAGCCAAGTTGTTTACACTTTAGTTGGAGCCAAACAATCGATCTTTGAGATTGATAGGTAAATTTCTTAACACACTATGAATGTCATTTTGTTTTTATTGTATTTGCTACACAATATATGAGAGGTGGCCGAAATTTTTGCTAGAAAATATGATTTTCGAAATTTTTGTTGCTTCCGTTGCGCTTCCGGTCACCGTAACCGATCCCCTTTCAAGTGGTATCCGAGCTATGGTTACGTTTTTGTGTAGCATTTACAAGATATTATGTTGAGATCGATTTCTAACCGCATGAGTGTATTTTTTGCAACGATTCAAGGCCATTTTCGGGGCTGTTTTTGGGCAGCAAGTTGCTGCCCATTTCGGGCAGCTTGGGCTGCCCGAGGGGCTGCTCGAAACGGGCAGCTAGGGCAGCCCAAGGGGCTGCCCGAACAGCCCCACATTTTTAAATAAAAAAAAAATTTTTGTTCGCCGGAATGTTGGCCGGAATCCGGCGACGGAGCTCCGGCGACGGCGATGACGGCTAGGGTTTCCAAAAGTGTTTTGGAATATCAAAGTGTCATGGACCTTGAGTTGTTGGGCCATTGGATGGCTAACATGTTTGTGAATTTTAAATGGGCCAAAAATGTTTTTGGTGAAAAATAAGTTTTTTGGGCCCTTAAGTTTAAAATTACATAAGTTGCAAATATTTTCTCATGAAATAAATAATTTAAGTTGGACTTTAATTATTTATAGTAAATGGTGATTTACAATAAATTCGGTTATAAATAAATTAATTTGAAAGTAGACAAATGTGTTTGTATACTTTGTTAATTTAGTTTATAATCGTGGCGGTTAGTGATTGGATCAAGATATATAATATTGGATCAATTAATTATTGTGATAATTAATTGATGGTGTATGATATGTGATATTATGCATGAAGGATGATCAAAAGCCCAAGCCCAATTTGCTAGGTGTATGCTAGGATATTTTGTGTTGAATGATTGTAATAATTATCAGTTTATAAAGTGGGCTTGGTTTATGGCCCGTTCCCACCCCATGAGATGTATCCCTATTTGCCATGGATATTTATTTGTAAATATTAGTATAGTGGATGATCAAGATTGGAAGATGGTGGCCATGATGATTATGAAGATCGAAGACATGTAAATATTGGAAGCTAATGTAATAGTTGCATTTGCATCCCGTGCATTTACCCTAGGATTAGACCTAGGCCCGTGTTTAGCTCACACGGTCCATTAGTATTGGAGCGATTGATCATCCTTATTTGTTTACTGTTTATAATATATGCATGATATGTTATAAATAATGAGTATGTGCGTTATTATTATGATAATAACAAAGTTGAATGAATCCGGCAAACATACGATCAAACATGGCGAGCTTTTAAATAAAATTAATGATGAGACCTTTCAAAATTAAAACCCTCATTTTGAATAAGATTCAAAATTAATATCAAGTCCGAAAAGGGGAATTATAAATTTGGTTATAATTTCCTTGTCTTCCATCGACAATGGGTGCATGATGAACGCTACCCGTACTCGGGGCTCGGCTCATATTATTGGGGGGGCCCTTAGTGCCGGAAAGCTGTGACATTCATTGACATGGTGATGTGAACTACGTGGAACTCCCATGACTTCGGCTCAGATAATTGAGGGAACTCATGGCGACCGTCCATTAAGGTTCAACATCGATGGGTAAGGCTTGACACGTAAAGATGAACGACGTCTATAATGGGTCCTAATCAAACGTGAGACAAAATTTTACGTTAAGGGTTGCATTGTGATGCAATTGGGAAACTACTTTTAGGAATTGTGATTGGCTGTATAATCGGGATCATAATTCGCTAATTGGACCTTACGTACCTACTGAGGAAAGGAGTTTCCCGTTTTCACTAGAGGGTAGTGAAAGATGTCAAAACAGTGGGAGTAAATATTTATAAAGTTAAAGTCCATACTTTATATCTTACCAAATATTTTAAAATAGTCATCAACATTTATCTGTTTTTACTTTCAGTACAAATTGACAATGTCTTCGATTCGCAATCCGATATCCGTAATACTCGACAAACACATATTAACTGGACCTAATTACCTCACTTGGCTAAGAAACCTGAAAATCGTCTTGAATTCGGAAAGGGTAGCATATACACTGACTGAGTCGCCCCTTGTTGAGGCTCCGACTGACTGCACTCCTGAGGAATTGCAGGCTTACAAGGAATGGTGTGACCATGACTTGATAGCCAGGTGTTATATGCTGACTTCTATGAATGATGAGCTGCAGAGGCGTTTTGAGGGTGCAAAGAATGCTGCTGACATTCATAAGCATCTCAAAGAGCTCTTTGGTGAGCAGACTCGGCCTCTTAGGCATGCTACCGTCAAGGAGCTGATCACTATGCGCATGCGAGATGGGGCCTCGGTCCATGAGCATGGCCTAAAGTTGATTGAGCTCGTGGATAAGCTCGTTAGCATGGATATGATCTTTCCTTTGGAGTTGACCACCGACGTGTTGCTGTTATCGCTGCCTAGCTCATTTGATCCTTTTGTGGTGAACTTCAACATGAACAAGCTAGAGCCGACCCTTGAGGAGTTGGTGAATATGCTTGTTACGTTTGAATCCACCATCAAGAAAGAGAAGTTGGTTCTTTATGTGGGTTCTTCATCTGGTACGAAGATTGATCCACATGGGAATGGAAAGAAGCGTTCTTTCCAACGTCCCAAGAATAACGTGCCCTTGTTGAGGCAATCTCCGAATCCCGTTGTGGCAGCCACACCAATTAAGGCTGACAAGACTGCTGCTGAATGTCATCACTGCAAGAAGCCTGGACATTGGAGGCGAAATTGCAAGGAATATCTGGCCCATAAGTGTTCTTGAAACGGTATGTTCTAAATTAAAGTAAACATTTCAATTAACTCTACTTCTTGGGTATTAGATACCGGTTGTGACTCACATCTCTGTAATGGGTTACAGGTGATGGGAAGAAGTAGAATGCTTAAGGAAGGTGTGACCTTCTAGAGGATGAGAAATGGAGCAAGAGTTGCTGCCAAGGCTATTGAAGATGTTTACTTATTATTGAACAATAGTTTAAGTTAATTTTATGAGATTTTTTGTTTGTACCTAATTTTGAAAAAACATTGTTTCTATTTCTATGCCGATAAAAATGGATATTCTTGTTTATTTTGCAAAGGTGTTTGCAACATTTACATGAATGAATGTTTGATTGGTACTGGTAAACTTGAAAACGATCTCTATAACTTAAATTAAAAGATATTCTACTAAATGTCCATTCAAAGGCATACACCATATGAGATATGGATGGGTAAGTCTCCTAAGTATTATTACCTTAGAATATGGGGGTGCCCTGCTTATGAAGCAGGTAGTGGGAGATAAATTGGATAATCGATCCATTTTATGCTACTTTGTGGGATATCCAACGAATTCGATTGGATACTACTTCTATCATCCCCAAGAAACAAAAGTGTTTGTTTCTAGGAATGCGACCATTTTGGAAAAGGAATTTCTATTGGATAAAAAAAAGGGAGATGATAGAACTCGAAGAGGTTCGAGAGACACCCACAATTGAAGAACCCGCACCCGAAGAGCCAAGTGAGGAGATACAAGCTCTTAAAAGATCCGAGAAAGTCTCGAGACCACCTATGAGGTATGGTCAGCTTCTTGAAGAGGGCCATGATGAGCCTAACCATGGATGTGATCCAAGGACCTTCAAGGAAGCGTTATCTGATGCCGATTCATCCAAATGACTTGATGCTATGGAATCTGAGATGAATTCCATGCATTCGAACCAAGTGTGGGATCTTATAGATCTACCTGAGGGAAGGGTTCCCATAGGGACTTGGGACGGATGGGAAGGTATTGACCTTCAAGGCGCGATTGGTGGCAAAAGGATATACTCAAAGACAAGGAGTTGACTTTGAGGAAACCTTTTCCCAGTCGCAATGTTCAAGACCATAAGGAATTTGCTAGCCATAACTGCATGGTATGACTATAAGATATGGCAGATGGATGTCAAGACAGACTTTCTTAATGGGGATTTTAAGAAAGTTATTTACATGTCTAAACCTGGAGGGTTTACATCTATCGGAAGTGAGCATATGGTATGCAAACTTCAGAGATCTATTTATGATCTAAAGCAGGCATCTAGGAGTTGGAACCTCAGATTCGATAATACAATCAAATAGTTTGATTTACTAAGAATCCTGAGGAACCCTATATGTATAAGAGGGTCAGTGGGAGTGTTGCGACATTCCTGGTGTTGTATATTGATGACATTCTACTCATTGAGAATGATGTAGGAATGTTGCAATCAACTAATATATGGTTAGCGAGTAAGTTCTCGATGCACGACTTGGGTGAAGCATCTTTTGTATTGTGAATACAGATCTATTGAGATAGATCGAGAAGATTGCTTGGTCTCACCCAGTCCACATACATTGATACCATCGTGAAGCCAGTTCTCGATGGATGAGTCCAAGGGAGGACATCTACCAATGTGTCATGGCGTGTCCCTATCCAAGTCTGTCTCCCAAGACTGATGCAGAGATAGTGGCGATGACTCGCATTCCGTATGCTTCGGCTATTGGTAGCATCATGTATGGGATGATATCTACACGTCTTGACGTGGCTTTCGCACTAAGTGTAGTGAGTAGATATCAATCGAACCCTGGTCTTCCACACTGGAAAGCTGTGAAAGACATCCTCAAGTAGTTGAGAAGGACCAATAAATTGTTCTTGGTCTATGGGGTGGAGAACTAAAATTGGAAGGCTATACCGACTCTAGCTTCCAAAGCGATATCGATGACTCGAAGTCAACCTCTGGTTTTGTATTCATGCTCTATGGTGCTGCTGTCTCTTGGAAGAGTTCCAAGCAAGACAATACTGCGGATTCCAGCACAGAGGCCGAATACATTGCTGCATCAGATGCAACAAGGGAGGCTGTTTGGATATGGAATTTCGTCTAAGAGTTGGACGTCATTCCTAATGGAGTTGCTCCTGTCCCGGTGTTGTGTGACAACACGGGAGCTATAGCTCAAGCAAAGGAGCCTAGGTCTCATCAGAAATCCAAACTAGTATTGAGAAAGTACCACATCCTCGGAGAGATTGTGGAAAGTAGAGAAGTGTATTTTGACATAGTCGGCTCCGCAGATAATGTTGTTGATCCACTAGCTAAGCCTTTACCTGGACCATTATTCGACAAGCATCACGAATCAATGGATTTAAAGAATATGGGTAGTTGGCTCTAGTGCAAGTGGGAGATTGTTAGAGTAGGTGCCCGTCGAGCCAAGTGTTGGCCGAGTGTTCACAATGAAACTCTATGTATAAGCAATCTTTATTTTAATAATATTTGAAATTATTGTTTTGGAAAATCTTTATCTGTATACCCATGCTAGTTGCATAGATAAAGCCCTTGAATATACAAATAGTAGAAAGAATATGAGATGCTCATATGATGAGTATCATGAAACTCATATTTGTAATACTGTATATTCTAAACGGTTCCTAGTCGATTCAGCCGCCACTAAGAAGGATATAGGCCGCTAGAGTTCGAGACTAGTATCTGCGATGTGAGTACCATGTTTCATTGGTAGGGGACATTGTGATGTCCGAACATGCAGATAGGTGCTCCTTGTAGAGTGCACTGAACAACCCTCCATAAAAGGACTTTCCAAGTGGTTCTCACTTATCGAGTGGAAATGTCCTAGTTTATGGTTGTACAGAATTAGTCCTTATGACCCGGGACAACATTGAGACTCTATGTGCTAGAATTACACTTTGACTTGTTTACCGACTCTAATGGGGTCATCAGGTGGCAAGGTTGGGTGTTCTATCGAAACACATAGGAGTCGATGCATTGTAGTCGGGGATTCACCGCTTACCTTCGGGTATTGATATCCTATGTGTTATCATGTGTATGTAGGTTGAGATCTCTGGCCAGAGTATGGTGGTAATTATGAAAGGGGTTTCATAGATTACACCATCGATGCAACTACGACATGACACATAGTATCGATTCATTAACAACTCTCGATAAACCAATGGTTGTCGAATCGGTCGGGATATATGAGTTGAAGGGACCGTACTGTACGCTAACCATAATAGAATGGTTCTTGCAGGCACTATCATTTGATACCTAGGGAATCATGTAAGCGATGCTGCTAGGCGTTTAACATGATTGGTTGGGTACTATTAGACTTGAGTTCTGACGTTCTTATTATCAAGGTATTGATAAATAAGAATGGAGCAATTGAGGTATGCTCATATAAGGACATGTTTAGTCCGAATCACATAGAGATGTGAACCCACGGCTAGTTGTATCAATGAACCATTGAGGGCCACACAAGTACTAGCTTTCTAGATCCCGTTGAGAAGTAAAAATAGTTCAATGTGTTGAACGGCTTATAAAGGAGTTTATAAGCGTAATGAAAAATTAGAAGTATGACTTCTATAAAGGAGAAACTAGTTCAATGTGTTGAACAACTTATAAATGAGTTTATAAGTGTAAAGAAAAATAGAAGTATGACTTCTATGAGAGAAATGTAAATTTTGATTTATGGAAGTGTTCCTAAATTAAAATTTGGCCAAGTGAATAATGTATTTGAAAATTGTGATTTTCATAGACATTATTATGGACTAAATTAAATTAATTCAAGTGTTGAATTAATTAAACACTAGTGGACCTAGTAGAGTCCAAATAATTAAATTAATTCAAGTGTTGAATTAATTAAATTATATTGAGTCTTGTAGAGCTCAATTTAAATTAATTATTTAACTAGTGGGACTTGTGTAAATTCAAGTAATGTTTAATTAGTCTCAAATATGTTTGAGATAATTAAATTTAGTCCATGGTTTTTATTTTGATAAAAACCATATAATATACATGCATGGGAGGTGAAAGGTTGGGAGACTAATTTTTGAGTTTTCAAGGCATGGCATGCAACTTTTTGGAACAACTTTTCCCACAACCAAAAAAAAATGTCTCTCCTTCTCTCCTTGGATGAATAGTGCCGAAAATACTATTCATTTTTTCTCTCACATTCTTCTTTCTTCAAGGGTTGAAGAAACAATCTCTTTCTCTCCAAGTTTTCTCTCATTTTCTTCTTCAAGTGTTGAAGAATGAAAAATACTTCTCTTTGAAAAATCCTCCTATTTTTTTAGTGCAAAATTTGAGGGGATCTAACTAGTTGGTGGTGGGCCTAATTTTTGGAGTAAGGAGGAAGCTTGTAGATTGTCATCCTTTTCAAGAGCCAAGTTGTTTACAACTTGGTTGGTGCCATCATCAACCTCAAGAGGTTGATAGGTAACGATTTTCTTACATCCTATGTATTACATAGTTGTGTTTTTGTATTTGCTACATGAAATGCATGGTGGCCGAAATTTTTCCTTAAAATTAGATTTTTTTGTGCTTCCGTTGCGCTTCCGGTCACCGTAACCGATCCTCTTTCATGTCGTCAATAAACACTATGACGAACTGATCAAGGTAGGGCTGAAATACTCGATTCATGAGGTCCATGAAAATTGCTGGAGCATTCGTCAATCCAAATGGCATTACTAAGAACTCATAATGCCCATACCTAGTTCTGAAGGCCGTCTTGTGAACATCTGCATCTTTCAACTTCAGCTGGTGATACCCTGATCGAAGATCTATCTTAGAGAACATTGTGGCTCCCTGCAACTGATCAAACAAGTCTTCGATTCTAGGAAGTGGATACTTGTTCTTGATCGTTACCTTGTTCAACTCACGGTAATCGATGCACAGCCTCATGCTCCATCCTTCTTCTTTACAAAGAGTACGGGTGCGCCCCACGATGAGAAACTAGGGCGGATACATTCTTTGTCGAGAAGCTCCTGAATCTGCTGCTTGAGTTCTAACATTTCAGCTAGAGCTAATCGATACGGTGCCTAAGAGATTGGCAATGTGACTGGCATGAGATCAATAGCAAACTCCACCTCTCTCTCGGTTGGAAGACCTGAAACATCGTCTGGGAAGACATCAAGGAATTCACTGACCACTGGCACGTCGGGTAAAGATGGAGAGGGCACATTAGGCGCCGAAATAATACTGGCCAAGAAGGCCTGACACCCCATGGAAATCAACCTCCTCGCCTGCATGCACGAAATCATGCGAGGGAAGCTTCTCCATCTGTCTGGCTCAAATAAAAACTGTTCTATGCCCAGCGGCCTAACCAATACTGATCTTTTCTGGAAGTCAATCAGAACCCTGTTCTTTGTCAGCCAGTCCTTTCCCAAAATAATGTCGAACTCTGGCAACGGCAGTAGAATCAAATCCGCATATACTAGATGGCCCTGCAATTCTAGATCAATGTCTCTGATCACGCTTGTCACTAACAGTTCTTCTCCGGATGGGACTGTCACCGAAAAATTCATATCTAGACCAATGGACTTGATGTCCAGATGATTAGCAAAAGTCTCTGAGATAAAGGAGTGAGTGACTCCTGAATCTATCAGTGCCGTTGTGACTAATCTCTTAATGAAAATATTCCCTGAGATACATTAGCACAACAAACTAACTTATATCCCAAAAATTCTACCACAAACCTCATGCAACAAAAGACACCCACAATTCCAACTAAAACAATAGAATTCACAATTAAAATTAAACATGAAAGGCAAAGAAATCAATACTGTACCGAATTAAATATATTACCAGTCAAAAGGGTAGTGTCTGGATTCGCCTCTTGGGCATGCATGGCGAAAAATCTCCCTTGGATTGGTTGCTTCCACTGCGGGCACTCCTTCAACATATGGTCACTAGCTCCACATTTGAAGTACTTGCCTGATCCATATAAGCATTGCCCTGGATGCTGGAAGTTGCACTTAGGACACACTGGGAAAATAACAGGCTGACGTGCCCCTTGCTGCTGAGTTGGACCCTTGCCCTTTGGCGGTCCCTGATATGGTTTCTTCCCTGGCGGCCCTCTGGAACGACCTCTTAAACTGGGGCCTCTGATGCTGCTGCTGTGGGTGTTGAGGTGGTGCCTGATAGGGCCTCTTGCCCTGCCTGTCTGCCTCAATGTCCCGTTGGTCTTGTTCTGCCGCCAAAGCCCTAGATACGGCGACAACATAAGAAGTGGGGCCAGCTACCCTCACATCACGGCGCAAGATCTGCCGCGAACCATCCATAAAATGCCTCAGCTTTGCCTGGGCATCATTCGAAATCAGGGGTACAAAGTAACACCCCCTCTCAAACCTCCTCACAAACTCTGCGACACTGTTGTCCCCCTGCATCAGTGTCATAAACTCCCTGGTCAGGCGGGAACGTACTTCCTCAGTGAAGTAATTGGCGAAAAAAACTTCCTTGAATTCTGTCCATGACAAAGTCTGCAAATTGATCGCCACTGACGCACTCTCCCACCATAGCCTGGCGTCCCTTGACAGAAGGAACGTAGCACACCTGACCCTATCAGCATCGGTCAGTTCCATAAAGTCAAAGATCACCTCGATGGACTTGATTCATCCCTCAGCTATCATCGGGTCAGTGGTACCCGAAAACTCCTTTGGTCTCATCCTCCTAAACCCAACATGCATGAATATGACATAAATACATAAGATGCACGAGATTCGAACTTAAACAAGAACATGCGGAAATCATGGCTCAATGCATACTACATAGCATAAATATTTGAAACTTTAAAACTTACAGACTTGAGGTGTGACTTCGTTAGCTTCTTGCGGCTGGCGGTAGGCGTAAACCTTTACAAGAACACCGCTCTGATACCAACTGTAACGTACCGTACTTTTTACTACTTAAAATTTGCGGAAAAAATTAAAATTTTCTTAAACATAAAATAACCTTCAAAGTTTGCCATAAAATATCTCAACCAAGTCCCCCATAAGACATGGTCGTTCAAGATAACTACAATAAAATTTGCTCACAAAAGGTTTGCTCAAAGTATTTCCATCAAAATATGAAATCAGAGTAATTTAACTTTTGCATAAAACTTAAACATGGCGGTCCTCGGGTTTAGCCTCCCGCTCAGTCCAAGCCTGCCCCTTGGTCGCCACCTCCTGTCTCCTCATCAACATACTCACCTGCATCGATCAAGTCTAGTGAGCCTAAAGACTCAATACGTATAAACCGGAATAACGAGTATTACGTAATAAAACCACATGCAACTTTAAAATAGAGCGTACATACTAAAACTTGAACTTGCATAACGTAAATTGAACATACGTACATACATAGACGTGCCATAACTTAAAAGCTTTCATAAACATGCTTGCATAACTGAACGTACTTAAACATACATGACTTTAATTTGCGTAGAGGCATGTTTTAAAGCAAGTAACCCATAACATAATAAATGCCTGATCAGACAAACCACAGTACTGGGCTGACAGGGACGTAGCCACTGCCACATACATGAGATCCCCGTTCATAATTTAACGGGCTGGTTGGTCCCCGTTCATAATTTAACGCTTTCAACCTCGATCTAACTCGTTCGTAATTTAATCGGGCGGATTGGTCCCCGTTCATACTTTAACGCTTTCCAATCCTAACATAATTTGGTCACAAGACATTTAGCATACCTCCAAAAAATTAAAATATTTTCTTTGCACGTCATCATACTTACTTGGCGTTGAGGAATTCGTTGGACTTCGACTGGGGCCGTTGCTGCAACATGCTAACATGAGCTCAAAAGTTTAACTTGCGTGACTTAGACATAATCATCATGCCTATACCTAAGCTCAATCGCTTACTTAGGACATGATAAAATTCCCATGACTCAACCATGCAAATCAATGCACTAAACCAAGACATCAAACCTCAAAGCATACATCAATATTTTTCCCAAAATAAGCAGTACACGGACCCCGTGCCTGGGTCCGTGTAAGGGTCCGTATACATACTGTAAAATGTGTCGTGAAGAAAAAGAAGGGCATGGACCCCGGGTTCGTGTCAAGATCCGTGTACACTCGGTTTCTTGGAACTAAGGAGGAAACAAAGGCACGGACCCCGTGTCAGGGTCCGTGTAGGGGTCCGGCTAGCCACTGTATGACGAAACCTGCGTGAAAACTTAACATGACATTTCTTTCTTCCAACCAACCCAAAAGGACTAAGAATCGACACCCCGAGACACCTCCTAGGACACTATAGCACCGAATCAAACCTTTAAAAATACTCCAATACGACTACGCATCGCAAACAATGCAACAAACACAACAATTGACGAACAAACCCATCATAGAACTTTTAATGCATAGAAGTGCCTACCAACACGAAACGACAACCCAAAAATCATTCCAACGCCACGCTAAAAATACTTAGACGCAGCAACGATCACCCGTCGATCCCCAACGAAGCCTGCAACGATTAAACTTCAAGAACGCATCAATATCATAATTTACTGAAAACGCAGTTTGAGGAGTCTCACGAAAAACACCGTAACTCACTCAATTTTTATCCAAATCACTCGAATTCTATATCAAATCGAAGGTATCAAAAAGTTCTACATCTTTCACGTTGAAAGTTTTCTTAGATTCTCGACTTAAAAATCGCATTAATCTAAAATACTGTAAAAAACGGGATTTTAGATCTAAAAACTATTGCAAGACGCATTGATGAATTTTCTGCTCAAACTACTACACATCACACATGGATTTTACACATAAAAATAACGCAACACATACTATGACATGATCGATGCAAAAAAGAGAGATTATACGTGCCTTTTGATGATAAACTTTACCGTAACGACGATACCGATGCGGGAACGGAGCGAGGCTTGATCCGGGACGACTTGCGGCTCGAATTTCTTGCATTAAAATCAACAAAAATTTGCTGGAAAGATTGAAGCGAGGGGGCGGCTGTTGCTCTTGTGCCAAGAACCCTAAAATTTTTCTTTTAAAATGATGGAAGGGGGATAAGGGAGATGTGTGTGTGTGTTATACGTGTAAGTGTGTGTAAATAAGGGTGTGTGCGTGTGTTAGGCTAATAATTAGGGACTAAAATTTTGGCTTAATTCTACCATTAAGGTGCTAATTAAAAGTTACTCAATTAACACATTAAATAAAATACTATCCCTACTAATCCTTTAATAAAAGTCCCCCAATTTAAGTAAAATCCACACTAATTTTACAAACTTTACTACTTAGCAAAATAAGGTACACCATGCTAACTTTAAAATTCTAAAATCCCTAGATAAATAAATAAGGCTTGTAAAAATACTAAAGCTTAGTAAATCCTTTTAAACGCCCCAAACTCAACTTAAAAATAAAATACCACATTTTAAATTGCCAAAATCGTCGTCGGTCTTTTCCACAATCCCGCCTCGAATGATCGCCTGAAACATGAAACTAGAAATATATTTTAACGTGCATCACAATAAACATGAATAATTTAAAATAATACATTTAAATAAATTATGCATGGCTAAGAAAATCATTTTAAATTAAATAACTGATTTAACAAATAAATAATGCATGGGTTTTACGTGTACGAATTTTGGGCTCTACAACAAGTATCGACAGAGTTGATTTCATTGCTGCAAACCGAGACTTGACTTGTCTCTTGATGGTTACTCATATATTCTGTAATGCCCAAGATTTTATGTTGTGTTAAATTACGATTATAGATTTTTAATCGAGACAATTATGAAAGGGCTAACAGAGACAAAAAATGAGATCGCGTGTGGAAATTGATGTGCGAGGACAGTAGCATCGGCGCAAATGCGCGACCGGATGCGCGTACATGCGCCAAAAAGGCAGAAGACCTCGCGCATATGCGCGAAAGATGTCGCGCATATGCGCGAGCCTGTGCAGTTGAGTACCAGTAGGCCTCGCGCATATGCGCCAGTAATGTCGCGCATATGCACAAGTTGCCGAGATCGAGACCAGTAGGTCTCGCGCATATGCGCCAGAAATGTCGCGCATATGCGCGAAACATGCAGAATGAAGAAGCGACATTTGGCTGTTTCATGTACGTGGGTTTATATATATATATACATGCAAAAATCCCTTCAGAATTTAAGGGAAAAGGAACGAGAGCTTCCGAGAGGAATTTCATCCAAATTTGAATTGTGAGAAATCCGCCGTTAGATTTTAATTCCGACTTCGGTACTGTGTTCCTATCAACGCAGGCTACAACTGGACGTAAGTTTTACTACGTTTTGACATGTTTTGAAATTATGATGTTGTTAGAATTGAATACATGTCATATATGTTGTTCTTGACATGTTAGACAGCGTAGAATCGAAGTCAGATTAAGAAACGGACTGATTATAGAATTGTTATGAATTTCAGAATGAAATTGACTGAGATGTGATGTCAGATTTGTACAGTGGTTGATTTTAAGTTATTGGTATTAGTATATACTGGTTTGGTATCACTGGTATCGCAAGATTGTACCATTGTACTGACAGAGTTTGATTAAACAGAGATGTTGTGAATTGATTAGAATATTGATACAGTATATTGATATTGTCATTGCCAGATTAAACAGTGACAGACTGTGAATCGAGACTTCGATTGTATCAGAGCGACATCGAGAAAGGTATAAATAAATGTTGATTCGGGATTGCACAACACGAGTTAGGTTTGACTTGAGTTTCCCTAAATCACATACTTTATTTTATTGCATTGATATTTGCAGATTATCAGATTGATATGTTATTGTATTGACTTAGAACAGAGTCAGAGTCCGAGTCTAGGGCAGATCAGCCTAGCTAGGGCAGAACCGCCGAGTCTTTCTCAGAACCGATAAGACTCTAGACTTACGGTGTATCGAAGAGCCTTAGATGTAGATCGACGTCTATCTCAGACACTCGATACAGAATACCAAAGTTTAAATTAGATTGGGATCCCTAGATTTGAGATAAGATAAGAGTAGATCACGAGTCATTGATTCATGTAGTCAGATTAGATACATGTTTTGATGTTTGTTTATGCTTTTATATATGTTTTATATGATTGTATTTAATACATTGTTTTACTGGGATATTTATATCTCACCGGAGTTATCCGGCTGTTGTCTTGTTTGTATGTGTGCATGACAACAGGTGGGACATGTACAGGGTCACAGAGGTGAAGACAGACCGAGATTAGAGTGGTGATACCGGACTTGGACTAGAGCTAGGGTTAAACACTTGATAGTAGTTGTTGAACCTGAGTATGTATGATTGTATATTTTATCAGATTTATACTTTTATACTGATATGTATAGGAGTTTGATTCCATTACCTTCCGCATTTAAAAAAAAAATTTAGACCCTGATTATTATAATTAATTTAGTCCCAATAACGATTAAGAACATGATTAGCGTCCGGGTCCCCACAACAGGTGGTATCAGAGCGATAGATCCTTTAGACTAAGATAGAAGAGGCTAGTGAGCGGGGTAGATTGAGGTTTTCTTTCCTGCTTTTGAATGCTAGCATGTCTTACTGCTTTATTACATGTTACTTGTTTATCTGATGTAATATAGTAATATGTTTTATTGAGATTGGATCAGTACTGATTCTAGATCAGCAGTAAGATGATTAGAGGAGAATTGAAACAAAATTGTTGTATCTGTTATTAATTTATTTGATTATTAGATATGCCTCCGAGACGAGTACCAGAACAGGGAAGTACATCAAATCCTCCAATGGATGTCACCCCGACTCCAATGGAAACGTTACTGAAACGATTTCAATCATTTCATCCGCCGACCTGGAAAGGCACAGAGAACGCTGTGGAATGCGAGAGTTGGCTCGATGATATAGAGATGTTGTTCGAATCCTTGGAGTATACAGATGAGAAGAGGGTGAAATTGATTGGACACCAGTTACACGATGTTGCCAAGGACTGGTGGATTACGAGGAAGAGAGCCATGGAGCATAGAGGTACGAATATTACCTGGAATATATTTAGAACTGAATTTTATCAACGATTCTTTCCAGTGTCGTACCGGAACGACAAGGGGGCGGAGTTTGCCAATCTAAAGCAAGGACAGATGAACATAGAAGAGTACGTGTCAAAGTTCTCCTCCTTGCTGAAATTTGCTCCACATGTGGCTGACAGCGAAGAAGCTACTGCTGACCAGTTCATCAATGGCCTGAACCCCGATATTTTCACATTGGTGAACACAGGGCGACCGGATAATTTTACTGACGCCCTGAACAGAGCCAAGGGAGCAGAAGCCGGTCTGATGAGACAGAAAGGGGCTTCATTTGTGCCTCCAGCACCGAGACCACAGCAACCACCTCCCAGATTTGAGGGTGGCAGCAGCAGTGGAGGGAAGAAAGAATTTTTGAAAGCCAGGGGAAAGCAATTCAAGAAACCTGGCAGCAGTTCTTCCAGCTCCGGTGGTTCCAGACAGAGCCAGAGTTACACTGGAGTTTATTGCAAGATTTGCGGAGGAAGACATGCTACGGAGCAATGCCAGGGAGTGACTGGTAGTTGTAACTTCTGTAAACAGCCGGGACACTTTGCTAAAGTGTGTCCCCAGAGAGGTTCCCAAAGATCTCAGGGGGCCGAGTCATCAGGATCAGCAGCACAGACTGAGAGACTGATCAGCTGATGTTCATATGTTCCAGCCAGCGCCAGCTCAGTCACGGCAGAGGCCAGGAGGAAGCCAGACCGTTGGTCAGCCTCCTAGACAGCAGGCCAGAGTCTTCGCTTTGACAGAGGAGCAGGCCCAGGAAGCACCAGATGACGTTATAGCAGGTAACTGTTCTTTATGTGGTTACCCTGCTTACGTATTAATTGATACTGGTGCTTCACACACATTTATTTCTGAACGATTTGCATTGAGTCATGCATTGCCTGTAGAGTCTTTAGCTACTGTAGTATCTGTATCTTCGCCTTTGGGGATAGGTTTGATATCTGTAAATTCTGTTAAGCGTTGTGTACTACAGTATCACAGGCATGAAATTGAATTAGATTGCATCGTACTTGGATTGTCTGACTTTGATTGTATTGTCGGTATTGACATGCTAACCAAGTACAGAGCGACTATTGATTGTTTCCACAAGATAGTGAGATTTAGACCAGATATGGCTGAAGAGTGGAAATTTTACGGTAAGGGTTCTAGATCGAGAATTCCTTTAGTATCCGTATTATCTATGACTCGATTGTTACAGAAAGGAGTAGAAGGATTCCTTGTATATTCAGTAGATTTACTGAAGTCGAGTCCAGCATTGGCAGATCTGCCAGTGGTACGTGAGTTTGCTGACGTCTTCCCAGATAAGATCCCGGGATTACCTCCAGTTAGAGAGATAGAATTCATCATTGAACTGATGCCAGGTACAGTACCGATTTCGAGAGCTCCGTACAGAATGGCACCAGTTGAAATAAAAGAATTGAAAGACCAGCTTGAAGATTTACTGGCCAAGGGGTACATCAGACCGAGTGTTTCTCCTTGGGGTGCTCCAGTTCTATTCGTAAGAAAGAAAGATGGTTCGATGAGACTTTGCATCGATTATAGGCAACTGAACAAGGCAACGGTAAAGAATAAATATCCTTTGCCTCGTATTGATGATTTATTCGATCAGTTGCAGGGTTCTTCAGTATATTCCAAGATTGATTTAAGATCGGGATATCATCAGCTGAGAGTCAGAGATTCTGATATCTCAAAGACGGCATTTAGAACCAGGTATGGACACTATGAATTTATTGTCATGCCGTTTGGTCTGACGAATGCTCCAGCTGTATTCATGGGATTGATGAACCGTATATTCCAGAAATATCTCGATGATTTTGTGATTATTTTCATCGATGATATATTGATTTATTCAAAGAATATGAGTGCGTATGCTGAGCATCTAAGAACGGTATTGCGAATTTTAAGAGCTGAGAAATTATATGCTAAACTGTCGAAATATGAGTTTTGGCTAAGACAGGTAGTATTTCTGGATCATATTATATCTGGAGATGGTATATCTGTTGATCCCAGTAAAGTGGAAGCCGTGATTTCTTGGCCAAGACCGACATCAGTGCCTGAAATTCGCAGTTTCATGGGTTTAGCAGGATATTACCGTCGTTTCATTAAAGATTTCTCGAGTATAGCTAAACCAATTACTCAGCTGACTCAGAAGAATGCTCCATTTGTTTGGTCTGAAGAGTGTGAGACAAGTTTTCTGGAGTTAAAGAAGAGGTTGACCAGTGCACCGGTGTTGACTATTCCATCCGGTACTGGTGATTTTGTTGTTTATTGTGACGCTTCTCACAGAGGATTGAGATGTGTGCTGATGCAACGAGGGCATGTTATCGCTTATGCCTCAAGACAGCTTAAACCACATAAGACCCGTTATCTAATTCATGACTTAGAATTGGCAGCCATTGTCTTTGCATTAAAGATATGGCGACATTATCTTTATGGGGAGAAGTTTGAGATATATTCTGATCATAAGAGTTTGAAATATCTGTTTTCCCAATCTGAATTGAAGAGGCAACGAAGATGGCTTGATTTGCTTAAAGATTTTTATTGTGAAATCAAATATTATCCAGGAAAGTCTAATGCAGCAGCTGATGCACTGAGTCGAAAGGTATGTTCTTTATCCTTATCGATGATTGGTGCTTCAAATTTGATAGAAGACTGCTGTTTGTCTGGATTAGAATTTTAAACAGATTATAAACCGTTGAAACTTTATACGGTACAAGTAGAACCAGAGCTGATTATGAGAATTAAGGCAGCTCAGCGAAGTGATCAGAATGTACAGAAATCAGTATCGATGGTTAGAACAGGACATCGATCAGAATATCAGGTACGTGATAACGTCTTGTATGTGAATAATCGTCTAGTTGTGCCGAATGTTTCAGATTTGAGACGACAGATATTGTCAGAAGCGCACAACAGTCGATTCAGTATTCATCCTGGTGGCAGAAAGATGTACAATGATTTGAAAAGACAGTTCTGGTGGAAACAAATGAAGACTGACATTGCCGAGTTTGTCTCCAAATGTCTGAATTGCCAGCAGGTGAAAGCAGAAAGAAATAAACCAGGAGGTTTATTACAGAGCTTGTCCATTCCTGAATGGAAATGGGATCATATTTCCATGGACTTTGTGACGCAGTTGCCGCGTTCCTCCCGAGATTGTGATGCGATTTGGGTCGTGATTGACAGATTGACCAAATCTGCATGTTTTATTCCGTACAAGATGACGTACAGATTTGACCAGATGGCAGAGATAGATGTCAGAGAAGTGGTCAGATTACACGGGGTGCCGAAGTCTATCGTATCAGATCGTGATCCTCGATTTACTTCGCACTTCTGGCAGAGTTTGCAGCAGGCTCTCGGTACGAAATTACATCTGAGTACCGCATATCATCCACAGACCGACGGACAGTCAGAGCGGACTATCCAGACACTGGAGGATATGCTGAGAGCAGTAGTGCTAGATTTCAGCACTAATTGGCAAGATGCATTGCCTCTTTGTGAGTTTTCGTACAACAACAGCTATCAGACGAGTATTGAGATGGCACCATTCAAAGCGTTGTACGGAAAGAAGTGTCGATCCCCTCTCTATTGGGATGATATCTCTGAAGTGCCTGAAATTGGACCAGATATGATCAGAGATATGACAGAAAAAGTGAAGCTAATTCGAAAGAAAATGAAGGCAGCACAAGATAGACAGGCCAAATATGCCAATGTTTGACGTAGACCGTTGGTGTTTGACGTAGGAGACCGAGTATTTTTGAAAATTTCACCTTTCAGAGGAGTTGTCAGATTTGGCAAAAAAAGGAAACTGTCTCCACGATACATTGGGCCTTATGAGATTCTCGAAAAGATAGGAGATCGTGCCTATCGACTAGCCCTACCGCCTTCATTATCTGGGATACATGATGTCTTTCATGTATCATTATTAAGGAAGTACCTTCCTGATGCTTCACATGCTATTCAACCAGACGAGGCCGAACTGATGAGACGTTGAGCTATGTTGAAAAACCGATTCAGAATTATTGATCGTAAAGAAAAACAGCTCAGAACGAAGACTATTCCACTTGTAAAAGTTCAATGGACTCGTCATGGTGTTGAAGAAGCAACCTGGGAAACTGAATCAGATATGAGACAAGATTCCCAGAGTTATTTCGATGATGTAAATTTCTTATACAGTTTTGTATATATACTCCTTATTGATACGAATGAAATGTTTGTGATTTCGAGGACGAAATCGTATCTTAGGGGGGGAGAAATGTAATGTCCAAGATTTTATAGTCGTGTTAAATTACTATTATAGATTTTTAATCGAGACAATTATGAAAGGGCTAACAGAGACACAAAATGAGATCGCGTGTGAAAATTGATGTGCGAGGACAGTAGCATCGGCGCACATGCGCGACCGGATGCGCGCACATGCGCCAAAAAGGCAGAAGACCTCGCGCATATGCGCGAAAGATGTCGCGCATTTGCGCGAGCCTGTGCAGTTGAGTACTAGTAGGCCTCGCGCATATGCGCCAGTAATGTCGCGCATATGCGCGAGTTGCCGAGATCGAGACCAGTAGGTCTCGCGCATATGCGCCAGAAATGTCGCGCATATGCGCGAGACATGCATAATGAAGAAGCGACATTTGGCTGTTTCATGTAAGTGGGTTTATATATATATATATATATATATATATATATATATATATATATATATATATATATACATGCAAAAATCCCTTCAGAATTTAAGGGAAAAGGAACGAGAGCTTCCGAGAGGAATTTCATCCAAATTTGAATTGTGAGAAATCCGTCCGTTAGATTTTAATTCCGACTTCGGTACTGTGTTCCTATCAACGCAGGATACAACTGGACGTAAGTTTTACTACGTTTTGACATGTTTTGAAATTATGATGTTGTTAGAATTGAATACATGTCATATATGTTGTTCTTGACATGTTAGACATCGTAGAATCGAAGTCAGATTAAGAAACGGACTGATTATAGAATTGTTATGAATTTCAGAATGAAATTGACTGAGATGTGATGTCAGATTTGTACAGTGATTGATTTTAAGTTATTGGTATTAGTATATACTGGTGTGGTATCACTGGTATCGCAAGATTGTACCATTGTACTGACAGAATTTGATAAAACAGAGATGTTGTGAATTGATTAGAATATTGATACAGTATATTGATATTGTCATTGCCAGATTAAACAGTGACAGACTGTGAATCGAGACTTCGATTGTATCAGAGTGACATCAAGAAAGGTATAAATAAATGTTGATTCGGGATTGCACAACTCGAGTTAGGTTTGACTTGAGTTTCCCTAAATCACATACTTTATTTTATTGCATTGATATTTGCAGATTATCAGATTGATATGTTATTGTATTGACTTAGAACAGAGTCAGAGTCCGAGTCTAGGGCAGATCAGCCTAGCTAGGGCAGAACCGCCGAGTCTTTCTCAGAACCGATAAGACTCTAGACTTACGGTGTATCGAAGAGCCTTAGATGTAGATCGACGTCTATCTCAGACACTTGATACAGAATACCAAAGTCTAAATTAGATTGGGATCCCTAGATTTGAGATAAGATAAGAGTAGATCACGAGTCATTGATTCATGTAGTCAGATTAGATACATGTTTTGATGTTTGTTTATGCTTTTATATATGTTTTATATGATTGCATTTAATACATTGTTTATACTGGGATATTTATATCTCACCGGAGTTATCCGGCTGTTGTCTTATTTGTATGTGTGCATGACAACAGGTGGGACAGGTACAGGGTCACAGAGGTGAAGACAGACCGAGATTAGAGTGGTGATACCGGACTTGGACTAGACCTAGGGTTAAACACTTGATAGTAGTTGTTGAATCTGAGTATGTATGATTGTATATTTTATCAGATTTATATTTTTATACTGATATGTATAGGAGTTTGATTCCATTACCTTCCGCATTTAAAAAAAAAATTTAGACCCTGATTATTATAATTGATTTAGTCCCAATAACGATTAAGAACATGATTAGAGTCCGGGTCCCCACATATTCTCTCCAATGATAGAGACGACTTGTTCCAAGCTTAAATCAAAAGATTCAATATTATGTACTCTTTAAACAGCTTTTGATTATCGGCTTGTACACTCTAATTCTCAATTTTTAGCTCGGAATTCTCTGATTTTAGACTGTTTGTTTCACCTCTTTGTTCCCAAAAAAGCTTAGTTTTTTTTCCTTTAACAGATTGTTATTCTCATCTTTAATTTCATCAAATGATTGAGAGAGTATCTTGTCTTCTTTAACCATTTCATATAATTCTTCAGTTAAATCATTGCACGTGAATTCACCAGAGTCAAAGTTAAATACACCACAGATTTCTTCTTGTTCAGCATCAAACATCATATAATCAACTTCATCATCTCACTGCTATCATATGAGCTTTTTGTTTCAAATGATTCAGAGTCCGATTCGCCAATTTGCTATTTCCTTACTCTGCAACTAGAACTTTCTGATCTCTTTCCTTTCTGAAGGATTTCTTCTCCTCCATGTGCTTATTTTTCTTGTCTTGGATTCTCTTTTCTTTGTCATATGTTCCATTCTCATTTTTCTTTGGTTTAATACAATTGGCAATGAAGTGCCTTGTGTTTCCACAGTTGAAGCAGGAATTATAGTTTTCTTTGAGATTTTATTGTAATGTTGCATTCGGTCATAGTTGTCAAACTTCCCTTGGTTCTTTCTCATAAACTTTACGAATTTCTTCACAAATAGTGACATGCATCATTGTTAACTGTTCGGTAGACTCTTTTGATGATGATGTTTATACAGTGGTTGTAGCTAAGGCTTTAGTCACTTTGGAGTTGATTCTTCACTTGTTATGGTTTTCAAGCTCAAATTCATAAGCCTTCATGGTTTAAAGATCAAATTCATTAGCTTTCAAGTGATATCAGAGCAGTTGTATCTCGTCTCATAATATTTCTACTCAAACTGTTTATCATGGCATCTTTCAATAAAATTCCTATGTTTTCGAGAGAAGACTTCGATGATTGGAAAACAGGATACAGACTCACTTAGCTTCACAAGATGATGACATGTGGTATGTCATCACTGAAGGTCCGATGAAAATATTGAAAGCCAACACAGCAGTTGAAACCACCGATGGGGCACCTCATAGAATTGAAAAGCCCAGAGATGAATGGACTGCTGAGGATAAAAGAAAATCAAATTTGGACAATGTGGCAAAGGATATACTGTACAAAACACTGTATAAAGTAACTTTCAGCAAAATCAAAATGTGTAAGACAGCTAAAGAGATTTGGGAAAAATTGATCTAGCTTTGTGAAGGAAATGAACAAACCAAAGAGAATAAACTTTCTGTTGCTGTTCAGAAGTTTTACAACATCAAGATGAGAGCTGGAGAATCGATGCATGAGTATGATGAAAGAGTCAGTTGTATCATCAATGAGCTAAATGCATTTGGAAAAGTGTATACCAACAAAGAAGTTGTATTAAAAGTGATCAGAGGTCTTCCCAGGGAGTGGGACGTTAAGACCATGGCAATGAGGGAGTCCAAGGATCTAAACAATGTTGAGCTTCATTACCTATTCACTGATCTGAAGGCCTATGAGTTTGAGCTGCAAACTCGAGAAAGAGAACCTTCCACTCCAGCAGCCACAACTGCCTTAGCTGCTATCAGAACAGAACCATTTGGTTCAGTCGAGAAGGTTGCTGATCAACTGAGCAATGATGCTATGTAATTGTTCATAAAAAAATTTGGAAGGTTTATGATGAAAAATTAAGGGAAATTCCAGAAGCATTATCAGAGAAACAATTCTAAAGAAGAATCAAATGCTTGTTACAACTGTGGCAAACCTGGTCACTTCATTGCTGACTGTCCCAAACCTAAGAAAGACAATCAAGGCTCGACTGAAAGAAGGAAGAAGTCATATGAGCACAAAAGGAGACCCAAGGATGATAAGAAGTCTTCCAAGAAGAAGCATGAGGTGCTCTTAGCTGAAGAAAGTAAATCTAAATGGGCAGAAACTGACAGCAAAGAGTCAGAGCCAGAAACCTCATGCAGTTCCAGTGATGGTGAAGAGGAAGTGAAGTGTTTAATGGCTGGTGATTCAGAAGCGGAGTCAAGCAGTCAATAGGTATTTGACTTCAGCTCAACTGATTTCACTAGAGAAGAACTCATTTCAACTCTTCATGACATGGTTAATGAGTACCACATGCTTGCTTTATCTTTTGAAAAGGCCATAGCAAAGCAAACTGATCCCATAGACAATAAAACTAAAACTGATGAATCTGTTGATGTGTTGAGTCTAAAAGGGGAGATTGCTGAGCTCAATGCTGAAAGAAGCATGAATCAGTCAATGATTCAGAAGTTGATGCTTGAGAATTCAAAGCAAACTGAGCTTATTCAGGCTTGGAACAAATCATCTGCTGCATTAACTGAAATATAGAACTCACAGAAATCAGTTACTGATAAAACTGGTTTAGGGTTCAGTAACCAAGATTAAATGTCTTCCAATGATACTCGACCAAAACTAAATATGGATAAAGGGAATACATTCACTTTGTCAAATCAGTTGTGGTACAAGAACAAACTGAGACAAGTAAACTGGTTGAACAGCCTACTGAAAGTACGAACAAGACTAGAAGATATGGTATTGGTTATAGCTCAAAAGTTTTAACTAACTCACGCAGCCAGTCGTCAAAAATATTCAGCAGGAATTATTCAAATGGCTACTACAATTACTATAACAACAAGCCAGTTCAAAAAAGATATCGGCTGAACAATCAGCTGAACAAAGCTAAATCACATGTTGTCTCATCTGCACACTACACACCAAGCACACACAAATCGAGAAAGACCATCTGGAATACAGCAACTAGACAGTCAGTCAGACTAATCCAAGTCTAGGTTCCTAAAGAACTAATCAGTTTTGGACCCAAATAGAAATGAGTACCAAAATTATATCTTTTGTGTGATTGCAGGTAACAGGTACAAGCAAGGAATCAATCTGGTACTTGGATGTGGATGCTCACGACACATGACGGGAGATGCAAACTTGTTATCTCAACTGATCAAGTACATTGGACCAAACATCAGTTTTGGAGATAATTCCGAAGGTAAAACTGTGGGTAAGGGTAAGCTTATCCATGGTAACTTTATCATTAATGATGTTTTATTAGTTGAGAATCTCAAGTATAATCTGATTAGCATCAGTCAGTTATGCGATAATGGATTCTCAGTTCAGTTTGAAAAACATTCTTGTTCAGTTAGAGACGCAACTGATGAAGTCATCCTAACTGGCAAATGGTGTGGAAAACACTTACAAAGTCAATTGGAATGATCAACCTTATGCACCAGTATGTTTTATTGCTTCAAAATTTTCTAAAAACTGGTTGTGACATAAGAGATTAAACCACCTGAACTTTAAATCTATTTCATATCTGAGTAATCACGATCTTGTCACTGGTTTTCCCAAAATGGATTTTACCAAAGATAAAATTTGTTCAGCATGTCAGTTTGGTAAACAAGTAAAATCTTATTTTAAAAACAAAGGCCGTAAATCTTTTTCCCGATGCTTAGTGCTGTTACATATGGATCTATTTGATCCAATACCAGTCATGAGCTTAGGGGGTATGAAATACACCTTGGTGGTTGTGGATGATTTTTCAAGATTTACTTGGGTTATTTTTCTCAAATCCAAAGACCAAACTGCTGCACAACTGATCAAGCTTTTCAAAAGACTATTAAATGAAAAATCAGTTGGAATTGATAGAATCAGATCCGATCGAGGAGCTGAATTCATCAATCAAATTCTTTCAAATTTTTAAGAAAATGGCTGGAATTAAGCATGAGCTCTCAGCAGCTAGAACTCCTCGGCAAAATGGTGTAGCTGAGAGGAGAAATCGGACCCTTAAAGAAGCTGCTAGAACAATGCTATCTGATTCTGGTATTTCTCAAATGTTTTGGGCAGAGGCGGTAAAACACTGCGTGTTATACTCAGAACAGATCAATGATTAATAAAAATCATTTGAAAACTCCATATGAGATCTGGCATGGACGAAAAAGTGTGGTTTCTTACTTCAAAATATTCGTCTGCAGATGTTTTACTCTTGACAATGACAAAAATCATTTAAAAGCCTTTGATGCTAAATCTGCAGAGGGAATATTTCTGGGATATTCTTCAGTCAGCAAAGCTTATAGAGTTTTTTATAAAAATTCTTTGAATTTTGAAGAATCTATACATGTTGTTTTTGATGAAACTGTACTAACTGATAAGCCAACTAATCCAGTTGAGCTAGTTGATCGATTTACAGATATCAGTTTGGATGATGATCATGAAGAAGAAAATCATATCAATCAAAACATCCTTCAAACACATGAACCCGAAATTGTGGATCAATCAGTTGAACAGGAAGTAGTTCTTGAAAAAGTAGTTGATGATACAGAAGCAACAAACGCTGAACTCAGATGGAAGAAATCACATCCTCCAGAATTGGTGATAGGTAATCCATCTGACCCGGTAAGAACAAGAAATAAAATGCTCAATTTATTTATTCATTCAGCTTTCGTATCGCAATTGGAACCGAAGAAAACTGATGAAACTCTTGCTGATCCAAACTGAAAAAATACAATGCAAGATGACCTGAATCAGTTTACCCATAACAATGTCTGGAACCTAGTTCTAATACCAGTTTCAAAAACTATTATAGGTACAAAATGGGTGTACAGGAATAAACTGAACGAAGATGGTTCAGTTGTGTGCAACAAGGAGATACTGGTAGCACAAGGATACAGGCAAGAAGAAGGAATTGACTATGATGAAACATATACACCAGTTGCAAGACTGAAAACTATCAGAATATTCCTTTCCTATACATCATTCAAGAATTTCAAAGTCTACCAAATGGATGTAAAGAGTGCATTCCTGAATGGTCAGTTGCAAGAAGAAGTCTATGTTGAACAACCTCCAGGTTTCATCAATCATCATTTTCCTGATCATGTCTACCATTTGAAAAAAGCCTTATATGGTCTTAAACAAGCTCCAAGAGCTTGGTATGAAACTCTTTCAAAATTTCTAATTGATCGTGATTTTTCTGTTGGATCAGTTGATAAGACATTGTTCAAATTTTCAAATAATGATCACATTTTACTCTTTCAAATTTATGTTGATTACATTATATTTGGGTCAACTAACCCCATATTATGTGAGAAATTTTCTAAGTTGATGCAGGATAAATTTGAAATGAGCATGATGGGTGAACTGACAATTTTTTCTTGGACTACAAGTGAAGCAACTGGAGACAAGCATTTTTATCAGTCAGACTAAATACACGAAGGAAGTTGCTGAAGAAATTTTCCATGGAATCGTGTTCAACTTCAAATACTCCCATGAGTTCATAAGTTAAAATGGACACTGATCAAGGAGGGATATCAGTTGAGGCGACACTTTACACAGGTTTAATAGGTTCATTATTGTACCTAACTGCTAGTCGTCCAGATATTGTATTTGCTGTCTGTATGTATGCTAGATTTCAAGCAAAACCTAAGCAATCACATTTTTCAGCTGCCAAACGTACTTTAAAATATCTTAAAAGATCTCAAAATGTTGGGTTATGGTATTCTAAAGACTCCTCTGTCAATTTAGTTGGATATTCAGATGCAGATTATGCAGGATGTAAGCTTGATCGTAAAAGTACAAGTGGTCATGTCAGTTTCTAGGAGACAGACTGATCTCTTAGTTCAGCAAGAAGCAGACATCCATTGCTACTTCCACAACTGAAGTAGAATATCTTGCTGTTGGGAGTTGCTGTGCTCAACTGCTCTGGATTCAGTAACAGCTGAAAGACTATGGAGTTATTACCAAATAATTGCCCATATTTTGTGACAATACAAGCACGATTGCTATTACCTATAACCCAGTTCTTCACTCAAGGACCAAGCACATAAATGTCAGGCATCACTTTATCAGAGATCATGCCTTGAAGAAGGACCTAAGACTGGAATATGTCTCAACTGAACAACAAGCAGCTGACATCTTCACCAAACCATTGCCCGAGACTAATTTTTCTCACTTTCGCAATATACTTGGATTAATTGATTTATCCTAACCAGTTTTACTGCTAATATATCAGTTGTTAATTAATTTGTGCCATCTATCAATTCTTAATTTTTAATTGATGTCAGCTTGTCAGTTTTTTATTTGTCAGCTATTATGTTCAGTTCATGATTTACTTATCAACTGATGAGATTAACTCTTGCAGGAAGATAAAAGACAAAGATAAACTAGATAAACATTTTATTCATTGAAAGTAATAAGCACGGAGTACAGTGAAATATTCTTCCTCAACAGAAGACCTCCACTTGGCCAACCAACCGGTTAAAACTCCAGTGGAAGTCTTAAGGAAGCTATCTGATTCAGCAATTCATTCTAGGATCTTCCCTTCTTTCTGGAACATTAGTAGATAGACACTTTCATCTGCGAAGATGTCCACCTCATCAGCAACGTGCAAGCGCTGCTGATATTTCTTTATTTTTGCCACAAGTTTGGGGGTGGTAGCCGCTCCACACTCCTGGAGGAACTGGAGTTCTTGAATTCCTTCCCAGTATCGGAGAATTTTGTGGAAGACTTCATCTTCCATAGCAGTCTTTCTTTTCTCCAAAGCTGAGTCCTTAAATGCTTCGGCCATATCAGGAGTCTTCGAGCTACTTGCACCTGCCATTATAGCTTTTGAATAATTATTTGCTAATATGATTGAGACTAACCAAGCTATTCTAATTTATAGCCTAGGGTCAAGGAAGCTGAAAGGACGAACTCATTACGACAGACGATTAACCTGCTAAGCATAAAATTTACTTTAATTAGTCATTTTATATCATGCTTAAATTCTAGTAATTTATATATGCATTATTAAGGAGGAATTTTGTTTTAAAAGGTTAACTGAGAATATAGCAGTTAGTAAATCCTCAACTGAAAAGACACAGATTCAAAACTGATCGTTCAGCTGATTATTTTACTAATCTTCTCACATAAGTTAACTAATTAACCACATTATATTCCAAATCAAGTGATGTGACTGTTTTTTTTTTTTAATTGCTAAATAGCATCTTTAAAACGTGGCCTCATTTGAAACATTTGAAATTGTACACACGCTTGCAGCACACGTACACACATTTTTAATTCAAATTTTTCGTGGACTGACATATGTCCAGAAATTGAACAGTCACCTATATATGTACCTTTCCTGCCCCAATTCAGTTCTTCCTTACGCGAACATCAATTTTCAGAGCAAATTCATACTCAGAACTTATATCTTGCAAACTTTCAGGTTTTCGTATTCTCAGAAATGGCAAATCAAATTCCAGCACACATTTTGAATGCTATGGCTATTGATTTTGAATCAGTTCTGTCAGTCAACGAGGCATATATCAAGAACGTATTTCTAAAATTGGAAGCAGCTGGTTTGAAGACGTTTCTGGAACAATCTTCTCAGGAAATCTACCCGAAGGAACTTCATGATTTCTACTCAAATGTGTATGTCAATTCTGATGGAAACGTCATCACTACTATCAATGGTCAGTTGTTGACCATTTCTGAAAAGTCTTTTGGAGAACAATTCTTATTGTCTTCTAATGGGCTAGCAAACCTTGCTGAAGTAAAGGCATCTGATGTCGAAGAGATGCAAACTATACTTTCTACGGATGGACGGAAAATCAAAGTTTTCGATCCAAAGAAGGAAGTGAATCCAAAAGTTCAGTTGCTGGCTGATATTTTAGCCAAGGGGCTATTAGCGAAGGCATGATCATTTGCTGCACTAACCTTGGAGAAATTTCAGGTCATTACTATTATTATGCTGGTCGAAGATTGAACTGGAAGCACCTTATCTTCAATATCCTGAGGAATATGTTTCAATCAACCAAGCAGTCGAAAGGATTCGCAGTACAGCTGAGTTATTTGATGAAAGTCAAAGGACTGGTAGCTGATGATTCAGAGAGATCATCAAAACTTAAAATCTTCAAACCCAAAAACGTTCAGCCACCAAAATCAAAGTTGGAAATGTCTCCTGAACAATTCTTGAAGATCAATAAGGAGATTGAGACTGAACAAGCTCCCAAATCAGTCCAATAGAAGAAAGCTGTTCAGAAAAAGACAATCAAACGCAAGTTGATTGTAACTGAATCTAACTCTGAGAATACTCCATCTCCAAAGATCATCAAAAAACCACGTACTTTGAAGACCAAGCTTACTGCAATACTTGGCACTATCCCAACTGATAGGGTGACTATATCAGAAACTCAACAGCCCATCATGGCTGCCCTTTGAAAGCAATCCCAACTGGACCCTCAACTGAGGATCAATTACCTTTATCCAAGATTCTGCCATAGAATAAAGTCACTTAATCTAGTGGAAAGAAAAATCTTGTTGGAGTTACGGCTCCACTGATCAAAATCTCCGGATATAGTCCTTTACCTTTTTCTAGACCAAAAGGAGTAGTGATCAGAGAAGGTATCGATTCAACTACTTCAGGATTGAGTATTACACATATCCTGACTGATCCAAAGAGAAAAGGAAAGATGCAAGAAGAGCCCAGACCTAAAAATGCCATACAGACGCACATTAATCTCATTTGGCATGAGATTAATGAATTTTCAGCAGAGAAGCTCAAAATTTTTGATGAATGGGTAAGATTCAGGACTCATGTCTTTGCCAAGAATTTCAGAAGAAATCCAAACAGAGGAGGTTTATTGATCTTGAAAAAGTGGTGATGAAGATAGTAAAGGCATCAACCATTACTCAAGTTCTTGAAAGGAAGAAGTATTTCTTCGATCTTATGAGAGTACAGAGACTACAGAAGTTAGTTGCTAAGCTGTGATAAAACTTTGATCCGACCAGTCCAATCGCATTCAATGATAAAGCAATGTATGCTCAACTGGAATGGATCTTATCAGACTACAAACGGAGATCAAACATTGGGAAATGGATCAAGAGTTGATCATCCCAGTAGCTACTCAAGATTTCTCAACTGAAGATTCAGTTCAAGAATCTCCTCAGGACGTTGATACTTCTTATCAAAAAGCAAATGTTCCTTCAACTTCAGTTGCTCCAACATCACCAATTTCTGCACCTCCTACTGATAATCCACAGCTTTACTCTGAAATTTAATTGACATTGGCAAATCTAGATGAGGTCATCGAGTCAATTACGACTGACATTCAACTTGAAACAGTCAGAACAGCTGAAGATGTTGCATCAACTGAAAAACCAGCAGATGTTCAAACTGAAGCTACTGAAGAACAAGCCGAAATGGCTAATTTTGAAGAATTTAATGAAACTGTTCAGTCGGTGGTTGTGACTGAACAGACAGTTCTTAGTTCTACGGACGAGACTCAACTGAACTCAGTTTCAACTGAAAAATTTGCAAACTGAAGTACCAATAGTTCAACAAACTGAAGAACCATCTTCTTCATTGGATCTTCCTACTATCTCTTCTTCTCCCCTGAATCTACAAGAGCTTATACATGCTGAAACGGAAGTTTCTGACAGGACTTTGGTGGTCTTTGATCAAACTACCAAGGAACAAGAACCAGGGCCATCTGGACCCGTTTCTCCTCATTCATCCTCAGAAATGGACTTAGTACTTGAAGAAATTCAGGACATTCAGAACAACATGTCAAAGATAATGAAAGAAATCAAGGAAATTCAAAACACTCAACTTGCTCACTCTCTGAAGCTGAACTCCTCAAGTGAATTCAATTCAGGGAAACTGAAGTCAATTCAAACTGTTGTGACCTCTATCTCATTTACAATCGATGAACTTAAAAAGAACAGAGGCTTAGCTGAGAGTCTCTCCTTAACTCAAGACTCAATCAGCAAACGAGTAGAATCTATGGAGACATCTGTTTCAAAGAAAATCTATTTGCTGAAAACCACTGTATTGTCTGCTGTCAAAGATATTTGCAGGTGATGTTAGGATTTTATCTCGAAAAGTCGATGTTCTTGACAAAAAAGGGGAAGCAGCTAGATTGATGAAGGAATAAGAGATGATCAGAACTGAATAACAACTGTTGTCAGTTATTAGTTGAAGGATACTTGTTTTCTTTGTACGAATCTGTACACTAGAAAATTTATTTTATCTACAATGATTTAAAGTATTCTCTTTACTTCAGCTGATCAGTTTATTAAGTTCCAAGTTTTGTCAATCACCAAAAAAAGGGAAGCAGCTATATTGATGAAGGAATAAGATAGGATCAGAACTGAAGAACAACTGTTATCAGTTATTAGTTGAAGGATATTTGTTTTCTTTGTACAAATCTGTACACTAGAAAAATTATGTTATCTACAATGTTTTAAAGTATTCTCTTTACTTCAGCTGATCAGTTTATTAAGTTCCAAGTTTTGTCAATCACCAAAAAGGGGGAAATTGTTGGAATCTAAATTTCAGTGATTTGACAAACTAAGCATCAAATTTATTGGACTACTGATCAAGTAACCAGGCTTCGCAAATCTACTATCAGTTGCCTAACTGAAGATTAATGTGCATAATATTAAAGGCAACTGATACAAGCTAAACTGAATTTACAACTGACTGATCAGTTGGAAACTGATCAGTGGAGCGAAACTAAATTTTCAAGTCCACTGACTGATCAGTCGTAAGCCAATCAGTCGATATATTCAGTTGAGAGCACACAAGCTATTGCAACACGTCATCAGTTAAAAAGGACATTCAACTGACAATAGTACAAAGCGGACTGCAACTCGGAGTGGAACGTCGCATTTCAGAATCTACAGTGTACGAATGTCAGAGAATATTGACGTGGCAATCAACAGATATAAAGATTCAAATATTATTTAATATTACCGTTGATAGGGAAGCCTATAAATAGGTGAAGAGGGCAGCTGAGAATCAAGAACGAACAACTATTCTATTCAAACTTGCTGCTACACTGCTAAAATCACTACTCATATTCAAATATCAAAAGCTCACCCTTATAAGATATATCAGTAGCAATCAAGTCTATATTTACGAGCTTGTCAGCACTTTGAAATCTTTGATAGATTCATTCAGTTGTGTTAAATTCAATCACGCACTGTAAGTTTTTGTGAACTAAGAGTTTCAGTTTTGACAGTGTTAAGTCTAAGCTGAAGTAGGTCCAATGCAACTCTTGTATTCGATCAAAGTCTTTTAGTGGATATCATATCTTCGTGATAGAAGGGGTGACGTAGGATTTATTCTATTCTTCGAATATCCAGAAACAAATCGTGTGCATTTTATTTCAGTTATTATTTTCAGTCAGTTATTCTATTTGTCAGTTAGTTTACTTCCGCAACTATTTTTTAGTTAAACTGATTGTTATCGACTGACGAGATACCGAGTGTCAGTTTGTCACTAAACTGAACTCAATCTTTGGAAAATATATATAATCCGTGAGTTTTTATTCAACCCCCCCCCCCCCCCCCCCCCCTCATTCTAAACACTTATCACCTTCTAACCAATCCTTTCACGAGACCACTCAATTCAAACACCACACTACTGAATATTTAATCGAAGTCACTCATTGACTCACCAGGATTCATTTAATGCTTTCAAAATTTTTCATTGCCATAGTCAGCTTTGTTTCTTTCGTTTGATCATTGTTCTCACACAGCTGAGTAAGCTTTTCCAAAACTTCCTTGGCAGAATAACATTTCTTAATCTTGTTGAAAGTGTTTTTGTCCAAAGTTTTATACAGGTCATTGGCCTACAAGTTTGCTTTCGCTTTCTTTTTGAAATCGGTAGTCCACTCGCTTCTATAATTTTCTATCATTTTGTGGTGCACCTTCAGTAATGGCTGCTTCAATATTAGCCTTCATCATTTTGGTTGGTACAATGATGTACCATATATCATTATCTTGTTTAGCAAGTTTTAATTTCATTCTTATCTTTCAATCATCAAATTATTCCTTAAAACACATAGGGATTTTTATTAATGAGGCCATTTTAGTATCAAGGTTTGGAGGTCGAGATAAATCCTATTTGATAATATTTTTAGGATCGGCTAGGTGTTTAGATCGGGGGTGAATAAATACCTAATAAAATTTCCTGTTGATTGGCTTAGGTTAACAAAATACAATCACTTTATCTCAACCCAATAGAGATACAAGTCATCAAGATAATGATTATGCACGGAAATAAACTCGTGATCTCGATTGAACAAAATGATACTTAAACAAAAATCGGCAAGAGAATTTAAAGAGGTAAATATTTAAGGTAGTAGAATATTTATAGAAGTTCGAAGGTTATGTACTTATTCTACGTCTCTTCTTTTGTTTCTAGAAGGATTTTTCATAAAGGACTTTGATGATTACAAGAAATTTGCAACTACCCACTTGACTTGGACTTACACACTTTTACCAACTGAAACTCTTAGTCTATCAAACTTACAAAATTTGTACAGAAGGACTCCTCACAATTACAAGTAGTTTAGATTCAATTCTAGCACAAACAAACGATCCTAAAATGGTCCGATATAACAAATATGCAGTGTGCTTGTAGAATTTAGCTAGGATGCACTTCGGCAAGGATTGCTGAAAATCGGTAGAGTTTAATTATGAATAATTGCATTAAAGATTACAAACTTTATAAGTTCAAATATCGATCCTATTTTTAGGAAAGTTTCAAACATTCAAATTTGAATGCCTCTTTGGATCGTAAATTAATCATTTAAAAAATGGCATCTTGTGCCATGTGTCCCTGAAAAGTTTCACGAAATGTTACAGCCGGTATGTGCGCAAGATACTTTCTATGCAACGACTTCTGCACTGTTGTCTTTTACCCTAAAAACATTCTCTGAAATTATCTGAGTGTTAATCTGAATGTTTTCATATTTTAAGGAAATACCAGCTTGGATAAAAGAGCAGTTTGACTATGAATCGACATGCTTTGAAAAGTAGTCATTGCTGAGTTCATTGTTTTAGACAACTTGTCTATTTTTACACTTAACCAATTTTATATATTCCGAATATCATGTAGGATTCAATTCGGTTTAGATACATATTTGTAAGCCCAACTACATATTTTGTAAGCTCACCAAAACTTAGTTGTCCATCACTTAGGATATTCTGACTTGCTCCGATAACATCCAGTATCTTCCATCAACCATAAAGAATCTAGTAGGATTTAATCTAACAGCTTTGTCCAACAACCAATATACATCCAACAAGATATCCTAACAACAACTAAACAACTAGTAGGATAGCTAACCACATGTAAATATTGTTATCAATGAAATCAAGACAATTTTATTTTTAACAGATTTTTCCATAAAAATAACTGAAACCAAACCAAATAAACTGATTTGTCTTGTAACACTTCTGACCAGTTTTATAAAATAACAGCGGAATTTAAAATTTCTTAAAAGAAAGAAGGATTTAAAATACATTTCAATATATAATCAAAAATATATACATGATCAATAAAATGATGCAACAAAATACAAAATATCATTTTTGTGATCATGTCCAGAATGCTAGCAAAATAGCCTTCTTCCTTCCTTCTCTATATGCATATGACTCCGGCTCCAATCAACGTCCAGGCTCGTCGCTCTTAACTGCATCACATGAAATAACTGAAATGAGTATAAAACTCAGCAAGTGGAACACTTACATAGCAACAGATACATTGCATACTCTGAAAAACATAACTTTGAAAACATTTGAATACCATCAACTCTGAAACATAAATATCATAGCATGAATAAAAACAATTGTTGGAAACTTAATTCCGGTGTTTGACAAGAGATAAACCAACTTAACCAAGCAACTGAATCCAGCTAACTGATCGACGCAATTGTATTATAACTGAACAGCTAGCTGCTCTTTCAGCTGAACATCTCTTCAGTCATTCTCGTCAACTGACTCTTTACCAGCTGATTCCTCAGCTGTACACGTCATTAGTTGAAAACGACAACCGACAAAAGGTACAACTACCTGCAACTAGTAGTGGAACGCCGCATTTCAGAATGAGCAGTGTATGACTGTCAGAGAATATCGATGTGGAAATCAACGGTTAGAATATTCAAATATCCTTTAATGTTACCGTTGAGAGAGAAGCTTATAAATAATCGAAGATAGCAGCCGAAGAAACAACGACTGATTTCAGCTATTACATTCTACTTGTTGTTACGCTGGAAAAATATCTACTCACATTCAGAAGTTAAAAGCTCACGTTTACTGGTTATATCAGTAGCATTCAAGGCTACATTCTCGAGCTTAAATAGCACTGTGTAATCTTTGATAAGTTTTTATAAGTTGTGCTAAGATCAGTTACCATCTGTAAAAGTGTTATATACTAAGAGTTTCAGTTGTGGCAAAGTGACAAGTCCAAACTGAAGTGGGTCAGTGCAGTATCTTGTATTTGATCAAAGTCTTTTAGTGGATATCCTATCTTCGTGATAGAAGGGGTGACGTAGGAGTTATTCAAGACTTCGAACATCCAGAAACAAATTGTGTTATCTTTACTTCAGTCGTTACTTTTCAGTTAGATACTCTATCTTTCAGTCAGTTTATTTTCCGCAACTGTTTCATTCAGTTTAACTGATTGTCATTGACCGACGTGATACCTAGTATCAGTTTGTAACAAACTGAACTCAAATTGTCGAAGTATTTTTAAATTTTGAGGAGTGTTTATTCAACCCCCCCCTTCTAAACACTCTTTATACGTTAAACCGATCCTTTCAAGTGGTATCAGAGTAGTTGTATCTCGTCTCAGAATATCTATACTCAAATTTTTCATTATGTCTTCATTAAATAAGATTCTTATGTTCTCTAGAGAAGACTTCGATGATTGGAAGATCAGGATGCAGGCTCACCTAGCTGCACAAGATGATGATATGTGGTACGTTATAAATGATGGACCCATGAAGATTTTGCAAGCCAACACAGCTGTTGCCATTACTGATGGGGCACCTCATCGTATAGATATGCCCAAAGAAGAATGGACCACAGAGGATAAAAGAAAAGCCAACTTGGATAATGTGGCAAAGGACATACTATATAAGACGTTGGATAAAGTAACTTTCAGCAAAATCAAAATGTGCAAGACTGCCAAAGAGATTTGGGAGAAGCTGATCCAGCTTTGCGAAGGGAACGAACAAACCAAAGAAAACAAACTTTCTGTTGCTGTTCAGAAGTTTGACAATATCAAAATGAGAGTTGGTGAAACGATGCATGATTATGATGAAAGAACCAGCTGCATCATCAATGAATTAAATGCACTTGGAAAAGTGTACACAAACAAAGAAGTTGCATTGAAGATAATCAGAGGTCTTCCAAAGGAGTGGGACGTGAAGACCATGGCAATGAGGGAATCCAAGGATCTGAACAAAGTTGAGCTTCATGATCTATTTGCTGATTTGAAAGCCTACGAGTTTGAGCTGCAAACTCGAGAAGGAGAATCTTCTACTCCAGTAGCCACGACTGCCTTAGCTGCTGTTAGAACAGAACCAACTGGTTCAGTTGAAAAAGCTGCTGATCAACTAAGCAATGATGCCATGTCATTGTTCATCAAAACGTTTGGAAGATTTATGAGGAAAAATCAAGGAAACTTTCAAAATAAATATCAAAGAAGTAATTCCAAGGAAGAATCAAACGCTTGCTACAACTGTGGCGAACCAGGTCACTTCATTGCTGACTGTACCAAACCAAAGAAAGACAGTCAAGGCACAACTGAAAGAAGAAAGAAACCATATGAGCACAAAAAGAGATCCAAAGATGATAAGAAGTTCTCCAGGAAGAAGCATGAAGTGCTCTTGGCTGAAGAGAGCAAATCAAAGTGGGCAGACACTGACAGCGAGGAGTTATAACCAGAAACTTCATGCAGTTCTAGTGACAATGAAGAGGAAGTGAAATCTCTGATGGCTGGTGCCACAGAACTGGAGTCCAGCAGTCAACAGGTATTTGACTTTAGCTCAACTGATTTTACAAGAGAAGAACTTATTTCAACATTGCATGACATGGTCAATGAGTATCATAAGCTTGCCTTATTATTTGAAAAGGCCAAAGCAAAGCAAAATGATCCTATTGACAATAAGACTAAAAGTCTAAAACTGATGAATCAGTTGACATGTTGAGTCTGAAAAAGGAGATTTCTAAACTCAATACTGAAAGAAGCAAGGATCAATTAATGATTCAAAGGTTAATGCTTGAAAATTCAAAGCAAACTGAGCTTATTCAGGCTTGGAACAAATCATCTGTTGCATTGAATGATATACAGAACTCACAGAAATCAGTTAGTGATAAAACTGGTTTAGGGTTCAGTAACCAAGATGAAATGTCTCCCAAAGATACTCGACCAAAACTGAATATGGATAAAGGGAAATACATCCACTTTGCCAAATCAGTTATGGTACAAGAACAAGCTGAGCCAAGTAAACTGGTTGAACAACCAACTGTAAGTATGAACAAGTGCAAAAGATGTGGTATTGGTTATAGCCCAAAAGTTGTGACTGACTCACGAAGCCAGCCATCAAAAAATTTCAGCAAAAGTTACTCAAATTACTATAACAGGAAGCCAGTTCAGAAAAGATACTGGCTGAACAATCAGTTGAAAAAGGGCAAATCACATGTTGTTTCTTCTGCACACCATACACCAAACACACACAGATCGGGAAAAACCATCTGGAATACAGCAACTGGACGGTCAGTTAGACTGATCCAAGTCTGGATTCCTAAAGGACTAATCAATTTTGGACCCAAGTAGAAAAAGGTATCAGAATCTTATCTTGTGTGTGATTGAAGGTAATAGGTACAAGCATTGAATCTATATGGTACTTGGATAGTGGATGTTCACGCCACATGACAGGAGATTCAGACTTATTATCTCAACTGATTAAGTACACTGGACCAAACATCAGTTTTGGAGATAATTCTAAAGGAAAAACTGCGGGTAAGGGTAAGCTTATCCATGGTAACTTCATGATTAATGACGTCTTATTAGTTGAAAATCTCAAGTATAATCTGATGAGCATCAGTCAATTATGCGATAATGGATTCTCAGTTCAGTTTGACGAACATTCTTGTTCAGTCAAAAACTCAACTGAAGAGATCATTCTAACTGGCAAAAGGTGTGGAAACACTTACAAAGTCAGATAGGATGATCAACCTTATGCACCAGTATGTTTTATTGCTTCAAATTCCTCTAAAACCTGGTTGTGGCATAAGAGATTAAACCACCTGAATTTCAAGTCTATTGCATATTTGAGTAACCATGATCTTGTTACTGGATTGCCCAAAATAGATTTTACCAAAAATAAAATTTGCTCAGCATGTCAGTTTGGTAAACAAATCAAATCTTCTTTTAAGAACAAGGGCCGTAAATCTTCTTCCCGATGCTTAGAGCTGTTACATATGGATCTATTTGGTCCAACACCAGTCATGAGCTTAGGAGGAATGAAATACACCTTGGTGGTTGTAGATGACTTTTCAAGATTCACTTGGGTTATATTTCTCAAGTCCAAAGACCAAACTGTTGCTCAACTGATTAAGCTTTTTAAAAGATTTTTAAATGAAAAATCAGTTGGAATTGACAGAATCAGATCCGATCGAGGAACTGAATTTATCAATCAAGTTCTTTCAAATTATTTAGAGAATGCCGGAATCAAGCATGAGCTCTCAGCAGCTAGAACTCCTCAGCAAAATGGTGTAGCTGAAAAGAGAAATCGGACCCTCAAAGAGGGTGCTAGAATAATGCCTGCTGATTCTAGTATCTCTCAAAGGTTTTGGGCAGAGGCAGTGAACACTGCGTGTTACACTCAAAACAGATCAATGATTAATAAGAATCATATGAAAACACCTTATGAGATCTGGAATGGAAGAAAAAGTGTGGTTTCATATTTTAAAATATTCGGCTGCAGATGTTTTATACTTTTCAATGATAAAACTCATTTAAAAGTTTTTGATGCTAAATCTGCAGAAGGAATATTTCTTGGTTATTCTTCAGTGAGTAAAGCTTATAGTTTCTTCAACAAAAATACTTTAAATGTTGAGGAATCTATCCATGTTGTTTTTATGAAACTGTACTAACTGACAAGCCAACTGATCAAGTTGAGCTAGCTGATAGATTTACAGATATAAGCTTGGATGATGATGATGATGAAGAAGACATCCATATTAATCAAAGCAACCTCCAAACACCTGAACCAGAAGTGTTATATCAACTAGCTGAACCAGAAGCTGTTCCTAATGATCAGTTGATAGAGCAACCAAATGACATTCGGTTAGCAACTGAAAATGCTCCAACTGAAACTGAAAACATTCAGTTGCCCACAGAAGCAGTTGCTGATTTAGAAGCAATAAATGTTGAACTCAGATGGAAGATATCACATCCTCCAGAGTTGGTAATAGGTAATCCATCTGATCCAGTAAGAACAAGAAATCAGATGCTCAATCTATTCATTCATTCAGCTTTCGTATCACAACTAGAACCCAAGAAGACTGATGAAGCTCTTGCTGATCCAAACTGGATAAATGCAATGCAAGATGAGCTAAATCAGTTTATCCATAACAATGTCTGGAACTTGGTTCCAAGACCAATTTCAAAAACTGTTATAGGTACAAAATGGGTGTACAGGAACAAACTGAACGAAGATGGTTCAGTTGTGCGCAACAAAGCAAGGCTAGTAGCACAAGGATATAGGTAAGAAGAAGGAATTGATTACGATGAGACATATGCACCAGTTGCAAGACTGGAGGCAATCAGAATATTCCTTGCCTATGCTTCAATCAAATAATTCAAAGTCTATCAAATGGATGTAAAGAGTGCATTTCTGAATGGCCAGTTGTAGGAAGAAGTCTACGATGAACAACCTCCAGGTTTTATCAATCATCACCTTCCTGATCATGTCTACCATTTGAACAAAGCCTTATATAGTATTAAGCAAGCTCCAAGAGCTTGGTATGAAACCCTTTCAAAATTTCTAACTGATCACGATTTTTCTGTTGGATCAGTTGATAAGACATTGTTCAAATTCTCCAAGAATGATCATATTCTACTCGTTCAAATTTATGTTGATGACATTATTTTTGGGTCAACTAACCCCATATTATGCGAGAAATTTGCTGTTAATGCAGGAAAAATTTCAAATGAGCATGATGGGTGAACTGACATTCTTTCTTGGATTACAAGTGAAGCAACTGGAGTTGGGTACTTTCATTAGTCAAACTAAATACACGAAGGAATTACTGAAGAAGTTTGGCATGGAATCGTGTTCAGCTGCAAGTACTCCCATGAGCTCATCAGTAAAACTGGACACTGATCAAGGGGGAATATCAGATTATGCAGGATGTAAGATTGATCGTAAAAGTACTAGTGGATCATGTCAGTTTCTAGGGGACAAACTGATCTCCTGGTTCAGCAAGAAACAAACATCCATAGCAACTCCCACAACTGAAGCAGAATATCTTGCTGTTGGAAGTTGCTTTGCTCAACTGCTCTGTATTCGGCAACAACTGAGAGATTATGGAATTGATGCTAAAGAAATCGCCCATATTCTGTGATAATACAAGTACGATTGCTATCACCTAAAATCCAGTTCTTCACTCCAGGACCAAGCATATAGATGTCAGACATCACTTCATCAGAGATCATGTCTTGAAGAAGAACATCAGACTGGAATACGTCTCAACTAAGCAGCAAGCAGCTGATATCTTCACCAAACCACTGGCTGAGACTAAATTTTCTCATTTTCACAATATACTTGCATTAATTGATTTATCCTAATCAATCTTGTTGTTATCTTGGTGGTTAATTCTTCTGTCAGTTTTACTGTCTTTTACTGATCATTCAGTCAGTTCCTTATTTTTATGACTCTCAACTGATGTCAGTTAATCTTCTATCAATTCATTGTATTCAGTACTTGTGCTTATGATTTACTTATCAACTGATGAAATTAAGTAATACAGGAAAATAACAAGACAGAGATAAACTGATAACATCATTTCATTCATTTGAAGAAATTGTTGCGAATTACATCATACAATTCCTCCTGAACAAAAGCCCTCCACTTGGCCCTCCATTGATTTAAATCTCTAGTGCAAGTCTTATGAAAGCTGTCAGACTGAGATATGAGCTCCAGGATCCTCCTCTCCTTGTAGAACATCAGCTCGTAAATATTGTCTGGTTCGAAAATATTCACAGCATGGGCAACGTGCAAGCGTTCCCGATATTTCTCCAGTTTTTCCAGCAAAATGGGAGTGTTTGCCATCTCATTCTCCCAAAGAAAATGAAGTTCTTGGAGATTCTCCCAGTAGCGTAGCATTTGATGGAAAACATCATCTTCCATCTCAACCTTTCTCTTCTCCAGAGCTTCTTTCATAAAATCTTCAGCCATGTACGGAGATTTTGAACTGCTTGCACCTGCCATTTTCTTTACTGAATATAATTTGCTAATATGTTTGCAACTAACAAAGCTGCTCTTATTTATAGAACAGGAAAAAGAAGATGAAAGGACTATTTCATTATGACAGACGTTTACACTACTAAGCATCAAGATTTATTTTAATTAATCTTGTTTATTTTCTCGAAATTCTCTTTTATGCATCTATTAAGGGAGAATATTGGCTTTAAAAGGTTAACTGAGAAGACAATTGTTAGTCAACTCTCAACTGAGGTAACAGTCTCACAACTGATCATTCAGTTGAGTTTTTCACTAATTTTCTCATATAAGTTAACTAATTAACCATATTATATTCCAAATCAGGTGACGTGACTGTTCTTCAAGCATTAAATGCTATCCTTCAGCAAATGATTGGTGGAAACGTGGACACCTTTTGAACCGTTTAAATTACACACGCTTACAGCATACGTACACACGTTGTAATTCAAAATTTCTATGGACTGACACGTGTCCAGAATTTGAATAGTCACGTACGTATGTACCATTCCACGCTCTATTTCAGTTTTATTTTACGTTTATCTACAAACTCTTGAGAGCAAAAACAAATTTCATCCTTTTATTTTCTAGGAAATCATTCAGTTCCAAATGGCGAATCAAACTCCCGCTTATATGCTGAATGCAATGGCTATCAACTTCGGATCGATTCTATCTTTCGGCGACGCTGATGTCAAGAATGTATTTCAAAAAATCGAAACTGCTGGGTTAAGGACATTCTTGGGACAATCATCACAAGAGATCTACCCCAAAAAACTTCAGGAATTCTACTCTAGCGGTATGATCAATTCTGATGGAAACATCACTTCTACTATCAATGGTCAGTTGCTGACCATCTCTGAAGATTTCTTTGGAGAAATATTTTCTTTACCATCTGATGGACTGGCACACCTCTCTGATGTTAAAGCATCTGACGTTGAAGAAATGCAGACCTCACTTTCTGCTGATGGATGGAAAATCAAAGTTTCCGATCCAAAGAAGGAGCTGAAGCACGAGGTTCAGTTACTTGTTGATATAATCGCCAAAGGGATTTTGGCGAAAGCTGGATCTTTTGCTGCACTTACGTTGGAAAAGTTTCAAGTCATTTCTATCATTATGGCTGAACGTAAACTCAACTGGAAGCATCTTATATTCAACATTTTAAAGAATATGTTTCTATCATCCAAACAGTCCAAAGGATTTTCAGTGCAACTGAGCCATCTGCTGAAAGTAAAGGGGTTAGTGGCAGATGATTTAGAAAAATCATCCAAATTCAAAGTCTTCAATGCGAAGAATACTATGCCACTCAAGACCAAATTAGACATTTCTCCTGCTCAGTTTGTAAAGATAAAGCAGGAGATTGGGACTCAACAGGCGGCTCCTAAATCAGTGAAAAAGGCCAAGACACTGGCTCAACTGAAGTCGGCAAAAAGGAAATTAGTTGTGGATGAATCCGATTCAGAGAAACTCCTTCCCCAAAGATAGACAAGAAACCGAGAACCCAGAGGGTTAAACCAACAACTACAGAGCAATCTATTCCTATTGACAAACTAGTATCTTCAGATGCTCAGCAGCCAATTGAAGCAGTTCTTCTGAAGATCATCCCACAAGAAAAATCAGCTGGTGCAAAGAGAGAATCAGTTAGGATAAAGCTCCTCTGATTAATGTTACTCGTCCTACTGTTCTGGCACCTGCCAGACCTAAAGGCATCAGTATGATAGAACGAGTGGATACTACTCACATTCAGAAGTTAAAAGCTCACGTTTACTAGTTATATCAGTAGCATTCAAGGCTACATTCTCGAGCTTAAATAGCACTGTGTAATCTTCGATAAGTTTTTCTAAGTTGTGCTAAGATCAGTTACCATCTGTAAAAGTGTTATATACTAAGAGTTTCAGTTGTGGCAAAGTGATAAGTCCAAATTGAAGTGGGTCAGTGCAATATCTTGTATTTGATCAAAGTCTTTTAGTGGATATCCTATCTTCGTGATAGAAGGGGTGACGTATGAGTTATTCAAGTCTCCGAACATCCAGAAACAAATTGTGTTATCTTTACTTCAGTCGTTACTTTTCAGTTAGATACTCTATCTTTCAGTCAGTTTATTTTCCGCAACTGTTTCATTCAGTTTAACTAATTGTCATTGACCGACGTGTTACCTAGTATCAGTTTGTAACAAAACTGAACTCAAATTGTCGAAGTATTTTTAAATTTTGAAGAGTGTTTATTAAACCCCCCCTTCTAAACACTCTTTATACGTTTAACCGATCCTTTCAATAACGATGGTATTTCTCTCTTCTCTGATGGATTGATATCTAGATAGTATCTCTGTCTCTGTACATATATCCCATCGATATGAATCGATACTCTGTTGGGATATAATCCTATGGTCGTTGATCAACTAATTGCATGCAATCTCTGACTATGTATCTATCAATCCAATAAATCATTTGAACTCACTTTTAGGCATTAAACCAAACACTTTGCATACTCTTTTCTTTTGTATTCCCTTTGACATAATTAAGACATAAAATGCCTCTAATATAAAACAAAGTGTAATAATACATAGCATGAATGAAATGGAAGGGAATAACATATTAAAACAATTGAAACACGATATATATATATATTATCATGTGAGCACAAGGAAATGAATTCCACTTACAACACTTGGATCATTTGATTCTATTCTCTTGGTACACTTCCTACAACAATAAACCATATATTGCCCCATTAATAACCCAATAATCAAACAACCATAACAATAAATCCATAAAACCAACACCATCAACAAACTCATGATTTCCCAACATCATAAACCAAGAATAAACAATACCACAAGCTTATCTTAGCTCCTTGAACCAACAATGACCTTGTTCTCACTTCAAAAACCCCACAAGCTGCTAGAATCAAAGGAAGGAAATGAAAGAAAATGAAACCCTAACCTCCCCTTGAGCTGCAAACCGAGAAGAATGGGAAAGAAATGAGGAAAAGTGAACCAACTCATGTATTATATCACTTAAAACCGAAAACACGCTTCTACTATTCACACACCGCGGGTGCGCTCCAAAATACACCATGGGTGCGCTAGGCATTCTGTAACACTTCCGAAAATCTGAAAACGTCGACCGCAGGTGCTCTACAAAACTGACCGCGGGTGCGCTGAAGGCTCTGCCCTGCCACCGTTGGTGCGGTCCCTTTTTCAGTGTGGGTGCACTACCTCTTCTGCCCAGTCACCGCGGGTGAACTGAAAAATGGAGTGCGGGTGCACTCTCCTCTGTAGCCAACAATAACTTTGCAACTAAAAACCGAATCGCAACGCTGCTTCTCCTCATAATTCGGCAACACTCTCAACAAGAAAATTGCAACTCTATAACTTATCTCACCAACCCAATTGGCCTCATACCAATTGGCTCAACATACGAATTACCATGAATTAAATCGCAACAATGCTACAATACAACTACACATCATCTAATAACAATAATACTATAAACCATAAATCGCAACTCTTAACATCAAAACTATACTTAAACTTAACCAAATAGTCAATAATCATACGAAATCTTAAACCGTGCCGTTCACAAGGCTTGGCTATTACAATCTCCTATCCTTAAAGGAATTTCGTCCTCGAAATTGACGTCACTGCGCAAACAACTCAGGATACTTCTCTTTCATTTCATCCTCTGGTTCCCACGTGGCTTCTTCAATCAAATGATTCCTCCAAAGGACTTTAACAATGCCGATTTATTTGTTTCTCAATACTTTAACTTTGAGATCCAGAATCTGAACTGGAATCTCTTGGTACGTCAAATTCGGCGTCAAATCCAATTGCTCGTGGCGAAGAACATGGGAAGGATTCGCAATACACTTCCTGAGCATGGAGACATGAAAGACATTATGAACTCTTTCAAGATCTGGCGGTAGGGCTAACCTGTAAGCTCGATCACCAACTCTATCCAAGATCTCATATGGGCCAATAAATCTCGGACTCAACTTTCCCTTCTTACCAAACCGCATCACACCCTTAAGAGGTGCAATCTTCAAGAACACGCGGTCGCCAACCTCAAACTCCAACGGCCTACGATGCACACATCAGCATAACTCTTCTATCTCGACTGTGCTGTCTTCATCCTCTCTTGGATAGCAGCAACAACATCAGCTGTCTGTTGGACCAACTCTGGACCCAACATCTTCCTCTCACCAATCTCGTCCCAATACAAGGGCGATCTAAACTTTCTGCCATAAAGTGCTTCATACGGTGCCATGCCAATCGTAGCTTGGTAGCTATTATTTTATGTGAACTCAACAAGAGGCAATTTGGAATCCCATCTACCAGGATAATCAATAGTACAAGCTCTGAGCATATCCTCTAAAATCTGAATAACTCTCTCTGATTGATCGTTGCTTTGGGGGTGATATGTTGTACTGAATGCTAACCGTGTACCCATAGCTCTATGCAAACTCTTCCAAAACTCTGAAGTAAATCTAGGGTCACAATCAGACACGATCGACACAGGAACACCATGAAGTCTAACAATCTCAGCTATGTACTCTTCGGCATACTGTTTCATGGAATACGTCATCTTGACTGGAATAAAATGCGGTGACTTGGTCAACCGATCAACAATAACCCAAATAGAGTTAAAACCTTTCTACGTTCTGGGAAGACCAGTCACGAAGTCCATCGTAATATGCTCCCATTTCCATTGAGGAATCGGCAATGACTGCAATGTCCCAGCAGGTCCTGATGCTCAATTTTCACCTGCTGACAAGTTAGGCACTGAGAAATAAACATGGCAATATCCTTCTTCATACCTGGCCACCAATAGAGTCTACGAAGATCCTGATACATCTTGGTGCTACCTGGATGTATCGAGTATGGCGCTGTATGTGCCTCTGTCAAAACGTCTTTCCGAATATCATCACCAGCAAGAAGGCAAATACGGCCTCTGAATGTCATCAAACCATCTCCATTCGTCCCAAACTCTGAATTACCTCTCTCCTCTGCTCTGGCTCTCATATCTGTCAACTGTACATCATTAGCATGTTCTCTACGGATCCTGTCTGTCAAAGTAGCTCGAATGATCAACGCTGAAAATCGAGCAATGGTTCCTGGGACTACCAAAGCTATCTCCTCTCGTTGCAAGTCTAACAACAACGACTTCTGAATCATAGCACTCAAAGAAGAGCTCGACTTACGGCTCAATGCATCTGCTACAACATTTGCTTTCCCTGGGTGGTAACTAATCGTCACATCATAGTCTTTAAGAAGCTCTAACCACCGTCTCTTGCGCATATTGAGTTCTTTCTGAGAAAACAAGTACTTTAAACTCTTGTGGTCCGTGAAAATTTCACACTTTTCGCCATATAAGTAATGTCTCCAGATTTTCAGGGCGAAAACCACAGCTGCCAGCTCCAGATCATGCGTAGGATAATTCTTTCCGTAGTCCTTCAACCGGCGAGAAGCATAAGCTGTAACTTTTCCACGTTGCATCAGCAATGCACCGAGGCCCTTCTTCGACGCATCGGTAAAAACAACAAAGTCCTCTGAACCACTGGGCAATGCAAGTGCAGGAGCTGTCGTCAGCCTATTTTTCAACTCTTGAAATCCACTCTGGAATTCATTGGACCACTCAAACTTCACAGTCTTCCTCGTCAGATTGGTTAACGGTAGGGCAATCTTGGAAAAGTTAGCAATAAAACGACGAAAATAACCCGCCAAACCAAGAAAACTGCGTACCTCTGATACAGTGGTAGGAATAGGCCACTTCTGTATCGCCTCGATTTCCACTGGATCAACAGCTATACCTTCCTTCGAGACAACATGGCCTAAGAAAGAAATCTGCTCCAACCAGAAATCACATTTCTTCAACTTAGCATAAAACATCTTCTCTCTCAACAACAGAAGAACAACTCTGAGGTGCTCTGCGTGAAGCTCTCTAGTCTTGGAATAAATCAAAATGTCATCGATGAAAACAATGACAAAGCTATCCAAATACGGCTTGAACACTCTGTTCATAAGATTCATGAAGACTGAAGGAGCATTAGTCAGACCGAATGACATCACAAGAAATTTATAATGACCATATCTGGTCCGGAACGCTGTCTTAGGGATATCAGACTCTCTAACCTTTAACTGATAATAGCCAGATCGTAGATCAATCTTCGAAAACACGGTAGCCCCTACAGTTGGTCAAAAAGATCGTCTATCCGTGGCAACGGATATTTATTCTTGATAGTCACTTTGTTGATCTCTCTATAATCCATGCAAAGACGCAAAGACCCATCTTTCTTTTTGACAAAAAGAACCGGAGCTCCCCAAAGCGAAGAACTCGACCGAATGAAACCTTTATCCAAAAGATCCTGCAACTGCGTCTTCAATTCCTTCATCTCTGTTGGGGCCATTCTATACAGAGCCTTAGAAATAGGAATCGTATCGGGGACTAGATCAATCACAAACTCTACATCTCTGTCCGGCGGTAATCCCGGAACATCATCCTCAAACACCTCAGGGAACTATCTCACCACATCAATATCATCAATATTCAACTTAACCATTCTATCCATATCAACAATCGAAGCCAAAAACCCATCACAACCTCTAAACAACAACTTCATAGCCTCAAGACACGAAATAAAAGGAAGGACCAGCGAAGTACCTACACTGCCGAGCATACCTTCCCTATTGCCATCATCTACAAATTTCACCCTCTTAGCAACGCAATCAATCACTGAACGATAGGTTGATAGCCAATTCATGCCAAGTATAATATCAAACGCAACCATCGGAATAACAATCAAATCGGCATAAACCACTCGCTCATCAATTTGGACAGAGCACGCATACACAATAGATGTCGGACACAACACATCCCAGAAGGCAAAACAACATTAAATTGAAGGGGAAGAACAGAAGGAACTAAACCCAAAGATTTCAAAAATAGTTCAGACATAAAAGAATGAGTAGCACCTGTATCAATCAATGTCGTAGCTACTCTGCCTGAAATTAAAATAGTGCTAGAGATCATAGAAGAATCATGGTTTATACCTTCCTTCGTCATGGTGAAGATGCGACCCTGCACCTTCTCTTTACTCGAGCCTCTCGGACAGTCCTTGGCAATATGGCCTGCAGTACCACATTGGTAGCAAGTATGAGTACCAAATCTGCACTATCCCCTATGATGCCTACTGCACTTGGGACACAACGGATTCTCTGGATCAAATGGAACTGCCGGTGCTTTAGAACTCGGCTCTAACTTGCCTTTCCCTTTAAATTTGCCCTTTCATCTTTGGCTCGAACCCTGACCCCTTTGAGAAATATCATGCTGCCTCGCCTGTCGCTCTCTTGCAATATCTTTCTCATCTTTCTCGGCCAAAAAGACTTTAGCCACAATCTCTTTAAATGTCACCACTTTAGAAATATTCATGTCCCTCCTGATCTTTGCTCGAAGACCTCTAATGAAATGAGCACCCTTGTCTTTGTCATTGGGGGTAATATATGGGGCAAACAGACAGCCCTCCTCAAACTTCAGAATGTACTCATCGACATTCATACCTCCTTGACGAAGCTCTAAAAATTCAGTCATCTTCCGAGCTCTAAGTGCATCTGGGAAGTACTTGTCATAGAAAAGATCAGTAAAATCTTTCCACTTCATTGCCGGAACATCAACACCTACCTTGGTAGCATTCCACCAAATACGTGCAGCTTTGACTAACATGAACACTGCACAACCAATTTTGTCCTTGTCTTCATAGTTAAGATGATCAAATATCGCCTCAAGTGCTTTGATCCACTCTACAGCCACCAATGGATCAGTGCTTCCTGCAAATTCCGGCGGATCCATCCTCTTAAAAGCAGTAAAGATCCCATCGGTTCCAACTGCTTGTGCCGCTTGGCCTCTCCCTTGTCCTCTACCTTGACCTGTACCTAGCAAACGGAGCAACTGCTGGATCTGCTCGCTGTGGACCTTGGCTTGCTCTTTCAGTAACTTTCCGAACTCGTCGACAACTCTCGATGAAGAACTATCCTCACCCTCTGACGATTTCTTCTTAGGAGGCATTACTCCTACAATGTGTTCACTTAATACATATCAACCAATAACAATGAATATATGTAGAAGAAGCCATACCCGGACTGTTGAAACTAGACGAAGTCATATGCATTGGTCCGAAGAACATTGCTCTGATACCACTAAATGTAACACCTCTGACAAGTTTTATAAAATAACAGCGGAATTTAAAATTTTCTTAAAAGAAAGAAAGATTTAAAATACATTTCAATATATAATCAAAAGTATATAATTGATCAATAAAATGATGCAACAAAATACAAAATATCATTTTTGTGATCATGTCCAAAATGCTAGCAAAATAGCCTTCTTCCTTCCTTCTCTATATGCATATGACTCCGGCTCCAATCAACGTCCAGGCTCGTCGCTCTTAACTGCATCACATGATATAACTGATATGAGTATAAAACTCACGAAGTGGAACTCTTACAGAGCAATGGATACATAGCATACTCTGAAAAACATAACTTTGAAAACATTGAATACCATCAACTCCGAAACGTAAATTTCATAGCATGAATAACAATAACGATTGATGGATTGATATCTAGATAGTATCTCTGTCTCTGTACTTATATCCCATCGATATCAATCGATACTCTGTTGGGATATAAGCCTATGGTCGTTGATCAACTAATTGCATGCAATCTCTGACTATATATCTATCAATCCAATAAACAATTTGAACTCTCTTTTAGGCATTAAACCAAACACTTTGCATACTCTTTTCTTTTGTATTCTCTTTGACATAATTGAGACATAAAATGCCTCTAATATACAACAAAGTGTAATAATACATAGCATGAATGAAATGGAAGGGAATAACATGTTAAAACCATTGAAACACAATACATATATTATCATGTGAGCACAAGGAAATGAATTCCACTTACAACACTTGGATCACTTGATTCTATTCTCTTCGTACACTTCCTACAACAATAAACCATATATTTCACCATTAATAACCCAATAATCAAACAACCATAACAATAAATCCATAAAACCAACACCATCAACAAACCCATGATTTCGCAACATCATAAACCAAGAATAAACTATACCACAAGCTTACCTTAGCTCCTTGAACCAACAATGACCTTGTTCTCACTTCAAAAACCCCACAAGATGCTAGAATCAAAGGAAGGAAATGAAAGAAAATGAAACCCTAACCTCCCCTTGAGCTGCAAACCGAGAATAATGGGAAAGAAATGAGGAAAAGTGAACCAACTCATGTATTATATCACTTAAAACCGAAAACACGCTTCTACTATTCACGCACCGCGGGTGCGCTCCAAAATACACCGTGGGTGCTCTAGGCATTCTGTAACACTTCCGAAAATCTGAAAATGTCGACTGCAGGTGCGCTACAAAACTTACCGCGGGTGCACTGAAGGCTCTGCCCTGCCACCGCGGGTGCGGTCCCTTTTTCAGTGCGGGTGCACTGCCTCTTCTGCCCAGTCACCGCGGGTGCACTGAAAAATGAAGTGCGGGTGCACTCTCCTCTGTAGACAACAATAACTTTGCAACTAAAAACCGAATCGCAACGCTTCTTCTCCTCATAATTCGGCAACACTCTCAACAAGAAAGTTGCAAATCTGTAACTTATCTAACCACCCCAATTGGCCTCATACCAATTGGCTCAACATAAAAATTATCATGAATTAAATCGCAACAACGCTACAATACAACTACACATCATCTAATAACAACAATACTATAAACCATAAATCACAACTCTTAACATCAAAACTATACTTAAACTTAACCAAATAGTCAATAATCATACGAAATCTTAAACCGTACCGTTCACCAGGCTTGGCTATTACATGTCCCATCTTTCATGAAATCAAAAACCGGATTCTGAATTTTGTCAAACCGAATTTTGAATTTAATCGGTATGATCAATTATTTCCATTTAAACGAAATTTGGCTCATTCTATTTTCCTAATAACATTATGTTTATTAATGTTGTAAATTTTATTAATTTTGTCATTTTCAAATATTTTTTGCATTATTTTTATTGTAATCACCATAATCATATCATCTCCAATAGGAAATCAAATAAGGTATACTCAGTTTGGTTCTTTTTTTTTCTAAGAAAAAAAAACTAAACTGAGTAAAATAATGTATTAATAAACTTTAATTGTCTTATATCTTCATCATATTTTAAATAGAGAATATGTATTTACAAATTTTCTCCAAAAATTCGATTAACTCGGATATAAACCGAGATATTCGATTTTATTTTGATTAAGTTTTCATAATTTTATGGAAAAGTTTGGCAAGTTTCTATTTACTAAAAAAGGTTTAATTTTCTTAACATTTAATAAAAATGAATATAAATACTTAGTTTTATTAGGAACTCAATTTTTTTGATAACATTTAAGTATCTTATCAAAATTAGACCGAATGAATTGATTTATATGATTTTAAAAAAAAAATCAAATTTCAGAATTAATTAAACCTAATTCCACTAACCGTCAAACCAAACTTAAAACTAGCATTTTTCAAAATAGCATAAACATCTTAAATCTTCTCTAAACCACTAAAAAGCATCAAAAAGTCATAAATTTCATAAAATCTTTTACAATCTTACTAATGCGATGTGCACATCAGCCCAGCTAGTTCAACTATAAAGTCCTCCAATATCATCAAAATCATGCTCATCTGTATCATTCACACCTAGTGAATCTACTGACCCAACAAATCTTAACCGTTATAACAAGTAATACATATATATTCACATGCAACAGCTAAATCACTTCTTTCAAAACATTTTTCCTCGTTTCCATCACTTTATAAAAATATTTGTAATAATATCATTTTCTTTTAAACAAGCGTACAACACATATTTTAGCTTTTATCTTTTTGCATCATAAAATTCCATAGTATTTTAAAATAACAGTTTAATAATCATTACAGCATTCAGGACATTGCCAGGACGTTTAACATTTTTTCATCTGTAAAATGATTGTTTTGCCCCTCAAACCCTAAGTTTTGCAATTTACCCTTAGACCTTAAAACGACGACCTGAATCCATCCAAACTTAACACATCACCCTAAAATACACCCATAAATATTTCTTAGACATAAACTTAAGCTCTTCGACTGATTTCTCAATTCGTTTTAAAACTTGATCCTACGTCTCGGTTTTAATCCGAATCGACTCGAAATTTAACCAAACTTGAACCATAACTTATTAACACCTAAACATACCCTATACAACCCAATTCAAACCATTTAAACCTTACAGATTCTTAGACAGCTACTGAAATTTTCCTTGTCCTTAGTTCGAAACCCTAACTTAACAAACCATGAATTCCTTCAAGTCTAGACTCTAACCATCATGTCCAGACCCTAAACAATCATCCTAGGATGACCCTAATCGAGCCCATAACAAGCTACTGGACTAGTCTCTACAGCCCTAGCACTTGCATCCATAAACATGTGCACAACCTTGACTCACGCGACCCTTGCTTCCACTACAGCCCTAGGCCTTGCACAAGCTTTCCTCACGCTATCTAGGACCATGACGCGACCCTATTAGGACCCATGAACATGCCCCTATAGAAGCTAGCAGCCTACTCTTTCCTAGCCACCAAATCGAAACTCTAGCCCCCTTACAACCCAATTTTCGTTCAGCTCTTGCATCCCTACTGTCCACCCCTTAAACATGCATCTATGGACCCTTAAACAAGTTGAAAAACGTCCCTTCCCATAGCCCTATCATGGAAACAACTTTGTGCATCATAATCATGATTTTAGATAGATAAAAACTCAAGTTTTGTTCAGTTCTGTCATAAAAGTAAAAATATAAGAAAGTTTATCATATTTTTTATGCAATCATGTTAAATACACATAATATGATATGAACGATGAGTGAAGGAAGATTAATGCGTGTCTTTACGTATTTCACGCACGAAAAATAATCTTTAACGCGAGAGACGTTTGCGGAGAGACGGGGGATAATACCTTGCTGAAATTCCTTCAATCCATGCAAATAACGCGAATAGCTTTAAAAAAATGTGTGTTGTGTGTTTGTGTGCTGATGGTGGAAAAAGCCACCGGTTTTTAGTGTTTTAAATATGTGGTTTGAAGTGTTTTTGGTTTAGGAAACTCTCTTTTTTTATATAAATAATTGGGTAGAAAGCTAGGCCCAATAACCTAAGTATAATAGGCCCATAGGCCCACTATAATATAATTAAAATATTTTGTTTAGGAAAATTTTCGAAAATAATAGCCAAGTTCCCAAAAAGTCCTTATTTTCGTCAAAAATCAATTACCGATTTAAAATACGACTCGGTGCAAAAAAACATATCAAAAAGCACCATTTTCGAAAATGCCACATAAAATATACTTTATATTAAATAATTAAAAATAATCATTTAATAAAAATATTCTCTTTATTGTCACCGGTCTCCGTTCCTCGATCGCGTCTCGAATAACCCTTAAAAAATAGTTTTATTCATCTTAGTAAAAAAAAAAACCCTATTTTAAAAGTGTAAACATGGCTACCACATTTCAGAAATGTAATTAAAATAATTTTATTAAGCATTTTCTATTTTTTCGAGATTTGTATGCAGTTGGATTACGTTATTGCATTTTTGACCTTACAACTTTCAACCTTCATTCTGATAATATTAGTTTCTATTGTTATTCTTTTTTATAAAATTGTTAGGTTTTTATAAAAAATAAAAAAAAAAAAAAAAAAAAAAAGAAGCTAAAAAATGTTAATAAAACCTAAGGCGTCCGGGTTTTAAATCATGGCCCCTTGAAATTTAAAAGTAGGAGACGGGTTTGGAGCATGGAGGCAAGGGTCTGAAACCCCATGTTATTATCAATTTTTTAAAAAAATTATTTAATATTTTGTAGATTTATTTATTTCTTTAGAATAATAAAATTTATAATATAAAATATTTTTGTTTGGATAAAATTTTCATATTGCCGTTGATGAAAATGAAGTTGGCCTAGTCTTGACTATTTCGATGCTCCGGTGAGGCCATCTCGTTTGGGAAAATAGAAAAAAGAAAATAGAATATGATTTTTACATTAAGATGAAGACTGGTAGTGTTTACACAAGCAAGTGAAGACTTTATATAAATTCAAAGATTCGATTTAATGCCATTAGTCCACTCGATTTGCCAACAAGAAATAGATTTAGAGAAGTTCCCAGTAGTTTTCCCATCAGCACCAACCTTGTATAAGACGAATCCTCCGGCAATTCGGTTGGGTCGATAGTCGGTAGAAGCTCGGTTTCCATTCAGCCTGTTTGAGTACCTTCAATATCAACGCTTTTGCTCCCTTCAGTTGTAAAATGGATTCCATCTCTGCACAAGACAACAAGAACATTACTAGTAAAAAGTACTACGTAAACTTCTATTTGATTCTTTCCCTGCTTGGTAGTTTTGCAAGATAATGAATTGTAGGGTTGCGCTTTCTGAGGCAATCGTAACAGTAACATTTCGTCATCCGAAGAAATATAAAGGTTGAGCTTACGTTAAGCAAGCCGTTGACCAATCATCTCTCTACTGAATTGCTGTCCAAAGATTGATGACTTCGATTTTTAGTTCCTTGCCCAGTGCCATCAATGCTTCAGCATATGTGCTGCAGGCTTCATTTGTACGGGCTTGGTTATTCAATGATTTGCTGGTTTAGACAAATGGAGTAAGAGAAAAACACATATTATATGTTCAAAACATGGAAATGGAATAAATCATAAGGATTCATGTTATAATTTACCCGAAAAATTTGTCAATCATTTGCTCGGGTGGAGAGGTAAGAAAAATCAACTGTGTCTTCATCGAAAGACACTGAAAACAACAGTAAATAGCACACGTTGCATGGTATTAATGTGAAGGCTGGACAGCTGCATCCTAAACACACAATGTAAATCACTACGAAACATGTTAAATTAATATGAAGGCTGGACAGCTGCATCCTAAACACACAATGTAAATCACTACGAAACATGTTACATTAGTTCAGTACAGACCTAGGAGGCTCAGGGAGACGGGGTGAAACTTGAAATTTTGAGCGTTAATTGCTTAAAGTTGTGGGATCTGGAACGCAGCGGAAGTTTTAAATTTTTTTATTTATTTTCACAATCAAAATACGATTTGCTTTGGACGCTCGTATGATTTTAACAAAACATACATAGGATGTAAGAAAATTATACCTTTGGTGAATAAATCACTGGACTCCAACTAATCTGGTATAAACGGATTAGCTCTTGTTGATTCCCTACGAACTTTCTTCGATGAAATCCTCCTATCAAGTTCACGACTAGATAGTATGTTCCTCTTTCAAATTCACTAGAGAATGTGAAAGAAATTTTGCGTAGGAGAGAAAATTATGAGAGACGGCTCAAAATTTTCCTTCAAGAGGAAGTGGCCGAATTTTTTTATTCTTTTGGAGGTGTGATTCTCGAAAGTTTGATGGTGGTTGGCTAGGTTTTTTTTCTTGCATGTCTTATTTATAATTAAATTATAACCTAATTACATAATTAACATTAATGGGCTTGATTTAATTAATTGAGCTAGTCCAACTAATTTAATTAATTTAATCAAAGTCCATTAAAACTTTAATTATTTAATATGTTGGACTTGTACCCCTACAAGCCCATTAAACATATTATCAACCATATTTAATTTATTAATTAATCAACTCAACTTTTAAGCTTAATAAATTAAATACATTATAAATTCAAAATTTGAACTTATTATTTAAATTATAAATTCAACTCCTTGAATTTTTATCACCTCCAAAATTTAATATTTATAAACCAAACATTTGATTTTAATAAATTAAATTCTCAAATTTTATAAATTCAACTCCTTGAATTTATTCTCTCAAAATTTAATTATCATAAATTCAACTCCTTGAATTTACTATATAATATAAATTCAACTTCTTGAATTTATTCTCTCAACGGGAACAAATAATCCAGTACTTGTGTGACCCACAATGATTCAGGGATACAGCTAGCCGTGGGTTCACAACTCTTTGTGATTCAGGACAAAATCCTTTATTCGGGCTTACCCTAGTTAGCCCCATTCTTTTCATCAACACCTTGATCAAGAATGTCAGAACTCATTTCTGATTGCACCCATCGGATCATGGTAAGAGCGTCTAGTAGCATCGCCCCATGATCCCCTAGGTATCACTGATAGTGCCTGTAAGAACCAGTCGATTATGATTAATGTACAGTACGGTCCCTTCATCTCATATATCCCGATCGAATCTGCAATCATTGGTTCATCGAGGGTTGCATATTGATTCGATAACTATGTGATAACTATAATAGTGGCATCGCGTGTACTATTTGGAGAACTCCTTCTCCAACGTACATCTCGTACTCTGGCCAGAGATTCCATGCATTATTATTTCATCAGATCACATAGGATATCCACACCCGTAGGTGAGCGGTGAATCCCCGACTACAATGCACTGGCTCCTATAGGTGTCGCAGCTGTACCCAACCTCGCCACCTGATGACTCTCCTGGAGCCGGTAAATGAGTCAAAGCACAACCCTAGCATATAGAGCATCAGTGTTGTCCCGGGTCGTAAGGACTAATGGTGTACAATCATAACCACGGACTTATCCTCTCGATGAATGATAACCACTTGGAAAGTCCGAGGGAGGGTTGTTCAGTATAATCATCATATGACTACCCATCTGCATGTTTGGACATCTCTATGCCCTTACTAAGAAACGCAGTACACAACATCACATATGCTAGTTTCGAGCTCAAGCGACCTTTATCCATGTTTTAGGCGGCTGAATCGACTAGGAACGAATTTAGATCATACACTGTTTACAAACGAGATTCAACATCGAATTACGATTCATTTGTATTAAAGTATAATCAAGGTCTTTATCTATGTTGTTCACATGGGTATACAGATAAAGAAATAACAAACCATGAAATAATGAATTATATTAAAATAAATATTGTTTATTACACTTGAGTCAATAAAATCCCTAGCCAACAGTTGGCTTGCAGGGCATCTACTCTAACAATCTCCCACTTGCCCTAGAGCCAACTACCCATAAACTTTAATCACATTGCTTCGCGATGCTTCTCAAACAATGGTCCTGGCAAGGGCTTCGTAAGTGGATCGGCAACGTTATCTGCAGAGGGGACTCTTTCGACTTATATGTCTCCCCTTCCCACAATCTCCCGGATGATGTGGAATTTCCTCAGTACATGTTTGGATCGCTGATGAGACCTCGGTTCCTTTGCTTGCGCAACGGCACCAGTGTTGTCGCAGTACACCGGGACTGGATCAACTCCATTAGGAATAACGCCCAACTCTTGGACAAAGATCCTCATCCAAACTGCCTCTTTGGCTGTAGCAGATGCAGCAATGTACTCAGCTTCAGTGGTGGAATCCGCAACGGTGTCTTGCTTGGAACTTTTCCAAGAGACAGCCGCACCATTAAGCATGAATACAAAACCAGAGGTCGATTTCGAATCATCTACATCACATTGAAAGCTAGAATCAGTGTAGCCTTCCAATTTTAATTCTCCACCCCCATAGACCATGAACAAGTTCTTAGTCCTTCTCAAGTACTTAAGAATGTCTTTCACGGCTTTCCAATGCATTGGACCAGAGTTCGCCTGATATTTTCTTGTAACACTCAAAGCGTAAACAACATCAGGACGATTCGATATCATACCATACATAATACTACCAATAGCTGACGCATATGGAATATGCGTCATCATCTCTATCTCTTCATCAGTTTTGGGACACATAGCTTTAGATAGAGTAATACCATGACACATTGGTAAGTATCCTCTCTTGGACTCTTCCATAGAGAATCGTTTTATAATGGTATCGATATAGGTGGCTTGGGTGACTCCGAGCATCCTCTCTGATATATCTCTATAGATTTGTATTCCCAATACGTAGGATGCTCACCCATGTCTTTCATGGAGAATTTACTGGCTAACCATACTTTAGTTGATTGTAGTAATCCTACATCATTCCCAATGAGCAGGATATCATCAACATAAAGTACTAGGAATGTCACTGCACTCCCACTAACTTTTTTGTACACACATGGTTCCTCAGGATTCATAGAAAAACCAAACTCTTTGATAGTGCTATCAAATCTGAGGTTCCAACTCCTTGATGCCTGCTTGAGACCATATATTGATCTCTGAAGTTTGCATACCTTATGCTCACTTCCTACTGATGTGTATCCCTCGCGTTGAGACATATACATTTCTTCTTTGATGTCTCCATTGAGGAAAGCAGTCTTTACATCCATTTGTCATATCTCATAGTCATACCATGCTGCTATGGCTAGTAGTATTCTAATGGACTTAAACATAGCAACTGGTGAAAAAGCTTCCTCATAGTCAATTCCTTGCCTGTGAGTATAACCTTTTGCAACTAGTCTTGCTTTGAAGGTCACTACCTTCCCATCCGCCCCAAGCTTTCTTTTGTAGATCCATTTGCTTCCTATGGGAACGATTCCCTCAGGTTGATCCACTAATGTCCAGACTTGGTTTGAATACATAGAGTCCATTTCTGACTGCATGGCTTCAAGCCATTTGGTTGAATCAGTATCAGATATTGCTTCTTTGAAATTCATTGGATCACATCCAACACAATACTCATCATGGCCTTGTTCATGAAGAAGTGTATATCTTGCAGGTGGTCTCATAACCCTATCAGACCTTCTAGAAGCTTGTACTTCAACTACTGGTTCTTGGGAAATGGGTTCAACTTCTAAAGTTGAGGGAGTATCTTGAATTTCTTCAAGTTCTATCATCTTTCCTTTTCTATCAAATAGAAATTCTCTTTCCAAAAAGGTGGCATTTCTTGAAACAAAAACTTTTGCTTCATTGGGATGATAGAAATAATATCCAACAGAATTCTTTGGATATCCTACAAAGTAGCACAAAGTGGATCTACTATCCAATTTGTCTCCCACTGTCTGCTTCACGTAAGCAGGACATCCCCATATTCTCATGTAATAATATTTGGGAGTTTTTCCCATCCATATCTCATATGGTGTGTTATCCACTTCTTTTGTATGGACATTATTCAACAACAACCGCAGTTTCAAGCGCAAAGCCCCAAAACGATATAGGCAATTCAGTGAATCCCATCATAGATCGAACCATGTCCATCAAGGTTCGATTTCAATGTTCAGAAACACCATTCAATTGTGGTGTTGCTGGTGGAGTCCACTGTGAGAGAATCTCATTCTCTTTTAGATAACCAAAAAATTCAGCACTTAAGTATTCTCCACCTCGATCAGATCGAAGTACCTTAATACTTCTTTCTAGCTGATTTTCTACTTCAGATCTGAATTCTTTGAACTTTTCAAATGCTTCATATTTGTGTTTCATCAAATAAACGTACCCATACCTCGAATGGTCATCAGTAAAGGTAATGAAGTAGGAATGCCCAAATTTTGTGCTACACTTAGCAGGCCACAAACGTCCGTGTGGATCAAATCCAGTAGACCATGCGCACGTTCCACGTTTCCATTGAATGGAGTTTTACTCATTTTTTCTTTTAGACAGGACTCACAAGTTGGTAGAGAATTTATGTCTGACAAGTCAAACATGCCTTCTCCCACTAGCTTGTGCATCCTTCTTTGAGAAATATGACCTAGTCTAGCGTGTCATATTTGTGCAGGATTTGGATCTTCTATTTTTCTTTTGTTTGTTGTTCTTTTTGTATGCGCTTGGACATTGTTTAACGGAATATCTTTCAATTTTAAGTTATAGAGATCGTTTGTTAATTCTCCAGTTCCAATCAAACATTCATTCTTGTATAAATTGCAAACACCTTTAGCAAAAACACAAGAATAACCATCCCTATCAAGCATAGAAATAGAAATAATGTTTTTAACCAATTCAAGAAAAATAAAACGTCTCTCAAAAACAACTTAAAATTATTGTCCAAAATTAAAGTAACGTCTCCAATGGCAGTGGCAGCAACTCTTGCTCCATTTCCTAGTCTTAGAAAGGTCGTCTCACCATCTCTAAGCCTCCTGCTTCTTCCCATCACCTGCAAATCATTGCATAGATGAGAACCACATCCGGTATCCAATACCCAAGAAGAGGAATTAATAGAAACATTAACTTCAATATAAAATATACCATGGCCAGAACGCTTCTGGGCAAGATACTCCTCGCAATTACGCCTCCAATGTCCAGGTTTTTTGTAGTGGAAACAGACATGCTCTGACTTGTCAGGCTTTGTGGGCCCCGAATTTGCTTTCTTGTATGGCTTTTTGTTGGGCTTGTTCTTCTTTGGAGGGGCAGAACGCTTCTTGCCTTTATTTGGGGCTCCCTTTTTCGTACCATACGAAGAACCCACTAGAAGAACAGGCTTTTCCTTTTTAATTGTGGCCTCATAATTAGTGAGCATATTGACCAACTCTTCAAGGGTGGCCTCAAGCTTGTTCATATTAAAATTAACCACAAATCCATCGAACGAGGCAGGCAAAGACAACAAGAGAATATCAGTCGAGAGCTCACTAGGTATAACCAAATCGAGTCCCACCAACTTCTCAATGAGCCCAATCATCCTAACACCATGCTCATGGACCGAAGCCCCCTCTCGCAAGCGTGTAGTCATGAGTTCTTTAACAGTCGCATGTCTTTCTGAACGAGTTTGTACAACATACAATTCTTTCAGATGAAGGTGAATGTCAGCAGCATTCACCGCCTCCTCGAACCTCCTCTGAAGTTCATTCGACATAGAAGCCAACATGTAGCTCTTAGCTTGGAGATCATGATCCCAATGTTTCTCAAGCTTAGCTAATTCAGTCCTACTGATATCAGGATCCGCCTCCTTAGGTGGCTCATTATAAAGCACATACGCAATCTTTTCGGAGTTCAGAACAATCTTTAAGTTTCTAAACCAGTCATGATAGTTAGGGCCAATCAATTTGTTTTGATCGAGAATGATTGAAAGCGGGTTACGAGTAGACATCGTAAATATACTGAAAATGAAAACCAGATAATACTTACTGATAATTTTAAAATAATTCTAAGATATAAAATATGGATTTCATTTTATAAATTACCCTCCTACTATTTTGACATTTTCACCACCCTCTGATGAAAAAGGCAAATCGTATTTCCTTAGTAGGCACATAGAGTCCAGTTAGCCAATTATAATCCCGAATAATATCAGCCAATTATAATTTCTAAAAGATAGAGTCCAATTACATCCTTATGCAACCTCTGCGTGTTTTGCCTCACGTTTAATAAGGACCCAATAATATGACGTCATTTATTTTCACGTGTCAAACCAACCCATCAATATTGAATTGTAGTAGACGGTCGCCATGAGTTCCCCCAATAATATGAGCCGAAGTCATGGGAGTTCCCCTCAATTCACATCATATGTCCGGTGGAAGTCACAGCTTTCCAGCGTACAGGCCTCCCCAATAATATGAGCCAGACACTGTCCGCGGGTAGCGATCAACATTCAACCACGGTTGATGGAAGGTAAGGAAAAATTAAACTCTTTTAGAAAATGAAAATTATACCTTTGTTGAATAAATCACTGGACTCCAACTAATCCGGTATAAACGGATTAGCTCTTGTTGATTCCCTACGAACTTTCTTCGTTAAAATCCTCCTATCAAGTCCACGACTAGATAGTATGTTCCTCTTTCAAATTGCACTAGAGAATGTGAAAGAGATTTTCCGTAGGAGAGAAAATTATGAGAGACGGCTCAAAATTTTCCTTCAAGAGGAAGTGGCCGAATTTTTTTATACTTTTGGAGGTGTGATTCTCGAAAGTTTGATGGTGGTTGGCTATGTTTTTTTTTCTTGCATGTCTTATTTATAATTAAATTATAAACTAATTACATAATTAACATTAATGAGCTTGATTTAATTAAATGGGCTAGTCCAACTAGTTTAATTAATTTAATCAAAGCCCATTAAAATTTTAATTATTTAATATGTTGGACTTGTACCACTACAAGCCCATTAAACATATTATCAACCATATTTAATTTATCAATTAATCAACTCAACTTTTGAGCTTAATAAATTAAATACATTATAAATTCAACATTTGAATTTATTATTTAAATTATAAATTCAACTCCTTGAATTTTTATCACCTCCAAAATTTAATATTTAATAAATCCAACATTTGAGTTTCATAAATTAAATTCTCAAATTTTATAAATTCAACTCCTTGAATTTTTTCTCTCAAAATTTAATTATCATAAATTCAACTCCTTGAATTTAATATATAATATAAATTCAACTTCTTGAATTTATTCTCTCAACGGGAACAAATAATCCAGTACTTGTGTGACCCTCAATGGTTCAGGGATACAGTTAGCCGTGGGTTCACAACTCTTTGTGATTCAGGACAGAATCCTTTATTCGGGCTTACCCTAGTTAGCCCCATTCTTTTCATCAACACCTTGATCAAGAATGTCAGAACTCATTTCTGATTGCATCCATCGGATCATGGTAAGAGCGTCTAGTAGCATCGCCCCATGATCCCCTAGGTATCACTGATAGTACCTGCAAGAACCAGTCGATTATGATTAATGTACAGTATGGTCCCTTCATCTCATATATCCCGATCAAATCTGCAACCATTGGTTCATCGAGGGTTGCATATTGATTCGATAACTATGTGATAACTATAATAATGGCATCGTGTGTACTATTGGAGAACTCCTTCTCCAACGTACATCTCGTACTCTGGCCAGAGATTCCATGCACTATTATTTCATCAGATCACATAGGATATCCACACCCGTAGGTGAGCGATGAATCCCCGACTACAATGCACTGGCTCCTATATGTGTCGCAGCTGTACCCAACCTCGCCACCTGATGACTCTCCTGGAGCCGGTAAACGAGTCAAAGCACAACCCTAGCATATAGAGCCTCAGTGTTGTCCCGGGTTGTAAGGACTAATGGTGTACAATCATAACCACGGTCTTATCCTCTCGATGAATGATAACCACTTGGAAAGTCCCAGGGAGGGTTGTTCGGTATAATCATCATATGACTACCCATCTGAATGTTTGGATATCTCTATGCCCTTACTAAGAAACGTAGTACACAACATCACAGATGCTAGTATCGAGCTCAAGCGACCTTTATCCACGTTTTAGGCAGCTGAATCGACTAGGAACGAATTTAGATCATACAGTGTTTACAAACTAGATTCAACATCGAATTACGATTCATTTGTATTAAAGTATAATCAAGGTCTTTATCTATGTTGTTCACATGGGTATACAGATAAAGAAATAAGAAACCATGAAATAATGAATTATATTAAAATAAAGATTGTTTATTACACTTGAGCCAATAAAATTCCTAGCCAACTATTAGCTTGTAGGACATTTACTCTAACAAAAGTAGAGGGTCTTTCGCTGGATATTCCCTGAGCCCAACAGTAGGAATCAGGATGACCATGTGGTCTTTTCTTTGAAACAAAAATGTTTTATTCCACCAACAAAATGACGGTAGTTCAACCGTATTATACTTCCTAAAATAATGAACCTGAATAATTTTACGGCAGATACCTTGGGAAAAACCTGGTGCAACACTTCCAAAGCAAGCCTTGAATTCCAACCCGAATATCAACTTATTAATATATCAGCCTATGAAGATGTTGTTTATTAGATATTACCTTGGATATGTTGTATGTCTTGAAACACGAGCAAAGCGCAGCAACTTGAATCATGAACAAAAGCAACAACAATAAGAGCAAGTCGAGGCAAGGAAGATCCTTTCTTCGCAAGACGAAATTGCCCGTATAAAGTGCTATACGTTGCAGGCAATCTTCCCCAAAATACAACGACCGAGAGTTTGCAGCACTACAAATCTCGAAACCAGCGAACAAACTTATTCTTGAACTTTCAAGTATTTCAAAAATTAGAAGATGCAGCAATATGTGAAGAAAAAGTACAGTGAAAAAATCAGCAGCCTTGGAAAATGGTTGGAGGGATTATTTATAGATGATCATTGGTTGCGTAGAGGAGACACATTTCTCCAGACCGGATGTCTAGAAGAGACATAATTCTAGGCAAGGGACACATGGTTTGATGCAAAAGCAGCGAAGAACAGATGCCAAGATAGCTAAGGGACGCGCATGTTTTCAAAAACAGCGCAGCGCGCGCAGCTGCACGACAACACGCGCAAGGTACTGTCTCAGTGCGCTGCGCGCACAGTAGGACGCACGCGGCCACATGCCCTGTTCTGGTCGATGGCCGAGTTTCAACAACAGGCGCGCATCCGCGCGGGATGTTGCGCACCCGCCCGCGTACCTCTGTCCAAGTACATCAATTTGCGACTGGAAAAATGTATTCTCCAAATAAATTTGATCCAAAAAGATTAATACTTGTCAAAGACCGCACCGGGTCGGGCCGAGCGCGCACGCGTGTTTGTTTCACCAAGACACATCTTATTAGCGTCTTCTCGCTTCTAAAAACTTATGTTACCCCTTGGGACCCAAAACCTTGTCTCAACTTGGAGCTTATTAGGGAAACTTAATTTAGTTAATTTCTCAATCTGGGACAAGTCACATTAAGACATCCCACTTCCCTTTACAACTCCTCACTCCTCATCTTTTTTTCTCTTCATTTATCCAACAGATGCCTAGAGAAAGATACTTTTTAAGGGAAAAACTCATAAATTCAGAGGAGAGAAAATATACCACGGATCACACCGGCAGATCATCCATTTCCTATTGCTTCCTAAGCACCGTGATTCCATATATACCAGTCAATGCATCTTTATTATTCAGTATCATTTAACTATTCACCTACAATTTGATCGAGCAAATGCAAAATGACTTCATAACACTGGACTAAGATCGTTCTTTTAATTTGATACATAGATTCTGACTAAAATTCCCATAAATCAATACAAAAATCGACAGGATGTCATCCTTTATGAAAATGAATATGGATATTGAGGCAAATTACATAAAATCCCATCATAGCAAAAAAATTCACCCAAAATGACATACTAAAATCAGGGATTTCTACACGCAATCAATCAATCCATTCTTATGAAGGACACCATATCTGCAACTGAAAGAGCAAAGCAAAATCACAAAAAAAAACAATAAAGCTATAATCGATTTAGCAATGAAAAATTCTTGAAACAAAAAGAATATTGATCGCTGCAGCAGCAGGTACCTTTCGACAGTAAAAATCGACGATGAAAATATTAGAATAAGTGCCCAGCGATCCAACTTGTGGTTTGGGCTTTATTGACTCTTATGTAAAACAATATTTATTTTAATAATATTTTACGTTTTTATCTAATTAAGGCGTTTTAATTTATCTGTATACCCATTCAAGCTATATAGATAAAGTCATTGAATATACTATAGTATCATGAGGTATGCATCGCTACGTAAGATCATGAAACTCATTAGGAAATGTACCATATATTCAAACATGTTCCTAGTCAAATTAACTGCCTAAAATAAGAATAAAAGTCGCTTGAGCTTGAGACTAGTATATGTGATGTGATAGTCATGTTTCATTGGTAAGGACATGTAGATGTCCATTCATAAATATGAGTGATCATTTGGTAATGCACCGAACAACCCTCACTCGGACTGTATATCACTTATCAAGTAGAATAGTCATCAGGTGGTGAGGTTGAATGTAATTTCGAAATACGTAGGAACCAATACATTGTAGTCGGGAGATTCACCAGTTGCCTGCGGACGAATATCCTATGTGATCTGATGAGCTAATAGTGCAAGGATTCTCTGGTTTGCAGACACTATCAGTGATACCTAGGAGATAATGGGGTGATGCTACTAGATGCACTTGCCATAATCTGATGAGTGCAATCAAACATGAGATCTGACATTCTTGATAAAGGGTTGATGAAAAGAAATGGGCTAATTAGGATAAATCCGAATAAGACTAAATTTTATTCGGAATCATAAAAAATTTTGAGCCACAACTAGTTATATCTCTGAATCATTGAGGGTCACACAAATATCGGATTTTGTGTTCTCATTGAGATAATAAAGTTCAAGGAGTTGAATTTGGACTGTAGTTTTATTGAGATCAAACAAAATGTTTTATAAAAGAGTTTATAAGTGGATTATATGTATTGGAAGTTGTGGAAGTTAACTTAACTGTTAATTAAATGATGTGAATAGAACTGCTTGTTTTGGTGAAAGAATTCACAAAACTGGCAGTTGCCAAAAATGGATCAGTGAAAATTTTGACTTTCGAAATTTTCAATTTTTATTATACGAACAAGATTTGCATCCTCCGTGCATCGACTCTTTCTAATCGTCGATCGAGTTTATAATGAGTTCATAATTATTTATTTAGTAAATTAAGATTTAAATAATAATATTAGTAGTGGTGATTACTATATGTACATGATTCTCATGGAATATTCTAGAGGGGTCCAGAATTGATTAATTGATTGATATGTTAATTAAAAATTAATTAAGAAATTAAATAATAATTATATAATTTTATATATATGTCTATACACGTACATATTGTATATGAATGTATAGATGTATTAATATACATACATACATATATATATATCATACATTATCAAGAGTTGAATTTATATGATATATAAAACATGATAATTATGATTAAGTAATGACAATAGAAATCTTAATATGAGCAGGATTCCTGATGTGATCGTGAATCAAAGCTCATAAATATTTCATTGGAGGTTATATGAAACACTACACATTTTACACATAGATTTTGGTAGACAATTTTGTGCACCAAAAAATTCTTCTTGTCTCCTCCACATCAAAATTCGGCCACCTTGATTTTTCACAAGAAAAATTTCACTGCCATCACCACCGTGGGATCTCTAAATTTTTGGTTATCTACTCTCGACGCAAAATTTTTTAGGATCTCTTGTGCGATCTTAATAGAAATTCAGTCTTCGATCACGGACCTTATTAGACAATCAAAGAAGAGATTCATTCGTAGAGAATTACTAGAAGTACTATATCCGCTTAAAAATCGGAATAGCTGGACCCGACGGTAAATACACAAAGGCAAACGATCAAAGAAGAGATCTGTTCTAAATTTTAGATGCGCCTTGGCTACGAGAAAACGGTACTCCAATAGTAGTATCAGAGCCAATTGATTTTATTGTTTAAATCGTGTTGAATATTTTATTTCTAACTATGTTTGAAATTCCTGAAAATCACATACTCGGAAAAAAAAAATTATTGCGGCCAGGGCACTTCCTGCAATTCTGGGCAACATCATCTGCCAAAACAAGTTTACAAAAAAAAAAAAAAAAAATTGCTCGAACATTTCGGGCAGTACGATGCAAATCAAGGGGCATGGCAGGGAGACCAAGATGGTCTCGGTCAGTCTTGTCCCCACACGGGCTCGTGTTTTACAGCTCGAGTCGATTTTCTAGATTTTTCAAAATTTTGAATCAAAATCGATATTTTATGAAAATTAATGAAATTAACCCTCAAAAACAAATTTTGATAAAATTGTAGAATTTTCTCAAGAAATAAATAATTAGAATTAATTTTTAATTTTTTATATTAAAAAGTGTTACAATAAATTTAATTGTTAAGTGATGGGAATAGAACTGCTTGTTTTGGTGAAAGAATTCACAAAACTGACAGTTGCCAAAAATGGATCAGTAGAAATTCTGACCTTCGAAATTTTTAATTATTACTATACGAACAACATTTGCATCCTCCGTGCATCGACTCTATCTAATCGTGGATCGAGTTTATAATGAGTTCACAATTATTTATTAAGTAAATTAAGATTTAAATAATAATATTAGTAGTAGTGATTACTATATGTACATGATTCTCATGGAATATTCTAGAGGGGTCCAGAATTGATTAATTGATTGATATGTTAATTAAAAATTAATTAATAAATTAAATAATAATTATATAATTTTATATATATGTCTATACATGTACATATGTTTATATGAATGTATAAATATATTAATATATATATATATATATATATATATATATATATATATATGTATATCATATATTATCAAGAGTTGGATTTATATTATATATAAAACATGATAATTATGATTAAGTAATGACAACAGAAATCCTGATATGAGCAGGATTCCTGATGTGATCGTGAATTAAAGCTCATAAATATTTCATTGGAGGTCATATGAAACACCACGCGTTTTACACATAGATATTAGTAGACAAATTTTGTTCACCAAAAATTTCTTCTTGTCTCCTCCACATCAAAATTCGGCCACCTTGATTTTTCACAAGAAAAATTTCACTGCCATCACCACCGTGGGATCTCTAAATTTTTGGTTATCTACTCTCGACGCAAATTTTTTTAGGATCTCTTGTGCGATCTTAAAAGGAATACGGTCTTCAATCACGGACCTTATTAGACGATCAAAGAGGAGATCCATTCGTAAAGAATTACTAGAAATACTATATTCGCTTAAAAATCGGAATAGCCGGAGCCGACGTTAAATACGCAAAGGCAAACGATCAAAGAAGAGTTCCATTCTAAATTACCAATGCGCCTTGGGTACGAGAAAACGATACTCCAATAGTGGTATCAGAGCCAATTGATTTTATTGTTTAAATCGTGTTGAATATTTTATTTCTAACTATGTTTGAAATTCCTGAAAATCATAGGCCATGAAAATTTTTTTTTCGGAAAAAAAAATTATTGCGGCCAGGGCACTTCCTGCAATTTTGGGCAACATCATTTGCCAAAACAAGTTTACAAAAAAAAAAAAAAAAAATTGCTCGAACAGTTCCGGCAGTACGATGCAAATCAAGGGGCATATCAAGGAAACCAAGATGGTCTCGGGCAGTCATGTCCCCACATGGGCTCGTTTTTATAGCTCGAGTCGATTTTCTAGATTTTTCAAAATTTCGAATCAAAATCGATATTTTTGAAAATTAATGAAATTACCCTCAAAAACAAATTTTGATCAAATTTTAGAATTTTCTCAAGAAATAAATTATTAGAATTAATTTTTAATTTTTATATTAAAAAGTGTTACAATAAATTTAATTGTTAATGAATTTATTGAAGTAAAATAAAGGTGTTTATTTAACTTATTAATTTATTTATAATTATGGCGGTTAGTAATGATTTACAAGATACATGATTTGTTGATATTATGGATGTTCGGAGTTTTCAACTACTCTTATGTCACCTCTTCTATCTCATGGATATGATTTTATTAAAAGACTTTGATTGATTACAACGATTTCTAATCTAAGCTGATAACAAGATGAAATGTTCCATCTTGGTTGATTGCTTCTCGTAAGCTGATAAGCAATATGCGTGTCATTATTCTTTGTATCTTCACACACTCTTGTTTTTCTACAATTCAATATTGGTCTTCACTGATCTACTATTTATAGATGGAAAACTGATCGTACAATGAGACTCAATAATTGTATCCGTTGCAACTTGAATGTGTTCCTTGATATTTGTGTCTCGACTTTTTCGACATCTATGCTGGAACATTTTTGTCTTTAAGCTTTGTTGCAACGTCCATTATTGTAACTTTGATAGTATAATAAATTTTCCTCAGTGTGCAATAGTATAATAATTTTTCCTCAGCGTGCACAGATGGATTCCATTGAATAAGCTTGTTGTGTTCTGCAAACTGATTGATTCCTAACTGATGTTTTTGAACTGGTCAGTTGAACTGATCTTGAACTGGTTTGGTGAAATCATTTGGCTCGTCAACTGAACTGATTTCGCTGCTTCAGTTGAACTGGTCAACTGAACTCTTCATCAGTTGAACTCTTCATCAACTGACTAGGCTTCTGAATGTATTCTGCTGAACTGCCTATCAGCTGGACAACCAGTTGAACTAGTCTTTGATATATAAGTTGAACTGATTCAGTTTGGTCGATCAGTTGGTGTTTCAGTTTGCGTCTTGATAGCTTCAGTTTTGGCTCGATAACTAATCAGTTCGACGCCTGATCAGTTCCAGCTTCCTGCGCACTTAGGTAAATCATTAGAAACAAAATAACAAGTTTTGTTATTATTAAAATCAAGATTGCGAACATGAAATGCTCCAACAAAATTAGACAATGGCTTGGCATGAAAAAATTATGGGCTCAAAAGTCACAGTCTTCAAAGCATTCAGAGGTATGTATCGAGGCAACTCCACGCTGGCAAATATGAGATGCTCGGCCCTTGCAGCGACAGTTTACTATGTTTGGATTGCAAGAAACAAAATAATGTTTGAAAAGGAGAATCCAGATATTAATACAACAATTAAGATACTTATACAGAATTATTTTCCGGGTTCTATTGATGTATCTTTATTTTCGGTTTAACTATTTTGTTTAATTAAAACCAGTTAGATGAGTTGTGTCATCTCCTGAGGACTTTTTTTACATTATTAATAGAAGTAACTTCATTTTTTTAAAAAAAAAATTACCTTATCAAGATGGTCGACAACAATGTGAAAGCATAACCCGAAAGGCATGGCCGTCATGGCTAGTTGACAAGGCCAAGAAGCCTAAAAAGCATGGACGGAGCCCATTCCCCTCCCCGACAATATCGGATATATTTTAGTTAAGTTCGTAAATTTTTTTTGGTGGGAAATTACTAATTTATTTATCTTAATTTTCGTTTTTGTTTTTTCAGTCTTCTAAATTATTAAAAATATATTTTAGTCATATAACTTTAAATTATGTTAATTTTTAGTCGTATTTCCCTTGAATCAACTTACACTAACAATGAGTTCCCTCTTATTTATAAGGAAGTACCTCCTACGTGTATGAGATTCAAAGAACAAGATTTATCTAATTAATTGAGAGATACACACTCCAAAATAATAGAGGCAATTATTTCATGTTTTCGTGCACTCTAGATTTTGTTCAAAAGAAACTTCGAGGAAATCTCGTATGTCTGTTTCGTGCACTCTAGATTTGATCTGTATAAGTTAAAGTTCCCAATGCAAGTGATGTTTGTCTTTCTATATATGCACGAGGACGGATATCAGACAATTATTTTAGGTCCAATAATTAATCATAAAAGTTTTTAAAATAAAAACATATTGTTTTTAAATAATTTGATCTGGGCTGGGCGGTTTCAATAGAAAGAAATCCTATCACGGAATCCAAAGCCTGAAATGGCCAAAAATAGATGGAATCGGATTTTGGGATAACGATAAATAAACCAAAATGAATCTGCCACCCCTTCGCAAACTGGAAAGGACTTGAAATTTCCGCGAAGTTTCGAAAAGAGCCGTACTTGTACTTGTGCAGACGTATGTATATCTCAGACCAAAAGAAAATGACCTTTAGGACGGTGCAAGTATTGAAAGCAATAATCGTGAGCACTTGAGTTGATATATGTTTTATACAATTTGAATTTATGGCCGACTTGATTAATATTTTTTATTTAAAAAATATTAATTTTTCACGGTTCCAGTCAATAAATTAAATAGAAGATTTGTGATATTGTCTTGTTTGAGTTTTGGAAATTTGTAATAAATTACAGTCACTCAAGGGGAAAAAAACTAGTGTTTTATTTTTCATATTTGTTATTTCTTAATTAGTTCGTGAAGAGACTGATTATTACACTTAAAATAGAAATGGTATTATGTAGTAATTAGATTTGTATGAATAAACTAAACAAAAATATATAAAAAAAAATCAATAAGATTCATCATATTTATGAAACAAGTATCAAACTTATAATTTATTTATTTTATTTACATGAAATTAATTTGAAATTATGAATTTAGAAAAATTAAAAAACATAGAAGATGAATATGAAATAATAGTACCAATCGCGAAGAAGGAATGATTGCCTAGTTAAAATTAGGGAGAATTTGAGGTACACGTGTCATCTGACGCGGGGATGGGACTAGAAGAGGATAAGTTTAGCATCAAGGTTATCCCGTCAGATCGAGTGAATAAATATTTAATCAGAGTTCCATTTATTTTATCAATATTCGTTACATATGATTTAGTTTCTGTGATTTACCGAGTCAGTATTGTTGGAATTATCAAAAATAAAAAATAAAATAATCAACGAAAATATAGAGATTTATGTGGTTAACTTAAAATAAAATAATCAACATGAATACAAAGATTTATATGGTTAACTCAATATAGGTTACGTCTACGTAGCTTCTACAAATCTTTATTATAGGAAAAAAATTATAAATTTATACAAAACACTTAATATCTCGCAATCTCGACCGCGAGTACAATCAAGAAAATATTTTCTCCAACTCACACAAGAATAACACTCAATTTTTCTTCTCACTTGAGTTGTTCTCTTGAGCTTGCGATGCTTATAAAGCTTGGATCAGATGTCTAGCAAATGAGCATATGAGTTCTATATAGAGCAAACTTTTCAAATGTAAAAGACAGATGTAAATTCAAACTTTACTAGCCACTATTTGGACGGTTAATCCGAAAAATTACTTGTGCACACCATTGGAAATAAAAATAATTGAAATGCTGCTGTAATTTAAAGCTAAAATATTTCAAAAGTTGACTCTCTGATCAAATCAAATTGACATGGGGTGCTAATTAAGATATTTATTGTTTTTATTTTTATTATATCATTGGGTTATTAGGTTATTTGTATGCATTCCGTACTTGTACATATTTTATCATTTTTTGTTCCTTGCTTCAATATCTTATTTTTCAAAGACTTCAGGTTAAGTTCACGAGCTTACGTAATTTTTCCCGATTTATTACTTTTATCAACCACGTGGTTAAAATGATGGAAAACGAGCTCATGAGAAAGAGATAATTCCCTAAATCTTTATTTTATCACAATTTCCCCGTTCAATCTTCCCATTTTTCAAGTTGAGTCTGGCTTTAATTTTACATGATATTTACTGGTGTAGTCAAATACTTATTTCATTCTTTTCTGTAAGGAATATTCCTTGACAGATGTGAGTTAATATGAAAACAGCAGCGCCAGATTGTAAATTTGTGTTTCATCATAATTAAGTGTTGTGCTAAATGCTACAACATTTAAGACAAAAATGAAGCGGAATATTAAAGTTTGTAACAAAAATTGACTTTAAATAAATAGATGGACAAGATTAAAGTTTGTATTTATACTTGTGTGGTGCGCCTCAGGGCAAAAATTAATCACTAGAAAACTGAAACGTTTACAAAAACTTATCACTAGTGATCTTCACAAAAATCAATTTCCTCAACACTTTGAGAAAATACATGTTTTCTAAAAATAAAAAAACTAGAATAAAACTTATTCAAGAAAGCTAAAACTCGATGCCAAAAATTTGGAGCAACGAAACACAATCTTCAGCCAACACGTGCACACGTGTTTTCTGAAGTGTCTTCAACCATCACGTCAGCATGTGCAACGACACTCTTCACAACAACATCAACGATGATAATATTTTTTCTCTAAAATTCCATGATGTGCGAAAATGTGTGTATGACTGAACGAGAACAAGAAGTTCATCAATATCCTTCTTTCTCTTATTTATGGACTTCTTCTCACATAGAATTTATCTCCACAAGGTAATCTATTCAACAAGGAAAGTCAAATGTTGATATCATATCAACATAATATTTGCATAATTATCTCATCACCAAGAAAGGAGAAATCTTATAAAATATTATACACAATTAAATCAATAAGGAAAAGATAATATTATGAAAATCATTTAATTTAAGAAATTATATTAATTAAATTAAGAGATAATATTTCCCTTCATTCTCTCCTTTTTTACCTTTCTGGACAAAATGAGATCAAACCCATTTATCTTTGTTAGCTCAAGTCATCTCCCCATGAATTCGCGAAATTTTCTCCCCCTGAATAAAATCAAGTTAGCACGATTGTTGTGATATGTGTTGACAGCACCCGAGACAATATGGTACGTTTTCATGGATAAGAAATTACGAAATTAAACATAGTGTGAAATAAGGCAAAAATGACTGAGGGCAACCGAATAGCGACTGAGTTATATAGTAAAAAATAGTGAGCAAGTGCATGTTTTATATGCTGTTTAATATATTATGATATATTTTTATGGATAAGAGATTATAAAATGAAAAATAGTGTGAAATAAGCTAAAGAGCGATTGAGGGCGATCGAATGATGATTGAGTGATATAGTAAAAACAAAGTGAACAAATTCGTGTTTTATATCATATTTACTATATTATGGAATGTTTTCGTGTATAAAAATTACGAAATTAAACATAGTGTGAAATAAGACAAAATTGACTGAGGACGACTGAATGGCGACTGGGAGCGACCGAATGATGACTGAGTTATATAGTAAAAAATAGTCAACAAGTTCATATTTTATATGCTACTTAATATATTATGATATATTTTTATGGATAAGATATTATAAAATAAAATATAGTGTGAAATAAGCTAAAAACAGTATTTTCTAGTACATCAAGTGGTTCTATTAGAGCACTCATATATCACCGGGTTGCTCTCAATCGCTCTTTGTATTATGACATTATTTTTATATTTTACACTATCACTCCATTATACTATACTTAAATAGAGTAAATAGATCCCAAATGTGAAGTTGTTCGTATTTTCTATTATAAGAATCATATATCACTCATTCTCTCTTTGAATTATTTTACGTCACTTTTATATTTTATACTCACACGATTATAATATACTATAATATAATAAATAGTCCACAAAACATTAATTTGATCAAATTTTATACATTGAATAGTACAAAATATCTTCGATTCATTCATACTAAATCATTAATATTCAATTACATATAAAAAAAAATCCAACCTTCCATTTCCAAAAAACAATATTTTCTTGTACATCAAGTGGTTCTGTTAGAGCACTCATATATCACTCGGTCGCTATCAGTTGCTCTTTGTATTATGACATTATTTTTATATTTTACATTATCACTTCATTATACTATACTAAAATAGAGTAAATAGACCCCAAATGTGAAGTTGCTCGTATTTTCTATTATAAGAATCATATATTACTCAGTCCTCTCAGTTGTTCTTTGAATTATTTTACGCCACTTTTATATTTTATACTCACACGATTATAATATACTATAATATAATAAATAGTCCACAAAACATTAATTTGATCACATTTTATAGATTGAATTGTACAAGATATTTTTTATTCATTCATACTAAATCATTAATGTTCAATTACATTTAAAAAAAACATCCAACCATCCACTTTCAAAAAACAATATTTTCTAGTACATCAAGTGATTTTATGAGTACATTTCGTCTGATAATGTCCAAGATCATTGCATAAGCTGCATTTCTTTTTTCGTTGTCGTCCAAACTCTCCAATAGATGGTCTTCTTCGTTTATTTGGTCGCCCCCGCTTTTGTCACGCCCCGAAACTCGGGATTGACACCGGCGTCGCTGTTCAATCACAAAATAAAAAAACGACCAGCCTCGTAGCACTGTATAAACCGAAACCAGTTTATTTCATAAATTCGCAAAAATAATCATTGTCTTTACAACTGAATAAATTTGAATAAATTGCAGAAGCGTTTACAATTAAAATAAACCTACTAAAATTCTTAAATCTTTGCAGCATAATTCTCGATATTTAAATAATTTCAACATCCTCAAAATTGATCCGACTCTTCTTGCTCAACTTGTTCCTCTGATTTATCTTCGGATTTATCTGGGAAAGTTGTAAGGGGTGAGTATTTGGGAAATACTCAGCAAGTGGGGGCCGTTCGAGTACATAACAACATGCATAAAATTCGAAATACGTACACACACACACCATGCATATTTTGACTCATACCACGTTCGTTTTCTTGACCTGACACTGAGATTCCTCTACTTTCAATTGTTTACTGACGTCAGTCCCTAATTTTTATTCCTCTAAGGGGGCGAGGCCGAATCGGTTATATCCCCACCGTATGAGGGTCATATCATAGTTGGGATTCCCTCCCATATCCAGTTGGATCCTCACAGTGTCAACATAAACTTATGCACAAATCATAACCAGAAGGGGTAGAAAAGAATTGTACTCGACCGAAATTTTATAAAACCGAAACTCATGCATTACACGAAATTCAACATTTAAAACAAGCCCACTTACCTTAAACTTCTTGAAGAAAAAACGTGAAAACTCCGGTGGCTGGACTGCGGCAGCGCTTCGCTGTGCTCGAAAATCCTAAGGAACTAGGGGGGGATTCTCGAAAATTTGAGAGTAAAAATGGTGTGATTTTCGAGACACTGAGCCCTCTTATTTATAGGGGTTGGCTGCTATCCTGATCGTGTATCAAATCGCGTTTGAATTGAATCAAATCTCCATCTAAATCGTGATCAAATCTACATTTATTCTTTATCCTAAATTTCGAAATTTATGTATATATCCCAAGGTAATTTTCGAAATTATGCCTTGCCCAGTCTGCAAAATTTCGATTTTTGTGTCTAATTCCCAATATTCGGTAGATTTTTGACTTCCTAAAATAATAAAAATTATATTTCTTAAATCCCATAAATTTGCTTACTTAAATCCGAAATTATTAGTATTTTTCCACAAATAATATGTGGATTATTTTTCCTAGAATCCTGATAGTTGAACTTTTAAATATTTCCCAAGACTGCATTTATCGCGTAGACATTCCCTACTATTTTCGAAAATCCTTAACAAATCTTCCAATATTATTTTCGAAAATTACATGATAAAATCCTCAAGATTTTTAGTTCCAAGATTGGATTATCTTCTTGCTTAAATCTTTATCCAGGTATTTCTGTACATCTCAAATTCAGAAAAATACACGATATTATTCCAATTCTTGAGTTTGACATGATATTGTCCAATCTAAAATTACAAATACTATCACGATCAAGAATCGGAAATCTTGGATTTTACATCCCTCCCTCCTTATGGAAAGTTTCGTCCTCGAAACTTGGGTTGGGTTGGTCTATGAAGAGATACGGGTATTGGTTCCTCATCCTTTCTTCTAACTCCCACGTGGCTTCTCTTTCAGTGTGGTTAGACCATTGCACTTTGACGTATGGAATGACTCGTCTCTTTAGTACTTGGTCCTTGGTGTCCACGATTCTAATGGGAACCTCTTCGTACTTCAGCTCTTCTCCCAAGTTACTTTCGACTATGAGCGGTTCTACTTCCAACACGTGACTTGGATCTGAGATGTATTTCCGTAGCTGGGATACGTGGAAAACATTATGAATTCTAGACATGTAGTGACCCGTTCCAGAATCACCTACTAATCAGATCTTAAGCATGCAAAATTAACATTTAAACTGAATCAGGTAAACAGCGGAAAAACAGTAATACAACCCAATCGAATCTGTAAGTACAAAATACTTAAACAACCAGATCGAACTAAATTCCAAGAACAAATACCAACAACTACAGGTCAACCTCAGCCAGCTCCCTGTCCACTCCCTCCTGGACCGTCCAACCTGAGACCTGTCCCATCGAATAGGGTGTCCAAAACAGAGATAAACCGAGGACGTGAGCATAAAACACTCAGCACCGAAAGCATGAGTATACAAGACTATGACATGCATGTATGCAAAATGTACTGGATACCAGGATCTGGGTATAACGAAATACTGCTCAGGTAAATGACGTCAAGGTATGTAGCACTCTGCGCCGTCGCACCAGGAGGTGGCTCCCATACCAAAATAAACCTGTGGATATACCGGTGACCTGACCACCGTCGGCCAACGGGGTCCAACCATCCACAACAAACGAGGGCTGAGCACCCTCTCAACAGGCTATCTCAAAGATAATCAGGCCCAACATGATTATGCAAATGCCGCATAATAAACCATGCATCATATGACAGATAATAATGCAACATATAAACATGCAACACATAGTAAAGCATACTCAATCCTGCTATCTCGGATAGTACTTTCGTACCTCAAACCAGTAGATCCTAGCAATCAGCCCTAGAATCAAGCCTGCGTCCGTAGTCAGCCCACTGATGCCGCTAGCTCCCAACTAGAGCACAGCTCCGCTACAAAACCAGTAGCTCCCCGCTAGTGCCTGAACCTCGGGAAAAGACTAGAAACCCATCAGAAACGACTAAAACGCTCTGGAACACTCGGAATTGGCGAGTAAAAAGTGAAGCCTCGCGCCTCTATTTATAGACAACGATCGGTAGATCCGATCCACTTCGGAAGATCCGATCCGGTACACTTCGGACCTTCCGAACCCTGATCGGACGATCCGAACCCTGCATGTCTTCCACGTGTCCAGCCACCTGTCTCGGACGATCCGAACCCTGATCGGACGATCCGAACCCTGCATGTCTTCCACGTGTCCAGCCACCTGTCTCGGACGATCCGAACCCTGATCGGACGATCCGAACCCTGTTCGGTCCTTCCGATCCCACCGAAATATAATTAATCCAATAATTAACTCAAATTAGGCATCGGGATACTACATTCTCCCCCCCTAAAAAGGATTTCGTCCGCGAAATCGTGTCTGAAGAATGACAATTCTGAACAACAATACATTCAACTTAAGAATGAATTACAACTGAAAGTACAACTGAAATTACAATCATAACTGAAAATACTACAACTAGAACAACTCTGGATGCTCTGACCGCATGCGACTCTCTAGTTCCCAAGTAGCTTCTTCAGTACCTCGGCGCTGCCACTGCACTAAGACAAGAGGAATAGTCTTATTCCGCAGTACCTTATCCTTCCGGTCTAAGATCGAAACCGGTCTTTCCACAAAAGACAAATCCGGATTCAGCTGAACTTCTGTCGGATGCAAAACATGAGACTCATCCGCTACGTATCGTCTCAACAAGGACACATGAAACACATTGTGAACACTAGACAGATACGGTGGCAAAGCTAATCTGTAGGCCAAATCTCCCACACATTCTAAGATCTCAAAAGGACCAATGAATCTCGGAGATAGCTTACCCTTGAGTCCAAATCTCAGAATCCTCCGAAAAGGTGATACCTTGAGAAACACTTTCTCGCCTGCATCAAAATGAAGAGGTCTGCGCTTGGTGTTCGCATAACTCGCTTGTCGATCCTGAGCAGTCTTAATCCGTTGTTTGATCACAAGAACTTTGTCCATGGCCTGCTGAATAAATTCTGGACCTTCGACCTGTCGTTCTCCGACTTCCTCCCAGAACAGAGGAGTACGACAACGTCGACCATACAATGCTTCAAACGGAGACATACCAATACTCCTATGAAAACTGTTGTTGTATGCAAACTCTATCAGTGGCAGATGATCCTGCCAAGCTGGCCCGAAATCCATCACACAAGATCTCAACATATCCTCAAGAGTACGAATAGTCCTCTCTGACTGATCGTCAGTCTCTGGGTGATATGCAGTACTCAAACTCAAGGTAGTGCCCAAAGCTTGCTGAAAGCTGCTCCAAAATCTAGATGTAAATCGAGGATCTCTGTCACTAACGATACTCACGGGCACACCATGAAACCGTACAATCTCCTGAAAGTACAACCGTGCCATCCGATCGAAAGTGAAATCTCTGTTATACGGAAGAAAATGGGCAGACTTAGTAAGCCGATCCACTACCACCCAGATAGCATCTCTATTCCCCACAGACATAGGCAAGTGAGTCACGAAGTCCATCGTGATATGCTCCCACTTCCACTCCGGAATAGGAAGACTCTGCAACAAACCTCCAGGTCGTCGATACTCAGCCTTCACCTGCTGACAGACTAGGCACTTGGAGACATACTGATAAACATTACGTTTCATACCTTTCCACCAAAATCGAGTCCTCAAATCCTTATACATCTTGTTGCTCCCCGGATGAACACTCAACTTGCTACGATGAGCCTGGGACAAAATCTCCTCCCTCAAAGTGTCATCTTCCGGTACAACAACACGACCAGATAAGCACAAAAGACCCTCGGACTGATAGTGGAATCCAGAAGTATTATCTCCATCAGCCAACCGAGCTAATTTCTGAACCTTAGAATCAGACATCTGAGCATCTCTAATCCGAGAATACAAAACTGGCTCAGACAAAATAGTAGCTACACGGATACTCTCTGTTCCCTCCCGATGCTTACAATTTAATCCCATCGAACAGAAATCCTGAATAATCCCAGATACAGCACAAGTCTGAAGAGCAGACAATCTCACCTTGCGACTAAGAGCATCGACCGTGAGATTCGCAGATCCTGGATGTTACTTGATCTCACAATCATAATCCTTGAGTAGATCCATCCAACGACGCTGACGCATGTTCAACTCAGCCTGAGTGAACAGATACTTCAAACTCTTATGATCAGTGAAAATCTCAAATCGCTCACCATACAGATAATGGCGCCAGATTTTCAAAGCAAAAACGATCGCTGCTAATTCCAGATCATGAACAGGATAGTTTTCCACATGAGGCTTCAACTGTCTCGACGCATAAGCAATCACATGCTCATTCTGCATCAGAACACACCCTAGTCCCTGTAAAGAGGCATCGGTGTAAACACTGAAACCACCAGATCCAGACGGTAAAGCCAAAACAGGCGCAGATGTCAAACGTCTGCGAAGTTCCAAGAAACTCTCTTCGCACTCTGATGTCCACTCAAATGAAACATCTTTCCGAGTGAGCTGAGTGAGTGGCTTAGCAATCTGAGAGAAGTTGACAATGAAACGGCGATAATATCCAACCAATCCCAGAAAACTGCGGATCTCGGCTACTGTCGTCGGACGCGACCAGTTCAATACCGCTTCCACCTTGCTCGGGTCAACTGAAACTCCCTTGCTAGAAATGACATGACCAAGGAATACAACCCTGTCAATCCAAAACTCACATTTACTCAACTTCGCATAAAGCTGATTCTCGCGAAGTGTCTGTAAAATAATCCTTAAGTGTTGTACGTGTTCTTGCTGATCATGCGAATAGATTAAGATATCATCTATAAACACCACAACAAACTTATCCAAGAAATCCCGAAATACCCGATTCATCAGATCCATAAAAACTGCTGGTGCATTCATCACCCCAAAAGGCATAACCAGAAACTCATAATGCCCATACCGGGTCCTGAATGCAGTCTTCGATATATCTCCCTGATGAACCGAAGCTGATGATAACCTGACCTTAAATCAATCTTGGAATACACAGAGGTACCTTGCAGTTGATCAAATAAATCATCAATCCGTGGCAACGGATACTTATTCTTTATCGTAGCACGATTCAACTGCCGATAATCTATGCAGAGCCGCATAGAACCATCCTTCTTTTTGACAAAAAGAACTGGTGCTCCCCACGGGGACACACTGGGTCGAATATACCCCTTGTCAAGAAGATCCTGCAACTGCTGTTTCAATTCTTGCATCTCCGATGGAGCTAAACGATAAGGAGCTCTAGAGATTGGTGCCGTGCCTGGCACTAAATCAATGCCGAAATCCACTTCCCGAACGGGAGGAAAACCAGGAATCTCCTCGGGAAAAACATCCGGAAAATTGCAAACCACTGGAATGTCACTGATACCGACACTATCTGCGGACGAATCAATAGCATAGATAAGGTAGCCTTCCCCGCCCGACTCTAAAGCACGACAGGCTTTCAGAGCAGAAACCACAGGCATCGGGGGTCGCGCTCCCTCTCCATAGAAAAACCAACTGTCGCCCTCAACTGGACGAAACTGCACAAACTTCTGATAACAGTCCACAGTAGCTCTAAACACAGTCAGCACATCTATTCCCAGAATGCAATCAAAATCCTCCATCGCAAGAATCATCAAATTAGCAGTTAAAACATTACCCTCAAACTCTAGAGGACAACCCAAAACTAGACGTTTAGCTAGCACCGAATGACCCATCGGTGTGGAAACAGATACCACAACGTCCAAAGAAGTGAAAGGTAACGCATGACGCTTAGCAAATCTCGCAGATATGAATGAATGTGATGCACCAGTATCAATGAGAACGTAAGCAGGTAATCCACATAATAAAAAAAACACCTGCGATAACTCTCACGTTCTCCTCAGCAGCCTGATCCTGGTTAAGAGCAAAGACCTGCCCTTGAGTACGCGGTCGGAGGTTAGAACCCTGAGTAGACTGTCCCTGCTGTGGTCTCTGATGAACTGAAGCCTGAGAACCAGATCCTGATCCTCCGCCCGTCTGTGGACAATCTCTCTTCATGTGGCCCATCTCACCGCACTTGAAACAAGCACCCGCAACCTTGCGACAACGCTCCGTCGGATGATCCTTCCCGCAATGCTGACACGGGCCCTTCTTCTTCCCAAAATGGTGAACTCCTCCAGATCCAGAGGAAGAAGAAGTAGATCCAGCCTTCTTAAATGCTTGGGCGTGGGGACCCAAAGAACTAGTAGGACGAGCAGACTGCATGGCTCGACCTCTCAGCAAACTGCCCTCAGCCTGGCGACAACGGTTCACAAGGCCCTCATACGATGTCGGATCATCACAGACAACAACCCGATCATAAATCTCCTGATTGAGGCCCTGAAGAAAATGGTTATACTTGGCCCTAGCATTGTCACTGACATGTGGAACATACGGAAGCAACTCAAAGAACTTCTGCTGATACTCATCAACAGACAAACTTCCCTGCTTCAGATTGATCAACTCAATCGCCTTGGTCTGCAGAAGAGCTGGCGGAAAGTAAAGCAGCATGAAAGCGGCTCGGAAATCGGCCCAAAGAACTCGACCCTGTCGCTGAACTATCGGTGCAGAGGTAGACCTCTACCACTTACGCGCACCACCCTCCAGCAAGAAATCAAGGGTATCAATCTGCTGCTCCGCCGAGCACTGAAAAGTCTTGAAGCAGCTCTCCATCCTCTCAAGCCAGTTCTCCGCAACATCCGGAGTCTCACCGCCCGAAAGAGGTTTCGGCCCCATCTGCAAGAACCGATGCATACTAAAACTCCGAGGCTCATCACGACGGTGTTGACGACGTTCTCGATGCTCTCGGCGACGCTCCCGATCGTCGCGGTCTCCCCAGCGTCCAATGCTGCCATGACTACTAGCATCGTCGTCAAAACCAGACATCTCTAGCTACAAAAGTTACCAGAGATTAAACCCAAAAGAACAGTTCCAAATCCCAAAATCTTAATGCATGCTCTGATACCATAAATGTAGTGAACCGTTCCAGAATCACCTACTAATCAGATCTTAAGCATGCAAAATTAACATTTAAACTGAATCAGGTAAACAGCGGAAAAACAGTAATACAACCCAATCGAATCTGTAAGTACAAAATACTTAAACAACCAGATCGAACTAAATTCCAAGAACAAATACCAACAACTACAGGTCAACCTCAGCCAGCTCCCTGTCCACTCCCTCCTGGACCGTCCAACCTGAGACCTGCCCCATCGAATAGGGTGTCCAAAACAGAGATAAACCGAGGACGTGAGCATAAAACGCTCAGCACCGAAAGCATGAGTATACAAGACTATGACATGCATGTATGCAAAATGTACTGGATACCAGGATCTGGGTATAACGAAATACTGCTCAGGTAAATGACGTCAAGGTATGTAGCACTCTGCGCCGTCGCACCAGGAGGTGGCTCCCATACCAAAATAAACCTGTGGATATATCGGTGACCTGACCACCGTCAGCCAACGGGGTCCAACCATCCACAACAAACGAGGGCTGAGCACCCTCTCAACAGGCTATCTCAAAGATAATCAGGCCCAACATGATTATGCAAATGCCGCATAATAAACCATGCATCATATGACAGATAATAATGCAACATATAAACATGCAACACATAGTAAAGCATACTCAATCCTGCTATCTCGGATAGTACTTTCGTACCTCAAACCAGTAGATCCTAGCAATCAGCCCTAGAATCAAGCCTGCGTCCGTAGTCAGCCCACTGATGCCGCTAGCTCCCAACTAGAGCACAGCTCCGCTACAAAACCAGTAGCTCCCCGCTAGTGCCTGAACCTCGGGAAAAGACTAGAAAACCATCATAAACGACTAAAACGCTCTGGAACACTCGGAATTGGCGAGTAAAAAGTGAAGCCTCGCGCCTCTATTTATAGACAACGATCGGTAGATCCGATCCACTTCGGAAGATCCGATCCGGTACACTTCGGACCTTCCGAACCCTGATCGGACGATCCGAACCCTGCATGTCTTCCACGTGTCCAGCCACCTGTCTCGGACGATCCGAACCCTGATCGGACGATCCGAACCCTGCATGTCTTCCACGTGTCCAGCCACCTGTCTCGGACGATCCGAACCATGATCGGACGATCCGAACCCTGTTCGGTCCTTCCGATCCCACCGAAATATAATTAATCCAATAATTAACTCAAATTAGGCATCGGGATACTACAAGACATGTTTGGCGGCAGCGCCAATCTGTATGCTAGTGTGCCCACTTTTTCCAAAATTTCAAAGGGTCCTACATAGCGAGGGTTCAGCTTCCCAGCTTTACTGAATCGAACAACTCCTTTCATAGGCAAGACTTTTACGCAGGCCTTATCGCCAACGTTGAATTCAACTGGTCTTCTTTTTAGGTCGGCCCAGCTCTTTTGTCTGTCTTGAGCTGCCTTGAGTTTCTCTCGGACCACTGTAACCTTGTCTACGGTTATCTGAACGAGCTCGGGTCCTACTATTGCTTTTTCTCCCACTTCATCCCAATATAAGGGTGACCGACATTTCCTTCCATACAGAGCTTCATATGGAGCCATTCCAATACTGCTGTGATAGCTGTTATTATAAGCAAACTCGATCAATGGTAGATGATTGCTCCAATTGCTACTGAATTCTAGGGCGCATGCTCGCAGCATGTCTTCTAGGGTTTGAATTGTTCTCTCGGTTTGGCCATCGGTTTGAGGGTGATAGGCCGTGCTAAGAGTAACTTTCGTTCCCATGTCCCCTTGGAAGCTCTTCCAAAAACGTGAGAAAACCCTTGGGTCTCTATCAGATAGGATGCTCACTGGTACTCCATGCAGTCGTACAATATTGTCCATATACAGTGTAGCTAACTTGTCCAGCTTGTAGTTCATACGGACGGGTAGGAAGTGTGCAGATTTTGTAAGTCTATCTACAATTACCCATATTTCGTCTTGACCTTGCCTTGACTTCGGTAATCCCACTACAAAGTCCATGGAGATGTGCTCCCATTTCCACTCGGGTATCTCCAAAGGTTGCAATAATCCTCCAGGTCGCTGGTGCTCTGCTTTGACCTGTTGACACACTTGGCATTTTGAGACAAATTCTGCCACATCTCTTTTCATTCCATTCCACCAAAAATTACCCTTAAGGTCTCTGTACATTTTTGTACTCCCTGGATGGATTGAGAATTTTGACTTGTGTGCTTCTGATAATATTTCTTGGCGGAGGTTATCGCTGTCTGGTACCCACAGTCGTCCTTTCATCCAAACGAATCCCTTGTCATCAATTTGTAAATCTTGAGACTTCCCGCTTTCGACTTGTTCCTTAAGTTTCTTTAGCTCGGGGTCTCGGTCCTGATTTAACTTGACGGTCTCTTGCAGACATGGTCTCGCGGAGAGTGAAGCCAGAGTAATTTTGCTCTCATTTTTCCGACTCAGAGCATCGGCCACCTTGTTCGCTTTACCCGGGTGGTAACTGATTGTCAGGTCGTAATCCTTCAGGAGTTCGATCCACCGTCTTTGCCTCATGTTAAGTTCCTTTTGGGTGAACAGGTATTTGAGGCTCTGGTGATCAGTGAAAATTTCGCACTTGGCGCCATAGAGATAGTGCCTCCAAATTTTTAAGGCAAATACAACTGCTGCTAGCTCCAGATCATGCGTAGGGTAGTTCTGCTCGTGCGGTTTCAACTGCCTTGATGCGTAGGCTATTACTCTTCCCTCTTTCATGAGTACGCATCCCAAACCTTCCTTAGATGCGTCGCTGTAGATGGTGAATTCCTTATCTTCAGTAGGTAAGATTAGCACTGGCGTGGATGCAAGTTTCTCTTTCAATGTCTGAAAACTTTTCTCGCAACCTTCGTCCCAGATGAACCTGGAATTCTTCTGAGTGAGCTTAGTCAGCGGTATAGCTATTGAGGAAAAACCTTCGACAAACTTTCTGTAATAACCTGCCAGTCCAAGAAAGCTCCTGATGTCGGTGGCGTTCTTAGGTTTTGGCCATTCTGTAATTGCCTCGACTTTCCTAGGATCCACTGATACTCCCGCTTCAGAGATCACATGCCCTAAAAAGGATACACTCTTTAGCCAGAACTCACATTTCTTAAACTTAGCGTAGAGTTCCTTCTCTCTCAAGGTCTGAAGTGCAATGCGGAGATGCTCTTCGTGATCATGTTCGTTGGAAGAATAGACGAGGATGTCGTCAATAAATACTACTATGAACTGATCCAGGAATGGCTTGAAAACTCTGTTCATTAGGTCCATGAAGGCTGCAGGCGCGTTGGTCAGTTCAAAAGGCATCACTATGAACTCATAATGCCCATATCTTGTCCCAAAAGCTGTTTTGAGAATATCTTCATCCGTGATCTTCCATTGGTATTATCATCTTCTCAGGTCAAGCTTGGAAAATGTTGTAACTTCTTTAAGTTGATCGAAAAGAATCGTCTATCATTGGAAGAAGATATTTGTTCTCGATTGTGATCTTATTGAGTTCTCTATAATCTATACACAATCTCATACTTCTGTCTTCTTTATTCACAATCAGTACTGGAGTTCCTTATGGAGACGTACCCAGTTGAAATTGCTTCTTGTCTAGCAATTCTTGGAATTGTTCTTTTGGCTCTTGGAGTTTAGTTGGCGTCATTCGGTAAGGTGCTTTCGAAATTGGTGTTGCACCAGGGACCAGATTAATTTCGAACTCAACTTCGCGGTCCGGGACTATCCCTGGGAGTTCTTCTAGAAAATCATTCGGAAATTCTCGCATTATTAGGGTATCTTTCAGCTTGAGCTCAATTTCTTCCTGCACTTCGTTCACCATTGCTAGGTAAACTTTTTTTTTTTGTGTGATTTAATGGCTTTCCAAGTCTGGGAAGCAGAAAGAATGTATTTCTGTCTCTTGGCATTGTCATGATACCTTATTTCTTCTTGGTTCGTGTTTCGGAGTTTGAAATTTTTTTTCCCGGCAATCTGCTATTGCACTGCTCTTAGATAACCAATCCATCCATATGATGACGTCGAAATCTTACCAAAGTGCTTTGAATCAAGTCGGCACTGAATATATACGAATAGTTGATGATTTTATTCTATCTTGAAATTATCACGATTACTATCTCAAAACTAAAAACCCAAATAAAATCTTGGAACTTAATTCAATATCAATCTATACCCCATTGATTTAAATTCCAAAAATTATAACTCAGTCGTCAGGAAATAAAATCTTATTCAACCTTGTATAAAGGAAATTAATCATCAATTAATGCTTTTGTTAAATCTTACTTGCAGTAAACCTTACTTTCCTCAATATCCAGCAATAATCTCATAACTTATTTTATTCATATAAGATCGTAATCTACGAGTTATCCCAAAATAATATAAATTACTTAAACCTTAAGATATTGTTTCCCAACTTCCTTTTAGACAAGGTAACCAAAATTATACATATTTAAAGTTAACGCTTAGCATTCCTTAAGAACCCAAATTAATGTTTACACATTTAACTATTGCCCAAAATCAACTTTCATATTAGAATATCCAAAACTTATTATAACTCTTATCTCAGATTTTCACATACTAGTTTTTTTTTTCTTCCCATAAATAATTTATTGCCCCCAAATCAAATATTTCACCTTAAATCAGAAGATAAGTACAATCCCAACAATATAGGTCAATATTAATTGTTTTCTTAATATAATTCCATAAAAATCCGATAAGCACTACAAGAAACGCGTTGAACGAGATTTTTCGAGATTTTTTCCAAAAATTGAAAGTCTAGAGATAAACATATGGATTGAAAGATTACGTCGAGAGGGTTCCAGAACAGTTGACAGAACTGAATTCGGAGTTTCCTACGAAAAAAATCGAAGAACACATGCTGGCGGGTTGACTCGTTGAATCGGCCGATTTGACTCGTCGGGTTGACTCGTCGGAGTAAGGTCGGAGTAAAGGCGTGTGTCGGCGAAGGCGTCAAGATCACGGAACCGGTGGTGGCACGGCCAGAATCGATCGGAAAACTACTTAATTTGGCCGGAACGCGCTCAAAATCGGTTAACTCACTTGAAATTGGGCGTTTCCGATCCGTTGATCCGATCCCGAAATTGATTGTTGGGAAACGTTACCCATGGATTGTAGATTCTTTGGGTGAAAGTAATTGAAAATCGGAGTATTTTTGGTAGGGTAATTGGACAAAATAAGGTCCGGGTTAGGGTTCATACGTCAATCCGTAGATCTGAAATTCCCGTTGCATCCGAACGCGAAACCTGAAATTGGTTAAGGGCTTTTGTTCGTCTCGCCGAGACAATTCTAGAACGGGTTGCCGATCGAAAACATACTAACGGACGCGGCCGGAATCGGCGAAAAACGCGGCGGTGCGCTCAGGCGCTGTTTGGCCGAAAATTTCCGAAAAATATTTCCGAATTTTTTTTTTTTTGAAACTCGATTCTTCCACTCGGATTTTGAAACTGGCGGCTCTGATACCACTTAAATGTCACGCCCCGAAACTCGGGATTGACACCGGCGTCGCTGTTCAATCACAAAATCGAAAAACGACCAGCCTCGTAGCACTGTATAAACCGAAACCAGTTTATTTCATAAATTCGCAAAAATAATCATTGTCTTTACAACTGAATAAATTTGAATAAATTGCAGAAGCGTTTACAATTAAAATAAACCTACTAAAATTCTTAAATCTTTGCAGCATAATTCTCGATATTTAAATAATTTCAACATCCTCAAAATTGATCCGACTCTTCTTGCTCAACTTGTTCCTCTGATTTATCTTCGGATTTATATGGGAAAGTTGTAAGGGGTGAGTATTTGGGAAATACTCAGCAAGTGGGGGCCGTTCGAGTACATAACAACATGCATAAAATTCGAAATACGTACACACACACACCATGCATATTTTGACTCATACCACGTTCGTTTTCTTGACCTGACACTGAGATTCCTATACTTTCAATGGTTTACTGACGTCAGTCCCTAATTTTTATTCCTCAAAGGGGGCGAGGCCGAATCGGTTATATTCCCACCGTATGAGGGTCATATCATAGTTGGGATTCCCTCCCATATCCAGTTGGATCCTCACAGTGTCAACATAAACTTATGCACAAATCATAACCAGAAGGGGTAGAAAAGAATTGTACTCGACCGAAATTTTATAAAACCGAAACTCATGCATTACACGAAATTCAACATTTAAAACAAGCCCACTTACCTTAAACTTCTTGAAGAAAAAACGTGAAAACTCCGGTGGCTGGACTGCGGCAGCGCTTCGCTGTGCTCGAAAATCCTAAGGAACTAGGGGGGGATTCTCGAAAATTTGAGAGTAAAAATGGTGTGATTTTCGAGACACTGAGCCCTCTTAATTATAGGGGTTGGCTGCTATCCTGATCGTGTATCAAATCGCGTTTGAATTGAATCAAATCTCCATCTAAATCGTGATCAAATCTACATTTATTCTTTATCCTAAATTTCGAAATTTATGTATATATCCCAAGGTAATTTTCGAAATTATGCCTTGCCCAGTCTGCAAAATTTCGATTTTTGTGTCTAATTCCCAATATTCGGTAGATTTTTGACTTCCTAAAATAATAAAAATTATATTTCTTAAATCCCATAAATTTGTTTACTTAAACCCGAAATTATTAGTATTTTTTCCACAAATAATATTTGGATTATTTTTCCTAGAATCCTGATAGTTGAACTTTTAAATATTTCCCAAGACTGCATTTATCGCGTAGACTTTCCCTACTATTTTCGAAAAATCCTTAACAAATCTTCCAATTTTATTTTCGAAAATTACATGATAAAATCCTCAAGATTTTTAGTTCCAAGATTGGATTATCTTCTTGCTTAAATCTTTATCCAGGTATTTCTGTACATCTCAAATTCAGAAAAATACACGATATTATTCCAATTCTTGAGTTTGACATGATATTGTCCAATCTAAAATTACAAATACTATCACGATCAAGAATCGGAAATCTTGGATTTTACAGCTTTGGCTTGAAGTTAGGAGGTAGCACTTCCAAATTAGAAATATAATCGGGAATTTTCCAATCTCTTGAATGAGGCACGGGGTAAATGGTACCTGAGTAGGCTTGACGCCACTTATGCACAAGGTAATAAGGTGAACACAACTCATAGATACCAAAATTTGCTAGATGACAAGCTGCTAACGCAAAATCTTGATGATTGTCATTCGTATACAAGGTAATAAGGTGAGCACAACTCATAGTTCCTTGTTCATCATTCTTCCACTCTCCATTAATATTAATCAAAATCCGAATGATCGTCATTCCTATACAAAATAAACAATAAAGATGTCATAAAAATTAAATGATTTAACATATTCGGATGACATAACATATCAAAGTGGACGACTCATAACAGAATTGAGCGACTGAAAGCAGAATTAGGCGACTGAACCCATAATGTTTGGGCGACCGAACAATTGAGAATGAAATATATGAAAAATTATATTTACAATATATACATTGTAATAAAAACCAATAAATCGATAAAAAAAATTTGAGATGTCATTAGAACTTACATCTGATTTAAAATCTTTGACAATGTTGAGAAAAATTGAAACTTTTTTTAGGAAAACAAATGACTACAATATTCTCTTGCTTAATATAGAGGAAGAAAAAAAATTGAAGAGTAGACCAATGAGTGAAGGATGAAGAAAAGAAGAATCGTTGTGAGAAGGATGAGAAGAATGAAGGGAACAAGAAATCGTTTCCTTTATCTCCTTTATGTTTTTTAATTAATTAATTATTTTTTTTAAGTTGATGTTATTTATCAAATTTTGAATTCTAAAAGGTTAATATTTAAAATTAAAATTTGCTTATGATTATATTTTAAAGTGCCCCATCTAAGCAAGTAAAAAATTTAAAATATATTTATTTGAAATAAGTTATCTTAAATTCTGCAATTCGAGCACAACCATCGAATAATATTGCCCCAAATGTATGTTCGAAAATATGGACTTGTGAATGAAAATTGTTGTTTCAATTGAGAAGGGGTGGAAATGAATTAAGTACAAATCGAGAGCCGATTTTATAATTAGAGGAGATAATTTACCTTTCACCTCCTCTGATCACCATGTCAATGGTTATTGTTGTAACAAATTGCAAGAAAGATTAACGTAAAGAATCAACACACAGAATTATGTGGTTCACTAACAATGTGTTAGCTACGTCCACGGGCAGAGAAGAGGATGCTTTATTGCTTTAGGTATTCAGAAATTACAGAGTGTGTCTCTAGGTTACAGAATAAACAGTATTTATGCTGCTAAAAAAAAACCCTAGACTAGAAAGTGTCAGATTAGGCCCATAATCAGACAGCCCAAAACCCAAACATAAGCGAGACCCACGGTTCAAGGCATATTCTAACAAATCTCCACCTTGACTTGAATCCTCTGAACAACAGGATCAGATGTACCATAACAGTACCAGACGACTCCTCTGCCTCAGACTTTTGCCCTGAAAAGGGCAACTAACAGCTTCTAACATTCAGCAAGTCCAAACAATGTTTAAACTTGCTATGTGGAACCGGCTTGGTAAACATATCGGCGGGATTATCAGCAGTACCCACTTTGTTCACCTTAATTCTTTTCTAACTTCTCAGAAAATGATACCTGACATCAATGTGCTTAGTTCTCTCATGGTGAACTTGATCCTTGGCTAAGCATATTGCACTAAGGCTGTCACAATATACTATAGCCTGATCATGGTGTAGACCAACATCATTAACCAGCCCTTTCAACCAGATTCCCTCTTTTGCAGCTTCTGTCAATGCTATATACTCTGCTTCCGTAGTAGACAAAGTTACTGTGGGTTGCAAAGTAGCTTTCCAACTAACAACAGAACCACCAAGAGTGAACACATAACCAGTCATAGATCTTCTACTTTCAACATCTCCTGCATAATCAGCATCTGAATAACCTGTGACTAAACACTTTGTATCACTTCCATAAATGAGACCAACATCAGATGTACCTCTAAGGTATCGAAAAATTCTCTTCACAGCTTGCCAGTGCTCCTTTCCAGGATGTTCCATAAATCTGCTGACAACACTAACAGCCTGTGCAAGATCAGGTCTAGTGCAGACCATAGCATACATCAAGCTTCCTACTGCACTCGCATAGGGAACTCGAGACATGTACTCATTCTCTTCAGCAGATTTAGGTGCAAACGCAGTAGACAAATGAATATTTGCAGCACTTGGAGTATCTATGGGTTTTGATGTAGACATACCAAATCTGGATAATATCTTCTGAATATAACCCTTTTGTGATAAGAAAAGTTTCTTCTGATTCCTATCCCTGTAGATCTCCATTCCTAGAATTTTTCGTGCAGCACCCAAATCTTTCATCTCGAATTCAGCACTCAAAAGGCCCTTCAACTTCTGAATATCAGACTTGTTCTGTGCAGCTATCAACATATCATCAACATATAAGACCAAATAAATGTAAGAACCATTTTTTAGCTTGTTGTAGTACACACAACAATCATACGAACTTCTGCTGTAATCAATCTGTATCATGTAGCTATCAAACCTTTTGTACCATTGCCTTGGAGACTGCTTTAGTCCATATAAGGACTTCTTCAACTTGCAAACATAGTTTTCTTTTCCAGGAACTTGGAAACCATCTGGCTGAGTCATATATATAACTTCTTCCAACTCTCCATGTAGAAAAGTTGTCTTCACATCGAGTTGTTCGAGCTCCAGATTCTGATGTGCAACCATTGCTAGTAACACCCTGATAGAGGTATGTCTGACCACTGGCGAGAAAATCTCATTGTAATCTACTCCCTCTTTCTGATGAATCCCTCTTGCAACTAATCGAGCCTTATATTTGATACCCTCAGCAGGTGTCATTCCTTCCTTCTTCTTGAAAACCCATTTACAAGTAATGATCTTTCTCTCTGGAGGCCTTTGCACAAGATCCCAAGTCTTATTCTTATGAAGTGACTCCATCTCGTCTCCCATTGCACTAAGCCATTGGGTTGACTCTGTACATGTGACTGCTTCCTTGTAGGTGGATGGCTCGTTAGTATCTACCTCTTCAGCAACTTGAAGTGCATAAGCCACCATATCCTCAAACCCATACCTATTTGGAGGCTTTCCAAAATTCAGCCTCACATTCCGATCACGAGCCAAACTGTGATGATTAACTGATGATGGTGAGGGTTCTGGTGGTGCAGTTTCTGAATATGAGTGTTGATTTTCTTCTTCTTGCTGAAATTGACTCTCATCTTGAATGACTTGCAGCTCCACCTGTTTCTCAACAGTTCTATTTTCTGATGCAACAGTAGACTTCACAGTGGGGTTAAACATAGAGTTTTCATCAAAGACTACATTTCTGCTTAGTATAACTCTGTTCTCTGATGGTGACCAGATTCTATATCCTTTAACTCCTTCCCCATAGCCCACAAATACTCCCTTTTTAGCTCTTGGCTCTAATTTACCTTCACTTACATGATAATAAACTGTACAACCAAATGCTCTCAAATTGGAGTAATCCGTAGATTTACCAGACCACACCTCATAAGGTGTTTTGAGATTAATACCGGTGTGAGGTCCACGGTTTATTAAGAAACATGACGTTCTAACCGCTTCTGCCAAAAACCTTCTAGGTAAAGCAGCGTTAGAGAGCATGCACCTGGCTCTCTCCAGAAGTGTCTGATTCATCCGTTCTGCTACACCATTCTGTTGTGGTGTATTTCTGACTGTATGATGCCTAGCAATACCTTCATTCTTGCAGAACTCATCAAAATCTGACAAACAGAATTCCAGACCATTATCTGTACGCAGTCTTTTGATCTTCTTCCCTGTTTGATTTTCCACTAATGCCTTCCACTGCATGAAGCTCTTGAAAGCTTCACTTTTATGCTTCATCATAACCACCCAAGTCATTCTTGAAAAATCGTCGATAAAAGACACAAAATATCTGTAACCTTCTAAAGATTCAACGCGAGAAGGACCCCAACAGTCAGAATGGATGTAATCAAGCGTGGCTTTTGTTCTATGAATTGCTTTAGGAAACTTGCTGCGATGTAGTTTCCCGAGGACACAGTGTTCACAGAATCCCAGATCTTTTACCTTGTGCCCACCAAGAAGATCTTCTTTTGACAGAACCTGCATCCCTCTTTCACTCATATGACCAAGCCTCATGTGCCATAGTTTGGTCATATCATCCTTGTGAACCTCCGATGATGCGACAGCAGCAACACCTGACAGCGTTGAACCTTGCAGAAAATACAGAGTACCCCGCTTGACACCTTTCAGAATCACTTTAGAACCCTTGCAGACACATAGAGCTCCACCTTCACCTTTGAAATTGAATCCCTTACTGTCTAGTAGACTAAGCGATATCAGATTCTTCGTCATGAGTGGAACATGCCTAACATCGTTCAATGTACAGAATTTGCCATCATGTGTCCGTAATTTTATTGAGCCAATTCCAACTGCCTTGCAGACAGCACTGTTGGCCATAGAAACATTGCCTCCATCTATCTGCTCATAAGTTGTAAACCACTCTCTGTGCGGACATATATGGTAAGATGCCCCTGAATCAAGAACCCACACATCGTTGTGATGTGTTTGTTCATCGGCAACTAAGGCTATATCATCTTCGGAGTTGGTGCCAGATTCTGCAACAACAGCAGTACCCGATTTTTCTTGCTGCTTTTTTTTCTTCGGACAATCATTTTTCCAATGTCCCTTTTCTTTACAGTAGTTACAGGTATCATCGTGTTTAGGGCCCTTAGACACTGGTTTCTTGAATTTCTTCTTTCCCGAATTTCCCTGACCCTTACTCCCACTGGCCACTAACCCAGTAGCATGATTACCCAAACCCGTACCAGTCGCCTTATGTCGCAGCTCTCTACTATGAAGAGATGATCTAACCTCTTCCAGAGACACAGTATCTTTACCAACAATAAAAGACTGAACAAAGTTCTCATACGACAATGGTAAAGAGACTAACAGAATTAGGGCAGCATCCTCATCTTCAACTTTCACATCAATATTGCGCAATTCTAATAAGATTGTGTTCAATTGATCTAAGTGATCTCTAAGTTGAGTACCTTCATGCATTCGCAGACTAAACAGACGTTGCTTCAAAAGCAACTTGTTGGTTAAGGACTTTGTCATATACAGACTTTCGAGTTTTAACCACAAACCAGATGCAGTTTCCTCCTCTGCGATTTCGGTGATGATATCGTCTGCGAGACATAGCAAAATAGTCGAATGTGCCTTTTCTTCCATAGTCGCCATCTCAGCGGTTTCGGGATCCGATGCCTTCTTCGACAACGGCGCCCACAGCCCTTGTTGCTTCAACATGGCACGCATCTTGATCTGCCATAAACTGAAACTGTTCTTCCCCGTGAATTTGTCGATCTTCACATTCAAAGCAGACATCTTTCTCACCAGATTTCAAAATTCGGCTCTGATACCAGTTTGTTGTAACAAATTGCAAGAAAGATTAACGTAAAGAATCAACACACAGAATTATGTGGTTCACTAACAATGTGTTAGCTACGTCCACGGGCAGAGAAGAGGATGCTTTATTGCTTTAGGTATTCAGAAATTACAGAGTGTGTCTCTAGGTTACAGAATAAGCAGTATTTATGCTGCTCAAAAAAAACCCTAGACTAGAAAGTGTCAGATTAGGCCCATAATCAGACAGCCCAAAACCCAAACATAAGCGAGACCCACGGTTCAAGGCATATTCTAACAGTTATTAAATGATGCCCATCAATACATGGTAGCGGGAGTAATGTTTTACAAGGTGCAACCCTATGACTGTCTAGGTGTTAAGGTGGTTGTCCACCGTCTCGATTTTTAGACAGTTGACGTCTCCGTGTGTTATTACATTAATCGACCATTTAGATCGTCTAAACGTCGCTTAGGCAGACACCTAGATTAATATATAATATTTTAAAAAATTAATTAATTTTTTTTTTTACTTGGTATTAGTTGATTGAAGTGTAGATTTATATCGCTCAACCGATAATTGGTATTAGTTGAAGTTCTACCTCGGTTGAGTCTTTACTGATATTCTATAAGAATTAGAATTCTAGTGGTGCAGAACTCGATAAATATTTGTGTTTGAAATTTTGGCTTTACCTGCAATTGCTAGACTTAGCCAATAAGTTAATTATTAATCAATTATTTATTTATGTTTTCAATTGAATTCCTACTTATTTATTTCAACTGTGATTTACCATTATTATTATAAATCTATACAATTATAATTCCAAAAATCTTAAAAGAGAAAGCTACTTGAAACGTCATTGAGAAGAGAGAGACTTAAGATTACCAAATAAGTTTTCGGGTTGTTTTGTTTTATAATCCTGGTCAAATTTTTTTTAAAAAAAATATTCTCATGTAATGAACAAAAGGAGAGAGTCTTAAGATTACCAAATAAGTTTTCGGGTTGTTTTGTTTTGTAACCCTGGTCAAATTTTTTTTAAAAAAAATATTCTCATGTAGTGTATTTGTTCACTACATGGAGAGGCTATTTTTTTAAAAAAAAATTTGATCAGGTCTAGTTTCCCAAATATCCCTAAGTTTTCCATGTTTCTCCTCTCATTTCAACGTTTCTCCTCTCATTTCAACCAACTATATTAAATTATATATGCGGGACATTTAATTGACTTACTTAATTGGTGGATCACTGTATGGATTATCCCTCGTCTATTTTTATGATGAAACAATGATAGATGAGCATAAATACATGACTTTTAATAATTCTTATGTGTCAGTAAGTTGAGAAGAACATTGAGGGTTTTTCTTGATTAAAAATCACCTATATAAGAAAAAAGTGGAGTCGATTCGAAATAGTTGTACGTCTCATTTCTAGAAACTCTCACGGAACCGTACATGTGTTCAAACACGACAATGATAACTAAATCGTATCAAGGAGAGTTCTATGTGACATATGTCATCATTTACTCAAATGTCAGAGAGTTTCAAGGACATCATGTATATTTCTTAGCTAGTGAAATAAGAATATTTTCATAAGGGAAGACTCAAATGGTGACACATATATGTGCGATGCAAAATTCAATTATTGAATGTTCACTATCCTTGTTTTTTCCTTTTTTCATCAATTTTCATCTATGTGGGGGATTATCAGAAAATCATGGACTTATGAATGAAAATTGTGGGTTGAATTAGGAAAAAATGTAAAATGAACTAATGTACAAATTAAGGATCTGATTTATAACTAGATGAGAACCTTCAACTTTCACCTCCCTATGATCACCTTGTTAATGTTAATTAAGTGGTGACCATCAATACATTATAGTTGCGGAGTGGACTTTAGCGTGACTGATAAGGACAGTGAGTAGGATTCTAGCCCGACTATTTAAGGAGGGAGTGATGATACCCTCGAAAGGGCCCGGGTCATGGATGACCCAGAAAAGTAAATGGATAATCTATATCAGGATAAGCTTACAGAAGGGGCACATGACTAGCCGAGTAGGAGAGTGCTCGAGACATCATTTACCAGGACAATCAGAGGCTCGGGCAAATTCCCGGGTGATGACTATCTACCTGGGATGTCTCGGTAATAGCACTGCACTCGAGTGCACAAGCAGGTGGTATCTTCTCTTGATAAGCGTGCCTGACAAAATCTTGTTGATTTGACATAATGAGAAAGTCAAGACGGCGTGACAGTAAGTAGGTGGCAGCTACTAGTGGAAAGTAGGCACTGAAAACAAGGAAAAGTCGTCATCTTCCTTCGTATAAATAGCAGGTTTGCTTTGCATTTATTTCATTCAGACATATTGACATATACAACCAGTAGCATTTATTTTTCTACACTGGTTCTCTTCATATTTCACCTGCTAACTTAAGCATCGGAGTAGCCACGTCGGACACCCCTCCGGTACCTATTCACGAGTTCATCTTCTTGTTTGTAGGACAAAGTTATATCCATACCACAGAGATATATTTTCCCTCGAGGTATATCTTCTTGCTCATTTTCCCTTAGTAAAATTCTCACCAGATTCGGTGGACTGCCACAACCCAGCTCACCCGATTCACCCGGATCACATTATTGGCGTCGTTTGTGGGAAATTGGGCTCAACACGTAGGAATGGCTCCTACCAGAAGAACAAATCAAGATAACTCTCGGGTCCCTGGAGATAATCAACTTCTCTCCGATCAAAGTAGCTCTCCATTCACAGGACCTCAACCTATTTTTACTTTGCAACATGAGGAGTTGGCTTAGATTATATCTGATGCATTGGAGAAGGCCATAGCAAGAAATCCCATTATCATCATGCTACCCAGCCCAAAGGGGAGCATGAGCGAGATCAAGAGGGGAGAGAAGAGGAGGTGAGAATTGAGGAGAGGGAGTCTAGTGCTGGTTCCAAGTCCCCTATTGTGGCTGAGGAGTTGGAAGAGTTGATGCAGAAGATGAATATTTTGGAGGGACAGATGGAAGGCCGGAATAGTGCCCGGGTGATCACTAAGCGATGCCCTATTGTTGAAGCCATCTTCTGAGAACTCTGTCCGGGCATTTCAAATCTGCGAAGAACAAGGATTATGGTGGGAGTGCTGATCCTAAGGAGTATCTGGCCGGATTTGAAAATATGGCTATGTTGCATTGCTATGGGGATTAAATCAAGTGCAAAGTATTTTTAACTACTTTGGTGGACTCGGCCCAAAGGTGGTTTGAAGGATTATCTCCTCAAAGAATCCAGTCTTTCGAAGATCAAAAATTGTTTTTGCACCACTTCAGCAGCAGCAAGATGTATAAAATAACTGTTTTCAGTCTATCTGAAGTAAAGTAGAGCCCCGAAGAAACTCTGAGGGCGTATATCCGGAGGTTCAACCGAGTTGCTCTGGATGTTCCTTATTGTGCTTCCGATCTCTAACCAAGAAAGCGCCCGGGAATTTTGAGGATCTTTTGGCTCGGACAGAGAAGTATATCAATATGAAGGAATCCAAAAGTAGAAGAGGGAGGCTTTGAGGAGAGAGAAGGGAGATCAGGTGGCCAGACCCGAGGAAAGAGGTTAGAGGAGGGGCAAACCCGGAATTTTTTTCTCATCATGTGCCTTTAAAAATCTCCCGAGACAGGGATGTCCAAGAATTCAGTGCAGAAATATCGCTAGATCTGAGTCACAATCCACAGTCTGCAAGGCCTGAGAAGAAGGGATACTGTACCCTTCATAAAATGTGTTTTCATAACACAGATGAATGCCGGATTTTGAGGTGGGATTATGTCCAACCTGTTGTCCTTGTGTATAATCCATCGAATAAAAAGCCAAGGTTGCCACTCTGGACAACTCGGAAACCAGGACCCAGTGCCCGGGAAGATTCAAGAGGTGCCCCGAGCCAAAGGAGAAATCAGACCAGGAGCGGAAGAATGCCTCATCCCTTGCTTTAGGGGTGATAAAGATGATTTCTGGAGGCTCTACAGTTGGTGATTCTAACCGGGTTCGGAAGGCCCGAGGTAGGAGTGAGTGTTTGGAGGACGAGAATAGATGAGTTTTTTTATCAGCTTTGGCCTGGATGATCTCAAGGGTATCAGTCTTCCTCGTAATGACTCCCTAGTAACTTGCCAATTATGATGTCATGAGGGTTTTCGTTGATTCCGGCAGCTTTGTGAATGTCATATTCAAGGAATTTCTATTGCAAATGGATTTGCAAGGGTATCAATTAGAAACAGTAGAAACCACACTTTTTGGTTTTGCTGGTCACGCTGTGTACGCGGAAGGAGAGATTGTTTTGCCCTTGACTCTGGGCACCCGGGAATTGAGGAAGATAGTCATGACCACTTTCACAGTTGTGGATACTCCTTCTGCATACAACATCATATTGGAGAGACCGTTCATGAATGAGTTGAAAGCCGTAGCATCCATATATCATCAAAAGATCAAATTTTCGGTTGGAAATCAAGTGAGAGAAGTACGAGGAGATCAACCATATTCCCGGAAGTGTTATGTGGAAGCAGTCTAGGTGGATCAGAAGAAGGAAAGAAGGAAGGAGAAGAGAGGAAGTCGAGATGAAGAGATGGAAAGAGTAGTAGAGAAGTGAGATGTTCATTTTGTGGCGGAGGAAGAACAAAAAATGGTGGATATCGGGCCAGGCAAGGAGATGCGGGTGGCTCAAGATGTTGACTTATCCACCCAGGTCAGTTTATTAAAATGTTTAAAAGCTAACATTAATGTTTTTTGTCTGGTCACAATAGGAATTGATCGGGATCTCACCTCTGGTGGCTGAGTATAATCTGAATATCCTCCCGGGATCTCAACTTATTAAACAAAAGAAGAGACACTTTGGTCCTGAAAAGGACAAAGTGATTGATGTACATGTTCAGGAATTGTTGCAGGCCGCCCACATTCGAGAAATACAATTTCCTACTTGGCTCTCGGATGTGGTGTTGGTTTCAAAAGCTGCTGGGAAATGGAGGATATATGTGGATTTTAGGGATCTCAACAAGGCTTGTCCAAAAGATCATTATCTCTTGACCCCACATTGATCAGCTGATGGATTCTATCTCTGGCTATGAACTTCTCAGCTTCATAGATGCTTATCAGGGGTATCACCAAATTCCCCTGGCTAGACAAGGCTAGCTTCATTACCTCGGGAGGCACATTTTGTTATGTAGTCATGCCTTTCGGGTTAAAGATGCCGAAACTACATATCAGCGTCTAATGAATCAAGTATTTGAGAAGCAGTTTGGGAGGAATATTGAGGTATATGTGGATGATATATTAGGCAAATCCCGAGAGATTTCTTGTTTTATTCCTGATCAGGAAGAGACTTTTGCCACTCTAATGCATTTTGGTATCAAGCGCAACCCGGATAATTGCATTTTTGGGTTTTGTGGTGATTGATCGAGGAATCGAGGTAAATCTTGAGAAATTCAAGTTAGTCCTAGACATGCCATCCCCTCGATCTGTCCGAGAAATAGAAATTTTGATCGGGATAATTGCTTTACTTTCCCGATTCATATCACGATCTGCACACCAAAGTTATCCATTCTTTTAGATCCTTCGGAGGGTACATAAATTTGGCTGGAATAAAGCGTGTGAGAAAGCATTCAAAGATCTCAAGAATCACTTAGCCGAGCTTCCAGTCTTGGTAAAGCCAGAGCCCGGGGAAAATTGTTTGTTTATTTATCCACCACAGAGTATGCTGTCAGCTCAGTGCTTATACGGGAAGATGGCTTTGATTAGAAGCCCGTTTATTATGTCAGTCACGCTCTCAAAGGAGCCGAGCTGAGGTACAGCAAAGTGGAAAAGATAGCCCTGGCCCTGGTCATTACTGCCCGGAATTTACGACCTTATTTTCTCTCGCATTTGATTATCGTGCTAACCGACAGTCCCCTTGGGAGAATCATGAATCACCCTGAGGTTTCTGGAAGAATGGTGAAATGGACAGTGGAGTTAGGAGAGTATGATATTGAGTACAAAGCTCGGGTCACCCTCAAAACACATTCCCTATCATATTTCCTCTCGGAAATGACTCAGCAAGACGAGGTAGAAGTGTGGAGAGTATTTGTGGATGGAGCAGCCCGTGTAATTGGATGTGGAGTCGAGGTGTTCATAATGGCACCCTCTGGAGAAAAAATTATGTTGGCTCGCTAAGGATGACAAAATGCTCAAGTACTTAAAACTTATTAAGACCCAAGCGGAATCCTTAGTGGATTGGAGCATTGAGAAAATCCCTAGAGACGCAAATTTTGAGACAGACACCCTGGCAAAAGTGGCTGCTTCCTTGCCATACGTCAATACCCTAAAGGTATTGTACTTCGCCCAGCTGATTCTTTCCATTGACGAAGACATACCACCTCCCCGAGAAAGCTCATGGATGACTCCTCTGATTGAATTCATAGCATATGGCAAATTACTAGAAGAGCAAGCCAAAGCCTGGAAGATCAATAAGCAAGCTCCCATGTTCGTTCTTTTAAATAAAATCTTTTACCAAAGATCGTACCAGGGACATTTATTGAAATGCATTGCTATGGGAGATATAGAATATGTCCTCCGCAATATTCATGAAGGGTGTTGTGGGGAACATCTTGGAGGAACAACATTGGCACGGATAGCAATGCTGGCTGGATTCTTGTGGCATAGCATGAGCCAAGATTCTTATCGGATGGTCCGGATATGTGAAGGGTGTCAACATCATTCAAACTTTCAGCACAGCCCGACCAGTACTATGAAGCCTATCTGTGCGTCCTGTCCCTTTGATCAATTGCGAATGGACATTGTGGGACCCTTCCCAGTTGCTCGAGCTCAAACTAAGTTTCTATTAGTTGCAATAGATTAATTCTCCAAATGGGTAGAGGCTGAACCTTTGGCTAAGATCACTGAGAAGGAGGTGTTGAAGTTTCTGTGGAAAAACATTGTGTGCTGGTTTGGGGTTCCCAGGATATTAATTTCAGATAATGGAAGGCTGATTCAAGGAAAGGAGATAACGTCCTGGTGCCAAGAAATGGTAATCATTCAGTCTTTCACCTTTGTTGCTTACCCTCCAACAAATGGACTGACCGATGTGATAAACAGAATTATTGTGCAGGGCTTGAAAACCCAGCTGTGGGGTAAAGGAAAGGACTTGGTGGAGGAGATACCTAGTGTTCTTTGGGCATACAGGACAACACCCCGAGCACCCACTCAAGAAACACCTTTTAATTTGGTATATGCTTCTGAAGCAGTCCTACATGTGGAAATCGGACAATCTTCTGCTCAAGTAGAATCTTACTTGGAAGATAATGATCAAAGCCGGGAAATGGAGCTCAATCTGGTGGAGGAGAAGAGAGATCAGACAAAAATTTGTATGTAAGCTTTTTGGGGTCGTATTATGAAATCGTACAATAAGCGAGTCTGGATCTGAGATTTTCAAGCAGGAGATTTGGTGGCGAAAAAATTCAATCCAGCTGGAGAAGTGGGAAAGCTTGAAGCACGATGGAAGGGGTCCTTCAAGATTACACAGGAGGTTAGCTCAGGAACATTTTATCTGGAAGATGCTTGGGGACGCTCTCTTAAGCGACCATGGAATATTTTTCACTTGAAGAAGTATTATGCTTGAAATGTATCTATTATTTGAAATGATAATAAATCTCTTTTCTCCCTAAAAAGTGTGTGAAATATTATATTTAAACCCGTGAGGTATAAGACCCCGGCTAGTTTATTAAGTCTAGGGATCCATACCCTGGTTCGGGGCTCCGCACCTCGACCATTCCAAAGTCTCAGGATCCGTAACCTGGTGATTCATTAAGCCCAAGGCTCAGTAGCCTGGCTCGCGGCTCCGCATCTTGATCATTACAAAATCCAGGGATCCCTACCTGGCCCAGGGATCTGTACCCTAGTTATCCATTAATTCTAGGAATCCGTACCCTGGCTCGAAGCTCCGTATCTCGATCATTTTTATGACTAGGGACCCGTACCCTGGCCCAGGGCTCTGTACCTTGAGATCCATTAAGCCCAGGTCTCCGTACCAAGGCTCGAGGCTCCGTACCTCGACCATTCCAAAGTCTCATGATCCGTTCCCTAGCTCAGGGCCCCGCACCTTGGTGATATATTAAGCACATGGATCTTTACCCTGGCTTGGGGCTCCGTACCCCGACCATTTATTAAAGGGATCCGCAACCTGATTCAAATACAGAAGTCCCCGATTACTTCTTACAAATCCCCGTTATTTTTCAACACCTAGAAATATTTTTGAAGATTTAACATTACACAAAGTGTTTAAATAAAAAGAAATCAGTTAAAAGGAAAATATATTTCTTTTATAAAAGTCCAAAGGCAGAGGTTACAATAAATCAAGGAAAGAAAGAATTACAATCCTACTCTAAATCTATTGGGTTGGAGCCCGGATGGTCCTCTTATTTTGTGACCTACTCCTTTTCGACATCCTTGGGAAGGGATTTTATAGCCCGAACAAAATGGGAAAATCTTCCCTATATTCCGGAAGGAGCCCGACTTCTTGAAATTGATCTCGGAGCTTGTCAAATCCAGTCTGGAAGAAGGAGTAGGCCCGATCTTCAACGGTCTTCTTGAACTCCGAATATTGGAGAAAGGAGGCTTGCCACTTGTCCTGGGCATATCTGGAAGCAGCCAGGGCTTCATTAGCAGCACTTGCCCGGGACATTTGTCTCTCCACTTCATTGGTCAAACAACAATTCCTTGATTCTAAGAAAAAAAAAGTCTCCCGTAGGGTTTCCTCCTGGACAAGGCCCTCGTCAGCATCATTTTGGGCCTTAGCTAGATTCGCTTGAGTTATTTCCAGTTGCTGGTTGGCCTTATCTAAAGTAGCTTGAAGGCTGGCAACTGTTTCTTCGTGAACTAATCGAACCCGAGATAGCTCACCTTGGAGTTGCTCGTGAAGCTCTTGAGTGACCCGAGCTCGACTGCCTTCTTTGGTAGCCATCGCTGCTACCTCTTCAAAGACCGATACTAGCATTTGAACACCCTGTTCAGAAGGAGTTAGTAGAAAAAAAAAGAAGAGAGTAAACTTACTAAAAGGATCCGGTGAGATCCCTCAAAAAGTTTTGGGGTGGGGCGGGAGTTCTTCAAATGTGCCTCCTCAGCAGGAAGAAGCATATGCTTGAGGAGTTTCAACCCCATGGAGGAAGCCCCCTCCAAGAAAATTTTGCCTCGGGCTGTAAGGACCGTGTATCGTATTATCGTAAATCTTATAAGATTATCGATAATTCATGAATTTGATGTGTGATTACGTATTTGATGTATATTATGACAATGAATTGAGAAAATGAATATTGGATACGAATTGACGTTGTAAGAGCTAGAGTGGAGAAGCCGGACGCCAATATAGTACAAAATCAATTGTTTGTACATAACATATGGCGCCCAGGCGGTAGAAAATGACCGCCCGAGCGCCAAGGTATGTAAAATATGTATTCGGGCAGAACACCCCGCGCCCGAGCGGTAAGTTTTGACCGCCTGAGCACGGTGCATTTGTACTCGGGGGCAGAATGTCTCGCGCTCGGGCGCGAGAATTCTACCGCCCGAGCGCGAGAGCAGTGGTGATAAGAATGAGATTTCTTCTCTTTCTTTCTTCATTTTACGTTTTAGAAAATACGAGAGACACGAGAAATTCGATTTTTCCCCTTCCAAATCGACTTCGAAACACTGTCTAAACGCGAAACAAATTATATATTTGTGATCATCGCGTCGAGGGCTTCTGACTGAGGTAATTTTCTTCTGGTTCCAGCAGCTTGAAATATCAAAGTGCTGGAATAGCATGTATTTGAAGTTAAATTTCTGATATGTAGTATAATAACCGACAAGAAACTTATATTCGAAGTCGAAATTGAATTATGATATGATTTGGATTTGATATGAATTTTTTGAAGTTTCAAATGATATTTGAAACTCATATTAATGATTTTGGAGTATGTTATTGATTGGAATGATTATGTTATTGATGTAGATAAAGTGTTATATCAATATCTTCAGGCTACATCAACTGGAAACGAAGAATTGAGGTATGTTGCGACCGAGTAACATACGACAGGTATCTGCATTATATGATATATGTCGGCTTGATTGGATTGATTGGATTGAGAATATGTGTCTATATGCCTTATTTGTTGATTGATGTGTCATACATGACATTGAGATTGAGATATCGATGTATAAAATAAATGTTTTGTTAACACACATCATTTGATGCATTTATCGATACATGACATGCACGTTGAGCTATGATTTTTGGATACCCTGATATGATTTGATTGGATTCTGGTGTTTGTGAACACAATTGCTATGCTGGTATTATATGACCCGTAAAGCATAGACATTTGTGGCCCCGATGATTGGATATGAGATTTGGGATTTGATGGCGCTTCGTCGATGCTATCATATGTGTATCCCATATTGGTCGGTGTGCCAGCTCGAGCATTGATTTGATAGCGATTCGTTTGATTCTGACATGTGCTCAGTGGATGGGCATTTGACCTGATACCTCCACGACATACATGCATTGTATACCACATATCATTGTTTAGATATCTGTGGTATATATGATTGGTTGTTCCATACGGAGCTTTGCTCACCCCCAAGGGGGGCTGTTGTTGTCTTTGTGTGTGGACAATGGCAGGTACTCCAGGATATCAGGAGACCGGAGAGGGTACTTCTGGAGGGAGCCACAGCTTGGGCTGAGGTTTATGTTTATGTCTTGTTCCCAGTATATGTATATGTATCTATATACCGGGGCATGTCCCGAGGATATGAAATGTTTGTATGTGATTGGTTTGGATTATGTGTGGGCATGTATTATGATATGAGATAAAATACTATGTTTAGTATTCAAATAAAATGATTTGGGCTCATCGTAAAGATATTTTAAACTCGTTTTCTGATGTGATTAATTAACCCTAATTAGATTGCATTATAATAACGATTAGGAGCTAACGGCCCACACGGGCTCCCTGCGAGCCAGGTTGAAGAGGCTAAGTGAGGGGTTGAGTTGGAGGAGAAGAAGGGGATTGAGTTGTTTGGGAGGTGCCCTGGTTTCCTCCTTTGTTGCCCTCAATAAGGATTGGTTCCAGGCTGGACAATGCTTTTTTTTTTTCCCCCGAAATGAGAGGAACATGATCCTCTGAGTCTTCTTGGGATTCAGCACAAGTCACCTCCGTCTCTTGTTGATTTTCAACCCGGGTGGAGTGGTCCAGCCTGGCCAACTCTTCCTCGGCTGCAAAAGACGATTGGGCACCAACCTTTGTGGGCTTGGCCATTTTCTTCTTCTCAGCAGCCGCTTTCCGGGCTGCCAGCTTCTTCTTATTTGTTGTCTTCTCGGCTGCCCACCTCCTGGAAAAAGCCTATTTTTTGGAACATTTCATGTTCGTAATCTTGATTTTAATGTTAACAAAACTTGTTGTTGTGTTTCTTACATATTAACTCAAGTGTGAAGTTATTAAAACAAGAAGCAAGCTGAAACTGAATTCTGCACAAACTGAATTTCTGGCAAGTTTTGGTGTTTTGATGATATCTCTCAACTGAATGAATCAAATAACAATCCACAAACTGGACTGATCTGAAAACTCAATTTGGAACAAATCGTATTTCACGTTAGTTGGGCAAATTCGGATTTAATCAAGGTCTAACTGGTCGCTGAATTATCGAACCGATTGCACAAAAACAACAATCAGTTGAGTATGAGTAGTTGCGGTATTTTGGTCATATCTCTTAGCTTGTTTATCAAACTGAAACGACTCAATATGCGTTGGAAAGATAATCCGATGATCTAAAAATCATCTTTAGAAGTCAAAGTCTGAATCGAAGCTTAAGATGCTGATAAATGACAATTAAACTACTGGTTCTGCACAAACTGAAATCAGGTTGGCTGATTTCAGCACACCGGCTGAAACTGAATCAACTGAACCGGCTGCTGACCAGCTGACCAAACAACTGAACTGAACCAGCTGCTGACCAACTGACACTGAACCAGTTGAACTGAACTAGCTGAACTGAACCGAACCAGCAGCTGACCAACTGAACTGAACCGAACCAGCTGCTGACCAGTTGAACTGAACGACCAGTTGAGTTAAACAGAGTTGACTAGTCTGGAAAATGTACAACGAGGCGAATTTGACTGTTGCAATATCAGAAACAGTACAGAAACTTTCCAAATGGTCATATTCTTTTGTCTAACGTGTATATCACTGTTGGGGCCTAAAAAATACAACATTTTGAAGAACAAACAAGAGCTTTTGAAGATGATTCAAAGCATGAGCAGTTAGCATGAAGAATTAGCTAGTTGAGAGCACAAGACTTTGTGTGAGGATGCATTTGATATGTACACTTTAAAGGATAAATTCTTCACACACAAACGTTCATACATATACAAGAGAGTTGAACTTCAAATATTAGTTGAGTGAGTCTTGACACAAAGACGTAAAACATTGTGTTTGTGGTCTTTGCATATGAGACATTAAACAATATGTTGATTGTGAGGTGCTTCCTACAATCTTGAGTGGTAGGATTTCAGTTAGGTAGTAGTGTAAGTCCTGGCTGAATGGGTTTGTACAAAGTGTTGTATAAATCAAAGTATTCTAGTGAATCCTTCCCAAGGAGAAGAAGGGGTGACGTAGGAGCATTTGAAGTCTCCGAACATCCATAAACAAATCCGTGTCTATTTATTTATTTCATTTCCTTTTCATTTTCATAGTTTTAAACTTGCATTATTGAAGCATTAGATGTGTGCTTCAAATACCAAAATATTGCATACAAGTGTTTGATAAAATGCTTCAACCAAAATATTTTTACTCATTCAACTTGCATATATTTTAAATGCTTTACAAAATATTTAATCTATTTCTACGAGGGATTATTTCGAGTGTTTTCCGCTTGGTTTGAATATCAAACTGGATTTAATTCATCGGTGTTCAATATTTCAAGAACCGAGCTATTGTATCTCAATGATGATCCCCCACAATCGATCATGTTAATTGATATCAGAGCGGGTTGTTCTTGAAAGAACATTGAAACTTATTTTGATGTTTTGAAATTCGAAAATTTCAGATTTTTTAATCATATATATTCAAAACTGAATTTTCGTGCTGCTTGCACCGATCGTAGGAAAAATGACATATCTCCTTGCTCGAGTGTCCAAATGACAAACAGCCTTTTGCGTTGCAAACTAGACTCATAAAGGTTTAGAGCGGTATAAAATTTGCAGCCTATTTATTCTCAAGAAAAAGCAGTTCATTCATGGAAGACAGAGCATATGTGTTGCGGCATAAAATGAGTCATGGAGAAATTGGTTAGTTATCCCTCTTCTTTTATAATTTTCAAAATTTCAAAAATATAGGGGGAGAAAATTTTGTGCTTAAACTGTTTTGAAAATATTAGTTTTTGATTCACACAAAAGGGAAAAATATGTTAGTTGAATTGATTATTTATCCAATGTTTTGTGATAATTAAAAAGGGGGAGATTGTTGGAACATTTCATGTTCGTAATCTTGATTTTGATGTTAACAAAACTTGTTGTTGTGTTTCTAACATATTTACTAAGTGTGAAGTTATTAAAACAAGAAGCTAGCAGAAATTGAATTCTGCACAAACTGAATTTTTAGCAAGTTTCGGTGTTTTGATGCTATCTCTCAACTGGGTGCCAATCCGCCAACTAGACTGATCCGAAAAATCAATTTGGAACAAGTCGTATTTCACGTCAGTGGGGCAAATTCGGATTTTATCAAGGTCTAACTGATCCTTGAATTATCGAACCGATTGCACGAAAACAACAATCAGTTGGGTATGAATAGTTGCGGTATTATGGTCATATCTCTCAGCTAGTTTATTGAAATGAAGCGACTCAGTATGCCTTGGAAAGATAAGACAACGATCTAAAAATCATCTTTAGAAGTTAAAGTCTGAATCGAAGCTTAAGATGCTGATAAATGACGATGAAGCTATTGGTTCTGCACAAACTGAAATCAGGTAGGCTGATTTCAGCACACCAGCTGAAACTGAACCAACTTAAATAGCTGTTGACCAGCTGACCAACCAACTGAACTGAAACAGCTGCTGACCAACTGAAACTGAACCAGTTGAACTAAACCAGACCAACTGAACCAGCTGAACTGAACCGAACCGAACCAGCAGCTGACCAACTGAATTTAAATGAACCGGCTGTTGACTAGTTGAGTTGACAAGAGTTGATCAGTCGTGAAAATGTCCAGTAAGGAGAATTGACCGTTGCAATATCAGAAACAGTACAAAAACTTTCCAAACTGTCATATTCTTGTGTTTAACGTATATATCATTGTGAAGATCAAACAAGAGCTTTTGAAGAGGATTCAAAGCATGGGCAGTTAACATGAAGAATTCAGCTAGTTGAGAGCACAAGCCTCGTATGAGGATGCATTTGAGATGTACACTGTGAAGGTTAAATTTCTCACACACAATCACTCACACATATACAAGAGAGCTGAACTTCAAATATTAGTTGAGTGAGTCTTTACACAAAGACGTAAAACATTGTGTTTGAAGTCTTTGCTTATGAGACATTAAACAATATGCTGAATGTGAGGTGCTGCCTACAATTTTGAGTGCTAGGAGTTCAACAGTAGCGTAAGTCCTAGCTGAATGGGTTTGTATAAAGTGTTGTATAAATCAAATTCTTCTAATGAATCCTTCCCAAGGGGAAAAAGGGGTGACATAGGAGCATTTGAAGTTTCCGAACATCCATAAACAAATTTGTGTTTATTTATTTCTTGCATTTATTTATCATTTTCATAGTTTTAAAGATGCATTATTAAAGAATTATATGTGTTCTTCAAATACCAAAATATTGCATACAAGTGTTTGATAAAATGCTTCAACCAAAATATTTGTACTCATTCAACTTGCATATATTTTAAATGATTTACAAAATATTTAATTGATTTCTACGAAGGATTATTTCGAGTTTTTCCGCTTGGTTTGAATACCAAACTGGATTTAATTTATCGGTGTTCAATATTTCAAGAACCAAGCTATTGTAGCTCAACAATGATCCCCCCAATCGATCATGTCACTCTTTCATTTTGGAATTATCTGAGGAAAAAAGAAAAAAAAAGAAGATAAGTACACAAATCAAACAGACAAAGAGGATAAAAAGCAAGAAACTGTAAAGGAAGAAATTATCGGGTTGAGCGTCTGAGCCATCAACTTCATCTATTACCAGGTCGATTGGGTCCTCTACCCGGGCACTCAACCCGTAAGCAATCAATTTTTCCTCCGAGAGGAGGAAAGAAGAAGAGAATTTTTTACCCTCCACCAATTCTTGGCTTCGGGTATAAGGTTCCTCAAACTTATAGGATCGAGGAAGAGAGGGTTGTGAAGGAAGAGTAGAAGGAAACCAATAAAGCAAGGAAGGGGATCCGAGAGTTGAATGTAAAAGAAGCGTCCTTTCCACCCTTTCTAGGAAGATGGGATATCATCGATGAAGCAAGCTTTCAGCCGGGCAGATAATGAGAAAGCATTATCTCCCATCCAGAAAACGAAAAAAGTAGTATAAAATCATAGGGGTTATGAGAAGATTGTTCAGCCTAAAAAGATTATTAGTAGAGGCCAGGATTCAGAAAGAATTAGGGTGAAGTTGGTTCACGGGGACACCAAAGAATTTGGAAACCTCGATATAGAAGGAGGGAACTGGAAAACGAAGACCATTTTTAACCTAGTCCCAGAAGAAAGTAGTGAAACCAGGAGGAGGGTGATCGGCCCTATCAGAGGGGCCGGGAATCAAAATAGGGTAGGAAGAAGGAATAGAGCCGAGAGCCCGAAGTTCTTCATCTGATCTTGAGCGCAAATGCTGCTCATTGAAGCAAACCATGGAACCCCGGGAATCTCGGAGTGAGAAGGGGAGGAAGCCCGAGCTTTGCCCTTTCCTTTTTTTAGAGCTTTGGACGGGCCAGAAGAGGAGGGTTTAGTTGTTAATTTTTTGGGTTTTGAGGGAGGGCGAACGGAAAAACGTTTTCGGGAAGGGGAAGGGGGAGGGGAGAAATTAGAGTGCATCGCCGCAGACTCATAGCCAGACGAGCCTCACACATTTTCTCCAGAGGCAGAAGAAGTAGAGTTTGACATTTTTGAAGAAAACGAGGAAGAAAAATTACGAGATGGATCGAAGAAAGACTTGGGAGATTGCATTGGAGCTGCAGAGCACAGTACGTCAGAGATCGGAAGAAAATTATGGAAGATAATTCAAAATTGTAAAAGTGACAAATGAGGAGGGTTCATCGTTTTATATATACAAAAGGAGAATGATCTCAACCATTGATCTAAAGAGAAATCGGACGATTAGGGTGCGCCTCGGAAATTGTGTGGGAATATCGAGATGTCTCAGACTGTTCGCCTCCCCGGAATTTAAAATGTTTTTGGACCGTTCAAATTATAGGGCACACGTCATCATGACATCAGTCCTACCAACCTAGGAATACAAAACGACAAAAATCTTCTCAAGCCCGGGAGGCATGAGGCCCGGGCATTTTATCGTATGTCCAGGAGGTATGATGCCCCGATACTTTTATAACCAGAGTTGATTGTTTTTCTGTGGAATCAGGACAATGAGTAGGAATCTAGCCCGATATTTAAGGAGGGAGTGGTGATACCCCCGGAAGGGCCCAGGTCATGGATGACTGACCGACGATTTCGGTTGGGAATTAATCTAGCAAGCGGACTATGTCAAGTAATAGTATTTGGAGATGAGTCCAGGTATCGTACCCACATAAATTGATGTTAAAATACTAGAATATGAGTTATTTTTCTTAATTTAGGCTAATAAAATTCAAATGAGGGGAGATAAATTAATTAAACACTTTAAATAAATTAACTAAAACAAAAAATCCAAATTATTAAATTAGACGAAACTTCAAATTATTTAGAAATGACTAAAGCGCACAACGATACCAAGACAACTTATCTACGTGTCAAATTCATATTCAATAAGTTAATTATTTAATTCACGATGGCATTTCCGAAATTATTTATCAAACGATTCCTCGAATTAATAAACCTAATTAAATCTAACATTCCAATTATTCTTAACTGAATTTACTTAGATTCAATGGAATTAGATCGCTGTAAAATTCAAGTTTTTCAACCTAAAGTCGCACACTGAAATTGAATACTATTTCTAGTCAATTTAACCATGTGTTGGTTGATGTGTGAAGCAAATATTAATCTATCGCCTTTCGGTTTTAGATTAACCAACAAATATTCAATTTAATTGGTCAGATTAAAAGAACACAAGATAAACGACATCAATCAATGAATAAAATAAATAATAGAATTGAATTAAACTCAAAACATCAAAAATATTTTGTCTCGGCCCTATTGTGGCCTTAGTCTATAAAATCTACTCCATAAATTTAAAATAAAAGTGCAAATCCATGTTTAAATTCAATGGATGAAACATAATTAAGAAAGAATGAAAAGAATTCTCAATGATTTGTAGCGTATGTGAGGAATTCCTCATGCTTCTGCCTTCAATCTTCCTCCCTTATGTTCTTCTTCCGCGCTGCTGCTACTTCACCGTAGCTTTATGTCTTCTTTGCTTCTCTCCGTCTTCTGTTACACTCCCTTCTCTCCGTATGTCTATCTGCTTCACGCCTCACGCCTCTTTTTATTCTCTTAAATGGGCCTCCTCCTTCCTTTCCTTTTTAAGCCCGTGTCCAGTAAATAAAGTTTAGATAAGATATTTATAAAAATTTAAATAGATTTTTCCAAAATTTCAATATCATCAAGGAATAGAATATAAGACTATTTTATTTCTTTTCTTTTGATATTTTGTTCCCTTTGAAATCTAGTAAATTTATATTATCTCTCAATTTAAAGACTTTTCACTTTTATTCAAATCTAAAATTATTAATTCAAACAATCACATAATTAGGGATAAAAATTCTAGATAATGGATTATAAAATTAAATCTCTAAAATCTTTGCAAGATTTGGCCTTATCAATGACCCAGAAAAGTACATGGACAACCCGGATCAGGATAAGCTTACAGAAGGGGCTCATGAGTAGCCGAGTAGGAGAGTGATAGAGACATCATTTATCCAGACAATCAGAGGCCTGAGCTCTCGGGCAAATTCATGGGTGATGGTTCTTTACCCAAGATGTCTCGATAATAGCACTGCACTCGAGTGCACAAGCATATAATATCTTCTCTCGATAAGAGTGCCTGATAAAATCTTGCTGATTTGATATAATGAGAAAGTCAAGACCACGTGACAACAAGTAGGTGGCAGCTACAAGTGATAGGTAGACACTGAAAACAAGGAAAAATCATCCTCTTCCTTCCTATAAATAGCAGGTTTGCTTTGGATTTATTTCATTCAGACATATTGACATATACACACCAGTAACATTTATTTCTATATACTGGTTCACTTCATATTTCACCTGCTAACTTAAGCATCGGAGTGACTACGCCGGACACCCCTCTTGCGCTCATTCACGAGTTCATCTTCTTGTTTGCAGGACACGGTTATAACCGTACCACAGAGATAAATTTTCCACCGAGATATATCTTCTTGCTCATTTTCCCTTAGTAAAATTCTCACCAGATTCAGTGGATTGGCCCGACCCAGCTCACTCGACTCACCTGGATCACATCAATTGATATTAGCTTAAGTCCAATTTTTGTTGAATCTTTGGTTAGATTTTATAAGAATTACTACTCTAATGATTCATCACTCGATTAATATACGTGTTTAGATATTCTGGTTTTACCTGCCATTGCTCACTACAAAACAAAATAGATGTTAGTGGCGGTTTTTCCATTGATGTTAGCGCTAGACTTAACTAGTAATCTAATTACATTCAATTATTTATTTATATTATTTAATTGAATTCCTACTTTATTTTCATTGTAATTTTTTATTTATTATCGTAATTCTAGACAATAATAATTCCAAAATCGTGTTCTTATTTCCGAGATATATATTTTACGTGGACCTAAATATTAGCACGTGATTAACCGCCTAACAAGAATTCTATGCCCATATGCTTTGGTAGGACTTAGAAATTAAAATTATAATTATAATACAAACAAAAACCAACGAAATTTCTCGGAAGCAACAGCGCCGCGCTATCTACTATCGTATAAATTTGAGGTTATCTCAAACATCGATTAAGGGACTGCAAACTTGGTCATCATACACAACACATTTGACATTTGTTTTATCAGACCTTTTCGGCATTCTTACATGCAACAGTACTGTTGATTAAACACGAGAAAAATTTGAGAAATGGCGGAAGCATCGGCCATGGAGAACGGGATCATCAAGGGACTGATCAGCAAGGATATGAGACATGGCCGCACAGCGCACAACATGTCCTCGTCTTCCCTGCGCAATAAATCCGATCTCACTCTTGTTAACAGAGTTAGGGTTGGGTTTCTGCGAAGTTTCCTGGCAAACCTGCAGGAGGTTTTGCTGGGAACCAAGCTCTCCGTGCTGTTCTTGGCAATTCCTTTCGCCATTGTTGCGCAGTATCGCCATTTTGGGAATGTGAGTATACATAATACCACAGACACCACCATCGTTGCATGATGATTTTATATGTTTCAGCATCTCCTCTTATCCATTTATTTGTACTTGGATTGAGTTTTTTGATGGGTGGAGAAGTGGGATTTTTGAAAAAAATGCAGCGTAGAAAAGTTAGAGATAGAGATTATTTTTTTTGTTTACTTCATCGAATATAAAAATATTATTTAGGTGTTAAAGAAATTAGCAAAAACTTTACCACAATATATTCTTAGTAATTTTTTTAGTGAATATTTTTCTTGATTAATACTCATCATATACACTAATTCTCTCGATCATCTTCTTCTCAGCCTTGGGTATTTGCTTTAAGCTTACTCGGAATCACTCCCCTCGCCGAACGAGTCAGTTTTCTCACGGAGTAAGACCACACACCGATACCACACATATATTTCAAGAAATTTATTTATTATCCACTTATAACTATCATATTCCATATTTATTTTCAATTCTAACAATATTTAAAATATTAATTCGAGGATAATTTAGTAATCAGCATCAATCATTCACTCCCTAATGCAGGCAAATCGCTTATTACACAGGGCCAACAGGTAACTAATTATTCTATGCAAATAAACTGTTACATCTCAACCATTTATTTATTGTGTGTGTAAGATTAAAATAATCGATTACATTTTATGTAAATTTGCAGTTGGAGGACTCTTGAACGCAACATGTGGAAATGCTACAGAGATGATAATAGCCATACTGGCACTTGCTAACAACAAAGTTTCTGTGGTCAAATACTCTCTATTGGGATCTATTCTCTCTAATCTTCTTTTGGTTCTTGGCACCTCCCTTTTCTGTGGTGGCATTGCCAACATATCGAAGCAGCAAAAATTCGATAGAGTAAGAAAATATAAGACATATATGTGCCCTTAATTTGCACATACTTAAATGTAGCTAAGAATTCAATGGGATAAGAGTACACAAGACATCTCTGATGATTCACGGGATCTCTTTATCCTAATATAGTTGTCTGTTCGGATTTTTTTCTGTCATTTGTTGGCGTATGTGAGAAAAGAGGGAGTCAGAAGTTGATCGTCGATAAAGATATATTCTTCTTTAATCATGTGTGTGATGTCTAAAAAAAGAACGTGAAGACTTGAATTTGAGTCATTAGCAAGTAAAATGAGCAAATTCTATAATACCCTTGTCCGAATCGAGTTGGAAGAGACATCTGAGTTGATATTGTGTTAACATAGACTCATACACGACGATTTGGATTAACCATTTTTCGTGGGGATTGCATGGATATAGATCGAGTAGTTTCTTGTGGAATTCGTGATGCTCATATAATTGCATAGGCTTGCTTCCAGTCATGGTAATACGAATATATCATTTGTAGGCATTAATATTTTGCATTTAAATGATTTTAGATCCAAACTTATCATAACAGTAAATTTGGGAATATTTTATAAAATCGAACTTACATACTTCAATTTGTGAATGAATGAGAAATTGACCTGATACATATGTAATTTTTTTCTTTCAAAACTACAGAAGCAGGCAGATGTCAACTCATCGCTTTTGTTCTTGGGATTATTGTGCCATGTCCTGCCTTTGATGTTTAAGTTTGCTGGAAAATCTGTGGAACAAACCGCAGTTGGAACACTTCAATTGTCTAGGGCAAGCTGCATTATCATGCTCATTGTATACCTTGCATATCTAATCTTCCAGTTATGGACTCATCGACAATTCTTCGAAGCTCAAGAGGTGAGTCCCTTACAAGATTTCTTTGGCACATTACTAATCTTGTATGAGAACTACTTGTTACCCTAGGATTCAATAAAAATACATTTTTAAAAAACGAAAAGTTAATGAAAAATGGCTTGTTTGCAGGAAGACGATGTTTTTGACGACGATGTATCAGATGACACCCCAGTTATAGGGTTTTGGAGTGGATTTATTTGGTTAGTTCTCATGACCGGAATCATAGCTCTTCTGTCCGAATTCGTAGTTGCCACAATCGAAGTAAGTACACAAACTTAAAAATGCTTATGTTAAAAAGTTTAGCATACTTTGGTTCTTATGTACAATTATGCTGCAAGCTAAGAATATCAAATAATTTGTTCATATTCTAATATATCTTTTGTTCAAAATATACATAGGATGCATCGAATTCTTGGGGGTTATCCGTCAGCTTCATCAGTGTGATTTTACTACCAATTGTGGGAAATGCAGCAGAACATGCCGGGGCCATCATTTTTGCATTCAAGAACAAATTGGTGAGTTTTATTAACTATTAATTAAATATGTGAAACACAATTGATCTGTGATGATTGTTTATTTGTGAATTTTTATGATTTTAGGAGAGAATAATTTTTATGCATGTCTAGTTTATGACTAACAATTGAGAGGAATTATTTGAGAAAAAGACTTGATTGTAGAAAGATAGTTTTATTACTTGAAGAACTTTATACAATTTGTGTTGTCTCTGTGGATACTTGATTGTTGGATTGTATTTTTTCCGATGCTCAGCAAATGAAGGTGTTGGTGCTCTCCCTATTTACAAGTGAATGTCTAATGTGTGCACGCATCGCGTGTCAAGAGATACTAGTTAATACAATGTTATAGAAAATTTTGTACTACTCTAGTATGAGTCTATGAAGTATAAGACTATTGGATTGTTATAGAAATCTCCAGGATTTTCCCTAGTTTTCAAGAGTATTCCAGTCTTCTAAGGTCTTTCATATATAATCTTATAGTGCCTTCCAAACTCTTCACCATTTTTCTAGAGTATTCCGGTTACTTCTACACAATTCTAGAATCTTCTAGAAAGGTGAATCACCATTTAACAGAACTAATTAATATGTTGTGAAACATCATTATAGTGAATTTTATCTAACTTATCTATGGTGCAGGATATATCTTTAGGCGTGGCACTAGGTTCAGCAACACAAATTGCCATGTTCGTGGTACGTTTATATATACATCATTACTCGAAATCGAAATTATTTATAATTAAATCTTCAGAAAATTTATATCTTTTCATTAAAAACAATTTTAAATGTTTAGGTCCCAACAAGTGTACTCGTTTCGTGGATGATGGGTATCGACATGGATCTCGACTTCAGTATCCTCGGAACAAGTACTCTTGCCATATCAATTCTGGTCACAGCATTCACTTTACAAGTAAGTCGTTTATAATATTGATGAAATCTTGTCCAAGAAACAAGGGGAAAAAATTTATATTGATTAAATTGCAATTTTAATTACAAACCCTATAAAAAATTTCGATTTTGTAATGTATTGAGACTAATTTGGGAACTTTTTACAGGATGGAACATCACATTATATGAAGGGTTTGGTTCTTCTGCTGTGCTATGTTGTCATTGGCGCATGCTTCTTCTTGTTCAAAACCAGTAAGATTTTTATTATCCTAAGAGGTCAAATAATAACCATACTACGGTGAAAAAGGTTTAAAAAAGGGAAAAAAAAACAAAGTTATTGTACTAAGAAATTTTTTTTGACAAGTTAGAGGACAAAAATTCAAACGACAACTTAGAGGATTAAATTGATTATTTGCCAAATATTTGTGTGTCCTTTGTTTAACAATCTTATAACTTAATGTCTTTGTTTATTAAATTTTGTTCGCGTGCAGACGAAAGTGGTGCAAACTTAGAGCTTAGCACCTCCCAGGGTCTGGATATCATGAGAATCTGAATCGATTTCCAAGTGAACGCAGGGAGAGTCAGCAGAGTATATTGCTCCGGCAACACATCGTTCATTACTTCAAGCTTTTAGATGGAATCGGAAATCGGGGATCAATGAGATCCATTATTATCATTCTTTGATCGAGATCCCGTCCGGTTCTCAAATTCATGGATGAAACGTAGCTAAATATGTTGGAGTAAATCTGTTTTTGAATAAGGGTTTCCAGATTGTTTTGAGTGGCTTCTTGCTCTGGAATAATACCTGTTGGGCTGTTATATGTAGCAGCCAAGTTGGGGTTTGTTTGTTCTTATCTTTTTTTTTTTTTTAAATTATGGGGTTATTATCTTAATGTTTTATTTTATATTGTATGATAAGATAAAGTTGTAATTTTGGTTGTATTGTTCTTGCCAGTGTCAAATTTTATTAAAATTTATATTTGGTGTTGTATTTTCTTTAATTATTAAAATTTATATTTAATGTGGCTCATGTTAGGGTAAAACCCAGACCCGCAATGGACCCGCCCCATCTGGACGGGTTTGAGCATATTAAATGGGTCATGGGGAGGGTCTCGGGTCTAATTTTTCAGACCCTTCTGGGTATTGGGCGGATCATGGGTCTTATAATACCCGTCTCATACCCGCCCCGTATATGTAGATATAAATATTATAGGGTTTTAGTTTTATTAATTTTCATTTTTAAGCAACCCACTTCAAGGTCAACCATAGACATATTTGATTCTTTAGGTTAATTGAATTTTTAATTGGGTTGGGCATTAGTTTATTATCCAAATAGGTAGATCAATTATAAATAAAACCCTACACCACCATAACTATTAACTATATGCTAAATTCCATCTCCAAAATGGTTAAACGGCATTTGAGAAAAGTTATGAGAAGAAAATCCATTTGTCGTCTATCTATCTAGTTTGACCGATAGTGTTTCAAAGTATCTCTCAAATTATTGTATTGTTAAATGTTACATTGAATAATTGTGATAATTTGGATTTAGGAAACTGTTTTTGAAAAATACCGATTGATTTTGAAGTTAGTCACGGCATTTAGGCCACAGAATTTGATTGATGCCATGTCATATGCTTCTGCTAATCTGCTGCTTCCTCTTGTGTGCCTTCATAAGAAATCAAGATATCAAGAACAATATAATGCCATTACTTCAAAGAAAATTAATGAAAATCTATAGTTTCAGATTACCTTCTTAATGATGCTACATACATATTATATTAATATTCTTGCCTAGTCATGTGCTTCATTTCCTCCACTTCTTTCTGGTAGTTGCTAATCTGAATTAATATTTTGGAGGTAGTAAATTATTATGAGAAATACAAATATTGGAATATTTAATCGAAACATTTTATAAAGCAATTGGCAATCAAGATCACTGACAGGAAAATTTCAAAAAATGTGTTGTATTAAAAATTGGTGTACATAAGTATGAAAAATATCAAAATTTAGGTAATGTATTGTATTAAAAATTGGTGTATTACATACAGATGGAATCTCAAGATGAAGATAATTTTCTATCTTCTACAAATCTTCATGATAGCAATACAATGATTCATTCTCAAGAGAATAATGAAGGTGAAGGTATTGAAAGGAATAAAGATGGTGATGTTAACATAGAAGCTGAGGAGATTTTAGAAATTAATGGTAAAAGAAAACGTACATCAGACGCTTGGAATCATTTTTCAGAAGAGTAATTGTGGATCAAATACAGTATGCTGAGTGTAATTATTGCAAAACTCGTTTGAAAGCTTCTCCGACTTATGGTACTAATCATTTGAGAAAACATTACGATAAGGCTTGTAAAAAGAGACCTAGGAAAATGGATATTCGTCAAAGTTTTCTACTTTCTAGCACGAAAGTTAATGGTAGCCAAGAATTGTCGACACATATTTTTAACCAAGAAGAATCAAGGAACGAGCTAGCTAAAATGGTCATCTTACATGACTATTGTCTTAGTATTGTTGGACATATTGGATTTCGGAAATTTGTTGCTAGTCTTCAAACTTGCTTTAATATGATTTCAAGAAACACACTTAGAAATGATGTTTTGAACATTTGTCATGTTCAAAAGAGTAAGTGTTATAGGATTTGGACAAGCTTAATTCCAGAGTTGCTATCACTACTGATATGTGGACATCAAGCAATAATAAGAAAGGTTTCATGGAAATAACCGGACATTATATTGATGATTCATGGATTTTTCGCAGTTGCATTTTGAGGTATGTGCAATTTTATATTGTCAATCATATATGTTTTTTAAAAGAAAAATAATTACATTTATTTATTTATTGTGGGTTTATGTATGTTCCAGCTCCACATACGTCAGAGGTGTTGTCTGATCTATTGGTTGAATCATTTATGAAGTGGAATATTGATCGTAAATTGTCAACAATCACAGTGGATAATTGCACCACCAATGATTCCATGATTCATCTTCTCATGGACAAGCTTTCGAATCGTGATTTCTAATTGAATGGAAAGGTACTTCATATGCGTTGTTGTGATCATATTCTAAACTTGATTGTGAAATATGGTATGGAAGTAATTAGTGGTGCAATTGAAAGAATACGTGATAGTGTTATCTTTTGGAGTGCTTCACCTGCTAGAATAGAAAATTTTGAGGATGCTGCTCGTCAGTTGCACATCGAATGTACTAAAAAATTATCTCTTGATTGTAAAACTCGTTGGAATTCAACTTATTTGATGTTACAAACTGCTATACAATACAGATATGTGTTCCCAAAGGTTAAATATCGAGAGAGATACTACAAAAATGTGCCAACTGATGAAGATTGGGTGAATGCAATTGATATATGTGGGAAACTGAAAACTTTTTATCAAGTAACTGAGATGTTTTCTGGAACACTTTACCCCACATCTAACTTTTACTTTCCAAAGATTTGTGATATCAAATTAAAGTTAGATGATTGGTTGAAGAGTCCAAATCCAATTATTCGAGGTATGACACAAAAGATGTTGGAAAAATATGATAAATATTGTGATAATTGTCATATTATGATGGGGGTTGCTGCTGTGTTGGATCCTAGATATAAGATGAAGTTTGTTGAATTTTATTTTCCCCTAATTTATGGGGAAAGATCACAATCTAAAGTTGATCAAGTTCGACAGAATTGTTGTGATTTTTTGGTTGATTACCAATCCAGGACAACAAAATTTTTGGGAAATAGCGGTGGTTCAAGGATTGCTGGGACTTCATGTGTTTCTAATATTGATGCATCTGATAGTGATATTTTAGATATGTATGATAAATTTGTGGCTTCAAGTTAAAGCCAAGCTGCGTCAAAATCCCTAACCGAGTTGGATATGTATCTGGAAGAAATTGTCTTGCCAAGAACTCAACATTTTGATGTTCTTAGTTGGTGGAAAACGAATGGTGTCAAATATCCAAATTTACAGAAAATGGAAAAGGATATTTTAGCTATTCCTGTGTCAACTGTTGCATCTGAATCTGCTTTTAGCCATAGTGGAAGAATAGTTGGTCCTCATCGTAGTAGGCTTAATCCAACGACTTTGGAGGCATTGATGTGCTCGCGAAGATGGTTGTGAGGTGAGGTGAAGGTAAATAAATCACATTTTTATTTTGTTATTGTACTTCATTTTAATTTTGTTATTGTACTTTCTCTCTTTAAATTACTTTTTTTACCGTTTTAAATTACAGTTTTATTTTTTCAATATAATTTCTCTCTTAAATTTGTAGGTAATTCTTCAAATAGTTTGCCAACTTGTCCCACCATTCTTTATGAAGAGGAAGATGATCCTGAAGAATGTTTCTGAATTATTATTGATCTGTTTAAGTTCTGTTATGACTTATTTTTGGGGATGTCAAGATTTTTTTTGGAGAGCTAATATCTCTTTTTTATGTAATTCTTTATGTCATAAAAATACTTTGTTTTTTATTATTAAGTGTGGTTGAAGATATGAATTAGTTTTCTATTGTATTGTATTTAGAAACTTTTTTGTTTCATAATTCACTCATGTGAGAAGAATATTATTGTTTTCATTTTTAAAAAATTTGGGTCTCATGGGTCTCACGGTCTACCTGGCCCTGTTTCGTATTCGGGGTGGGGCGGGTCCGAAGAATATTTAACCGAGGTGGGGTGGGTAATGGGTCTAAGTTTTCTTCATGGGACGGGTCTTTGGTTTAGCCATACCCGCCCCATTGACATCCCTAGGGTCTAAGTTTTCTTCATGGGACGGGTCTTTGGTTTAGCCATACCCGCCCCATTGACATCCCTAGGGCAGAGTGCTATAAAATATGAATATTTTTTAAATAAAATGAGATTTGACAATTTGTTTACAAAAGTTCGAAAATGATATAATTTGATACCCCATGGGCCCCCTAAGGCCAGATTACATTTTGGAGGCCCAGACCACATTTGGGTGGGAAGCCCATCAGGGACCAGGTATTCTTCTATAAATACTAGGTTTGGGCGTATGATTTAGAATTCACTATATTGTTTCCAGCAGCACCTTTAGCTGCTCCCCTCATATATCCTCAGTCTCTGACTTGAGCGTCGGAGGGGCTACGCCAGAACACCCTCCTGGCCCCCTTCTAACGGTCTTACTCGTGATTTCAGGCTCGGGACACTTTTGAAACCTGCGTCTGGACTAGTGACACTTGCTGGAATCGGACCCTAAATTTCTCGTGAGTATCACTTGGCGCCGTCTGTGAGAACTCTGAGTTGAGACGTAGAGATGGTAGGCAAGAGAGGGAGTAGAAGAGCTACCTCAGCATCATCGCGTCCTGAGAGGGGACCCGAAAAATCTCATGTTGAGACAAGACAGGAACAACCACATTTTGAGACGAGACAGGAACAACCTCGTCAAGAGACAAGAGCCGAGCAGCCCCTTCACGAGACAAGGGTCGAGCAACCCCGTCCCAATGAGAATGCGGGGAACTTGACCCTGGAGCAGTTGGGCCACTTTATCACTCGGACAATAGATGAGGCTATGAAAAGGAACCAAGAATCTATGTTTGCTGAAGAGCAGGCCACTCGCCATGAGCAAGAGAAAAATGCTGAGGGCCACCAGTGCAGGGTTGAAGAGACACAGCCCCACCAAAGTGGGGAGATTGGTGAGATGAGGGAAATGTGGAAGGAAATACAGATGTTGAGGCAGCATTCAGGAAGCAGAGGCCCGACAACCATTTTCATTAGCCATTTTAGAAGGACTTCCTCCAAATTTTCGACAGTCGAATGTGGGAGAGTACGATGGACATACTGACCCCGAGGAACACTTGGGGAGATTTGAGAATGCGGCCCTGTTACATCAATATTCAGATGGGGTCAGGTGCTGGGTATTTCTAGGCACGTTTGTGAGGTCATCCCAGCAATGGTTTAACACCTTGCAGCCCAACTCCATGTTAGAGTAGGTGCACATCGAGCCAAATGTTGGCCGAGTGTTCACAATGAAACTCTATGTATAAACAGTATTTATTTTAATAATATTAGAAATTATTGTTTTGGCACTTCTTTATCTGTATACCCATGCTAGTTGCATAAATAAAGTCCTTAAATATACAGATAGTAGAAAGAATATGAGATGTTCATATGATGAGTATCATGAAACTCATATTTCGAATAATGTATATTCTAAATAGTTCCTAGTTGATTCAGCCGCCGCTAAGAAGGATATAGGCTGCTCGAGTTCGAGACTAGTACTTGCGATGTGAGTACCATGTTTCATTGGTAGGAGACATTGTAATTTCCGAACATGCAGATAGGTGCTTCTTGTAGAGTGCACTGAACAACCCTCCATAAAGGACTTTCCAAGTGGTTCTAACTTATCGAGTGGAAACGTCCTAGTTTATGGTTGTACACCATTAGTCCTTATGACCCGAGACAACATTGAGACTCTATGTGCTAGCATTACACTTTGACTTGTTTACTGACTCTCATGGGGGCATCAGGTGGCAAGGTTGGGTGTTCTGTCGAAACATATAGGAGTCGATGCATTGTAATCGGGGATTCACCGCTTACCTTCGGGTATGAATATCCTATGTGATCTCATGTGTATGTAGTTTGAAATCTCTGGTCAGAGTATGGTGGTAATTAAGAAAGGGGTTTCTTAAATTACATCATCGATGCAACTACGATATGTTTTATTTTATATTGTATGATAAGATAAAGTTGTAATTTTGGTTGTTTTGTTCTTGCCAGTGTCAAATTTTATTAAAATTATATTTGGTGTTGTATTTTCTTTAATTATTGAAATAGTATGTGAAATTGCACTACAAGAAAAATGATTTTCCGCAGCACGTCATCAACAGCGTGCATTAAACGCATGCTGCGAATACTACCTTTCACGGCGTGCACCCAGATGTGCGCCATTAATAGTGTTGCACTTGATACTATTAACGGCGTGCATTAAAAGCACGCTGCAGATAGTAACTTGATACTATTCACGGCGTGCATTAAAAGCACACTGCGGATATTATTATGTACGGCGTGCATTAAAAGCATGTTGCGGATAGTAATATTTGCATTATGTGTGCTGTTAATAAATTATATAAACGACAGCGCACAATAAAGGCACGCCATTAAAAGTATTATTAACGGCGTGCAAGTTTATGTGTGCTGCAAAAAGTAAATCATTTTTTTTAAAAAAAATCGTGTTCAGAAATTAATGGCGTACATTAATCGTACGCCGTCAATAGTAATATTCACGGCATGCATATTATAAGCACGCTGCGGAAAATGAGTTCGAATTTTAAATTAGCGACGGCTTTAGTAAAATCATCGCTAACTATAAAGTTGCGACGATTATAAGGCCACATTTAGCGACGGTTTTCAAGAAACCGTCGCCGATTTAAAGCAAATTTAGCGACGGTTTAGAACAAACCATCGCCGATTCAAATCGGCGACGGTTGATGATTAACCGTCGCTAATAGACTTACATCGGCAACCGTTTAGTAACAAACCGTCGCTAAAAAATCGTAAATTCTCTATTTATTTCCGATCTCCGTTCCATTTTTCTTCACAACACTTAAAATTTTTTCTCTACTTACATGATTTAAGTTTCGATTTAAATACCTGTTTTTGTTTCAATTTTTGGTTAATTTTATAATTGTTAATTAAGATCATGAGTATTTTTTAATTGTTAATTAAGATCATGAGTATTATTGTTATAGTTGTATTTTATTTTTATAAAAATGTATTAAATTATAAAAGTTATTTTTTTTAAATTTACGGAAAATTTAGCGACGGTTTTGGAACCGTCGTGAAATTATAACACCGTCGTTACATTTTAAGACCGTCGCTAAATTAGCAACGGTTATACACCGTCGCCATTTTGCGATGGTTTTTGGCAAAACCGTCGCTAATATTTTTTGGTTTTATGACTATTAACGGCGTATATGTGCACGCTGCAGAAAGGTGTATTAACAGCGTACATCTGCACGCTGTCAATAGTTTAACTATCAACAACATACTCTGCACGCCGTTATTAGACTAAACCGCAGCGTAAATTGCACGCCGCCAATAGTGTCAAACTTAAGACGGCTTTCAACTTTACCTTCGTCGCAGCGTGCATACCTTTCCGCGGTGCATATTGCACGCTGCGGAAACCCACTTTTCTTGTAGTGTTGTTTAATGGAAATTGTGTTTAATGTGGCTCATGTTAGGTTATTGAAACTTGAAAATACAGGAAGATTTTTGTATCAGTTAAAACAACCTAACTCAGTTTGTTTTAGGTTATGGTTAGACGGATTATTCCATCAATTTTTAAAAATAAAATTGCTACGGAAAAAACCACCACCAACGTATTCTATGCAATTCAACTGTGTGTTTAGAAGAGTGAATAAACAATCTTACAAAATTTTCAGCTGATTGAATTGGGTGAGAAGTTACAATCAAATATATCTCAATCTAGCCGAGTTGCAAATCAGCACGGGTGGAAAATGCGGTGAAATAGATTTGCAAACTCAGTTGAATTAATGATACTTGGGCTAAGTAAATTTGGAAGAGTGCTATAAAATATGAATATTGTTGAAATAAAATGAAAGTTGACAATTTGTTTACAGAAGTTCGAACATGATGCAACTGTTGTTGAATAGGTTAGTGTGTCACAGTGAAGAAAGGAGTAGCAGAAGGGAAGGATGGACCAAGAAGTCAGTGGGTGCCACAAGCCATTGAGTTGGTTGCATCGGTTATATTCTGTTATCCTTGAGGTGAGAAAAAGAAACGGTTGAAGGAGTAATTGGCTAAGCTGTGTCTCTGGACAAGGGATCATGACCTCTCCGTGTATATATATTCAAAGATCTTCATATTGCCCAATACAAAAGAGATTCAATTGAAAAAGACTAGAAATGTTATCAAGGTCTAGTTAGATTTCATCTCGAGAGGAAAATAGATCAAAGAGAAGTAGTCTTGATTGTAAACTCTTGAGTATTATGTTTCTCTCATGTCTTTGTAAATCCAAAATACTTTCTAGTGGTTGAATACAAGAGTTGGTCTTCTTTCTCCCGTGGACGTAGGTCATTTCAGGACCGAACAACGTAATTCATTTCTTGTTCAATTTACGTACGTGTTTGTGTTGGGTGATCTTGGGTGGACTAGAACAACAAGCTCATACCATAGCTATAATCGTTATCTGTGATTTGGTTCAATTCATAACAAGTGGCACCGTCCGTGGAGAACGAACCACAAATCGATATGCAAAATCAAGAAGATGGGGTCTATGAAATATGACATTAAAGAATTCCATAGTTAAAAATGATTTTGGGTTATGGAGAGTAAAGATGCGTGCAATCTTGATTCAGCAAGGACTTTCCGAAGCTCTGAAGGGGGATGAATCATCAAAAGAAGACTCGAAGGAGAAGATGGACAATGCAGCCAAGGTACAAAGTGCCATAAGTCTGTGTTTGGGTGTGAAACCCCTTCGTGAGGTCTCCAAGGAAACCACATCAGCTGCTATGTTGTGTAAACTCAAGAAGTAATACATGACCAGTCCCCTCAACATTAAGCTCACCTGCATCACACACGGCTAGTGAGTCTAAAGACTCAACACACCTGTACCAGGAATAAAAAGTACATATACATGACACACAACAATGAAAAATACCATACTCAACATATCTTGCATTAACTTAAAAGCATAATATAAATGTGTCGTATAAAAACGTAACGTGTCAAAGCATGTCTCATCATGTCATCATATACGTATACATTTTCATTTAATTGAATTCAATTCATTAATTGTGACTTTCGTATCAGCTCTATCATATCAGCTCTATTCGATGGATCTATCTACGTGTAACCACGGTACCGCGGCGAGGACATCAGCGACAACATTACCCGTCCACTGAGCCTTGGCCTGAGCTCATCATATCTCATGTCATCGTATACATATACATCGTCAGTCACAACCAATTCCCTTCCTTCAAAACGTGTCATCATATTCACCATTTAAATAAAAGCATGCATATACATAATTTTTTATTTAAACCAAGCATGCAATCTATTTATTATAATTACATAAAAAGCATAACCGTGATGCATAAGCCTTTAAAACATAATAAAAATGTGCTCAGGGTGCTGCTAGGACCAAAATCTCACCCCGGGTGCAAAATGACCATTTTGCCCTTGGAAACCCAAAATTACAGTTTTACCCCTGTACCTTTTAAAATTTCGACCCAACTGAAGAATGATTTTATATATGATTTAAGGAGTTTGGTAAGTTTCGGGTCGAAATTTACCAAACTCCTTAAATCGTATATAAAATAATTCTTCAGTCGGGTCGAAATTTTAAAAGGTACATGGGTAAAACTGTAATTTTGGGTTTCCAGGGGCAAAATGGTCATTTTGCACCCGGGGTGAGATCGAAACTTACCAAACTCCTTAAATCATATTTAAAATCATCCAAACTTACCAAACTCCTTAAATCATACTTAAAATCATTCTTTAGATGTAAACATGAGCTCGTTGCAAAACTTAATCGATTCGTTTTAAAACTTGGACCGGGGTCCTGGTTTTAACCTGAATCGAACTGAAATTTAACAAAACTTTTCCCAACTCGTTACCACATTTATAAACATCAAAAGGCCCTAAAATTCCCAAAACCAGACCCCTAAACACTAGGAACAGCCCTCACCAGCTGCTGGAAAATTCAAGACTTCCCATATCCTACGAATCCTACTTAGCTCCTTCCATACTTGCGTCTCTAGCCTACAACCGATGGAACCAATGGCGATTCAGCCTACCCTAGGCCAACCTAGGACCCCTCTGGACCCAAGGAACTCACGGCTGCACACCCATGCAAGCCACGGCTCAATCCCGAACGTTATTCTCCCAAATCGCTCAACCCGAGACCAAATCCTTCCCTCCCGATAAGCCGCACTTGGGGTTGGTTCCAGAATGTGTTGAACCCTTCCATGCCTTGTCTTAGACCCACCAGAGTCTGGTCTAAGGCTCGGCTTGGTCCTTGCATTGCTAGCTAACCCCTGCACGCTAAATACCCCAAGAACCGAGCCAAAACTTCAAGGAATACACTCAACTCTCTCCCGCCCCACAACGACTCGAACCAGCTTACCAACCTTCCCTTACTCGGTGATAACAGACCCTCAACATCACATGACAGCAGCCCCCTTGCAACAAATCATGAAAAACGTGAGAGTTAAATAAAAAAAGCAATAATCACATGTAAACTGAAATATTCTTCATGCAATAGGATAGATCGGAATTTTTCATGCATAAATACATTCTCCAGGATATAAAACGTGTGTGACGCGTAAAAAAATGATACAATGCGTGCCTTGATGAATTCCACGCAAGAACGTTGAAGATCGAACATCGGGAGAGGGCCGGGGAATTTTTCTTTGCAAGAAAACTATGGCCGAAGCTTTGCATGTTTATGGCTGATGAAACCCACGAAAATGCTGAAGGGGAGAGGGGTGTCGACCGAGGAGCTTAGATTTAGGTTAAATATTAATTTGATGTTAGGTTTAAGTTTAATTAAAGGGTTAATGAGCCCTAGAATAAAATAAAAAGGTAGAAAATGGATGGGGAGCCCATTAAGCTTAAAAGTAAGCCCATTAAGTCCAAACCCACACCCAAAAAATATTTCGTGTTGGCAAGTTTTTCAAAATAATTCCTGAGCCCTCAAAAGTCCCTCGTTTCGAAAAAATTTGCGTACCGCTGAAAAATATGCTCTGTCGGGTAAACATATCCAGCAAAGACCATTTCTTGAAAAATACCTTTAAAACTTCTTATATTAATTAATAAAAATTAATCATGTAATAAAAATATTTTTTTCCTGATAATTCCTTTATCTTCGTTCCTCGTTTGAGCGCGAAATGCATCTAGAAACCCTAATGCATTAAGTTTTAAAATTTCATGAAATAAATCCTATCATGCAATATTTATGGATAAAATGCACAAAATAATTAAACCCATAATATAAATAAAATACTAGATTACATGCATTCAGGTTACGTGAATTAAATTCTTGGACCTTTCAATTCTCCTCCCCTTAAATAAAATTTCGTCCTCGAAATTTAGAACGTACCTTATAACTCCGGGTAGCGACTCCTCATCTCGGTCTCCCAAGTAGCCTCCTCCCCGGAATGATTCAGCCACTTGACCTTGACCATCTGACTCACCTAGTTCCAGAGCCTCTTCTCTTGCCAGTCCAATATTTGTGTGGGTCTCTCCTCAAATGATAGGTGCGGTGTCAGCTGAAGTGGCACATGGTTAAGCACATGCGAAGGGTTTGACATGTACTTCCGCAGCTTGGAGACGTGGAACACATTATGAACTCCTGCCAGATTCGGCGGTAAAGAAACTTTGTACGCAAATGTCCTCACTCTCTCTAAGATTTCCAATGGTCCGATGAACCTAGGGCTAAGCTTGCCCTTATTCCCGAATCTCATCACAACCTTCATCAGTGCGATCTTTACGAAAACCTGATCCCCTACTGTGAACTAAAGATTTTGCCACCTCTGATCTGCATAACTCTTCTAACGGCTCTTTGCAGTCTTCATCCTGTACCGAATCTTAGCCACTAACTATGCTATCTTTCTGACAATTTCCGGACTGAACTCTACTCGCTCTCCTACCTCGTCCCAATAAACTGGTGATCTGCACTTTCTTCCATACACTGCCTCGTATGGAGCCATACCTATCGATGCCCGATAAATGTTGTTGTAGTGAACTCAACAAGAGGTAACTTTGGCTTCAGCTTCCTTGTAAGTCGATCATGCAAGCTCGGAGTAGGTCCTCCAGAATCTGAATCACCCTCTCTGACTAACCGTCTGTCTGAGGATGGAAAACATTACTGAATAGTAACTTCGTACCAAACGCCTGATGGAGACTCTTCCAGAATGTAGACGTGAACCTCACATCACTTTCTGACATGATGAACACTGGAATCCCGTGCAGTCTGACTATCTCTCTGATGTTCAGCTCTGCGTACTGAGTTATGGTGAATGTCTTCATGATCGGTAAGAAATGAGCTGACTTAGTGAGCCGATCAACAATCACCAAAATGGAATTAAATCCTCCAGTAGTCCTCGGAAGCCCTGTCAAAAATCCATGGTGATATTCTCCCATTTCCACTCGGGAATAGGGAGTGGTCTCAGCTTCCCTGCAGGTCGCTGATGCACTGCCTTGACCTGCTGACAAGTTTGACACTCGGAGACAAATCGCAGAATATCTCACTTCATGTCCAGCCACCAATACAGAGTTCGCAGATCCTTATACAACTTCGTACTCTCTGGATGGATGGAGTACGGGGTGTTGTGGCCTCGCTCAGGATATCTGCCCAAAGGGAATCACTGTCAGGAACCCATAGACGGCCCCTATATCTAACTATGCCAAACACAACTTTATACAGTCTCTGGCCCTTAGCCTTGTCCCTCTGTCTCCACTTCTGTAAGTGCTCGTCAGAAGTTTGCCCTGCTCGAATTCGGTCTCTCAGAGTCGGCTGCACTATCAGAGTAGCAAGATTCGGGGCCTCGCCCCTGGCATAAACTGTAATCTCAAATCTCAGCCTACAACGGTCTCTGCATTGAAAAATGAGCAATCACTGCGTGATTCCTGCTCAAAGCGTATGCAACCACATTAGCCTTACCCCGATGGTAGTTAATGTCACAATCATAATCCTTCACCAGCTCAAGCCACCTCCTCTATTGCATATTCAGCTCTTTCTGTGTGAAAAATTACTTCAGGCTCTTATGATTTGTAAAAATCCCGCACTTCTTCCCATACAGATAGTGTCTCCAGATCTTCAGGGCGAATACCACTACTGCTAGCTCGAGGTCATGAGTCGGGTAATTCTTCTCATGGACCTTCAGCTGTCTGGACGCATAGGCTATCACTCTCTATCTTGCTGCATCAGAACTGCGCCCAAATCAAGCTTCGATGCATCTGTATACACAACAAACTCTCCTTGCCCTGATGGGATAGCTAGTACTGGAGCAGTGGTCAAAGCCTGCTTCAATCTGTCGAAGCTCTCCTGGCACTCAGATCCCCAGATAAACTTGACATTCTTCTTTGTCAGGGCGGTCAAAGGCACCACAATAGAAGAGAAGCTCTGAATGAACTTCATGTAGTAGTCAATCCCAAGAAACTACGGATCTATGTCACGCTCTTAGGAACTGACCAATCTCTGACTGTCTCTACCTTGCTGGGGTCGACCTCTAAGCCATCATGAGATACAATGTGGCCCAAGAATGCCACTCTGTCAAGTCAGAGCTCACACTTGCTGAACTTGGCATACAGTCGTCTGTCCTATAGAGTCTGCAGTACTGTCCTCAGGTGCTGACTGTGCTCATCTCTACTCCTCGAGTAGATCAAAATATCGTCCATGAAAACTATGACGAACTAATCCAAGTATGGCTGAAACACGTGATTCATGAGATCCATGAAGATCACTAGCGCGTTCGTCAGGCCGAAGGACATCACAATAAACTCATAGTCCCGAAAACGCATCCGGAAAGCTATCTTATGCACATCAGACTCCCTCACTTTCAGCTGGCGGTATCCGGATTGAAGGTCTATCTTCGAGAATATAGATGACCCTTGAAGCTGATCAAATAAGTCCTCGATCCTCAGTAACAAATACTTATTCTTGACTTTTACTCTGTTCAGCTCTCTATAATCAATGCACCGTTGCATTCTACCATCCTTCTTCTTGACAAAAAGAATTGGTGCGCCCCAATGAGAAAAACTAGAACGAATGAAGATATTGAATCTGATCTTTGCGCTCTTTCATCTCTGAAAGCGCTAACCGGTAGGGTGCTTTAGATATCAGAACTGTGCCTGGCATGAGCTCAATAGAGAATTCCACCTCTCTGTCTGGTGGAACGCGTGAAACATCGTCAGGGAAAACACAAAGAACTCCCTGACCACGTCAACATCCTCTAGCCTCTGCTTGACTGGCTTAAACACTGACATGATTCTGGCCAAAAACGCCTGGCAGCCTTTCCTCGTAAGCTTCCTCTTACACAGCAGGAAATGACGTGCGGCATCTGCTAATGTCTAGCTGCCTAAAAAAAAAATGGCTTCCCACTGGGCGGTATGACAGACACTGACCTCTGTCAAAAATCTATGACTACTCCATGAGAAGATAGCCAGTCCATGCCCAAGATGATGTCGAACTTCGGTAATGGCAGCACTATCAAATCTGAGTGCACCGAATATTTCTGTAACCGAAGCTCCATTCCCTTCATTATCTGAAAAGTGAACATCTGATCCCTGGATGGGATCGATACTCTAAACCCTGAATCCATCGATACTGGTATGATTCTTAGTCGCTTGAAGAAAGACTCGGATATAAACGAATGCGTAGCCCCTGAATCTAGCATTGCATGCATGGCTACACCTGCAATAGATATCCTCCCTACGACAAAACATACCATCAAATCTAACAGTGTTGAACTTAAGGAATTTCTTATAGGCAATTAACCCAAAATCCTCGAATAATCACTGAAATAACCCAAACATTGATTCCAAAAATTCTATATTTAATCCTCAGAAAATCGAAAATCGAAATTTAGCCCCTTAAAGTTTTGAAAATTGCACTTGGATCCTTCAACCTTTTGAAATTACAATATGAACCTTTCTCAATTTCGAATTCAAATCCTAAAATTCTCGATTTTAGCAATTAGGTCTTCAAATTATCGGTTATTACAAATGAGCCCCTAAAATTCTCAAATCAAATAATTAATTCTTCATCCAAAATAGGTAGAGCATGCATCCAAATTCCTTCTATGTCATCAATCCCGAAATTTAATCCTCATGCATGCATAAAATCCATGCAATTATACGACAATTAAAATCTTAAATAAAAGGGTTACCAGTAATCAGTGTCGAGTCTGGCTCTGCCTCAGCCTCCTTGGCAAGCATCACATAAGACCGGCCAGTAGTGGGGCCCTTGTTCCTAAGGCAATCCGCTGCTTTATGGCCCTCCTATAAAAAGAAAAGCATTTAAAGGTTCCCCACCTGCACTCGCCGAAATTGAACTTGTTGCATTGACCGCAAGGCTGGCCGGCCTCTGGCTTGGGCGTACCTGGCGCCTGTGGAGGTCTCTGTTGCTGTGGCCTCCTAAACTGCCCCTGGGGATTCTGCTGCCTCGGTGGCCCTGAGACCTGCTTCTTCTGAGGCTGAGAGCTAGACTGAGGCTGATGTGTCTTCCTCTGCATCTCAAAGTCTATGTCTCGTAGTGTCTGCTCTGCCTGGAAAGCGCAGGCAGTGGCCTCATCATAACCTGTCGGCCTCATCAGCATGACATCTCGACAAAGGGTGGGTCTCAGTCCATCTAAGAAATGCCTCAACTTCTGGGCGGCATCTCCCGCTATCATGGGAACAAATTACAACCCCTGTCAAACTTGCGGATAAACTCCTTCAAATATAAGTCCCCATGCCGGAGACTCATGAACTCTCTCATCAGGCGGCCCCTGACGTCAGCTGAGAAATACTTCCCGAAGAACATCTCCCAAAACCTGGCCCAAGTGAGAGTAGCCACATCCACTACATGTGCAGCTCCCTCCCACCACAATGACGCGTCATCCCTCAGCATATAAATGGCGCACCTGGCCTGATCGCCATCCATCATTTGTAGGTACTCGAAGTGTAACTCCAGAGACCTAATCCATCCCTCTGCCGCAAATGGATCGATGGTACCCACGAAATCCTTCGAGTTAAGTTGGCAGAACTGCTCAAAAACATATGTCTGAGGCCTAGGAGCCTGCTGTACCTGCTCCAATAGCCTAGCCATACCCTCCAGAACTCGGGTAGTTGGGTCCAAAGGCGGTGGTGGGGTGGAGGGCCTCTGCCACCTCCTAGAAAATCAACTTGTCTGTCAACACTGGGGTCGCGTCTGGGAGGCATGATCTGAATACAATCCAATTTATAAATGTAACCCATCATGCAATTAATCTAGTTTTTAAAATAATAAACCTTAAATCACAACAGTAGTTAAACATGTACAGTAGATCACCGTAAAGCGTAAATCATGTTAACATGTAGGTGTTAACAGTAAATCATTTAAAATGTTTGAAACATAAAAGCTTACAGACTTGAGGTTTAAAGACTGAGCGGCAGAAGCTGGCGGTGGCATAACCCTATACAGGACCCTTGCTCTAATACCAACTGTAACGTCTAATCATTTAAGTGCGGAATATATTTTTTTTAAAGCTCACATTTTTAAATAATATTTAAAATAATCGTAATTTTTTTGACAGTAAAAATAATGCAGTTTAAATTAACCGAACTCATTCAAAATCATACGTAGACATAAACAAGTAAAAATCTTAAAATCATCAACGTAATAAAATATTCATCTCCTCTAAAATAATAATCAAAATGCAAAAAATATGCGGTCCTCGGGTCATGTCACCCCACCAGGTCTGCCTACTCAGAGTTCGGCACCTCCAGTCCCCTCAGCATCAAGTTCACTGCATCAAACACGCCTAGTGAGTCTAAAAACTCAACACACCTGTACCAGAAAAAAAAAGTACATATACATGGCACACAGTAGTGAAAAATATCATACTCAACATATCTTTCATGGACTTAAAAGCATAACATAAACATGTCGTATAAAATCGTAACATGTCAAAGCAATTATCATCATGTCATCATATACGTATACATTTTCATCTAATTGAATTCAGTTTATTAGTAGTGATTTTCGTATCAGCTCTATAGTATCAGCTTTATTCGATGGATCCACCTACGTGTAACCACGACACCGGGCGACGGGGACATCAGCGACAACATTACCCGTCCACTGAGCCTTGTCCTCAGATCATCATATCTCATGTCATCGTATACATATATATCGTCAGTCACAACCAATTTCCTTGCTTAAAAACATGTCATCATATTCACCATTTATAAAAGCATGCATATACATAATTTTTTTTTAAACCAAGCATGTAATGTATTTATCATAATTACATAAAAATCATAAAATTGATTCATAAACGTTTAAAACATGATAAAAATGTGCTCAAAGCGCTTCCAAGACCAAAATCTTACCTCGGGTGCAAAATGACCATTTTGCCTCTAGAAATCCAAAATTACCGTTTTACCCTTGGACCTCTAAAATTTGGACTCGAAGCTTAAAAAACTCCTCAAATCATCCCAAAACATATTTAAAAGCATTCTTTAGACGTAAACTCAAGCTCGTTGCAAAACTTAATCGATTCGTTTTAAAACTTGGACCGTGGTCTCGGTTTTAATCCGAAACCAAATTTTTCCCAACTCTTTACCCCATCAAATAAACATCAAAAGGCCCTACAATTCCCAAAATCAGACCCCTAAACCCTACGAACAGCCCTCACCAACTTCTGGACAATTCAAGACTTCCCATATGCTACGGATCCTACTTGCCTCCTTCCATATTTGCGTCTCTAGCCTACAACCGGGGAACCAGTGGCGAGTCAAACAACACTAGGCCACCCTAGGACCCCTCTGGACCTAAGGAACTCATGGCTGCACACCCATGCAAGCCGCAGCTCAACCCCAAACGTTATTCTCCCAAATCTCTCAAACCGAGACCAAATCTTTCCCTTCCGATCATCCGCACTTGGGGTTAGTTCCAGCACGTGTTGAACCCTTACAAGCCTTGTCTCAGACCCACCGGGGTATGGTCTAAGGCTAGGCTAGGTCCTTGCGTTGCTAGCTAACCCCTGCACGCTAAATACCCCAAGAACCGAGTCAAAACTTCAAGGAATACACTCAACTCTCTCCCGCCCAACAAAGCCTCGAACCAGCTTACCAACCTTCCCTTACTCGGAATAACAGACCCTCAACATCACATAATAGCAGCCCCCTTGCAACAAATCGTGAAAAACATGAGAGTTGAACAAAAAACAGCAATAATCACATGTAAACCGAAATATTCTTCATGCAATAGGCTACATCGGAATTTTTCATGCATAAATACATTCTCCAGCATATAAAATATGTGTGATGCATAAAAAAACTATACAATGCGTGCCTTGATGAATTTCCCGCAAGAACGTTGAAGATCGAACGTCAGGAGAGCGCCGGGGAATTTTTCTTTGCAAGAAAAATATGGCCGAAGCTTTGCTTAGTTATGGCTGCTGAAACCCATGAAAATGCTGAAGAGGAGAGGGGCGTCGGCCGAATGGGAGCTTAGGTTTAGGTTAAATATTAATTGGATGCTAGGTTTAAGTTTAATTAGAGGGTTAATGGGCCTAGTATAAAATAAAATGGTAGAAAATGGATGGAGAGCCCATTATGCTTAAAAGTAAGCCCGTTAAGTCCAAACCTACACCTGAAAAATATTTCGTGTTGGAAAGTTTTTTAAAATAATACCCAAACCCTCAAAAGTCCCTCGTTTCGATAAAATTTCACGTATTGCTGAAAAATATGCTTTGGCGGGTAAAAATACCCAACAAAGCCCATTTCTTGGAAAATACATTTAAAACATCTTATATTAATTAATAAAAATTAATGATGTAATAAAAATAATTTTTCCTGATAATTCCCCGGTTTCCTTTCCTCGTTCGAGCGCGAAATGCATTTAAAAACCCTAATGCATAAACTTTTAAAATTTCATGAAATAAATCTTATCAGTAATAATTATTCATAAAATTAACAAAAATAATTAAACCCATAATTTAAATAAAATCTTAAATTGCATGCATTCAGGTTACGTGAATTAAATTCCTTGACCTTACACAGCAGATTCAAGATGAAAGTTTGAACACCCGGGGAAGGACTGAATGAAAGAAATAAAAGGAGAAAAGGGGCAGATCAAGATCGAAGAGCCATATTAGATATAAGTGCTTCATATTCCACAAAGAAGGACGTTTCAAACGTGAAGGCCCAAAACATAAGAAAAAGGGGTTACACAAAATAAAGGATGATGGCGAGGCATTAGTGACCTCTGATGGTTTTGGATCGGCTGAGGTTCTTGCTATCACATATCAAGACACAATGAATGAGTAGATACTAGACCCAGGGTGCACATTTCACATGTGTCCTACAAAATTATGGTTTGAATCCATGCAAGAATCAGACTTAGGTCTGGTTGTTTGGAGAAACAACAAATGAAACGTCAACTACTCGTTTTTCTTTAAAATGTACTAGAATTTTTTTATTTCCTAAGATTTCGGCCGAATAGGCACACATATATACATACATATATATTTTTAAAATACCTTTCCGCCATTTAAAAATAATCAACCAACGTATTATTTGAAAATCCCAAAAGTACGCAAATGCAAAAAGTGAAATCGTAAAGTGTAACGTCTACTCATTTTAAAAGTGCGAAAATATTATTATTATTTTTATAAAAGCTCGCAATTACAAAATAACATTTAAAATAATAATATTTACTTGACAATAAAAATAGCGTAGTTTAAAATAACCAACATCATCCAAAATCAACGTAAACATAAACGAGTGAAAATCGTAATATCACCAACTTATAAAAATGTTTAACTCTTCTAAAAAACTCATGAATCTATATGCGGAAAATCAAGCGGTCCTCAAGTCGTTTCACCGCACATCCTACCTGCCTGCTCAGTCTTCCGCTCCTCCTATCTCCTGATCAAAATTCTCACCTGCATCACACATACCTAGTGAGTCTAAATATTCAACACACATGTACAAAGAATAACGAGTATATATATGTAGCACACAGCAGTGAAAAATAACATCATCAACATATATTTCATGTCTGCAGTAAAATCGTATGCGTAAACGTGACCTGTCAAATCATGGTAATAATCATATCATGTATCATTGTATCAACATATACGTGTTAATTTTTTAATTTGAATTTCGTTCATTAGCTGTGATTTTCGTATCATCATGTCAGTCGATTGATCCATCTATGTATAACCACGGTACCGGGCGACGGGGAAATCAGCGACACTCTCACCCGTCAACTGAGCCTTGGCGTAACATATAATCATATCATGTCAATTGAAATACGATCATAGGGCTCTCTCTGGGGCCTTCTCCCCTAAACGGGCTCCTCTTGGGCATTTTCCCTCACGATATCTCCAACCATATCATCGTATCATCATATTAATCATAACCAACTCTCATATTTCAAAAACATGTCATCATATTCACCACTTATAAAAATCATGCATATACGAAATTTTCTTTCAAACCAAGCATACAACGTATTTTTCATAATTTCATAAAAAGTCATATACATGATCGTATAAACATTTAAAAGCATGATAAATTTGTGCTCGGGGAACTGCCAGGACTAAAATCTCACCCTAGGTGCAAAATGACCATTTTGTCCGGGGAAACCCAAAATGACCATTTTACCCCTGAACCTCTAAATTGACCCGAAGCTTACCGAACCCCTTAATCGATTCATTTTAAAACTTGGTCCATGGCCCCGGTTTTAACCCGAAACTTAACCAAATTTTTCCTAAGTCGAACCATGACTCAAACCTCCATGACCAGCCTCTAACCCACTTATTTCAGACCACTTAGGACCTAGAAACAAGCACAAAGGTTGCTGGAAATCTCCAGCGTATGCGCACAAATTTTTCATCTTGAGCGATGTTACGATAAAAATAATCTCTCTCTCATTTCTTATCGGAAAATTACGAATTTGATATCGAATCGAAGATAACAGAGAGTGCTACAAATCATATGTTGAACACATTTCCAGAAAACAAAACAATAAGTCGCAGAATTTTAAATAACCGAGGGTGACGGGTTTTGAGACGTAGAAATTTCACACCTTGAGCGACTTTACGAGAAACATCATATATCCCTCGTTTCTTATCAAAAATTTACGAATTTGATATCTAATTGAAGATAACAGAGAGTGCTACAAATCATATGTGGATACATTTTTCAGAAAACCAAAAAAAAGTCTCAGAACCGAAATAAAAGAAGTTGACGGGTTTTGTGACACGAAAATTTCACCCGAAGACTCAAGATATCGATCGGCCCTCTCCTAAAACACACAAAGCTTCGACTCCAGCCTTATGTTCCCCTCTTACTCAACGTGTACAACCATCAACAATATAAAAACCGGCAGCCCCTTTGCAACCATACAAAAAAACGTGAGCAACATGCAAAGGAACCGAAATTTCATGTCAAACTTTCGCAAAAACGCAAGCATGGTGTAGATCATAAAATTCTCATACAAATATATTAAATTCAGTATATATATGACGTGTCAGATGATGAAATGAAAATACAAGTGTGCCTTGATGATTATACGACCAAAAGCTCGAAGAGATGAGCGTCGAGGAAGAACCGGAGGAGCAGGAAGGGACTTGCTTGAAGAAGATGGTGGGGGCCGAATTTTGCAGCAAGGTGCTGCTGGTTTCACGTGAGTGAGGTAGCTGATAGGTGGAGGGGGACGGCTGTTAAGAGGGGAAATGGGTTTAGGGTTTGCTAACAAGGTAATTAAATGGCTTAAATAACATTAATAGGCCCTAACATAAAAATTAAAGGATAGAAAATGGATCTTGAGCCCATTAAGCTTAATAGTAGACCCATTAAGTCCAAACACACTCCCGAAAAATATTTCGTGTTGGAAAGTTTTTGAAAATATTACCCGAGCCCTCAAAAAGTAAAAGTCCCCCAATTCGATAAAATTTACGTACCAGATAAAATAAAATCATGCGGCTAAAATACCCGATAAAATACATTTTTGAAAAAATACACTTAAAAACACTTCATATTGATTCATAAAAATTAATCCTTTCATAAAATAATTTTTCTGATAAATCTCCGATCTCCGCTCCTCGTTCGAGCGCGAAATGCAACCTAAAAATCTTAATAATGCATGAACTTTTAAAAATATAATGAAATAAATCCCTATCATGCAATAATTATGCATAAAATGCATAAAAATAATTAAACCCATAAATTAAATAAAACCCTAGATTGCGTGAACTTTAAATAAACAATGAATTTAAACACAAATTAATGAATAAACATCCCTTTAATGCTTTAAAACAATTTAATAAAATACCAAAGAACTTTAATAACTTGCACGTGGACCATCAAATTTTCGGGACGTTACATAAAGCATCCAACCAAACCTAAAACTAGCATTTTTCAAAATAAAGCATAAACTCTAAAATATCTCAAAACCACTCCAAACATCATAAGTCATAAAATATTTAAAGTAAACTTAAACGAGAAACATAATTTTGCGGAAAACTAGCGCAATCCTCGGTTTGTGTGTATTTTCAGTCCAGCTAGATCAACCATCAAGTCCTCCATTAACATCAACATCATGCTCGCCTGCATCAATAACACGTAGTGAGTTTAAAGACTCAGCAAACCTTAGCCATGATAGCAAGTAATACATATACATTAAAAGCAACAGTGAAAATACTTTTAATAAAATGATTTTCATGAACGTAAACTTAAACATATTTCCTTTCATCGTATACTTTTTTCTTTTTATCATATAGGTATACATTTTTCTTTTTATTGAATTCATATACTCAATTGTAACTTTCGTATTAGATGTAAGTCGATGGATCCATCTACGTATTACCACAGTACCGGGCGACGGGGACATCAGCGACACTCTCACCCGTCGACTGAACCTTGGCAATACATATCATCGTATTAGTCACAATCAATTCACCTCCTTCAACTTTTTTATATTTCCATCACTTATAAAAATTCATTCACATATAAATCATTTTTCTTTTAAACAAAACATGTAACATGTATTTTAGCATTAGCATTTCATCATAAAATTCCATAACACTTTAAATAAACAATTTAATTTATATTATAGCATTCAGAGCACTGTCAGGACGTTTAATATTTTTCAGGTGTCAAATGACCATTTTGCCCTTGAAACTCTAACTTTCCCAACGTATCCTTAGACCATAAAAAGACGACCCAAATCATTCCAAACTTAACATAACACCCTAAAATAAATCCATAAATATTTCTTATATGTAAACTTATGCTCCTCGACTAATGTTCCAATTTGAATTTAAGCTTAGACATACATCTCGATTTTGACTCGTATTGACTCGAAACTTCACCAAACCTTACAAACTTGAACCAAAGCTTATTAACACCTAATTAACCCTCTTTCATCCAAAGCCAAGCCAATTAAACCCTTGAAATAGCCTAGGACACCTACTGAATTTCTTTGGTGCATGTTCGAAAACCCTAGCTAACCAACCTTGAGCCTCTTCAAGCCTAAGTCCTAACCATCAGGTCCAGCCCCTAACCATCGACCCTAGGACCCTAACCGAACCCATAGAAAGCTACTGGACTGAAGCTAACACCACACACATGACCAGCCCTTCACATGTGCCCTAGGAAGCTATGGGCGTCTCCCATGGCTCGGATCGTGCCTAGCCTTCGCTCCAGCCATCTTATGATCAACCTAGGACCTTGGCTAGCCTCTATTTGGACCCTTGAATATGGCCCTACAACAGCGAAGTGCCATGCCCCTCTAGGAAGCCTTGGTTGAAACCTTAACCCCCATAAAACTCCAATTTTCGTTCAAGCCCTCAACCTTAAATGCACAGCCCTTATTTATGCATATATTGACTCTTAACGTGTTTTAAAAACATCCTTTCAAGTACCCTACCATGGCAGCCCATTTGTACATCATTAGGAAGAGTTTTTAAAAAAGAAAACTCTACTTTTATGAATATTAAGCCATAAAAACGAAAATAGAAGTGGTGCATCATATTTTTCATACAAGAATAATTAATTATGCATAATATGGTGTAAAAGATGTTTGAATAAAGATTAAGGTGTGCTTTTGTGATGTGAATCTGGCCGGGCATGGTGTTCAAATTATTGATAAGCAAGGGAGAAGGGCTCGTGATGCATGGGAGCACGTTGGAAAGCCGAAGGAACATTATTCAAGCATTATTTTGAAGAACCGAGGCTGCACGGACCCAAGCACGGACCAGTACACGGGGTCCGTGTCCATTACACTTGAGGAAAAGAAATCCCGAGCCTACACGGACCCGAGCACGGACCTGTACGCGGGGTCCGTGTCCACTACTTTCGAGACATGAAAATTACAGTGCCTACACGGACCCCCTTCTGGACCTCTACACGGGGTCCGTGTCCTTTACGAATTGGAGAGAAGATTTTTCCTATTTTATAGTTTTATTTATTTTGGCAAGTAGATTTGATATCTTTTGATTTTGAGATAATATATACTCGAAAATTTCATCCTTGTAAAGAACATTGATTATTATTCATCTTTTATGATATTGAGAATTCTCTCAACACAAGCTTAAGTTTCGTTATAACTTTTGCGTTGTATCAAATCAAACTTATCAAAAGATTTATCTTTTGTGGCGTTTGTCGATCGATTTTCACGAGGGTTGCCAAGGGCGGGTTCTTTGGAGGTTCTCTTGAAACACGATTGTTTCTCTTGTTGATTAATTGTTGCTAGACCGCATGATCTAGAGGCGATTATCACACCTATCAATTACTTGTTTCAAAGATCCGGAAAACACAACCGTTTCTTTATTCCATCGAATCGAGGGCGTGACCCGAATTTTGAGCGCGTTTGCTTTTCGTGTTGAAGAATCGCGTCACGCCCTCGATTCGATGGAATAAAGAAACGGTTGTGTTTTCCCGATCTTTGAAACAAGTAATTGATAGGTGTGATAATCGCCTCTAGATCATGCGGTCTAGCAACAATTAATCAACAAGAGAAACAATCGCGTTTCAAGAGAACCTCCAAAGAACCCGCCCTTGGCAACCCTCGTGAAAATCGATCGACAAACGCCACAAAAGATAAATCTTTTGATAAGTTTGATTTGATACAGCGCAAAAGTTATAACGAAACTTAAGCTTGTGTTGAGAGAATTCTCAATATCATAAAAGATGAATAATAATCAATGTTCTTTACAATGATGAAATTTTCGAGTATATATTGTCTCAAAATCAAAAGATATCAAATCTACTTGCCAAAATAAATAAAAATCTAAAATAGGAAAAATCTTCTCTCCAATTCGTAAAGGACACGGACCCCGTGTAGAGGTCCGGAAGGGGGTCCGTGTAGGCACTGTAATTTTCATGTCTCGAAAGTAGTGGACACGGACCCCGTGTACAGGTCCGTGCTCGGGTCCGTGTAGGCTCGGGATTTCTCTTCCTCAAGTGTAATGGACACGGACCCCGTGTACTGGTCCGTGCTTGGGTCCGTGCAGCCTCGGTTCTTCAAAATAATGCTTGAATAATGTTCCTTCGGCTTTCCAACGTGCTCCCATGCATCACGAGCCCTTCTCCCTTGCTTATCAATAATTTGAACACCATGCCCGGCCAGATTCACATCATTTTGCGTTTATTATGCACAAAAAACGGCTTGCGATGCAAGAAACGTTGATAGAGAGGGACCCTTGCTGAATTCCTTTGACTTCCACGTGATTTCTCTCCCAAAAATCTCATGATGTGTGTGTGTCTTGGCTGATGAAGAGTCCTTGTGTGTGTTTGTGTGATGTGTGCGTGAGTAGTGTGTGTATTTGTGAGGTTTTTTTGGCTTTTTATTTTAACTAAAACACATGGTGCAAGCTTAGGCCCATTAAGCCCAATAGTTAATATTTAAAATATTTTATTTAGGAAAGTTTGTGAAAATATTAGCAGAATTCTCGAAATTCTATATTTTTATCGAAAATCGGTTACCGGTTTAAAATATGACCCGATGTATAAAAACACCTCTTTTTCGAAAATTTCATTTAAAATACATAGCAGATTAAACAATTAAAAATTATTATTTAATAAAAATATTTTTTCTCATATAGTCCCCGGTCTTCGTTCCTCAACGCATCTCGAATAACATTTAAGACACAATTTTATGCATTCTAATAGAAAACCTTATTTTAAACATGTAATCATACAAATCATAATTAATTCATGCCATTAAAACCATTTAATTAGTCATTTTTTCATTTTTCTCAGATTTGCATGCAGTTGGATTACGTTATCGTATTTCGGACCTTACAATAGGTCATGTATAGTGAAGGGAATTGGAACTATAAGTGTAATATCCAAGCTTTGTGAACGGTAGGGTTTAATATTTCTTGTGTTTATGGACTATTTTGTTAAGTTTAAGTATAGTTTTGATGTCGAGAATTGTGATTTATGGTTTATAGTATTGTTGTTTTTAGTTGATGTGTGGTTATATTGTAGCGTCGTTGCGATTTAATTCATGGTAATTTGTATGTTGAGCCAATTGGTATGAGCCCAATTGGGGTGGTTAGATAAGACATAGAGGTGCAACTTTCTTGTTGGGAGTGTTGCCAGATTATGAAGAGAAGCAACGTTGCGATTCAATTTTAGTTGCAAAGTTTATTGATGGCTTCACGTGTCAGTGCACCAGCACTCCATTTTGCAGTGAACTCGCGGTGATTGGACAGAGGCGTCAGTGCACCCGCACTGGAAAAGCCACCGCACCCGCGGTGTTTGGGCAGAGCAGCCACCGCACCCGCGGTAGAAAAGGAGAGCACCCGCGGTCGTCGCCTTCGGATTTTTGGAAGTGGTACAGATTGCCTAGCGCACCCGCGGTAAGAATTTTAGCGCACCTGCGGTCGTGAAGAGTAAAGTCGTGTTTCGAGTTTTAAGTGATATAAGACAAGGATTTGGCTCATTTTCCCTCATTATTTCCTCTACTTCTCGAAATTTCAGCTCAAGGGAGAGCTAGGGTTCTTATCCCTTCTTTCATTTCTTTGATTCAAGTTTATTGTTGGATTATTGAAGTGAGAACAAGGTTCTTTTGAGTTTAAGGAGCTAAGGTAAGTTTGTGGGTTTGGTTTTTATTTGGATTATGATGTTGGGAAATCATGGGATGTTTAGTTGTGTTGTTTTTATGGGTTTCTGATATGGGTTTGTGATTATTGAGATGTTGATGGTTCAATACATGGTTTATTGTTGTAGGATTTGTACCAAGAGTTTAGAATCAAGTGCTCCAAGTGTAGTAAGTAGAATTCATTTCCTTGTGCTCACATGATAATATATGTATGGTGTTTCAATGGTTTTAACATGTTATTCCCTTCCATTTGATTCATATTATGTATAAATACACTTTGTTGTATATTAGAGGCTTTTATATGTCTCAATTGTGTTAAAGGGAATACAAAAGAAAAGAGTATGCAAATTGTTTGATTTAATGCGCAAAAGAGAGTTCAAATGATTTATTGGATTGATAGATACATAGTCAGAGATTGCATGCAATTAGTTGATCAACGACCATAGGCTTATATCCCAACAGAGTATTGATTTATATCGATGGGATATAGGTACAGAGACAGAGATACTATTTAGATATCAATCCAACAGAGAAAAGAGAAATACCATCATTATTGTTATGTTATACTATGTTATTCATGTTTCAAGAGTTAGATGGTATTTAATGATTTCAAAGCCATGTTTTATAGAGTATGATATGTATCCATTGTTATGTAAGAGTTCCACTTGCTGAGTTTTATACTCATTTCAGTTTCATGTGATGCAGATAAGAGTGACGGGCCATGACGTTGGTTGGAGCCGAGGTCATATGTCTAAGGCGGTGACATATAAAGAGATTGTGGCTAAAGCATTGTTAGCCGAGCAAGATGAGAAGGACATTGCTAGAGAGAGACAGGCAAGGCAGCAGGTTATTACTCAAAGAGGTCAAGGTTCAAGCCAAAGAGGGAAAGGGAATTTTAAAGGGAAAGGGGAGGTAGAGCCGAGTTCTAAAGCACCGACAGTTCTATTTGATCCAGAGAAGCCGTTGTGTCCCAAGTGCAATAGGCATCATAGGGGAGAGTGCAGATTTGGTAGTCACACTTGCTATCGATGTGGTACTGCAGGCCATATTGTCAAGGACTGTCCGAGAGGATCGAGTAAAGAGAAGGTGCAGGGTCGCTTCTTCACCATGACGAAGGAGGTTATAAACCATGATTCTTCTGTAATCTCTAGCACTATTTTAATTTCAGGCAGAGTAGCTACGACATTGATTGATACAGGTGCTACTCATTCTTTTATGTCTGAACTATTTTTGAGATTTTCGGGTTTAGTTCCTTCTATTCTTCCCCTCCAGTTTAATGTTGTTTTGCCTTCTGGGGATGTGTTATGCCCGACGTCTATTGTGTATGCGTGTTTTGTTCAAATTGATGAGCGACTGGTTTTTGCCGATTTTATTGTTATTCCGATGGTTGTGTTTGATATTATACTTAGCATGGATTGGCTATCGACTTATCGTGCAGTGATTGATTGCGTTGCCAAGACTTTGAAATTTGCAGATGATGGAAATAAGGAAGGTATGCTCGCCAGTGCAGGTACTTCGCTAGTCCTTCCTTTTATTTCGTGTCTTGAGGCTAAGAAGTTGTTGTTTAGATGTTGTGATGGGTTTTTGGCTTCGATTATTGTTATGGATAGAATTGTGAAGTTGAATATTGATGATATTGATGTTGTGAGAGAGTTCTCTGATGTATTTGAGGATGATGTTCCGGGTTTACTGCAGGACAAAGATGTAGAGTTTGTGATTGATCTAGTCCCCGGGACGATTCCTATTTCCAAGGCTCCATACAGAATGGCCCCTACAGAGATGAAAGAGTTGAAGACGCAATTGCAGGATCTATTGGATAAAGGTTTCATACGGCCGAGTTCTTCGCCTTGGGGAGCTCCGGTTCTTTTCGTCAAGAAGAAAGATGGGTCTTTGCGGCTTTGCATTGATTACAGAGAAATCAACAAAGTGACTATCAAGAATAAATATTCGTTGCCACGGATAGACGATCTTTTTGATCAACTACAGGGGGATACAGTGTTTTCAAAGATTGATCTGTGATCTGGCTATTATCAGTTGAAAATTAGGGAGTCTGATATCCCTAAGACGGCGTTCCGGACCAGGTACGGTCATTATGAATTTCTTGTTATATCATTCGGTCTGACTAATGCTCCTTCAGTCTTCATGGATCTTATGAACCGAGTGTTCAAGCCGTATTTGGATAGCTTTGTCATTGTTTTCATCGATGACCTATTGATTTATTCCAAGACCAGAGAGCTTCATGTAGAGCACCTCAGGGTTGTTCTTCAGTTGTTGAGAGAGAAGAGGTTGTATGCTAAGTTGAAGAAATGTGTGTTCTGGTTGGAGCAGATTTCTTTCTTAGGCCATGTTGTCTTGAAAGATGGTATAGCTGTTGATCCAGTGAAAATAGAAGAGATACAGAAGTGGCCTATCCCTACACTATATCAGAGGTACGCAGTTTTCTTGGTTTGGCGGGTTATTATCGTCGTTTTATTTCAGATTTTTCCAAGATTGTCATGCAGTTAACCAATCTGACGAGGAAGACTGTGAAGTTTGAGCGGTCCAATGAATCCAAAGTGGATTTCAAGAGTTGAAAGATAAGTTGACGACAGCCCCGGTACTTGGATTGCCTAGTGGTTCAGAGGACTTTGTTGTTTTTACCGATGCCACAGCCCCGGTACTTGCATTGCCTAGTGCTGATGCAACGTGGAAAGGTTATAGCCTATGCTTCTCATCAGTTGAAAGAATACAAAAAAAATTATCCTACGCATGATCTGGAACTGGCAGCTGTGGTTTTCGCCTTGAAAATCTGGAGACATTACTTATATGGCAAAAAGTGTGAAATTTTCACGGACCACAGAGTTTAAGGTACTTGTTTTCTCAGAAAAAACTCAATATGCGTCAGAGACGGTGGTTAGAGCTTTTCAAAGATTATGATGTGTAGATTAGTTATAACCCAGGGAAGGAGAATGTTGTAGCAGATGCATTGAGCCGTAAGTCAAGTTCTTCTTTGAGTTATATGATTCAAAAGCCGTTGTTGTTAGATTTGCAACGAGATGAGATAGTTTTGATGGTTCCGGGAACCATTGCTCGCTTTTCAGCATTGATCATTCGGACTACATTGACAGACAGAATCCATAGAGAGCAGGTCAATGATGTATAGTTGAGAGCGATGAGAGCCAGAGCAGAAGAGAGAGGTAATTCAGATTTTGGGATGAATAGAGATGGTTTGATGACATTCAGAGGCCGTATTTGCTTTTCTAATTGTGATGATATTCGACGAGACGTCTTGACAGAGGCACATACCGTGCAATACTCGATACATCCAGGTGGTACCAAGATGTATCAGGATCTTCGTAGACTCTATTGGTCGCCAGGTATGAAGAAGGATATTGCCATGTTTATTTTCCAGTGCCTAACATGTTAGTAGGTGAAAATCAAACACCAGAAACCTGCTGGGACATTGCTATCATTGCCGATTCCTCAATGGAAATGGGAGCACATTACAATGGATTTCGTGATTGGTCTTCCCAGAATGCAGAAAGTTATAACTCTATTGGGTTATTGTTGATCGATTGACCAAGTCAGCGCATTGTCTCCCAGTCAAGACGATGTATTCCATGAACTAGTATGCCGAAGAGTACATAGCAGAGATTGTTAGACTTCATGGTGTTCCTGTGTCGATTGTGTCTGATCGTGACCCTAGATTTACTTAAGAGTTTTGGAAGAGTTTACACAGAGCCTTGGGTACATGGTTAGCATTCAGTACATCATATCATCCCCAGAGCGACGGTCAATCAGAGAGAGTTATTCAGATATTGGAAAATATTCTCAGAGCTTGTACTATCGACTATCCTGGTAGTTGGGATTCCAAATTTCCTCTTGTTGAGTTCACGTACAATAACAGTTACCAAGCGACGATTGGCATGGCACCATATGAAACACTTTATGGCAGGAAGTGTAGATCTCCCTTGTATTGGGACGAGATTGGCGAGAGGAAGACGTTGGGTCCAGCGTTGATCCAACAGACAGCTGATGTTGTTGCTGTTATTCAATAGAGGATGAAGACAACACAGTCGAGAAAAAAGAGTTATGCTGATGTCAGACAAAGGCCGTTACAGTTTGAAGTTGGCGATCATGTGTTCTTGAAGATTGCACCTCTTAAAGGTGTGATGCGGTTTGGCAAAAAGGGAAAGTTGAGTCTAAGATTTATTGGCCCATTTGAGATCTTGGACAAAGTCGGTGATCGAGCTTACAGGTTAGCCCTACCGCCAGATCTTGACAGAGTTCATAATGTTTTTCATATCTCCATGCTCAGGAAGTATATTGTGAATCCTTCCCATGTTCTTCGTCACGAGCCATTGGATTTGACACCGAATTTTACGTACCAAGAGATTACAGTCCAGATTTTGGATCGCAAAGTTAAAGTGTTGAGAAACAAAGAGATCGGCAGTGTTAAAGTACTTTGGAGGAATCAATTGATTGAAGAAGCCACGTGGGAACCAGAGGATGAGATGAGAGAAAAGTATCCTGAGTTGTTTGCGCAATGACGTCAATTTCGGGGACGAAATTCCTTTAAGGATGGGAGATTGTAATATCCAAGCTTGGTGAACGGTACAGTTTAAGATTTCTTGTGTTTATGGACTATTTGGTTAAGTTTAAGTATAGTTTTGATGTTAAGAATTGTGATTTATGGTTTATAGTATTGTTGTTTTTAGTTGATGTGTGGTTATGTGGTAGCGTCGTTGCGATTTAATTCATGGTAATTTGTATGTTGAGCCAATTGGTATGAGCCCAATTGAGGTGGTTAGATAAGACATGGAGGTGCAACTTTCTTGTTGGGAGTGTTGCCAGATTATGAAGAGAAGCGGCGTTGCGATTCGATTTTATTTGCAAAGTTTATGTTGGCTTCAGGTGTCAGTGCACCAGCACTCCATTTTGCAGTGCACCCGCGGTGATTGGACAGAGGCGTCAGTGCACCCGCATTGGAAAAGCCACCGCACCCGCGGTGTTTGGGCAGAGCAGCCACCGCACCCGTGGTAGAAAAGGAGCGCACCCGCGGTCGTCGCCTTCGGATTTTTGGAAGAGGTAGAGATTGCCTAGCGCACCCACGATAAGAATTTTAGCGCAGCTGCGGTCGTAAACAGTAAACTCTTGTTTCGAGTTTTAAGTGATATAAGACAAGGATTTGGTTCATTTTCCCTCATTCTTTCCTCTACTTCTCAAAATTTCAGCTCAAGGGAGAGCTAGGGTTCTTATTCCCTTCTTTCATTTCTTTGATTCAAGTTTATTGTTGGATTATTGAAGTGAGAACAAGGTTCTTTTGAGTTTAAGGAGCTAAGGTAAGCTTGTGGGTTTGGTTTTTATTTGGATTATGATGTTGGGAAATCATGGTATGTTTAGTTGTGTTGTTTTTATGGGTTTTATGATATGGGTTTGTGATTATTTAGATGTTGATGGTTCGATACATGGTTTATTGTTGTAGGATTTGTACCAAGAGTTTAGAATCAAGTGCTCCAAGTGTAGTAAGTAGAATTCATTTCCTTGTGCTCACATGATAATATATGTATGGTGTTTCAATGGTTTTAACATGTTATTCCCTTCCATTTGATTTATATTATGTATAAATACACTTTGTTGTATAGTAGAGGCTTTTATATGTCTCAATTGTGTAAAAGGGAATACAAAAGAAAAGAGTATGCAAAGTGTTTGATTTAATGCACAAAAGAGAGTTCAAATGATTTATTGGATTGATAGATACATAGTCAGAGATTGCATGCAATTAGTTGATCAACGACCATAGGCTTATATCCCAACAGAGTATTGATTTATATCGATGGGATATGGGTACAGAGATAGAGATACTATTTAGATATCAATCCAACAGAGAAAAGAGAAATACCATTGTTATTGTTATGTTATACTATGTTATTCATGTTTCAAGAGTTAGGTGGTATTTAATGATTTCAAAGCCATGTTTTATAGAGTATGATATGTATCCATTGTTATGTAAGAGTTCCACTTGCTGAGTTTTATACTCATTTCAGTTTCATGTGATGCAGATAAGAGTGACGGGCCATGACGTTGATTGGAGCCGAGGTCATATGCATAGAAGATGGAAGGAGGAAAGATATTTTGCTAGCATTTTGACATGATCAAAAATGATATTTTGTATTTTGTTGCCACACTTTATTGATCATATATATACTTTTGATTGTAAATGTTTTATGTCGAGAAAATTTTTAATCCTTCTTCCCTTCAAGTAAAATTTTTAATTTCCGCTGTGTTATTTTATAAAATTGGTCAGTGGTGTTACAATAAGGCTGAGGATGAATGACGGTGCTGATAGAATCTTGCAACAAGTAAGGTATGTTCCTGAACTTAAGAGGAACCTCCTCATATCCTTAGGCACCCTTGAGTCGAATGGATATTCCTTCAAATCCAATAATGAAAGTATGAAAATGCTCAAAGGGTCTTTTGTTGTCATGAGAGCTGTAAGAAAGAACTCTCTATGTATTATCTTTGAAAATACAGTCATAGGTGGATCTGCGAACATTGAAACCATGACATGAAGTCAAAACTTTGGCATTTGAGACTTGGTCATATAAGTGAAAAAGGGCCACATGAGCTGTCCCAACAAAATCCTCTTTGTGGAGACAAGATACAAGGTCCATAAACTTGTGAGTACTATATTCTGGTAAAGCAAAATGAGTAAGTTTTGGACAAGGGAGCCATTCAACTACCAGGCCCTTTGAGTACGTTCACTTTGATGTGGGGGGGAGGGGGGGGCTTTCAAGGATAGTCACACATGGTGGGGGAAAGTATTTTATGACTTTGGATGATTACTCAAGGAGGCCGTGGGTATAAGTTCTGATGTCAAAGGATGAAGCCTTTTCAAGGATCGAGGAATGGGTGATATTGACTGAAAATCAATTGGATAAAAGGCTCAAACACCTAAGAACATACAATGGCCTTGAATATTGCTCTGAACAATTCAATGAATTCTGTCGGCAAAAGGGTTAGGCACAAGACTGCTTCTGGAACCCTACATCAAAATGGACTTGCAAAACGATTGAATAGGACTTTACTTGAAAGCAGTAAGGTATATGCTATTAAATGCTGGATTGCCAAATAGTTTCTGGGGAGAGGCTGTAACCACTTCCTGTTACTTAATTAATATAAGTTCATCTAGTGTGTTAGGTTTATTTTGTCCAACAGATATCGAAAATAATAAAAAATATCAGTATAGGATGTAAAACAGTAAATGTGTGTTTTATCAGAATTAGGTGTTGTGCCAGATGTTACCACATCTCGGACAACATCTACATGCAGCGGAAAATTAACTTTTATAACACAAATTCGCTTTAAATAAATAAATGGACGAGATTAAATATGCACAAGTATAAATACTTGTGCGATGCCTTATGGCAAAAATTAATCACTAGAAAACCACACTGTTTACACAAAACCTATCACTAGTGATTGTACCAAAATCAATTTCCTCAACGAGTTGAGAAAACAAATGTTTTCTAAAACCAAACGACCATAATAAAAACCAAGACAAGAAAGCAAAATGTGATGCCAAGAGGAAATCCACGAAAACAGTCTTTAGCCAACTTCTCCACAGATGTTGTCTTCAGATGTTCCCAACACTTAAGGCAACTCTTGCTATCGGCAGTCTTCACAGCAGCAGCAATGTTGACACTCTTTTTCCCTGAGATTTTTGCGTGCAAAGTGCGTGTATTATATTTAATAATGAACGGCCGCACTTCAAAGTCCTAGGTCTTCCTTTTTATATATATGAGCCTTATCTCACAAGGAAACCTATTAATCAAGGAAAGTAAGAGTTTTATTAGAAATAAACTCTATTAAACATTGATATCATATCTTATCAAATCATCCACATAAATATGAGATCTTAACTGTGTGCTCAAATATATTTTCACAATTATCTCGTTATCCTAATGAAGGCAAAACCACATAATATAATCATACTTAATTTAAATCAAAAGATATAGTTAGAGAAATAATTTAGCTCTATAATTCTTTTATACTTGACAATATTATTTCCCTTCGATCTCCCCCTTTTTTCCTTTCTTGGACAAAACGAGATCAAACCCATTTATCCTTTGGCAGCTCAAAACAAATCCCCCTGAATTCAAGACTGTTTGTCTCCCCCTGAATAAAATACTGTTAGTAGTAGTGTTGTTAATAATGTTGGCAACATTCAGAACAACACCTGCACCAATTCTTTGATTACACAAGGAGTAAAAACATAAGAACCTAGTCACACTGAGAAAATGCAAAATAGTAGAAGAGCGAGCCGATATCTCATAAACATTACAACAGTAACCCTCATTCATCATCCTCATCACTATCAGTATCATCCTCCTCATTTTCATCACTGTCATCCTTAGTTCCAGAGGGACCAACACCAGCATCAATATCTCCCCCTTTTTGTCCATGAAAGACTCCGACTGCCAACAGTGCTTGGATGGTAATAGTCACATCCTCATAGAAAGCCAAATCAGCTTTGGCTTGTGCTATCTTCTTAAGGGCATGATCAAGAAAACGCTGAGCACCAGTGATTGATATCTTCACATATCCAGACGTGGAGGGAACAGATGTAGAAGGCTCATTAGAAGGGGGTACCGAGGCAGAGGCGGTTTGAGAGGGTCCTGGCGTCGGTTCTGGAGCTGACTCAGACCAGGGGAGGTCAATCTTTCTAGGTCCCTGAAGCAGGACAAGAACAATTTTTAGTAACTGTTTAGGCTCAGTAAATGGTTCTGTGATATCCTTGATGAACCCTTGTGCTTCCAAGATTCCGTAAATAAGAGAGGGAAACAGGAGCTTGGATAATTTGAGACCCCCATTGGCATATTGTAGAACCAAACTAAAGACCATGCGTCCAAAATTATGAGTATGGTTGCCAATGGCAAAGAGAGTTAGGGCCTAAGACTTTGTGACCACGGTGGTGTTAGTGGTTTGGGTCCAGTTTCGGGTTGCAACCTTGTGAAGGACTGAGTACAAGGAAGTGAGTTTGGCAGCCGAGACCTTGGCGGGATGAGCAGGGAATTTACTGACCAGACCACCCATGAGGACGGAGTTGACTTCATTAAGATCTGGTGGAGGCCCTTCTGCTATTGCAGGTGTATTGTAGTGAGCATTTATAATATCAGGATTGAAGTTGTATACCCGATTGCACACAAAAACTTGGCCAAACTTTGCGGATCGCGGATTTCCAACACTCGAGGAGAGATTGCCATAGAATTCAAGCACAGTCTTATGACAGTAAGGTATAACAGAGGAGACTGTGGAAAACATACCTCGAGATCTTAAAAACTCAATTAAATTGTACCGGGAGAAGGTGTCCAGATCCGCATTTCGTTCTTCAATAAACTCTCGATTGACATAGAGAGACCAATTGGAGAAAGATGTTTCAGAATAAAACATGTTGTTGTAGCGGCTAGCCAGATCATATGCGGAAAGGTCAATGGTGTCCTCAGTGTCTTCCACATCTGAGACAACATTCCCAGGGGCAGGGACATCACCTTGCAGCGTATCAGCGGAGGCACTGGATGCAATGGGATCAGCGGTTCCAGAGGGATGAGGAACTTGCTGACTCTTCAGGTTAGCCATGAATTGAGCCAACGTAATTTCCTCATCACGAAGTGGTGAGGCCAATGGTGGAGAGCTTCTGGGTGCGGGTTTATCTGATTCAGTGGTTTCCCTGGACGAAGAGCTTCTCGTCGTAAGGTGAGGGGCAGGCTTCTTGCGCGCCACAAACTCATAGTCAGCATCATTAGAGTCATCCCCAGATGAATATTCAGGATCAACAAGCGATGGTTAGCTGGGTCCCTCTCCTTCGCGACGAAATCGCTTCGAGGTGGTCAAGTCAGGGTTATACCCTGCTTTTCTTTTGGAACGACGGACTGGTTGACGCGGAGGGTCAAACACTTGGATAATCGGAGGATTATCAACATCGTAGGCATTCCCTGGTTCACCAGGGGAAATTACTTCCAGAGGCATTGGTTCTTCAGCCGAAACCACCAGCGGTAGAGGCGTTACGCCAGTAGATGTTGGCTCGTGAGGGGCATCATCTTCTGTGTGTCCCATTTCACTTTGAATATCAAGAGGATCATAACCCTTGCCTGCCATGGACGGTGAATTGGAAATTAAATTGGCGTTGGTAGAGAGGAATTATAGATAAAAGTAAGAGAGTACAAATGAAACTGATTCGAGGGTTTAAAGGGATGCGAGTGAGAAAGGCGGTGTAGAGAAGATGAGATTATCATGAAATCACAGTGCAGCACTAAATTAGTAACTAATTGATCCAACGGTAATTAGGCGATATGAACAACTAGCCGTTAGCCCTGTCCAGTGATTACCGAATTAATTTAGAGCAATACCAATTTCAAATATTCCAGAATTAAACCCACATCGAATTTAACTCCACTCGACAACAAGAATCGCATAAATTCGACATTTTTGCACAGTCTGAGTTTTCACCGAATTTTTCCTTTGTTGAAGTATTAATATCCTTGTGCACAACAATACTCACGGAGATATGTTTATGCATGACTTACATATGCATAAAACAGAATGTAACATAAATAGAAACATAAGAGCAAATATGAGGTATGTGTACAGATGAAGTGTAGTCACAAATGTTGGCAACATCTCCTGACAGCAAGCACAATTCCAGAAAACAAATTTGAATTTTCTTCACACTTGGTGACTTATCCACTTTCTGAACATAGGAGTGGTAGCTCCCACACTAGGAGAACGGTCTTCATTGGACTCTCCTAGGTAGCTGTTTCCATTTTCTCCTATATTTGTGCTAATCTTTGGAAGGGGTAGCTCCCACACTAAAAGCACAGCCTTCATTGGGCTCTTTTAGGTAGCTGTTACCATCTCTCCTTCTAATCACAGACCCGTCTCTTTATTTTTCAATTTTCTTAGGTGACTTGACACATTGGTTAGAGTCAAGTGGCCAGTCTCCAAGTTCTTTGTGACAAAGTTCAAATGTATAGGTGCGAAGATTTAAAGGAAAATAAGGAATTGTACATGCATCAGAAATTTCTGCCACATTGTTTCAACACAGCATATCACCGTATGAATGAAATGTAGTATGCCTAAGTCTTAAAAATGCACATGCAGCTTAGGTGTTGTCCCAGATGTTATAACATCTGGGGCAACATCTATGAATGATCAAGCAGAACACATGCTGAGAGATTTCCTAAGGTTGGAGAATCTCTCGAAATCTAATGCTTTCGTGAATATGTCAGCCAATTGGTTATTTGTACCAACAAACTCAATTCGAATCAATCCTTTCTCCACCAAATCTCAAATAAAGTGATGTCTAATGTCAATGTGTTTAGTTCGAGAGTGTTGTACTGGATTCTTTGAAATATTGATTGCACTTGAATTATCACAATAAACAACTAGAGTTTCACTCTTAAAGCCATAGTCTTCTATCATTTGGTTCATCCACAACAGTTGGGAACAACAGCTTCCAGCTGCCACATATTCAGATTCTGCAGTTGAAAGTGATATACAATTTTGTTTCCTACTATGCCATGAGATTAGATTATTTCCAAGATAAAAGCAACCCCCAGATGTAATTTTTCTATCATCTAAATCACCCGCCCAATCTGCATCAGAAAATCCTACCAAATTTGAGTTGGTTTCGTGTGTATACCATAATCCTAGCTCAATGGATCCGGCTATGTAACGTAGAATACATTTTACAGCTCTTAAGTGTGAAGTTTTAGGATTAGATTGGTATCTAGCACACAAACACACACTAAACATGATGTCAGGGCGACTGGCAGTCAAATACAGGAGGCTACCTATGATGCTACGATATAAGGTGTTGTTACCATTTTCAGCAACATCATCTTTGCACAATTTTTCACTCGAGCCGATAGGAGTTTTCATGTGTTTGGTGTTCTCATTTGCAAATTTCTTAATTAGATTCTTCGCATATTTGCTTTGACACAAAAAGATGCCATCATGCATTTGTTTAATTTTCAAACCAAGAAAGAAGCTTAATTCACCAACCATGCTCATCTTAAATGTAGATGACATGCACTCAACGAAATCATTAACATGCTTTTGAGATGAGGAACCAAAGATTATATCATCAACATAGATTTGGAAAATAAGAATCTCACCTTTGGACTTTTGAATGAAAAGAGTTTTGTCTACCTCACCTCATTTGAAACCAATCTCAAGCAGATATTCAGTCAATCTCCCATACCAAGCACGTGGTGCTTGCTTCAAGTCATAAAGTACCTTCTTCAGCTTGTAGACATGATCCAAATGGTGTGGATTCTCAAACCCCTTAGGTTGTCTAACATATACTTCCTCACTCAAAATTCCATTTAAAAATGCACTTTTAACATCCATTTGAAAGAGTTTAATTTTCAAGTAGCATGCAATGGCTAGTAATAGTCTGACTGACTCTATACGGGCAACAGGAGCAAAGGTCTCATCAAAGTCAACCCCCTCAACCTGTGTATACTCTTGAGCAACCAACCTTGCTTTGTTTCTAATGATGTTTCCTGACTCATCGGTTTTATTTTTAAAGATCCATTTTGTACCAATTATGTTGCCATGGTCAGGTGGTGGAACCAAGTTCCACACATCATTTCGAACAAATTGCTCAAGTTCATCATGCATTGCATTTATCCAAAACTCGTCTTTCAAGGCTTCATCCACATTTTTAGGCTCAATGTCGGATATGAAACATGAAAATCTGACCTGTGAGTATGTGGAGCTCATGCAGATTAGACCAGCCATTTTTCGGTAATCAATTTTTTCTTTCTTTCGAGTTTGGACCTCTTCACGCACATTTCCGATTATCTGAGATGATGGATGATATTTCTGGATTTTATTTGGAATAATCTGTCCATCATCTACTGTATCATCATTGCACTGTGTTTCTTCAGGTTCGGTGACTTCAGTGTCACATGTTGTGCCAGATGGTGCAACATCAGGGGCAAAATCTGTATTTTCCAGTGAGATTGACTTGTCCAGAAGGTCTTCAATATCATCTTCAGCAGTTTTCTTTTTGAGGTCTGCACAATCATCAAAAACAACATTAATGGATTCCATAATAGTCCTAGTTCTAAAGTTAAACATGCGATAAGCTCGACTATTAGTGGCATATCCCAAAAATAAACACTTATCACTCTTTGAGTCAAACTTTGCAAGTTGATCTCTGTCATTCAAAGTGTAACATACATAGCCAAAAATATGAAAATATCTAAGATTAGGCTTCTTTCCCATAATAATTTCATAAGAGGTCATGGTTGATCCACTTCTTAGATACACCCTGTTTGAAATATGACATGCTGTGTTAAGGGCTTCTGCCCAAAAATGCTTTGCAAGGTTCTTTGAAGTTAGCATTACTCTTGCCATTTCTTGCAAAGTCCTGTTCTTACGTTCGGCAATGCCATTTTGTTGTGGTGTTTTTGGTGCTGAAAATTCATGAGAAATACCTTTCCTGTCACAAAAGGATGAGAATGAGCGATTTTCAAATTCTTTACCGTGATCAGTTCTAATCCTTCTTATCTTCAGACTGTGGAGGTTAGTGATTCTTGTGATCAAATTTTTGAATACATCGAACGTATCTGACTTCTCTTTAATAAAATTAACCCATGAAAAACGGGAGAAGTCATCAACACACACGAAAGAGTATTTCTTACCTCCGAAGCTCTCAACTTCCATAGGACCCATAAGATCCATGTGTAGTAATTCCAGACATCGTGTTGTCCCAGGTGTTGGCAACACTGGATGCGGCACGTGAGTCTGTTTACCCTTTTGACAGTCACCGCACACATATGGTACACCAGTAGAGAGATTAGGCATACCTCTTACTGCATCGTACTTACTCAAGTTTTTCAGGGTTTTGAAATTTGCATGTCCGAGTTTTTGATGCCAAAGATCAAGTTCAGTGATTTGCACATGCTTGCATGAAAGGTCTTCTCCTATTTGGTAGCAATTGTCTGAGGACCTTGTACCTGTCATAATACACACATTTGATTCATCAAAGACTTCACAGTTATGTTTATCAAATTTAACAAACAAATTATCATCACATAATTGGCTTATGCTTATCAAATTTGAATTTAATCCTTCAACATGGAGCACATTGTGAAGCCTTTGCAGTCCTTCAACATTCAGTGTACCATTTCCTACAATTCTTCCTTTTGCTCCCCCTCCATAGGTCACTCTACCACACTTTTGTTCAACATAATCGGTTAGATGTTCTTTAGAACCGGTCATATGGCGTGATCTTCCACTATCAAAGTACCAATGACCTGCAGTATTAGTTTTCAACGAAGTATAAACAACTTTACAGTGAGTTTTTACCTTTGGGACCCAAATTTGTCTTACTGTAGGTCGATGATAGAAGGTGTTGCGGGAAATGTTGTACAACATTCGGGGCAACATCTGGCTCGACTTTCGATTCATGCGATCATCCCTGAGTTTAAAACAGTAGGGCCTGATATGACAAGGCTTAAAGCAGTAATGACATACATACCTTCGTTTTCTTCTCTTAGGGACATGTGTAGTATGTTGTCTTTTTGTTGGAGAGCTTTTGGTTGAAGATGTAGTTTGAGATGGTGTGAATGTTTCAGTTTTTCCTTTCACAAACACAGTAGATTTTGAACACTCACCTATTTCAAACACACTGTCTTTGAATCCCAGACCCTTCTTGTCATCTATTCCCATTGAAAAAATGGTTTCAAGCTTTTATGTGCTCGAATTAAACTTGGACAGGGTTTCAGTTGCCTTTTGAAGTTATTCTTTGATATGACCAAGTTCTAAATCCTTTTTGCTCAAAATTACCTCGAGTTTAGCAACCACTGCTTTTAGATCAGCATTTTCTTTCGCCACCGATTTCAGTTCGGCATTTTCTTTCATGAGATTTGCATTAAGCTTGTTTCTCTTGGTCCAATCTTCAAACAATTCTTCATAAAGCTCCTGGACACTTTCAAGAGTAAGTTCTTCACCATCAACCTCCAGATTTTCTTCACTCAAGTTACCAGAAACTGTAGAGTTAAAGCAGACTGATTTTTCACAAATGTTGCGGCCAGGTGTAGCAACACCTAGGGCAACACCTAAAGGATTCACTTGTAGAAAGCGGGTTTCTGTCAGTAGTGCAGTCAGGGAGGTTTGATTGTCTTCATCAGTGGTCTTCTCCTCAAGATCTGATTCTTCATCGCTTAGAGATGCATTGTAGCCTTTGTTCTTGCGTAATCTGTTTGCACACTCATTTGCGTAGTGACCGAAACCTTGGCATTCTCTACATTGCACCGAATCATACTTCCTTGGTTTAAATTGTCCCTTGCCTTCATTCCTTGTTTGAATTTGTAGCTTCGCAGGAAATCTTTGTGGCCTTTCAGGTACAGGGAGGCTCGGAGACTTGGATGACTGTGCATCCTTCTTATCTCGGATTCTCTTCAAGTAATCACCAAATTTCTTTGTGATGAAGGAGATAGAGTCCTCACAGAGATCAGAATCATTGACTTCTTGGGATATTTGAAGGAGTTCATTGTAGGAGTCATTTGAAGTTTGAAGTGCAATTGTCTTCCCTTTATCCTTCTTTTGCATGTCCAGGTTCATCTCAAACGTGCGTAGTGAGCTGATAATATCTTCCACTGACATCTTAGACGTGTCCTTAGCTTCATCTATTGCGCAGATTTTTATGTTGAACCTTTCAGGCAGAGAACGGAGGATTTTGCTTACTAGACGCTCACTTGAGATAGCTTCTCCAGCACTGAATGCCTCATTAGCAATCTCCCGTAGGCGACGATCGTACTCGAGTATGCTTTCAGATTCTTCCATCCTCATCATCTCGAATTTGGAGGTAAGCAGCCTTAGTCTGGTTCGTCTCACACTCTCAGACCCTTCACAATGACATTGAAGGATATCCCATGCACTTTTAGCCGAAGTACAGTTTGTGATTAAACTGAACATGTTCATATCAACCGATGTGAATATAGCATTCCCTTTGAGTTATGGTTTGAATTTTGCACTTCGTCAGCAGTCCAGTCAGTTTCAGGCTTTGGCCGTTTGTCACCTTCTTGATCCATCACGACTGGTGGGGTCCATCCATTGATGACACGCTGCCATGCCTGTTCATCCAGATATTTTATGTATTATCTCATCATAACCTTCCATAGGCTGTAATTAGTACCATCGAGTACTGGTGGTCGAAGTGCAGCGCTTGCAAACGAGATGTCCATTAGTTATTTTTTTTCCTGTCAAACAAAACAAAAACCAGAATCAGCACTTAGTATATAAAGAGTTGGCTCTGATAGCACTTGTTAGGTTTATTTTGTCCAACAGGTATCGAAAATAATGAAAAATATTAGTATATGATGTAAAACAGTAAATGTGTGTTTTATCAGAATTAGGTGTTGTGCCAGATGTTACCACATCTCGGACAACATCTACATGCAGCGGAAAATTAAATTTTATAACACAAATTCGTTTTAAATAAATAAATGGACGAGATTAAATATGCACAAGTATAAATACTTGTGCGATGCCTTATGGCAAAAATTCATCACTAGAAAACCACACAGTTTACACAAAACCTATCACTAGTGATTGTACCAAAATCAATTTCCTCAACGAGTTGAGAAAACAAATGCTTTCTAAAACCAAACGACCAGAATAAAAACCAAGACAAGAAAGCAAAACGTGATGCCAAGAGGAAATCCACGAAAACAGTCTTTAGCCAACTTCTTCACAGATGTTGTCTTCAGATGTTCCCAACACTTAAGGCAACTCTTGCTATCGGCAGTCTTCACAGCAGCAACAACGTTGACACTCTTTTTCCCTGAGATTTTTGCGTGCAAAGTGCGTGTATTATATTTAATAGTGAACGGCCACACTTCAAAGTCCTAGGTATTCCTTTTTATATATATGGGAGCCTTATCTCACAAAGAAACCTATTAATCAAGGAAAGTAAGAGTTTTATTAGAAATAAACTATATTAAACATTGATATCATATCTTATCAAATCATCCACATAAATATGAGATCTTAAATGTGTGCTCAAATATATTTTCACAATTATCTCGTTATCCTAATGAAGGCAAAACCACATAATATAATCATACTTAATTTAAATCAAAAGATATAGTTAGGTAAATAATTTAGCTCTATAATTCTTTTATACTTGACAATATTATTTCCCTTCATAGTGCCTTAAGTTTAAGACACCTATGGAGTACTGGTATGGCAGACCCCCTGACTACACAAATCTAAAGGTGTTTGGGTGTTTGACATATGCTCATGTCAAGCAATATAAACTAGAATCCAGAGCACTAAGGTGTATATTCATTGGTTATCCACTAGGTGTTAAATGGTAGAAGGTGTGTAATCTGGAACAAACTGGCCCAAGGTGCTTTACCACAAGGAATATTATCTTTGATGAGGCCAAGATGGGATACTCTCTTATCAATGGATGCATTACTTCATCACTAACTCCCATGTCATAGTGGAGAATATTGGGGATCCTATATGTGGGGACCCGGGCTCTAATCGATTCAATCTGGGATTTAATGGATCTGTGAGAAAATGTGGGTCAAATTTTTCGCTTTTTAACATTAATTCTAATGTTTATAAGTCAAGCATAAGAGAGTTCTATGTTTTAGTTTACAACATAAAATACATGTCTCATTCTAATACATAAATCCAAACTAGTGTAAAGTTTAATACAAACCATAACTACAAATACTACAAGTCTAGTAAGAGCCACTAGTCATCTTCTGCGCCCGTAGTCACCACGCTATCTCGATCTCATCTCTATCGTGACCCAGATCCTGTCCCACCTGTTGTTATGCACACATACAGACATAACAACAGCCGGAAACTCCGGTGAGAACAAATCCCAGTATAAAACATGTATACATGCTAACATAAAATCATGAATCATGCATAAAAGCAATAATAATGGGTTCCATAGTCTATGAAACCAATCTATATAAGCATGCAATGCAAATCAAATAATGTCTTGACTCAACTCGACTCTACTCTAGGGATCCCGGGGTGAATAAGACGTCACTGTCTGTTACCTACCCTCCCAATCGGGGTAACTGTACGTCTTACTCCTAGACTTTGGTCGTGTCTGTATCGAATGTCTACAATCGGAGGAAGTCTGCTCCTATGTATCAAGAGATTTTTGGGAAACTCCAATCAAATCTGATTCGAGTCGTATCTTCCCCACAATCACATGAATTATACCTTTTGTGTCGAACAATATGTCGTAGTCAAAATCTCGAGTTTAAAGTGGCCAATACAAATCTGAAATGGCAATGTCTAGATGTCATCTATCCACATATATAACTCAAAGCAACTCATATACAATCCACTAATCGATTCTGATACAATTTGACGGCATAACAGCGTAATTTTCGACACCGGTCATATCAACACCACAAAATCAATCTCACATCTCATAATTCTTATCATAACCACATCTCAACAATTCATACTCCCCAAGAACACAATATACCATGCTAAAAATTCATAACAATCGGATAACATATCCGTTTTTCGATCCAGTCGCGAATATACTATGCTCAACATATCAAGAACACATACTAACCATCATATCTAATTTTCCCCAACAGGTATATTTCAAAACAAGCTGAAAGTGAGCAATACTCACATCCTTTTGAAGCTCTTGAGGAGAGGAATACAAATCTCTACTTGGTTCACAATTTGGATATGTAATTCATTCAAAATTACAAGTCTAAGATCAAAAGGAAATGAAGTCTTCTCCCTTGGATTCTCTCGGTTCTCCTGTCTCTGAAATGAGAAAGAATGAATCATATACCAAGTGTATATATACCATTCCATGTGTCAACATAAGGAGTGAAGGTGGATTTCTCGCATGCAGCACCGCGGGTGCGTTGTGCCAATGGAAGCCCTTTTATTTTCCTAAAATCAACGACCGCGGGTGCGGTGTCTTTTAGACCGCGGGTGCGGTCATGGTTCTGTAAACTTTCCTACCCTACTGGCCATCTACCGCGGGTGCGGTAAGTTCCTGAGCGCGGGTGCGGTATTGCTTCGAATAAAAAATCTCATTTTCTGTCCCTGCACCGCGGGGGCGGTAGGAAATGCAGTGCAGGTGCGGTATGGCTTTGGCCATCCCTTCAAAATTCTAGGTTTCATGACAAACTTCTTCATTTCCCACATCTGATCTCTATATACATTATTCATAACATATCTATTAATTCAAAAATGTCAATCAGTGTTCCGGGCATTACACTATAAGACTATCCCTAGACCAAAATGAAATAGGATGAGGAGAAATGTATCCAGTTCAAAGAATCTGAATCTAAATCTGAAACAAAAGAAAATCAGTATATAAACGGCCTCAGAGACATGCCCAATCTGACATGATATCATTTGCACTCACCGTAGCTGAACAGGTGGAGATCTCTCAACCTGTGACACTCAATGAAGCCATGAGATGCAAAGAAAGAAATAATTGGATGAAAGCAATGAATGATGAAATGGAAACTTTGAATAAGAATAATACATGAGACCTTGTTGATAGACCAAAAGGGCAAAGAGTAGTTGAATATAGATGGATTTTTAAGGTAAAGGAAGGTGGTTCAGTCAACTCCACTCTTAGACATAAAGGAAGGTTAGTGGCAAAGGGGTATACACAACTATAGGGAATTGAATGTAATTAAATTTACTCTCCAATTGTTAAACACGGTTCCATTAGACTCAAGTTAGCTCTTGTCACACAACTGGATCTAGAAATGGAAAAACTAGACGTCAAAACTGCTTTCCTCCGTGGAGAACTTGAGGAAACCATATTCATGGATCAACCCAAAGGGTACTCAAGGGAAGAGAACAAAGACAAGGTGCATTTCTTGAAAAAATCCTTGTATGGCCTTAAACAGATTCCTAAACAATGGTACAAGAGGTTCGATGAGTTTATGACACAAATACACTTCACTAGAAGAAAGCTAGACAGTTGTATATATATGAAAGGTGAAGGTGCTCAACCAAGTACACTCCTACTGATATATACTGAAGACATGCTAATTGCAAGAAAAAAAGGGATCTTCAAGCGCTCAAAGAGTTGTTGAGTTCTAAATTCTACATGAATGAGTTGGGGAAAGCCAAGAATATACATGGAATGGAAATAAATAGAGATAAAAAAAGGGGAACATTATTTCTCAATCAAAGCGGATATATCAAGAAGGTACTCCAACAGTTCAAGATGCATGAATCCAAGGAAGTTACTATCCCATTGGGACAACATTACAAACTGTCAAGTGATCAGTCTCCAGCAGAGGATTCTGAAAAGAACCCAATGGAAAAGGTTCCTTATGCAAGTGGGGTGGGGAGCTTGATGTATGAGAAGATCTGTACTAGACCAAATCTGTCATATGCCATGAGTGTGTCTCAAGATTCATGTCAAATCCTAGGAGCACACATTGGGAAGCCTTGAAATTGATCATGAGATACCTAAGGGTACTAGTTACTAGTAGAAAAATCGCTTTTTACTTCGCGTATTCAATGAAGTAATAAGGTAGTTAATTGCCGAAGTATATGGACGTGAAGTAATAGATGTACCTTTTACTTTGCATAATAACCGAAGTTGTATAATTGAAAATACTGAAGTCTTTGGCCGGTTTTCGAAGAAAAACCGGTCCAGAATTGGACCGGTGCCGAAGTAACAAAAATGTTTTACTTCATCGATTATTGTAAATAATGAAGTAATATATTATATGTAACTTCGTCTTAATTATTATTTAGCGAAGTAGTTTATAATAGTTTACTTCATTATTTACAATAATCGACGAAGTAATTCATCTGAAAGACTTTGTAGTTATGTATTTTGATGAGGTAATAAACACAAACAACTTCACAATTTATCCTATTTGTGGAAGTAAATACAATCTATAACTTCAGCATTTATCCTATTTGTTGAAGTATTTTATATTATGTTACCTCACAATTTACATTTAGTGACGAAGTAAGTGGTTCGAAAGACTTCAGTAATTTGTATTTTGATTAAGTAATTGCGCAAAACAACTTCGCTTTTACAGAAAATTTTGAAGTAAATTAATTCTATCACTTCGTCTGATTTCTTATTGACGAAGTATTTAATATTATATCTTCACAATTTGCAAATAACAACGAAGTAATTTACCTGTTACACTACATTTTTTTTATTTTGATGAAGTAATTGTTAAAAAAAGGCTTCGCAATATATGACTTAATACACTAATATAATTAAACTCATAAATTATCCATCTAAAAATTATTAATATCCACGAATCCACAATTACATATTCATCAATCCACAAGTAACCCAAAAAATGTATCCACAAAACCAAAAGTATATCCAAGAGTTATCAAGAAACTGAAATTTACAACCTTTTAAACCATGATTTCTAAGCCGGGTCGTCAAAATACAGAAGAAAGAGGAAAAAGAAACACAAACCTTAGCCTGTGATTATAACTGAGAGGAACGCCTCGCTATGTGTAAAGCAAAATGAAGGAGTGAGAGCAGATTCAATCTACTCGGGTGTTTATATATCCGAGGAAAAGCCACTAAAAAATGGACTGATTCAGATTTACTCTAACAAAATTGGAGCTTTTTGTCACAAATATCTCTTGCAAAACGACGAAAAATGGGAAAAAATATCATCTCTGTTCTGTACACCTAATAAATCATTATTTATTGCTGTATTCCCTACAAAAGTCTCGAGTTCAATCCGTTATGAGGGAACCAATATCTCTTCCACACTCAACAGAGGATTCTCCCATTGGACTTGGAAGCCGTTCACAGAGCTGAAATTTCATTAGTTTTATGTGTCAACCAGTCTAATATCAAAACAAAAAACTTTCATCCCAAAAACAATAAAGTTTACCTCATTGACATAGTTCAAGATGCGATCTTGTGTCTGATTCTACCTCAGTTGATTTTGCATCCAAACAACAGCCATTTCACACGCAGAACACATAGCATCATGCAAACCAGATGATACACCATTTTTCTCATCTACTACACTCTCAATGCCCGCACTATGTGCAGACATCAAGCACAAAAAAAAAGAATCATGAATGGAAATCTAACATTCACAAAACTAATCATTAAGGACACATTAAAATCGGTGTGAGGGAAAGTGAAAGGGACAAACCTAACACCATGACGTCCATCAAAAGTGCATAGACCAACTTGGGACCAAATCTTCTTTGGTTGTGCCTAAGGTCATGTGGAATACCAGGTTCAGAAAAGACAAACAGGAGACACCTGAAACCTTTAAGAAGGTAAACTTAACTTAGTAAACTACCTCTGAAATTAGTAAATCCATAATTGTCTGCCCATATTGTTCGACCACAGCCTTGCATTCTTGGCTGACAATTCCAGCAGCACCAATAGCATGATTAATCATCGCAACCACCGTCTACAGACATACAAGAAATAAGCACAAAACACTATGAGCGAGAACAGTAGGTTACGAAAACCGAAAAACCACTCCCCTCCCATATCACTAATATGATAAAATAATTGAAGTTAATTTAAGACTTGGTTTGGTAGGGTGGAGCCAGCACATACAGTTGGACCTGCTAAGAGAGAAGTTCCAGAGTCTGCGATAGCTGAACATCCACCATTGCAGTAACCTAAGAATACAGAGGTGCAAGGCTAATTCATCACAGTTCATATTATTAGAAAATTCTGAATGAAAACCATCTTACAGACTAACAGAAAGCATATTCTTGATTCATTATATCTTTCTAATCACAGTAAATGAAACAACATGAAGCATTGCAGCATACATACCACTCTCTTCACCATCAATGAGAACATCACCCATGTCAAACTGTAAACAGAAAATTAAGTATTAAAGAAAGAACTATATTAATCAAACCATATCCTTTGTATCTTGACAACCAACCTGCCAATAGCCTTTCTTGGTCACTGGAACGTACGTGTGATTACCCTTGTAAGGATTAGGATCAACTCCACCAAAAACCAGTTCACCCCCTCTTCTTTCTCCGGATTACGGTTAAGCCAAAATGAGAACACGGGCTCCTTGACAAGACCTTGTTCAACCATGTTGTACCTGCACGGAATGCAAACTCACACAATGGCAAAGTATTCTAACTGATGAATGCATGTGTCACCAAAACACTTGTTGATTTGTATGTGCAGCTACTGGAAGTTAGGAGTCGGTTGAGGAGCGGTTGGCCAGCTCAAGGACTGATCGAGAATCTAACAGAGGCAGAAGCTTCACATATATAAGGGTGACTGGAATTCACAGCAGGATAGATTCATTCTTTTGCTTAGAACTTCGATAGGAACACACGAGTGTAGACAAAGATAGAGAAGAGAGTGCATATTCTTGAGTGATAGGAAGAGAGTTATCGCTTCAAGAGACGGACTCTCATATCTTGTACATTCAAGTATATTCTATCAATAAAATCTCGGTTGGTTTCTCCCGTGGACGTAGGTCGATTGACCGAACCACGTAATCTCTTGTGTTGTGTTGTGTGATGAACTATACTTCTTGATTGTATTATTGTGTGGCATATAAGGGACCACTGCCGCTATGTGGTTGAAACTGGAGAAGTTATACATGACAAAATCCCTAGCAAATCGCTTGTATATGAAATAAAGACTCTACTCTTTCAAGATCAGGGACGACAAGAATCTTGGAGATCAAATCGACGAGTTCACCAAGATTCTTGATGATCTCGAAAACCTTGAAGTTAAACTAGAAGATGAAGACAAGGCCCTGATCTTATTGAATGCCTTGCCAAAGAATTTTGAGAACTTCAAGGATACAATGCTGTATGGAAGAGAGTCATCAATCACACTGGAAGAAGTTCAAGCTGCCTTAAATGCCAAGGAACTTCAGAGGAAACTCTTCAATGAGGAGATTCAAGGTGAAGGACTCTCTGTCAGGGGAAGACCAGAAAGGCGTAATTACAAGCCTAATCCAAAGAACAGATCAAGATCTAAAAGTCAAACAAAATACAAGTGCTACCACTGCCATAAAGAAGGACATTTCAAGAGAAATTTCCCTGAAAGAAAGTATAGATCATATGATAAACCAAAGGGGGAAGGAGAGGCAGCAGTGGTGTTAAACAACTATCAAGAAGAAGAAGTACTTGCTGTCACAAATCAAGAGTCAGAGAATGAATGGATCCTGGACTCCGGTTGTTCATTTCATATGTGCCCCACAAAGTCATGGTTTGAACTTCTTAATGACTCAGAGGAGGGCATGGTCCTTTTGGGAAATAACAAGTCTTGCAAGGTAAAAGGGATCGGGTCCATAAGAGTGAGGATGTATAATGGGGTGGATAGAATTCTACAGCAAGTAAGGTTTGTGCCAGAACTTAAGAGAAACCTAATATCTTTAGGGACTCTTGAATCACAAGGATACTCTTTCAAATCTGATGCGGGAACTATTAATGTCTCAAAAGGACAACTAGTTGTAATGAAGGCAATCAAGAGAAACACATTTTACATTTTACAAGGAAATACAGTCATAGGATCTTTATCAGTTGTCCAAAGAAATTAAGATGTAACAGAATTGTCGCATATGAGGCTTGGTCACGTGGGTCTAAGAGTATTGAATGAATTATCCAAGCAAAATCTTCTCTGTGGGGATTCAATCCAAACTTTAGACTCATGTGAATATTGCAAACTTGGAAAATCAAAAAGGGTTCAGTTTGAGACTGGAAAGCACTCAACCAGTGGTCCTTTTGAGTATGCACACTCGGATCTCTGGGGCCAGCAAGAACTCCTACACATGGAGGAGGAAGGTACTTTATGAGCATAATAGATGACTACTCAAGAAGACTTTGGGTATATGTTTTGAAATCCAAAGGTGAATCTTATAAAAAATTCAAGGAGTGGCTGCAGTTGATGGAAACCAAGCTGAACAAAAGACTGAAAAATCTAAGGACAGATAATGGTCTTGAATACCTCTCAGATCAGTTCAACCAACTATGCAAGGCTAAGGGAATTACAAGGCATAGGACAGTCCCGGGGACACCACAACAAAACGGAACAGCCGAGAGGATGAACCGAACATTGCTTGAAAGAGTAAGATGCATGATTTTAAATGGAAAACTGCCAAAATCTTTTTGGGGGGAGGCAGTGGTAACAACAGCATACTTGATTAATAGATGCCCGTCCTCAGCATTGAGCTACAAAAATCCGATGGAACTTTGGAGTGGTTCTCCATCAGATTATTCGAACTTAAGAGTCTTTGGTTGCCTTGCTTATGCTCATATAAAGCAAGATAAACTTGAACCAAGGGCCTTAAGGTGTATCTTCATAGGATATCTTGATGGTATCAAAGGATACAAAGTATGGAATCTTGAAGCTACTGGACCAAGATGTTTTAACACTAGGGATATCACATTTGAAGAATCAAAAATGGGATATGGACTGATGTTGGACACCCATGATCGAAGTCATATTCAAGATACCAGCTCACAAATTGAGGTGAAGGATTCAGAAGAACCTCCAGATCACAATGAGGAGGGTATGACAAAAGCCACAAACGAAATTGAGGGGTCTGATAAGACAACACTCTGGAATGAGGATGCCAGTACTTACATGCTGACAAGAGACAGAGAAAGAAGGACTATAAGACCACCACAAAGGTATGCACAAGCTGATATGGTATCTTATGCACTAGTTACAGCTGAAAGCGAGGAACTTTCTAAACCTGCTAACTATCACGAGGTCGTAAGTGGTAAATTCAAGCATGAATGGTTAAGAGCAATGAACAAAGAAATTGACTCATTAATGAAAAATAATACTTGGGAGCTAGTATGTAAACCGTAGGGATATAAGATGGTGGGATGCAAATGGGTCTATAAGATTAAGAAAACCAACAGTGAAGAAAAAATGCCAAAGTTTAAGGCGAGATTAGTCGCCAAAGGCTTTCCTCAAGTCGAAGGTGTTGATTTTAATGAGATATTTTCACCAGTTGTTAAACACACGTCTATAAGGTTGATGTTGGCATTAGTAGCTCAGTTTGATCTTGAACTTGATCACCTTGATGTAAAAACAGCTTTTCTACATGGTGATCTTGAGGAAACCATATTTATGGAACAACCTCAGGGTTTCATTGAAGCAAGGAACATCAATAAAGTGTGCCTGCTAAGAAAATCTCTTTATGGACTAAAACAAAGACCTCGACAGTGGTATAAAAGATTTGATGATTTTATGATAAGAATAAACTTCATTAGAAGTTCCTTTGATAGCTGCGTCTACATGAAAATATTAAATGATACAGAAACTACCTTCTTATTGCTATACGTTGATGACATGCTGATTGCTAGCACCAACACCAAGGACCTCCAAGTCCTCAAGAAGCTTTTGAATTCAGAGTTTGACATGAAGGAGTTGGGGGAAGCCAAAAGAATTATGGGTATGGAGATATTAAGGAACAAAGGAGAGAAAGTCTTGTTTCTCAGTCAAGCTAGCTATTTCAGTAAGGTATTGGAAAGGTTTAGAATGCACAAATCCAAAAGTCTCTACACCAATAGGGCAACACTTCAAGCTATCAGGGAATCAATCTCCTGAAAATGAAGAAGAACATCGCATAATGAGAAGTGTACCTTATGCAAATGGTGTAGGGTGCATAATGTATGGAATGGTGTGCACTCGCCCAGATCTTTCACATGCTATAAGTCTAATATCGAGGTACATGGCTAATCCAGGGAAGATGCATTGGGAAGGACTGAAGTGGGTCATGAGATACTTAAAGGGAACTGTCGAACTGGGTCTGATGTTTCAAAAACAAGAACAATCAGACCAGCCACTGGAAGGTTTTGTGGACTCAGATTTTGCAGGGAACCTGGATACGAGGAAGTCATTAACAGGGTATATCTTCACTCTACTTGGAACTGCCATCAGTTGGAAAGCCTCTCTACAATCAGTGGTTGCTTTGTCAACTACAGAAGCGGAATATATAGCTCTTACAGAAGCTATTAAGGAAGCAATATGGCTCAAAGGTATAGTGGCAGAGTTTGGTATAAAGCAAGAACAGGTAGTGGTGAATTGTGACAGTCAAAGTGCCATACATCTTACAAAACATCAAGTGTTTCATGAAAAGTGTAAGCACATTGATGTCAAGTTACATTTTGTGAGAGATATAATATCAAAGGGGGATGTTGAAATTCAGAAGATATCTACAGATGATAATCCTGCAGATATGATAACCAAAGCCTTGCCACTAACCAATTTTAGGCAATGCCTTGACTTGGTAAACTTAACAGAAAGAAGATAATCTCTCCTTCAGGAGATTAAGGAGGAACAACCGGGAAAGTTTATGTTTTGATGACAAGGTGAAGATTGATGAATGCATGTGTCACCAAAACACTTGTTGATGTGTATGTGCAGCTACTGGAAGTTAGGAGACGGTTGAGGAGCGGTTGGCCAGCTCAAGGACTGATCGAGAATCTAACAGAGGCAGAAGCTTCACATATATAAGGGTGACTGGAATTCACAGCAGGATAGATTCATTCTTTTGCTTAGAACTTCGATAGGAACACACGAGTGTAGACAAAGATAGAGAAGAGAGTGTATATTCTTGAGTGATAGGAAGAGAGTTATCGCTTCAAGAGACGGACTCTCATATCTTGTACATTCAAGTGCTATCAATAAAATCTCGGTTGGTTTCTCCCGTGGACGTAGGTCGATTGACCGAACCACGTAATCTCTGGTGTTGTGTTGTGTGATGAACTATACTTCTTGATTGTATTATCGTGTGGCATATAAGGGTCGTGATCATCTTTTGAAGTCTTAACACTAACAAACAAAAAAGAAATATGACCATCTCAGTAACCATCTGTGTTCCAAGCCACGCGAAGAAAACTAATGTTTGGATAATGAGAAAAAAATATCAACATCTTTTTTCTCAAAATAACACGCCAAAACACACTACAGAAAAAAGGGCCAAACACTAACCATACTGGGGTGGCATTTCCCACTGAGATCTCTTCGAAACCAAGTCTCAGTAGCCGTCGCTAAAGGATATGTGATATAATCGATATAATGAGCTCGTATATGTGATATAATCGATATAAATCCGCGACGGTGTTTTGAAAAGCTGTCGCTAATAGTGACGGTTTTTTAAAAACCGTCGCGGATTAAATCGGCGACGGTTAAAAACCGTCGCTAAATGTTCAGTATAGTTTAGTTTCCTTTGTTAATATGCGTGATTCATCTTATTACTTCAGCATGAACTTATTTTTCTTATTTTTTACTTCATCAACATTGATATGCCGAAGTAAAATATAATAAAAAAATATAGTGAAGTCCGTGTTTTTAAACATTCGAAGTAAAATATATTATTTTACTTCGCTTGTGTTATTACTGAAGTTATTGGTAATGTATTACTTCGTAATTTATTATTGTCGAAGTAAAGCCTGCCGAAGTAAAATCCGATTTTTCTACTAGTGAGAAGGATGGACCAAGAAGTCAGTGGGTGCCACAAGCCATTGAGTTGGTTGCATCGGTTATATTCTGTTATCCTTGAGGTGAGCAAAAGAAACGCTTGAAGGAGTCATTGGCTAAGCCGTGTCTCTGGACAAGGGATCATGACCTCTATATGTATATATTCTCAGATCTTCACATTGCGAAATACAAGAGAGATTCAATTGAAAAAGATAGAAAGGTTACCAAGGTCTAGTGAGGTATCATCTCGAGAGGACAATAGATCAAAGAGAAGTAGTCTTGATTGTAAACTCTTGAGTATTATGTTTTGCTCATGTCTTTCTAATTCCAAAATACTTTCTAGTGATTGAATACAAGAGCTGGTCAGCTTTCTCCTGTGGATGTAGGTCGTTTTAGGACCGAACCACGTAATTCATTTTTCGTTTAATATACTTTCGTGTTTGTGTTGCGCGATATTGGGTTGACTAGTATAACAGTAAGCTCATACCATAACTGTAATCGTCATCTGTGATTTGGATCATTTAGCCAACATCAATATTTTATATAAATGAATAATTGTCTTTCTATAGAAATTCACCATAGTTCATGGCATAATCGCGGAATAGGATTACAACGAATAACTAATATTATGAAAATAGAATTATGCAGGTGCTTGATCTTAATATTCTGAACTGCATTATCAGCTCAAAACGTCTCTTGCTCATCATCGTTCATTTGTTCCTCAGTCTTATCTGGGAGGCAAGTAAGAGAGGTGAGTGTTTTAAGAAACACTCAACAAGTGAGGGCCGATCATTTACACAAATAACAAAGTATACATATAAACATAAGTTCATAAATTATTCCATATATACATATGTACATAATTTCATAAGTGAATTTTAAATACTCATAGAAACATAATTTCATAATTGACTTTCCAATATTCGTAGAAACAAAACTTTTGCAGTGACTTGTTGCGGGACATGTCAAGACAGGGGTCAAGACATAAAACAGACATATTTTAAAACATAGATAAAAAACATATCATATCGTATATAAAGCACTGAAATTCATATTTTCGTTGATGGTTTATTGATATGTCCCTATATGTTCATTCTCTAAAAGATGATGCCATATAATGGTTTTATCATACTGTGTAGGGGCATTATAACAATTTTATTCTCATTGTGTGAGGGTCATATCACAATTTATCGAATTCATAAAATTCTTTCCATTTCGAAATCGAATCTTAAATGTGCTTTTCAGAATTGAATAATAATAATCGAATCATTCGTTATGAACTAAGTATAGACATATAAAAAAACACAAAGCATTATGTGTACGATCGAATTTTAAAATATAATCTTGCTCGTTTTAAAGAATATATATAAGCCCGATTACCTTTATTTTTAAAAAACAATAGTAGGAAACAACCATTGGAGTGTTTCTTGAACAAAGAATCCGGTTGCTACTCGAGATGGCTCGAGAATATTGAATTTTATGGAATTTCACATGCTTGAAAATCAGTCATATTTCAAAAGCATCTGCAACATATTGAACCGTTGGATCGAGACGAAAGTTGGTCAAGACGTTTATAAAATAGTTTCTAAATTATGAATGTTTAAGATTAGATTTAGAGTTCATATACATGTATATATATGTATGTATGTATGTATGTATGTATGTATGTTTATGGGCAATGAACAGAAGTTACTCTCTTCTCGCATAAAATCTGCATAGTATCCAAGATCAAATTATAATGTCATTTGTAGTGATGAACATATGTTCTGATATGTGGCATTTTTGGTGTTCTTTTCTTCAAGTATAGATGGGGTATTTATAGGAGAACCATGGGCAGCTGAACAACCCCTTCTCACTCAGTTTTTTGGCATCCTATTCACCTTAAATTGGTTTATATAAGTTGGTCAAACATTGGGGATTCAAAGGGACTTTTATCATATCCAAAGGGTTGATTCCTACACTATAAATGTGTCATGCGCAAGCTGAGTTTGCAACTGCATTTTCAATTTATAGGGCAGCAATTTATAGAGTTTTCTTGAGCTAAAATATTGAGTCTATGAGCTATAAACTTCATGTTAATGTGTTGGCACAAATTAGAGCTTCATGATTCGTAAGGTTTTTGACCTACTCGAGCTTCTTGAGCTGAAATATTAAGTTTAAGATTGAGCTTATAGTTTTCTATTACAAGAGCTAAGAATTTCAATTTTCATTTATTAAATGACTTGTTTCGAAAATTACGAGTCGTCACATCCCACCCTCCTTATTGGAAATTTCGTTTTTGAAACTTGAATTCACTGAAACTTTAAAGAGATAAGGATACTTCACAGCCTTATTGAATCGGATCACTCTTTTCATGGGTGAGACTTTCACATAATATTTCTCACCAACTTTGAACTCTACAATCTCGTTTTCAAATCATGCCAGCTTTTCTGCCTATCTTAGGCCGTTTATAGTTTCTCTTTGACAATAGCTACCTTGTTCGTCGTTGCTTGGACAAGGTCCAGTCCGTGATGATTTTTCCCCTACTTCATCCCAATATAATATGATCGACTATTCTGTCCACACAGAGCTTCATACAACTCAATCCCAATGTTGCTATGGCAATCATTGCTGTATTCAAACTTTATCAAAGATAGATGTTCACTTTAGTATCTACTTAAATCCAGGGCATAAGCCCTCTGCATATCCTTAAGGGTATGTATTTTTCTTTCAGTTTGGTCATCAACTTGAAGATGATAAGATGGAATAAGAGTAATTTTAGTCCCCAAAACTTCTTGAAAACTTTTCCAAGATCGAGATACAAATCATGGATCTCTATCAGACAAAATACTAGCTAGAACACCATGTATTCTTATAATAATAAACATGTACAAAACAACCAATTTGTCCATACAATAGTTCATTCTGATGGGTAAGAAATGTGCATATTTTGTTAGTTTATTTACGATTACCCTTATTTCATCATAACTTTGCCTTGATTTTGGTAATCCTAAATCTATGGAAATATGTTATCCTTTCCATGTCAGTATTGCTAATGGTTGCAGAATTCATCCAGGTCATTGGTTTTCAGTCTTGTCATGTTGACATACTTGCCACTTAGAGACGAATTAATGCCACTTCATTCTAAATTTTATACCACTAGAAATTCTCCTTCAAATCATTATGCATCTTTGTGTTTAAGCAATGGATGGGAAATTTGGATTTATGTTCTTCGGACATCGCTTAATGTTGAAGATTATCGATGTCTGGTACACACAATCGTACTTTCATCCAGAGATCTCCGTCATAATTGTCCTTATGAAGATCGGGGGTTTTCCCTTCCTTGACTTACTTTTATAAGTTCAATCCATCGTCTTGTCCTCATGTTTAGTAGCTCTTTATGTATGAACAGGTACTTGAGAGTTTGATGGTTTGTCTATCTTTCATAAGTTCAGTCCATCGTCTTTGCCTCATATTTCCGATAATAGCCCGCTAATCCTAATAAGCTTCAAATTTCAGTCACGAAGCAAACTAGTGTCGGTCCCATTAATTTTCTTGATTTTGAGTTCTAGGTCTCTTATAGTCTTGGTTTGAGTCGACATTTCCGATTTCTTGAGTGAACACACTTGTTTTTCCTGCTTGACAATGTTATTCAAAATTTTTCTATCGGAATTACAAACAGTATCTAAGGTATAGTTCGTATTTCCTTACCCTAACACATACCATCTATAAAATTTTCAGTGTTAAATATCCAATTTATATAATCTCAACTCAAGTCCTGATCTTTTATCATTTTTTTTATTTCCTCGAATGATCATCTAATCAACACTACGAATTCTTTTACTCTAAACGAAATTTTTATATGTTGATCAAAATATTTTAAAATCGTTTAAGACTCAGACCGAAGTATTATTTTTTCAAACTGTATTTATTTTACTCCCTTAACAATAAATATATTGTTTTTTTAAAAAAATAAATATCTATGAAATTATAATTTTCCTAATATGCCCGCATATTTTCATTCAATCCGAAAATATTATTCTTAACAGGGGATTAACTTTCAATCAGATTAAATTCCAAAAGGAAAATCTTACATGAATTTGATACCAATTAACATATTTTTTACCTAAAAAAATTATTTATAACTTTAATCTCCCAATTTATTTATCATTTTAAATCTTAACACTACTCCTCATTAATGCACCCGGCGTGATGGTAGACTGGGTCCATCCAAAATATGTCCCCGTGAATTTGACATTAACTTCAGAGGCTAATAGAATCTCTCTCTCCCCTTGAAATCTTATCCAAACTAGAATGAACTCAAATAGATAAATCAATATTGATTACTATCTCAAAACTTAATAATAATATAAAATCATAGAGTTCAACTCAATATCAATCTATAATCATTTGACTTAAATTCCAAAAATTATAACTTAGTCTTGATAAGATAAAATTCTATTCAATCATGAAAAATTCCAATCCCAACTTATTATTTCTTAAGCTAAATCATACTTTCCTACCAAGACCAAGAACATTGCATGTAAACACAAACGAGTTTCATTAATTGTTTTTCTCCTTGAATTGTTCTTTTCTAAAATAACTCTTCGTACCAAAAGAAAAGTTAAAACTTATTATGTTATACTTTCTCGATACCCAACGATATTTCATAACTTAACTTATTTACATAAGGTGCCTACTTTTTATACCAAAATATTATAAATATCTCAATGTGAATGTATTGTTCAGGGGTGTCAAAATCAGACACGACCCACCAACCCGATACGGTTCAAGCCGAAAAAAATAAGGTTTGGGTTTGGGGATTTCGGGTTCAGGTACTGGACTCGATAGCTGACCCGAAAAAAATGATCGGGTTAGGTTGGGTTTGGGTCAACCCCGGTCAAAATTTACTTTTTTTAAAAAATATATATAATTAATAAATATTACCTACATTTTTTATATATTTTATGTCTGAAAAAATATTTATTTTATATTTATATTATTAATTTTCATAATTTAATATTTATTTTGAATATTTTTTTATTTTTTAAATAATTATTTATTTGATTTAGTAAATATACTTTATTTTAAAAAATATGAGACTTTCAAATTTAAATCATATATATGAGGGAGATTTTATTATTATGTGTTTAAATTAAAATATTATTATTAATTTTTTTTTGAATTTTATTTAATTTTCTTTAAAAAAATTCAAAATCGGGTTGATCGGGTTGATTTGGGTTAATTCAAGTTCGGGTTGAGAGTTTTCGAGTTGTCTCAGGTTCGGGTTGAGCAATTTTTGAATAGTACTATTGCTCAACCCGACCCAACCCACCCAGATTGACACCCCTAGTATTGTTTCTCAAATTCATTTTATACAAAATATTCCAAGATCCTGCATATCTAAGATTAGCTCTTAGAATTCTTACAAACTCAAATTTAGTGTTCACATATTTAATTATAGACAAAAAATCGATTTCTATATTGAAATATCCAAAAAATTATTATGTAATTTAATATCAGATATTCACATATTAGTTTTTTCATAACTAAATTATTATTCCTGAATTAAATATTTCATATTAAGTCAAGTTCTTAAGTCAACTTATATGTGATAGATACATTCCCGATAATACAAGTTGCCATTAATTGCTTCCATTATTAAATAATACAACTCCATAAAATTCGACTATTAATGCAAATGCATTGAACAAGATTTATTTTGAGAAATTTTACAAAAATGGAAAATGAAGAAATCTGCATTTAGATTGAAAATATAAACTATGAGATTTTCGGAACAATTGACGAAATCGAATTTGGATAATTCTATGCTTAGAAATAGGCCATTATAATCGTTCCAAAATGGCAAAAAAGGGATTTCAGGGGTTTAAACTATGGAATTTGGCTAAAAATGGTTATGTCATATAAAAGCGATTAGTATTCCTAGTTGGGTCATTTCGGATAGGAATGCTTGGGTCCTTTGTAAAAATTTGAAATTCCGTCAAATTTCGCATCATAGGATCCCCAGCCAGATTATGAACTTGACGGCTCTGACACCACTTAATTGTCACACCACGAGACTGAAGTGTATGAAATCTGCATTGTTAAAAAACAATAAGCCTATTAGCATATCAAATAGGCAAAAACAGTCTTTTACACAAAAGAATAATTGTCTTTACATTGCCAACACAAATTCACCAGAGTTCATGACATAATTACGGAAGCTGATTACAACGAAAATATGATATTATGAAAATAGAATTAAGCAAATGCTTGGTCTTCAGATTCTAAACTTTATCATCATCCTCGAAAACATTTATTTCTCATCATCGTTTATTTGTTCCTCAGTCTTATTTGGAAGAGAAATAAGGGGTGAGTGTTTGAGAAAACACCCAGCAAGTGTAAAACATCAACTCGTTTTAAAATGCAGAATATTTTTTATATATATGTTGCGACTCTGATTGTTGCACTCCCAAGAGCAGGTTGTCCACAAGTATTATAATTCGGTGAGTCCGAATATCGTATCCACAAGGAAGCTAAGGTAATTACAAGTCCACTACAATGTCTTTTTGTTTTTGTTTTTTATTTCTTTTAATGGTTTGAATCTTTAATTGGTAAGTTTTAATTGTTCAAATTTTAATTTAAGTAGTTGGAGATTAAAGGATCCAATCTTGGTATTTTAATAAAGTTAACATTAATGGACAATATTGAAATCCACTTAATAAAATGGTTCCAATATATTAAATAATCATATTTATATTATGTTATATATTATTATCTTATAAGTATATAATATATACCAAAACTTAGGTGGGGACCCGGGCTCTAACTCATTTCTCTGGGATTAAATGGATCTTTACTATGAAAAGTGGGTCAAATTTTTGCTTTTAACATTACATCAAATGTTAATAAAACTAAGCACAATAGATACTTCTACTTTATTTCATCAAATGTACATACAAGTCTTGTTATTATACATTCGTACAAACTAGTGTTTAAACAAACCACTATCTACAAGTAATACAAAGCTAGTAAAACCACTAGTCCTCTGCTGAGCCCGATGTCACCACGCTATCCCGATCTCATCTCTGTCTCGACCCAGATCCTGTCCCACCTGTTGTTATGCACACATACAGACATAACAACAGCCGAAAACTCCGGTGAGAACAAATCACAGTATAAACATGTATATAATCAATTCAAAACATGAAACATGCTATTATGAATGACAATCATATAAATATGCAATGCGAATCAAACCATGTCTGGACTCGACTCGACTAAAACTCTAGGGATCCCGGTGTAAATAAGACGATCTATCACCTACCCTCCCAATCGGGGTGACGGTACGTCTTATTCCTAGACTTCGGCCTGATCTGTATCCACATCTACAATAGGAGAATGATCTTCCCCTAATCTGTGATATCACCGAACATCTAGAAGTTTGACTGTTTCTGTCAAGACTCCCTATCTTAAATGCAATGCATAACAATCTGTAAACAATGCCTAAGTATCTCAAAAGATTTGAATACAATTCTATAAAAAAATCACAATCATATTACGATATAAACAACAAATATAGTATGTGATTTTGGTTGGGAAACTCAAATGAGATCTCATTTGAGTTGTATCTCCCCAATAAAACATGCATTATACCTTCTTGTCGCTAAACCTTTATCAATGTCGAGGTCTCGATGTCGAAGTGAGGTGTGCCGAATCTGAAATGGCAATGTAGAGATGCATTCTATCAATATACAACTCCAAGCAACTCATATACAATCCATATTCAATCTTGGTAACAATTGACGGCATAACGACGTAGATTTTCGATACCGATCAATCTAATCTCAACATATATCCACACGGTATACACCTCAATTTATAACCAACATAATCTATCTCATAACATCTCAAAATTTACAAAATCTCAACTACAACTATTCTGAAAAATCGTAACAATCGTATACGATATCCGTTCTTCGATTCGTTTACAATTCTACGATTCTCATAACCATAGGAACACATATCTCAAATAAAATCACCATTCCTCCCACATGTATATTTCAAAACATGATGAAATTAAACCATACTCACATCCTCTTGTAGCCCTTGAAGCAAGGAACAAGAATCTCTATTCGGTATAAAAATCGGATGGCTCAATCTTAAGAAATATTACCCCAAAGCCTTGAAGAAATTTGAGGAATTGCTAGTGCTGCTCTCGGTTCTCAGCTACTGAAGGAGAAAGAATGATTCAGCATACTTATATATATATATATATATATATATATATATATATATATATATATATATATATATATATATATATATATATATACTTGCCATGTTTCATCATAAGAACAAAGGTGGCTTTCTCGCATGCAGCACCGCGGGTGCGCTATGCTCTCGGCAACCCTATCATTTTTACAAAATAGCGACCGCGGGTGCGGCCCCTGCAAGACCGCGGGTGCGGTCTTGTCACTGCGGGTGCGATCTTTCTGCACCGCGGGTGCGGTGTGGCTTCGACTTTTCTTGCTAAAATCTATTATTGCATGACCGCGGGTGCACTCCTGTTTTGGGCGCGGGTGCGGTCTTGCAAACTCTTAATTTTCATGTCTTTCTCCTCTCCTCGCACGTCATGCATTCCCATATCTTCCGAGTATCATTTTAATGAAAACTGATAATCTCGAGCCTTACATTTCTCCCCCTTTAAGAAATGATTCCGTTCTCGAAATCGCAGGCAATTTTCAAATATACATGATAAGTAATATAATCAATACTGAAAATTTACTTACATCATGTAAATAATTCGGGATGTTTCTGTCGCATATCTGCTTCTGTCTCCCAAGTCGCTTCTTCGATGCCATGACGACTCCATTGGACTTTTACTAACGGGATAGTTTTCGTCCTGAGCTTCTTTTCTTTCCGATCAAGAATTTGTATCGGTTGTTCAACATAGCTTAAGGTCTGATCAATCTTAGCTTCGTCAGGCTGAATGACATGAGAAATATCTGGCATATACTTACGCAACACTGACACATGAAAAACGTCATGTATCCCGGATAACGAAGGAGGAAGAGCAAGTCGATAGGCTCGGTCGCCAATCTTCTCTAAGATCTCGTAAGGACCGACGTATCTAGGAGACAGCTTCCCACGCTTACCAAATCTGACAACGCCTCTGAATGGGGAAATCTTTAGAAATACTCGGTCTCCTTGCTCGAATACCAACGGTATACGTCTGACATTGGCGTATTTGGCTTGCCTATCTTGTGCCGTCTTCATTCTCTTCTGAATGAGTTTCACCTTCTCAGTCATGTCACGAATCATATCTGGCCCAAGTTCTGGTACCTCTGAGACGTCATCCCAGTACAGCGGAGATCTGCACTTCTTGCCATATAAAGCTTCAAACGGTTCCATCTCAATGCTCGTCTGATAGCTATTATTGTAAGATAATTCACAAAGAGGTAGGGAATCTGCCAACTAGTGCCAAAATCTAGCACTACGGCTCTCAACATATCCTCTAAAGTCTGGATAGTCCGCTCTGACTGTCCGTCTGTCTGAGGATGATAAGCAGTACTCAGGTGTAATGTCGTACCTAAGGCCTGCTGTAAACTGTGCCAGAAGTGTGAAGTGAATCGTGGATCACGATCTGATACAATAGACTTCGGAACACCATGTAATCTGACTACCTCTCGGACATATATCTCCGCCATCTGATCATGTCGATACGTCATTCTGTACGGGATGAAACAAGCTGATTTGGTTAGTCTGTTAATAATGACCCAAATCGCATCACAGCCTCTAGATGATCGAGGTAACTTCGTCACGAAATCCATGGAAATGTGATCCCATTTCCGTTCTGGAATGGCTAAACTTTGAAGTAACCCTCCGGGCTTCTTCCTCTCGGCTTTCACCTGTTGGCAATTCAAACACTTTGACACAAATTTGGCGATATCTGACTTCATCTGCTTCCACCAGAACTGTGTCTTCAAGTCATTGTACATCTTTCGGCCACCAGGATGAATGCTAAACCGACTACAATGTGCTTCTGATATAATCTGATGTCTCAAATCTGAAACATCTGGCACTACCAGACGGTTATTCACATACAGCGCATGATCACGTACTTGGTATTCTGACAAATGCCCTGATCTAACCATCTGAATCGATTTCTGCACATTCTGATCCATTCTTTGTGTTTCTTTAATCCTCCAAATCAAATCAGGTTCAACATGAATGGAATCAAGTCGTAGTGGCCTACTATCTGTATCAAATTCTAATCCAGACAAACAGCAATTTTCAACTAGCTTTGTAACACCTATCGTCGATAAGGATAGGGAACAAACCTTCCGACTCAAGGAGTCTGCTGCTGCATTTGACTTCCCTGGATAGTATTTGATCTCGCAATCAAAGTCTTTCAGAAGATCAAGCCATCTACGCTGCCTCATGTTCAGTTCTGATTGAGAAAATAGATACTTCAGGCTTTTGTGATCGGAGTAAATCTCAAATTTCTCACCGTAGAGATAGTGACGCCAGATCTTTAATGCAAATACGATAGCCGCCAACTCAAGATCATGAATGGGGTATCGAACTTCATGTGGCTTCAGTTGTCTCGAGGCGTATGCGACCACATGACCTCGCTGCATAAGAACACATCCCAAACCTCTGTGAGAGGCATCACAATATACAACGAAATCACCCGTACTTGAAGGTATCGTCAGTACTGGAGCACTAGTTAGCTTCTTCTTCAATTCCACAAAGCTAGACTCACAATCCTCAGACCATATAAATGGCGCATTCTTTTGTGTCAACTGGGTGATTGGTTTTGCAATACTGGAGAAATCTTTGATAAATCTTCTATAGTATCCTGCTAAACCCATGAAACTGCGTATCTCTGGCACAGAAGTTGGTCTCGGCCAGCTGATCACAGCTTCCACTTTACTTGGATCTACAGCAATACCATCTCCAGATATGATATGTCCCAAAAAGACAACTCGATTCAACCAAAATTCACACTTTGACAATTTAGCATACAATCTCTCATTCCTCAAGGTCTGCAACACAATTCTGAGATGCTTTGCATGCTCATTTCTGTTCTTTGAATACACCAAAATGTCATCAATAAAGACAATCACAAAATCATCTAAATACCTCTGAAAGATTCGGTTCATCAAGCTCATAAATACCGCTGGAGCATTTGTTAAACCAAAAGGCATGACAATAAATTCGTAATGTCCATACCTGGTTCGAAATGCTGTCTTCGGTATGTCTACATCTCGAATTCTGAGCTGATGATATCCGGATCGCAAATCGATCTTGGAATAAACAGAGGATCCTTGTAATTGATCAAATAAATCGTCGATGCGTGGCAATGGATATTTATTCTTCACTGTCGCTTTGTTCAATTGTCGATAATCTATACACAATCGCATCGATCCATCTTTCTTTCGCACAAAAAGCACTGGTGCGCCCCAAGGAGATACACTAGGTCAGATATATCCCTTGGCTAGAAGATCTTCTAATTGTGCTTTCAGTTCTTTCAGTTCAGCTGGCGCCATCCTATATGGAGCTCGGGATATAGGAACAGTACCTGGCATAAGATCTATGCTAAAATCTACCTCTCGAGCTGGAGGTAACCCTGGGATTTCATCTGGGAACACATCCGTAAATTCTCGTACTACTGGCAAATCAGCCAATGCCGGGCTCGATTTTTGTTCGTCTACAGCATACACAAGGAACCCATCTGCTCCTCTCTGCAACAATCTATTCATAGTCAAAGCCGAAATCAAGGGAATCCGAGATCTGGAACCCTTACCGTAGAATTTCCACTCTTCTGCCATTTCTGGTCTGAATCTGACAATCTTGTGGAAACAATCCACGGTGGCTCTATACTTTGTTAGCATGTCAATCCCAACAATGCAATCAAAATCATCTAACCCAAGTACTATGCAATCTAGATCAATTTCATGACCCTCAAATTGTAAGATGCAATGTCTAACCGTGGTCACAGCTATCAAACCACTTCCCAACGGAGAAGTAATAGACACTACATCTAACAAAGACTCAACAGGCAGGGAATGCAATAATGCAAATCGTTCTGAGATGAATGTATGCGATGCACCCGTATCTATCAATATATAGGGAGGATAACAGCAAAGAGAACAGTTACCTGCTATGACATCATCTGGGGCATCCTGTGCTTGCTCCTCTGTCAATGCAAATACTTGAGCCTGTTGTCGAGGAGGTTGGCTCACGGTCTGGCTACCTCTGGCTCTGGACTGCGTCTGTGTCTGTGGTGGCTGAAAGGAGTGAACAGATGAAGCTTGCCTCTCAAGCTGAGCTACGGATGCAGATGACCCTGCACCTTGAAATCTCTGTGAGCTTCTCTGGGGACACACTTTGGCGAAGTGCCCCTGTTGTCTACATATGTTACATCTGCCCCCTACACCCTGACACTGCTCTGTGGCATGCCTGCCACCACAAGAACTGCAATATAAACCCGTGTACCTTGTACTCTGATCAAAACCACTCTGTCTGGATCCACTGGAGCTCGACGAACTGCTCCCAGGTCTTTTGAACTGCTTCCCTTTTGTTTTCAACTGATCCTTTCGCCCACTGCTACTACCGCCGCTATCGAATCTAGGAGGAGGTTGTACTGGAGGTAGTGGTGGTCTCGGACTCGGGGCCACATACAGAACACTCCGCTGCCTAAGCAATCCTGCTTCTGCTCCTTTGGCACGGTTCAATGCCTCAGCGAAATTGTTGGGTCTTCCAGTATTTACCAATGTAAAGATATCGGGATTTAAGCCGTTATCTTTACGGTAGGATATAGGAAAGAATTGCTGATAAAACTCTGTCTTGAACACTTTCCATGTAATCTTCGTGCCACGCTGTTCCAATGCTCTTTTGATGTTCAACCACCAATTCTTAGCCACGTCTTGCAATTGATGGCCAATGAGTTTCACTCTTTTCTCATCACTGTATTCTAAAGACTTGAACAACATCTCGATATCCTCCAACCAGCTTTCACATTCGATTGCATTTTCTGTACCTTTTAAGGTAGGTGGTCTGAAAGACTGGAATCGTTTTAACAGAGTCTCCATGGGTGTAGCAGTAACGTCCATTGGATCCCCGGATGTGCTACCCTGTTCTGGTGCTGTGGGTCGCAATGGCACTGCTGCTCTTCGAGGAGGCATGTATCTGATATTCACCAAATTAGTATATCATCTATACAACTGTCTCAGTCCTCCTCTGATCATTTACCTCTGATTCAGAATTGGCTCTGATTCAGTCTTTACTAATACATGCTGTAATACAAGTCAGATAACAATACAACATGCAATAATGAAAGCAATAAATCATTCTAGCACATCATAAAGCAAGGAAGAAGACTCGATCTACCCCGCTCATTCTATCTTATCTCAATCTAAAGGATCTATCGCTCTGATACCACCTGTTGTGGGGACCCGAGCTCTAACTCATTTCTCTGGGATTAAATGGATCTTTACTATGAAAAGTGGGTCAAATTTTTGCTTTTAACATTACATCAAATGTTAATAAAACTAAGCACAATAGATACTTCTACTTTATTTCATCAAATATACATACAAGTCTTATTATTATACATTCGTACAAACTAGTGTTTAAACAAACCACTATCTACAAGTAATACAAAGCTAGTAAAACCACTAGTCCTCTGCTGCGCCCGATGTCACCACGCTATCCCGATCTCATCTCTGTCTCGACCCAGATCCTGCCCCACATGTTGTTATGCACACATACAGACATAACAACAGCCGGAAACTCCGGTGAGAACAAATCCCAGTATAAACATGTATATAATCAATTCAAAACATGAAACATGCTATTATGAATGACAATCATATAAATATGCAATGCGAATCAAACCATGTCTGGACTCGACTCGACTAAAACTCTAGGGATCCCGGTGTGAATAAGACGATCTATCACCTACCCTCCCAATCGGAATGACGGTACGTCTTATTCCTAGACTTCGGCCTGATCTGTATCCACATCTACAATAGGAGAATGATCTTCCCCTAAGCTGTGATATCACCAAACATCTAGAAGTTTGACTGTTTCTGTCAAGACTCCCTATCTTAAATGCAATGCATAACAATCTGTAAACAATGCCTAAGTAGCTCAAAAGATTTGAATACAATTCTATAAACAAATCACAATCATATTACGATATAAACAACAAATCTAGTATGTGATTTTGGTAGGGAAACTCAAATGAGATCTCATTTGAGTTGTATCTCCCCAAACAAAACATGCATTATACTTTCTTGTCGCTAAACCTTTATCGACGTCTAGGTCTCGATGTCGAAGTGAGGTGTGCCGAATCTGAAATGGCAATGTAGAGATGCATTCTATCAATATACAACTCCAAGCAACTCATATACAATCCATATTCAATCTTGGTAACAATTGACGGCATAACGACGTAGTTTTTCGATACCGATCAATCTAATCTCAACATGTATCCACACGGTATACACCTCAATTTATAACCAACATAATCTATCTCATAACATCTCAAAATTTAAAAAATCTCAGATACAACTATTCTGAAAAATCGTAACAATCGTATACGATATCCGTTCTTCGATTCGTTTACAATTCTACGATCCTCATAACCATAGGAACAGATATCTCAAATAAAATCACCATTCCTCCCACATGTATATTTCAAAACATGATGAAATTAAACCATACTCACATCCTCTTGTAGCCCTTGAAGCAAGGAACAAGAATCTCTATTCGGTATAAAAATCGGATGGCTCAATCTTAAGAAATATTACCCCAAAGCCTTGAAGAAATTTGAGGAATTGCTAGTGCTGCTCTCGGTTCTCAGCTACTGAAGGAGAAAGAATGATTCAGCATACTTCTATATATATATATATATATATATATATATATATATATATATATATATATATATATATATATATATATATATATATATATATATATATATATATATATACTTGCCATGTGTCATCATAAGAACAAAGGTGGCTTTCTCGCATGCAGCACCGCGAGTGCGGTCACGTTAGCACCGCGGGTGCGCTATGCTCTCGGCAACCCTATCATTTTTACAAAATAGCGACCGCGGGTGCGGCCCCTGCAAGACCGCGGGTGCGGTCTTGTCACCGCGGGTGCGATCTTTCTGCACCGCGGGTGCGGTGTGGCTTCGACTTTTCTTGCTAAAATCTATTATTGCATGACCGCGGGTGCACTCCTGTTTTGGGCGCGGGTGCGGTCTTGCAAACTCTTAATTTTCATGTCTTTCTCCTCTCCTCGCACGTCATGCATTCCCATATCTTCCGAGTATCATTTTAATGAAAACTAATAATCTCGAGCTTTACAACTTATAAATGTGGTCAAGTATTTATTGTGCTATATATATTTGTAAACACTAAATCAAGGTTCTCACTTTAAATGGTTGGTAAAAACAAACTAACATTTAAATGGTACCAAGAAATTAATATTATGATATATTTATATATGGTAAATCAAGGTTCCCACTTTAAATGGTTGGTAAAACCAAACTAACATTTAAATAGTACCAAGAAATTAATATTATAATATATTCATATATAATAAATCAAGGCATCCACTTTAAATGGTTGGTAATACCAAACTAACATTTAAATGGTTCCAAGAATTTAGTGTAACATATAGCAACAATAAATCAAAACTCCCACTTATAAGTAGGATATAAAAATACTTAAGGAAATAAATATAACATAAACAATAAATAATGATTAAATAATATAAAACATAGATTCTTACCTTTTAGTAACCTTTTTATCATGCCAAGAGTTTCACCTTTTCATCTCAACTTTAGGAAGTTAGCTATTCATTATTCAAAATGTAAAACTTTGAATATGAAATTATCATGCTAATTATATTTAAATGAAGAAATAAAGGAAAAATATAGAGAGAAATATTATGAACTCAAAGGTTTGTTCATAGAATGAGGGATATCTCAATACATTACAATGCACCCTTATTTATAGCCAAATTTGGGGAGACAACCACAAATAAAATATTATTTTTTTACACAAAAGTCTTCATTGGTGTTCCAAGATATTATATTATATTACATATCACTTTTGAAAATCTTGTTCACATAAAAAGAAACATTTGGAGAATTGAGTTGTCTAGTTGTGGTATTTTTTTCAAACTATTTGACCAAGTGATTTGAGAGATATGGTCAAAATACTAGAGCATGGTAAAACTGTCACTCCTTTGGTAACTTTATTTTTTGCTTAATTTGATCCCAATTGTGAGAAGATTTTTATCTCATGCTTGCCATCAATATTGTAGATATTAACATCAACTTTCTACAGGTCCAAGAATCATCTTAATCCCATTTGCAACGCCAAGTTTATTCTTGTTTTATCGAACCTGTAAAAATAGTAAAAACTTGTAATTACACAACAATTTATATTTTATACAATTTATTATAAAACATATAATATTTAAACATTTAATAAAACAAAAACTATATATTTATATTATAAAACATTTAATTAATGTACAATTTTTATGTTTATCGCACCTCCCAACGAGCTTATTGCTAGTCCCTAGAAATTTAAGCGTTAATAGCAATACAAAACATATTAATTAATTTAAATAGAAATGTTATCAGAACTATCTAAGTGTTTAAATTAAATTTGAAAACTGTCAAAGTTATATCAAGATCATCATAATTATAATTTATGAAATAATTTGAGATGATCAATTCAAAGCTTATTTCAGATAGTTAAATGTACATGGTCTTCAAAAATTTCTAGTAAGAGTCTCAACTCCATATCCTTACAGGTTAATAAATGTTTCAATTTATGGCAACAATTTCTCTTATGGAGTTGGAATACAGATAAATGCTCAGAAAAATGGTTTACAGAATGCAGACAGACAAACGAGCCAAACTAATCAAAAGATAGAAAATCCATTGATTCAAAATCTAGTTGTTCTTATTATATATTTTTTTCCTGATATATTTTTTTCTTCTTTTTTTCATAAATCATGGAATCAGACTAAGTTTATGCTTCTTGACCACATATTTATTTAATTTGTACAAAAAATTTCTCTCTTTATTTTTTTTATTTTTTTTATGAGAGATATATGGGTCGTAGCATATACCTTAAAAATTACACAGATCTTCAATATCTTTCTTTTTGTATTTTTTTTTTCAGGAAATATCAATTTTTTTTTTCAAAATAAGATTTCAAGATCTAAACAATAGATAGTCTCTCTCATGATCAATAAAGGCTCGAAAGCTGTTTTCTCAGTCCTCTCCACTCACTCACAAAATATGTGTGAGTTTAAAATTTTAGGCACTCTTATAAGGTATATCTTGGGCCATATACTTTAATACCTGATTTTATCACAATAGTTAATCACTCAAAAAGATTTCATAAATCATATTTTTATATTGATCAGAATATTAAAATTGACTTTTTTTTTCAAATAAAAATTAAACATCCTTATATAGATTAATATATTTTCTAATTTAAACCTTTCAAATATGTAATGTATGATATTTTTGCAAAAATTACAAAGATACAAGCAATAAACATGATTTTATTATAAAATATATACATATATATATATATATATAAATTTTTAAATTTTTTCTCCCCCCAATCAGAATATGACATTGTCCCTAATGTCGAAATAACTATTAATAAAAAGTACATAATAAAAGAGATATCACCTGAAATTTTACTGAAGATAACAAACTGAAACAAACGCAAACCAATCAACGACTTTTGAATCAATGATCCAACTTTCTTTTCTTACTGCTTGATTGCGACCAATTGATCTTTGTTATCATCGGATCATGCTTATGAACAAAAGCTTCCAAATTATCAATTAATTGGTCGGCAGTCGAAGCACAGATGAGCATCCGTCGTGAATTTTCTGAAATGAAATTTTGTTTCACAGCTTTATCAAGAAATGTTAAAAACTGTCATAATAATTATTGATATTCAACAAGCCCACAGGTTTATTATGGATATTAAGTTGTGCCCAAGAAATAGTGTGAAAAATTTCTTCTAATGTACCAAAACCACCTGGTAGTGCGATAAAAGCATCAGAATTTTCAATCATTTGAGTGATTCTTTCATACATAGAAGAAAATTTTAATTTCTCCCCAATCGTAACATCTGTAATATTTCCTTCAGCTAAAACTGTAGGAATAATACCCAAAACCTGACTATCTCCAAGATGAGCAGATGTTGAAACAGATCCCATTAACCCAATATTACCTCCCCCATATACCAAGTGAATTTTTCTCTCAGCCAATATCTTTCCAAGATTATTCGCTGCTTCTACAAACACTTCATTTTTTCCAGGACTCGACCCACAAAATACACAAATATTTTTCAATGTTTGTGTAGAGGATCCAACCATGTTTCTACTTTCTTTTTTGGTCTGCGAAAATAGAGAGAAAGATGAGAGATTTTATTGGGGTAATATGTTATCATAACAAAACTATGGGTCACAGCTGTAAACAGAATAAATAGTAAAAACAATAATGACACACATGCATATAAACAGTAGTGTGATTGTGGCACACAATTTTTCTCTGGTTTTACGTCCAGAAACGGCTTCAACGCCTTCTATGAGTCGAGGATATACTTCCCATCCAATTTTCTTATAAATTGGCAAACATGGTTTTTTTTAGTCGGATTCCCAAGACTATGACGCTCATCTTGGAATTGTTTCCATAAACGGAGAAGTTCAATATGCACATGTCCACTAGAATGCGTCTCAAGAGTCAATAAGATGTTATCTAAAGACTCCTTACTCAGCCCATTCTTAATGAAACCAATTTTATCTTCTCTGTTATTGGAAACACATCCCAAAGATCTGCATCGTTTGTCACAAGTCCATCTTGCACACTTATGACAAACCCCTAAACTTTTGGCCCTTCGTTTTTTCGCATAAGTGCTTTTTCCTAATCCAGGCAAATACCGAATGAGCAATGATTGTGGAATTTCTCCTTCTAATCGGACCTTAGCTTCTATTAGAAGACGAATATCTTCTGGAATTCCTTTTTGCATTAGCAATCTCAATCTTTCACACCTTCCTGCATAAATTTTTCTTAGAACATTTTCAAAAACAAAGGGGAAATATTTACAAATATTTGAGAGAATTTCATCCATTTTGAAAAGAAAAGAAATGATTTTTTTTTAAATTTTTGTATCAGCAATTGTGGAAAGTGATTTAACCGACTATGAGAGTCACGGAGTACCGTTATCTGCCATTTAACCGGGAAATAAAAAGATTAAAGAAACTTGAAATAAAAACAAACAAAATTAAATGCAACATAAAAATTTAAGGATCAGAAAGGGAAATAAACTCTTCTGGAAAGATTTAATTTTCCAAAAATGGTTTAAGCCTTTGTTCATTCACTTTAAAAACATCACCATTTTTAGGATTTTCAATATCCACAGCTCCATAAGGATATACATTCTTTACAACATATGGGCCTGTCCATCTTGATCGTAATTTTCCTGGGAATATGTGAAGTCAAGAATTATAAAGCAAAACTTTTTTACCAATCTCAAAAGATTTTCTAAGAATTTTTTTATCATGAAATGACTTGATTTTTGCTTTATAAATCCTTGAATTCTCATACGCGTCATTTCTGAGTTCATCAAGTTGCAATTTACGCAATTTGTTGGCATCATCCATGCTTGAATTTAAAGTTTTGATCGCCCAATAAGCTTTATGTTCCAATTCCACAGGCAAATGACAATGTTTTCCATAAACCAACCTATAGGGAGACATATTCAATGATGTTTTAAAAGCTGTTCGATATGCCCAAAGTGCATCACTAAGTCGCAGAGACCAATCTTTTCTATTTGAGTTAACAGTTTTTTCCAAAATTTGCTTTATCTCCCTATTAGCTAATTCAACTTGTCCATTTGTTTGGGGATGATAAGGAGTAGTTACTTTATGAGTAATACCATATTTTTCATTAATGAAGCAAATGGTTTATTAACAAAGTGAGTTCCCCTATCACTTATCATGGCTCGAGGAATTCCAAATCTACTAAAAATATTTTCTTTTAAAAATTGGATGACGATTTTATGATCATTTGTTCGACATGGAATTGCCTCTATCCATTTGGAAACATAATCAACTGCAACTAAAATATACAAGTATCCAAACGACGGTGGAAAAGGTCCCATAAAATCAATTCCCCAACAGTCAAAGATTTCAATTTCAATGATAGGATTCAAAGGCATCATGTTTCTTTTTGAAATCGCACCCAAATTTTGACAAATTTCACAGATCTTGCAGATTTCGTGGGTTTCTTTAAACAAAGTGGGCCAATAAAATCCACACTGCAAGATTTTTGCAGCCGTTTTCTTTGAAGAAAAATGTCCTCCGCATGCTTCTGAATGACAAAATATAATGACACTACTTACCTCATTGTCGGGTATGCAACGTCGAAAATGGACAATACTAGAACAGATACGGATCATCCCAATAAAAGTTTTTTACCTCGTTCAAAAATTTTCTTTTATCTTGGGAACTCCATTGCGGTGGCATTTTTCCTGTCACAAGAAAATTTACTATGTTAGGAAACAAATGTGTAGTAGTAACTGAAAATAGATGTTCATCAGGAAAATTATCGTTAATTGGTGTCATTTCACAAGATGATCCTGTTACTAGTCTCGATAAATGATCGGCTACGACATTCTCGGTTCCTTTTTTATCTTTGATCACAATGTCAAATTCTTGGAGCAACAAAATCCATCGTATCAGTCGTGGCTTTGCATCCTGTTTGATCAAAAAATATCTAATAGAAAAATGATCAGTAAACACAATAGTCGTTGATCCAATAAAATAAGAACGAAATTTATCTAATGCAAATATTACAGCAAGTAGTTCTTTTTCAGTTGTGGAGTAATTCATTTGAGCATTGTTTAAAGTTCTACTTGCATAATATATCACATAAGGCTTACCGCTTCTTCTTTGCCCCAGTACTGCACCGACTGCATAATCACTCGCATCACACATGATTTCAAATGGTAAAGACCAGTCAGGAGGTTGCATGATAGGAGCTGATGTTAAATGTCGAATGATTTTATCAAAAGCATTTTGACATTCTTGGGTCCACTCAAATGCAGTGTCTTTTGTTAAGAGGTTACAAATGGGTTTAGAGATTAAACTAAAGTCCTTTATATACCTCCTATAAAATTCAGCATGTCCCAAAAATGAGCGAATTTATTTAATGGTTTTTGGAGGGGGTAAATTGGCAATGACATCAACTTTTGCTTTATCAACTTCAATTCCATGAGATGACGCGACATGTCCCAAAACAATTCCAGAAGTAATCATGTAATGACATTTTTCCCAATTTAAAATAAGACCTTTTTCCTCGCATCTTTTTAAAACTTTTTCCAAATTTTCAAGACAATTATCAAATGTGATCCCAAAAACAGTTAAATCATCCATGAAAATTTCCAAACAATTTTCAACCATGTCGCAAAAAATGCTTAGCATACATCTTTGAAATGTTGTTGGGGCATTGCATAATCCAAATGGCATCCTTCTAAATGCAAATGTTCCAAAAGGACATGTAAATGTAGTTTTATCTTGATCTTCGAGTGCAATGGGAATTTGATAATAACCTGAATATCCATCAAGAAAACAGTAGTATGGATGACCTGCTACTCTTTCTAAAATTTGTTCCAAAAATGGTAATGGAAAATGATCTTTTCTAGTGGCGTCATTTAATTTTCTATAATCAATACACATCCGCCAACTAGATGGGACTCGACTTGTTAACAATTCACCTTTTTCATTTTTTATCACTGTGATGCCAGATTTTATTGGAACTACTTGTGTTGGGCTTACCCACTTACTATCAGAAATATGGTAGATAATCCCAACATCGAGTAGTTTGAGAACTTCAGTTTTCACAACATCTTTCATGTGTGGATTTAATCTCCTTTGTGGTTGTTGAGATGTTTTAGCATTTTCTTCTAAGTGAATTTTGTGAGTGCAAATTAGTGGATTAATGCCCTTAAGATCTTTTAGTGTCCAACCAATTGCATTTTTATGTCTTTTAAGCATATCAACTAATTTACCTTCTTGATTACTTGATAGTTTGGAAGAAATTACCACCGGATATGTTTCATCTTCTCCAAGAAATGCATACTTCAATTCTTCTGGCAAGGGTTTTAACTCCAATATGGGTGGTTCGTCTTTATTCTCATATTTTGCATCAAATTCTTTCTCTGATCCTGGTAACGAGTGATACCTGATAAAATCATCAAGATCAATTTCAGCACTTTCTTTAACAGTTTCAATTGAACAAATATCTAATTGATCACGAGTACTCCCTTCTTGAATGTTTTCTTCCACAAGAGTTTCAATAAGATTTTCATCTTTACTTTCATCTCCTTTGTCATGTGGTTGCTTACAAAGATTAAACACATTAAGCTCCAAGGTCATGTTACCAAATGACAACTTCATTATTCCATTCCTGCAATTTATAAGAGCATTATAAATTGCTAAAAATGGACGACCTAAAATTACAGGAATTGCATTACAAGCTTCAATAGGTTGTGTATCTAAAATTATAAAATCGACAGGATATACAAAGTTATCAACTTGGACCAACACGTCTTCTATCATACCTCTTGGCACTTTAACAGATCTATCAGCAAGTAAAAGTGTTACCGAAGTAGGTTTTAACTCGCCTAGATTGAGTTCTTGATAAACTGAATATGGAACTAAATTTACACTAGCTCCAAGGTCAAGCAATGCTTTTTTAATTTTTCGTTCTCCAATAATACAAGAAATAGTAGGACAACCTGGGTCTTTGTATTTCAAAGTATTATTATTTTGAATGATTGCACTTACTTGTTCGGCTAAAAATGCTTTCTTTTTCACATTCAATTTTCTTTTCACAGTGCACAAGTCTTTCAAAAATTTGGCATATGATGGTACCTGTTTTATTGCATCTATTAAAGGAATATTAACTTTTAATTGTTTAAAAATAACATATATATCAGAATTCAAATTTGATTTTTTTGTATTTTTCAATGCATGAGGGAATGGTGGTGACACTGTCTGTTGAACCTCCTCTTCGCAAGTTATGGGTTCCACTTCCTTACCCTTTGAAGTTGATTTATCATCATCTTCACAAGGTTCAAGAATGGATTTTTCCACAACCTTACCACTTCGAAGGGTAATAACAGATTTTACCTGATCCATCGGTTGAGTTCCAGAAGTTCCAGTTTGTGAATGATGATCTTTGGGATTAGGCAGAGGTTGTGAAGGAAATTTACTTTTTTCATGAACATTAAGTGCAGATGCAAATTTAGCAAGAGTATCTTTCAAATCTGTCATGGTTTGAGCAGTTTGAGTATTGATAGACTCTTGCTTTGCAATGAAAGAATTCAATAAATCTTCCAAATTCCTTTTCGATGGAGGAAAATAAGGTGCATAATTTTGAAAAATTTGTTGATTTTGAAAATGTGGTTGCGGAAATTGTGCAGCATTGTCATTCCTCCAACTAAAATTTGGATGATTTCTCCAACCTGGATTGTAATTTTGAGAAAATGGTTCAAAATTTGGCCTTTTGAAATTGTTCAAAACATTGACTTGTTCATGGAGACATTCTTTAAAAGAGGGTAAAGTGGGACAATTTTTTGTAAAATGATCACTTGTAGCACAGATGTGACGCAATTTCTTGAACAGATTTTAATTGACCATTCTTTTTCAATTCAAGTGCCTCAACTTTTCTTGCCAAAGAGGTAAATCTAGCTTGAAGATCATGTTCATCTTTGAGAGTGTACATACCTCCACCAGATGTAGGAGATTGAATCTTGTTTGATGGTTCGATTGTACCTATAGTGTCCCAATTTTGAGCATTTTCATCTAATGAATTGAGATACTCAATTGCCTCGTTTGGATCTTTATCCTCAAATGTTCCATTACACATAAATTCAACCATTTGCCTATCTTTAGGTGTTAAGCCTTCATAAAATTGAGAAACAACCCTCTAAATTTCAAAACCATGATGTGGACAAAGATTAAGCAATTCTTTATATCTATCCCAACACTGATAAAAAGTTTCTCCTTGTTTTTGAGTGAAAGTGATGATTTGCCTTTTGAAAGAATTTGTTCTATGCGATGGAAAAAACTTTTTCAAAAATTGTTGTTGCAATTCATCCCACGTTCGAATGGATCCCGATCTAAGAATTCGTAGCCAAGTTTTAGCTTTATCTTTTAAAGAAAAAGGAAAAAGCTTAAGTTGAATGGTGTTCATGCTACAATTTAGATCATTATATGTGTTGCACACTTCTTCAAACTCTCGTAAATGCATGTATGGATTTTCAGAATCTAAGCCATGAAAATTGGGTAAAAGTTGGATAATACCAGGCTTAAAATTGAAAGGAGATGAATCAGGAGGAAAAACTAGACATGAAGGTGCACTAGTACGTGTATGATTCATGTGATCTCTAAGTGTTCTTCGTCTATCATGTTCATGTTGAGATTGAATTTCATCTTCATTTTTTTTGGATGGGTTCTTTCGCCATGTTTTGTAAAAATAAAGGGATATTTTGAATGAGTCGACCACTAAGTGTACGTGAACAAATGCAAATGCAAATGCAAAAGAATAAAAACACACAAAAGCAATAAAAATTCAAATAAAGAAAAATAAACTATAAAAGAAATTAAATAGACTTGAAGTTAAATTATAATTCCCCGACAATGGCGCCAAAAACTTGTTGCGGCTCTGATTGTTGCACTCCCAAGAGCAGGTTGTCCACAAGTAGTATAATTCGGTGAGTCCGAATATCGTATCCACAGGGAAGCTAAGGTAATTACAAGTCCACTACAATGTCTTTTTGTTTTTGTTTTTTATTTCTTTTAATGGTTTGAATCTTTAATTGGTAAGTTTTAATTGTTCAAATTTTAATTTAAGTAGTTGAGATTAAAGGATCCACTCTTGGTGTTTTAATAAAGTTAACATTAACGAACAATATTGAAATCCACTTAATAAAATGGTTCCAATATAATAAATAATCATATTTATATTATGTTATATATTATTATCTTATAAGTATATAATATATACCAAAACTTATAAATGTGGTCAAGTATTTATTGTGCTATATATATTTGTAAACACTAAATCAAGGTTCCCACTTTAAATGGTTGGTAAAAACAAACTAACATTTAAATGGTACCAAGAAATTAATAGTATGATATATTTATATATAGTAAATAAAGGTTCCCACTTTAAATAGTTGGTAAAACAAAACTAACATTTAAATAGTACCAAGAAATTAATATTATAATATATTCATATATAATAAATCAAGGCATCCACTTTAAATGGTTGGTAATACCAAACTAACATTTAAATGGTTCCAAGAATTTAGTGTAACATATAGCAACAATAAATCCAAACTTCCACTTATAAGTAGGATATAAAAATACTTAAAGAAATAAATATAACATAAACAATAAATAATGATTAAATAATATAAAACATAGATTCTTACCTTTTAATAACCTTATTATCATGCCAAGAGTTTCACTTTTTCATCTCAACTTTGGGAAGTTGGCTATTCATTATTCAAAGTGTACAACTTTGAATATGAAATTATCATGCTAATTATATTTAAATGAAGAAATAAAGGAAAAATATAGAGAGAAATATTATGAACTTAAAGGTTTGTTCATGGAATGAGGGATATCTCAATACATTACAATGCACCCCTATTTATAGCCAAATTTGGGGAAACAACCACAAATAAAATATTATTTTTTTACACAAAAGTCTTCATTGGTGTTCCAAGATATTATATTATATTACACATCACTTTTGAAAATCTTCTTCACATAAAGAAAAAACATGTGGATAATTGAGTTGTCTAGTTGTGGTATTTTTTTCAAACCATTTGACCAAGTAATTTGAGAGATATGGTCAAAATACTAGAGCATGGTAAAACTGCCACTCCTTTGGTAACTTTATTTTTTGCTTAATTTGATCCCAATTGTGAGAGGATTTTTATCTCATCCTTGCCATCAATATTGTAGATATTAACATCAACTTTCTACAGGTCCAAGAATCATCTTAATCCCATTTGCAACGCCAAGTTTATTCTTGTTTTATCAAACCTGTAAAAATAGTAAAAACTTGTAATTACACAACAATTTATATTTTATACAATTTATTATAAAACATATAATATTTAAACATTTAATAAAACAAAAACTATATATTTATATTATAAAACATTTAATTAATGTACAATTTTTATGTTTATCAATATATAAAAATTCTCATTTTTTAAAATAAACATTTAAATGAATCGCATGCATGCAATCCTACGTAAAAGCATCTTTTAAAAATTATCGTAAGCAATTTCCAATGAAAATATAACGGAGTAAAGAAGTGAGTAAAACCCTAACATCCAACAGTAACATAGAACAGTGTATAAAATCCTCATATCCTCTCCAAAACGTAAAATCGTGTAAGTGCGGAAAAAAATCATAGGTCCTCGGGTCATGTCTCCCACCAGGTCCACTGACTCAAACTCCAGCACCTCCTGTCTGCTGCTCAAAATGCTCACCTGCATCACATACGCCTAGTGAATCTAAAGACTCAACACACCTGTACCAGTAATAAAAAGAACATATACATAACACAGTAGTGAAAAATGGAATAATCAACATACAATTCATGTTTGCAGTAAAATCGTATACATAATCGTTTCCTGTAAAAACATGGTAACAATCATAGCATGTATAATCGTATTAGCATATACGTGTTAAATTTCTTAAATTGAATTTCGTTCATTAGCTGTGACTTTTGTATCATCATGTCAGTCGATGGATCCATCTATGTGCAACAGCGGTACCCGACGGCGAGGATCATCAGCGACAACATTACCCGCCCACTGAGTCCCAGCCTTAAATGTCATCGTGTTAGTCACATCCTTCAAAACATGTCAACATATTCATCACTTAAATAAAAGCATGCATATACGTAATTTTTCTTTTAAACCAAGTATCCATCGTATTTATCATAATTGCGTAAAAATCATAAACATGATGCATTAACATTTAAAATATCATAAATTTGTGCTCAGGGCGATGTTATGACCAAAATTTCACACCGGGTGCCAAATGATCATTTTGCCCCTGAAACCCAAAAATAATTGTTTCACCCCTAAACCTCTAAAATTGACCCGAAGCTTACCAAACTCCTTAAAGTGTCCCAAAAACTCTCGGCTGAAAATCCTCACATTATCCAAAAAACTCTCAGCCCCTTCAATAATTTACCCCATTATACACTTCCTTCCCCAAAACTCACGTCCTCAACCAAACCCGACGTACCAGCCACAAGCCAACCTACTGTGGACCTAGACCAGACCCCAAGGAACACCCCTAACCAAGCCACCAACCCCATGCACGCGATTGACTCCTAAGAACCAAGATTCAAGAAAAGGCTCCTACCGAACCAAACCATCTCGCCTTAGCTCGATCTATGGCCCTGTCACTCCAGCGTGGTATGAGCCGTTCCAGGCCTGTCTCATATCCACCAAGGTCTGGCCTAGGGCTAGATAAGGCCCTCGCATAGCTGGTGTAGCAAGGAAGCATGGATCAAACCCCCACAAGCCACATACTCGATTGGCACTAGTCGACTACCACAAAACCCAACCAGCTACGCACACCATCATTCGAACCTTACCAATCACGATCTGAACAGCCCCTTACCATCACAATACAACAACCCCTTGCACTAAAAACCAGAAAGCGTGAGTATCAAACAAAGGATAGTATGAACACTTGAAAACCGAATACATAAATCACGTACAGTGCTGGATCGAAAGTTTACGTGCATAAATACATGTACATCAGTAATATAAAGTGAGTGATGCGAGAAGGATGTTACAAAGCGTGCCTTGTGATGTTTTGAAGTGCAAGAACGAGACAAGGGACCCAGATGAATTTTTCGTTTAAAAAACAAGCCAAAAACAAAGGCTTCTTCGATGGAGTGCTCTGAAATCGAGAGAGAATGCAGCTAGGGGAGGTGTCGGCCGTACAGGTTATTTAGGTTTAGGTTAAGGAGTGGGTTACAGCTAATTAAATAATAATCAAAAGTTCAATGGGCCCTAATTTTTTCATTAAAGGTTTAAAAGATAATTAAGCCCAATAGGCTTAAAAATTGGCCCTTAAATCTAAAAGCACTCCTGAAAAATATTTCGTGTTGGAAAAATTTTGAAAATATTAGCCGAACCCTCAAAACATCCCTCATTTCGATTAAATTTGCGTACGGATAAAAATAAAATCATGTGGGTAAAAATGCTCGATAAAATCCCCTTTTTGAAAAATTTCCTTAAAAACACCTTATTTTAATTAATAAAAATTAATCATGAAATAAAATAAATTTCCTGAAAATTCTCCGGTCTCCGTTCTTCGTTCGAGCGTTAAATGCATCTAGAAACCCTAATGCATGAACTTTTAAAATTTCATGAATTAAATCCTATCATGCATGAATCATGCATAAAATAATTAAACACATAATAAAAAAAAATAAAACCCTAGATTGCATGCATTCAGGTTACGTGATTTAAATTCCTGGACCATACAACTCCCCCCCCCTAAACAAAATTTCGTCCTCGAAATTAGAACGCACCGAATAACTCCGAGTAGCGACTCCTCATCTCGGTCTCTGTCTCCCACGTGGCCTCCTCCTCGGAGTGATTCACCCACTTGACTTTGACCTTCTTGATCACTTTATTCCGGAGTCTCTTCTCCTGCTTGTCCAAAATCTGCGTAGGTCTCTCCTCAAAAGATAAGTGCGGTGTCAGATAAAGTGGCTCATAGTTAAGCAGATGTGAAGGATTCGACATGTACTTACGCAGCATAGACACGTGGAACACATTATGAAATCCCGCCAGATTCGGCGGTAAAGCAACTCTGTTAGCTAGTGTCCCAACTCTCTCTATGATCTCGAATGGTTCGATGAATCTAGGGTTGAGCTTCCCCTTCTTCTCGAACCTCATCACACCCTTCATAGTTGCGACCTTCACAAAAACATGATCCCCTACTGTGAACTCAAGATCTCGATGTCTCTGATCAGCATAACTCTTCTGATGGCTCTGCGCAGTCCTCATCCTGTCTCTAATCCTGGCCACTAGATCTGCTGTCTGTCTGACAATATCTGGACCCAACTCTGCTCGCTCTCCTACCTCATCCCAATAAACTGTCAACCTACACTTCCTCTCGTACAGTGCCTCGTATGGAGCCATACCTATCGATGCCTGGTAACTGTTGTTGTATGTGAACTCCACAAGAGGTAACTTCGGCTCCCAGCTGCCCTGGAAGTAAATCATGAAAGCTCGGAGTAGGTCCTCTAGAATATGAATCACCCTCTCTGACTGACCGTCTGTCTGAAGATGAAAAGTGGTACTAAACAGTATCTTCGTACCCAAATCCTGGTGAAGACTCTTCCAGAATGCAGACGTGAACCTCGAATCCCTGTCTTACACTTTGGACACTGGAATTCCATGGAGTCTGACTACCTCTCTGATGTACAGCTCTGCGTACTGAGTCATGGTGAATGTCTTCCTGATCGGTAAGAAATGAGCTGACTTAGTGAGCCGATAAACAATCACCCAGATGGCGTTAGATCCTCCAGTATTCCTCGGAAGCCCCTGCCACGAAATCCATAGTAATATTCTCCCATTTGCACTCGGGAATAGGAGTGGTCTCAACTTCCCTGCATGCCTCTGATGCTATGCCTTAACCTACTAAAAAGTCAAACACTCGGAGACGAATCACAAAATATCCTGTTTCATGCCCGGACACCAATACAGAGACTGTAGATCCTTATACATCTTCGTACTCCCTAGATGGATGGAGTACGGGGTGCTATGGGCCTCACTCAATATATCTGCTCGGAGAGAATCACTGTCAGGAACCCATAGGCGGTCTCTATATCTGACTATGCCGTCCACAACTGCATACACTCTCTGGCCATTAGCCTCGTCCTTCTGTCTCCACTTCTGTAACTGCTCATCAGAAGTCTGCCCTGCTCATATTCTATTTCTCAGAGTCAGCTGTACTGTAAGAGTAGCAAGATTCGGGGCCACGCCCCTGGCATAAAATGCGAGCTCAAATATCTGAATCTCAGCCTGTAATGGTCTCTGCACTGACGGATGGGCAATCACTGTGTGCTTCCTGCTAAGAGCATCTGCAACTACATTAGCCTTACCCGGATGGTAGCTAATGTGACAATCATAGTTTTTCACCAGCTCAAACCATCTCCTCTGTAGCATGTTCAGTTCCTTTTGTGTGAAGAAGTACATCAGACTCTTATGATCTGTGAAAATCCCGAACTTCTCTCCAAACAGATAGCGTCTCCAGATCTTCAGGGCAAATACCACTGCTGCTAGCTCTAGGTCATGAGTCAGTTAATTCTTCTCATGGATCTTCAGCTGTCTGGACGCATAGGCTATCACTCTGTCCTGCTGCATCAGAATTGCACCCAACCCAAGCTGAGATACATTTGTATAGACGACAAACTCTCCATGCTTTGATGGCATAGCTAGTATTGGTGCAGTGGTCAATTCTAGCTTCAGTTTGTCAAAGCTCTACTGACACTCTGGTCCCCAGATAAACTTGGTGTTCTTCTTCTTCAAGGCAGTCATAGGTACCCCAATAAAAGAGAAGCTCTGGATAAACTTCCTTTAATAACCTGCCATTCCCAAGAAACTACGGATCTCTGTCACGCTCTTCGGAACTGGCCAATCTCTGACTGCCTTTATTTTGCTCGGGTCGACCTCTATGCCATCCTACGATACAATGTGGCCCAAGAATGCCACTCTGTCAAGCCAAAACTCACACTTGCTGAACTTGGCATACAGTCGTCTATCCTGTAGAGTCTGCAACACTGTCCTCAGATGATGACTGTGCTCCTCTCTGCTATTTGAATAGATCAGGATATCGTCAATGAAGACTATAACGAACTGATCTAGGAATGGCTGAACACGCGATTCATGAGATCCATGAAGATCGCTAGTGTATTCGTCAAACCAAAGGGCATCACCAAAAACTCATAGTGCCCATAACGCATCCGGAAGGCTATCTTATGCACATCTAACTCTCTCACCATCAGCTGATTGTATCCAGATCAGAGGTCTATCTTGAAGAACATTAAGGCTCACTGAAGCTGATCAAATAAGTCCTCGATCCTAGGCAACGGATACTTATTATTAACTGTGACCCTGTTCAGCCCTCAGTAGTCAATGCACAGTCACATGCTGTCATCCTTCTTCTTCACAAAAAGAATTGGTGCACCCCAAGGAGAAAAACTAGGGCGAATGAAACCCTTATCCAGTAGATCTTGAATATGATCCTTGAGCTCTTTCATCTCTGCAGGCGCTAATCGGTAGGATGCCTTAGATATCGGCACTGTCCCTGGCATTAGCTCAATCGAAAAGCCCACCTCTCTGCCTGGTGGTATGCCTGCAACGTCGTCAGGGAAAACTCCGGAGAACTCCCTGACCACATCAATGTCCTCCAACTTCTGACTGACTGGCTCTGTCACTAATATGATGCCGGCTAAGAATTCTTGGCAGTATTTCTTGATAAGCTTCCTCGCACACATGCAGTAAATGATGTGCAGGAACTGCTGATATCTAAATGCCTAAAAAACAAACGGTTTTCCACTGGGAGGTTTGACAGACACTGACCTCTGGCAAAAATCTATGACTGCTCCTTGAGAAGAGAGCAGGTCTAGCAATGCATACGTGGCTACACCTGCAATATATATCCTCCCTGCGAAAAAACATACCATCAAATATAATACTGTTGGACTTAATGAATTTCTTATCAGCAGTTAACCCCAAAATCCTCGAAAAATCACTGAATTAAACCAAATATTGATCCTCAAAAGTTCGAAATTCAACCTAAGAAAAATCAAAAATGGCAATTTAATCCCCTTAAAGTTCGAAAATTGCACAATTCTCCTTAAATTATCCGTCATTACAATTAGGTCCCTATAATTCCTCAGATCAAACAATTAAATTATTAATCCCAACCAGGTAGAACATGCATCCTAAATCTTTCTATGTTACCGATCCCAACAATCAATTCACAAACTGATCAAACAATTACATGCAATCAAAGCGATAAACACAAAGACTTAAGCGTAAAAGTTACCAGTGATCAAAGTAGAGTCAGGTTCCGCATCACCCTCCTCGGCATGAATCACATATGTCCTGCCGGTAGTGGGACCCGTGCTCTGAGGGCAATCTACAGCCTTGTGCACCTCCCGCTTATCATAAACAATTACAATTAAAATATAACGGGGTAAAGAAGTGAGTAAAACCTTAACATCAAACTGTAATATAGAACAGTGTATAAAATCCTCATATCCTCTCCAAAACGTAAAATCGTATAAGTGCGGAAAAAAATCATAGGTCCTCGGGTCGTGTCACCCACCAGGTCCGCTGACTCAGAGTCCAGCACCTCATGTCTCCTGCTCAAAATGCTTACTGCATCACACACGCCTAGTGAGTCTAAAGACTCAACACACCTGTACAAGTAATAACAAGTACATATACGTAACACACAGCAGTGAAAAATGGTATAATCAACATACATTTCATGTCGACAGTAAAATCATATACATAATCGTGTCTTGCAAAAACATGGTAATAATCATAGCATGTATAATCGTATCAGCATATACGTGTTAAATTTCTTAATTTGAATTTCGTTCATTAGCTGTGACTTTCGTATCATCATGTTAGTTGATGGATCCATCTACGTGTAACCGCGGTACCCGGCGGCGAGGATCATCAACGACAACATTACCCGCCCACTGATTCCCAACCTTACATGTCATCGTGCCACCGTGTTAGTTACAACTAAATCACTTCCTTCAAAACGTGTCAACATATTCATAACTTAAATAAAAGCATGCATATACGTAATTTTTCCTTCAAACCTAGCATGCACCGTATTTATCATAATTACTTAAAAATCGTAAACATGATGCATTAACGTTTAAAATATCATAAATTTGTGCTCAGGGCACTGTTATGACCAAAATCTCACACCAGCTGCAAAATGACCATTTTGCCCCTGGAAACCCAAAAATTATCGTTTCACCCCTGGACCTCTAAAATAGACCCGAAACTTACCAAACTCCTTAAAGTGTCCCAAAAACATTTTAAAAGAATTCCTAGATGTATACTCGAGCCCAATTCATAACTTAACCAATTCGTTTTAAAACTTGGATCGGGGTCCCGGTTTTAATCCAAATCGACTCAAAATTTAACCAAATTTTTTTCCTAATTTTTACCATATCTTAAAAACACTCAAATGATTCTAAAACTATAATATCCAACCAAAACTCTCAGCTGAAAATCCTCACATTACCCAAAAAAATCTCGGCCCCTTCCATAATTCACCGCATTGTGCACTTCCTTCCCCAAAACTCACACCCTCAACCAAACCCGACGTACTAGCCACAAGACAGTCTACTGTGGACCTAGACCAGACCCCAAGGAACACCCCAAAACCAAGCCACTAGCCCCATGCACGCGACTGACTCCTAAGAACCGAGATTCAAGAAAAGGCTCCTACCGAACCAAAAAATCTCGCCTTAGCTCGATCTGTGGCCCTGTCACTCCAGCGTGGTTCGAACTTTAATCCCGAATAATTTCAAACTTTAATATAAAATTCCTAAATTAAAAATTTAGACTTTTTATATTATTTTACCCCTCGTGCACCACGACTCGAACCCGGGAGCCATGTTTCGATTTTATTTTCACAAAGCAGACCCTAAACTCTCGAACCAACCCACCTTGAGCCATCTTGATTTTTTGATCGAGCCAGCCTGAGCCAACATCGAGCCAACTCTTCCCTAGACCCTTCTGGACCCTAAGAACCAAAATAACTAGACCTTAAGTTGAAAACCGAATCTCCCCAACCCTGCACGTGCATGGCCGAGAACTCCTCATGTGAGTGGACTCCAAGTTTGTGCGCCTAGGACTTAGCCAACCGACCTAGTCCCTGAACCATCCTCTTGTGCATCCACCTAGGACCCTAAGGATCAAACCTTGTCCAGCACAAAGCCCCCTGGCATAGCATTTCCTCCCGTGCGCGGCTGCACCAAGCGCCAACACTTGTGTTCTCAGGTTGGAGTCCTAGCTCACTAGGACTCCTCCCCAGCCCTCTTAACTCGAGTCCTAGCGTAACTAGTACTCTCTTCCTGACTCACACATGACCCAAGCCCAGCCCTGGTCCCAGCCGTGACACAAGCCTAGCAACATGCCCCATAATCGAGCCCTTTGATCAACCCCGACAAGATTCCAGTTCCAGCTTCTGTTATGTGTGTGCAGCATGATCTCGTGCATGTTCTAGGACCCTAAAGTTTCGTATAAACACCATTAATAATATTCCTAACATGGCAGCCGTATTAAACACATAAAAATTATGATTTTGCAACAAATTCAAGCCTTAAAAATTGACATATGACATAAAACTGAAAATATTTCATGTTGCAACTTGTTTACCATGCAAACCAATTTTTAAATAATTACTATGCTGTGAATGATGAGTAAAAAAGAGAACATGACGTGCCTTTGCGTAGATTACACACGAAAAATCGTTGACGATTGAAGAACGACGACGAGAAGGACCTTGGCTTGAAGAACTAAGAAGAACTTGATGCTTTTCCCTTCAAATCTCCTTGTGGGTGCCGTGTATATGCTGGTGGGGGAGAGTTTGTACGTTCAAGGGGTGTGGGGTGTGGGATGATATGAGGTTTAGGGTAGGTTTTAGTATATTATATAGTTAATTAATCACTAAACAAGCTTAGATCCATTAGTGGAGTTAATTAATCCCATTAGTGTTTAACTAAAATATTAAAAATTAATTTGAGAAGAAAGAATTTATTATCCGTGTAGCCTATACATTCGTATTTTTGTTGAAAAACAAACACCGATAAAATTTGTGTCCTGACATATAAAATCACCTCAAAACCCATTATTTTCAAAAATAAAAAAAAGCATCAATCGTATTTTAAATAATTTAAAAAAATTATTTAATAAAAACATTTTCTATTTTTCAGCCCTCGGTCTCCGTTCCTAGATCGCAACTCGAATAACCCTTAAAACTACATTTTAATAAATGTAAGTAGTAAAATGGACAAGATTAAATCACGAAATATTATATTTTGTAATACAAATTGACTTTAAATAAATAAATGGACAAGATTAAGTTTGCACAAGTATTTACCTTATGGCAAAAATAAATCACTAGAAAACCAAAACGTTTACAAAAACCTATCATTAGTGATTAAGAATAAAATCATTTTACTCAACAAGTTGAGAAAATAAATGCTTTCTAAAATAAATAACCAGAATAAAAACTTAATCAAGAAAGATAAAAACGTGAGCAAAAAGACTGGAGTAACAGAAACGATCTTCAGCCAACTTCGTTACGAATGTTGTTGGCAGATGTTCCCAACATTCAAGGCAACACACGGTATCTGCACTCTTCACAACAGCACGTCCCTCGAAGGTTTATTTCTCTGACTTTTTTCACGGCGTGCACAAGTGCATGTAAGTGTGTATGATTGAGAGAGGAGAGCACCATGAAAAACACCCACGAAAATCACCTCCACGAAAAACTATCTCCACAAAAAAACTCTCTCCACGAAAAACTCCACCACTAAAACTCCTCCATTAAAATTCTCTGAACTTCTCATCGTCTCTCTCAATTCTCTCTCCTTTTTTCTTTTGAATCTCTATCTCCTATTATAAATGCTTCATCTTCTATGATTTATCTTGACGGAGATCTATAAGATATGGTATATAAGAATTCTATTAGAAACAAATCAATAATATCATATCATGTAAATCATTATCATAAATATTATATCTAGAAGATCTTTATCATAAAGATAATATCTAGAAAGGTAAAACTCAATATTCCACATGATATTATATCACAATAAAATTTTACCATAATTATCTAGAAAGGCAAAACAATAATTAAATATTATACTCAATCAAATCAACAAGGAAAAGAAAATATTAGGGAAATCAATTTAATATGGAAATTATATTTCCCTTCAATCTCCCCCTTTTTGCCTTTCTGGACAAAATCAAATCAAACTCATTTTCTCAGTTACACTCCAGTTAACTCCCCCTTAATATGAGAATTTTCTCCCCATAAATAAAATCAAGTTAGTACGGGTGTTGTTCGTTGTGTTGGCAACACCTGAGAGAACACATGCAAAAATCATTAACAGTTCATTAAAACAGAAACACATCAGAGAAGCAGAACCTTAACAGAGCAAAACATTAAAAAAAAGAAATCAAGCAAATGTATCAGATAGATGGTATCATTTGATCCTTTCAATTCACAGTCCCTTGAGTTTGAGTCGCTTTTTCTCCCCTTTTTTGTCCAGAATGGACATCTACCAGATGATAGTCAGAAACTAAGTTCTCATAGGAGACAAGATTAGCTTTAGCCCGTAGTCACTATCCAAAATTACTGAGATAATTGCGTCAAAAATCATTTCAAAAAAAAAAAATTCAAGAATTGAAACTCACATCGAATTAACACCACTAAAACATCAAAGATCACATATATTCAATTTTTCGTAAAATCCAGATTTTCAACGAATTTTCTCTGTTGAAATACTCATACCTCATGACACAACAATATTCACAATGTTATGTTTATGCATGACCTATTTATGCCTAATAACAAAATGTGAGATATGTTCACAAATGAAGTGTTTTCACAAATGTTGGCAACATCTTCTGACAACAGGCACAATTCCAGAAAAACAATTTTGATTTTCTTCACACTTGGTGACTTAACAGCTGTCTGATCATAGAAGTGGTAGCTCCCACACTAGAAGAACGGTATTCTTTAGGACTCCTCTAGGTAGTTTTTTCCAATTTCTTCTATTTTACCTTCTGTATGAAATTCAGAAGAGGTAGCTCTCACATTAAAAGCACAGTCTTCATTGGACTCTTTTAGGTGGCTTTTTCCAATCTTTTCTTCTGACACAGAGCATATGCATAATTGATTTTTTTTTGTATTTTTACTTAATCTTTTTAAGTCACCTTTCGTATGGGTCAATGTCATGGAGTACATGATCATCCCTCAACTACTTTGTGATTTAAACAGATCATCAATCATGTCCAAGTGTGTTAAGTTTAAATAGAACAAGAAATTGTAAGTGCACCAGAATATTATGCATCATTGTGATAACACATCATATAATAGTATGAATGCAAATGCAATATGTCTAAGTCCTAGAAATGCACATGCATGTTAGGTGTTGTCCGAGATGTTGTAACATCTGAGAACAACATCTATGAATGATCAGGCAGAACACATGCTGAGAGATTTCCTAAGGTTGGAGAACCTCTCAAAGTCTAATGCTTTTGTGAATATGTCAGCCAGTTGGTTATTTGTATCAACAAATTCAATTCGAATCAATCTTTTTTTCTACTAAATCTCGAATAAAGTGATGTCTAATGTCAATGTGTTTTGTTCGAGAGTGTTTTAATGGATTTTTTGAAATATCAATTGTACTAGAATTATCATAGTACACAACTAAAGTTTCACTTGTAAGTCCATAATCTTCTATCATTTGTTTCATCCACAAAAGTTAAGTGCAACCACTTCTTGCTGCAACATATTCGGATTCAACCGTTGAAAGTGACACAAAAAGATGTCCTCATGCATTTGTTTTATTTGTAAACCAAGAAAGAAACTTAATTTACCAACCATGCTCATTTCAAATGTTGATGACATGCACTCAACAAAATTATCAGCATGATTTTGAGATGAGGAACCAAAGATTATATCATCAACACAGACTTGAAAAATAATAATTTCACATTTGGACTTTTGAATAAAAAGAGATTTGTCTACCTCACCTCGTTTGAAATCGATTTCAAGTAGATATTCTGTTAATATCCCATACCATGCACGTGGTGCTTGCTGTAAGTATAAGGAGCTCATGAAAATAAGTCCAGCCATCTTTCGGTAATCCAATTTTTCTTTCTTTCAAGTTTGAACACCTTCATGCATACTTACAATTATTTGAGATGAATGATGATTTTTCTGGATTTTAGTTGGAATTTTCTGTCCATCATCTACTGCATTATCATCACTGTTTTTCACTTCCTCAGATCCAGTGACTTCAGTGTCACGTGTTGTGCTAGATGTTGCAACATCTAGGGCAACATCTGTATTTTCTAGTAATATCGGAATTTCCAGAAGCTCATCCACATCATCCTCAACAGTTTTTGTAATGTACCGTACTTTTACTATTTAAAATTTGCGGAAAAATTAAAAATTCCCTTAAATAAAACATGAACGTTCAAAATTCGATAAAATAATTGTACGTCTCAATCATTTGTCACAAACAAAGGTCTAAAAATAGAGTTTGACAAAAGTGTTTGAACATTTTCATAAAAACTTCAAAACATGGGCGGTCCTCGGGTTTAGCCTCCCGCTCAGTCCAAGCCAGCTCCTCGGTCAACACCTTCACTCTCCTCATAAACGTCCTCACCTGTATCGATCAAGTCTAGTGAGTCTAAAGACTCAACACGTATAAACTGGTAGTAACGAGTAGTACATAATAAAATCACATGCAACTTTAAAATAGGACATACATACTTAAAACTTGAACTTGCTTGATAAACATGAGCATACGTACATACATACTTAGACGTGCCATAAAATTTTCTTAAACATGCTTGCATACTTGAACATACTTAAACATACATGGCTTCATCATTTTTGCGTAGAGGATGTTTCAAATCAAGTGACCCATAACATAATTTGCCTGATCAGACTAAACCACAATACTGGGATGACAATGACGTATCCACTGCCACATACATGAGATCTCCGTTCATAATTTAGCGGGCTGATTGGTCCACGTTCATAATTTAACGCTTTCCAATCACGATCTAAACCCGTTCATAATTTAACGGGGCAGAGAGGTCCTCGGCCACGTTCACCAACTTCCAAACCCATTCATAATTTTCTCACAAGACAATTAGCATACCTCAAAAACTTGAAATATTTTCTTTTGCACGTCAACATACTTACTTGGCGTTGGGGGATTCGTTGGAATTCGATTGGGGGCGTTGCTGCACATACTAACCATGAATTTACAATACTTAACTTGCATTGCTTAGACGTAGGTACACATGCTCACCACCAAACTCCATAAATAACTTAAGACGTTCTAAAACACTCGGGAATTGACCTCATTTAAATCAATGTACTAAACCATCACAAGAAATCCCAAAGCAAACGTTTAAGTTTTCACAAAACATGAAGTACACAGACCCCAGGTCCAGGTCCGTGCATGGGTCTGTGTGTGCGTGCAAAAAAAATACCAACAAAAAGAAGGGACACGGACCCCGTGCCCGGGTCCGGCTCCGGGTCCGTGTAGACTCGGTAAAAATACACTTCGAAGGATATAAAGGCACGGACCCCGTGCCCTGGTCTGTGTGGTGGTCTTTGTACTCTCGCAAAAAAGACACTCAAGAAGAAACAAAGACACGGACCCCGTGCCAGGGCCCGTGTTCAAGTCCGTGTACTCTCGTTGGACGCGAACTCACGAAAATCCTGTACATGTCATGCTTATATTCTAGACTTGTTCGTACGGACCATGAACCGACACCTCGAGACACATCCTAGCATGCCAAATCATAGAACCAACTTCATACAAGCACCCAAAGCAATGACGTCCACCTTACGATACATACAATTCAAAAACGTGGCAATTGACACCAAATCGGTTCCTATGACTTCTAGTGTATTCGAGTGCCTATCAACGCTGAACGACATGTCAAATAACAATTCAACATCATACTGATCATACCTAGACGCATCAACGATCACCCGTCGATTCCCAACGAAGCCTGCCACAATAAAATCTCAAAAACGCATCAATACATAATTTTCTGAAAAATGTAGTTTGAGCAGTCCCACGAAAAACGTCATAACTCACTCAATTTTTATCCAAATATTTCGAATTTTATATCAAATGAAGGTATCAAAAAGTTCTACAATTTGCACGTTTAAAGTTTTCTCAGATTCACGACCTAAAAGTCGTCGTTTTAAAAATGATAGCGAAAATGAGTTTTCCGATCTAAAATTTTCTCAAGACTGATCCGAACCGTTTTTCGCTCAAACGACGAACGTCACACATATATTTTTATGCATAAACAACGCAACACATAATATGACATGATCGAGGCAGCAAAAGAAATATTATATGTGCCTTTTGATGATAAACTTTACCGACACGGCGATACCGAAGCGTAGAAAGAAGCGAGGTTGATCCGGGACAATGGTGGCTCGATTTTGTCGCAATAAAATCGCCGAAAACTTGCTAGAAAATAGAGGGGAAGGGGGCGGCTGCTTGTTCTCTCAAGAACCCTAAGTTTTCTTTCTTTAAAAATCTGAAAATGAATGTGTAGGTGTGCTGTGTGTTTTAGTGTGTGTAAAAACATGTAAGTGTGTGTGAATGTGTGTACGTGGGTGTGGGTTTTTGATTAGGAGAAATTTGGGCTAATTTAATTGATAAAAATACTAATAAAGGTTAACCCACACTAATTTTAACAAGACTCTTAAATGAAAATAACACCCAAAATTCTAAATTTAAAAGTTTAAAACTCTTAAAGTTACCAACTAAATGATTTAGGCTCAAAGATGCTAAAACTAAATAAAACATTAAATTTCCCCATTCTCAACTTAAAATAAATTACCACACTTTCGAATTACCAAAAATCATCACCGGTCTTTTCCTCTATCCTGCCTCGAATAATCGCCTGAAACATGAAACTCGAAAACATTTTAACGTGCATCTCATAAACTCGAATAATTTAAAATAATGCATTTAAATAAATCATGTATGGCTTAAAACTCATTTTTAAAATTAGTTAAATGAATTAATAATTAAATAACTTCATGGGTTATACGTGTACTGAATTTGGGCACTACAGTTCCTCTCCCATTTATAAAAATTTCGTCCTCGAAATTAAGTCTTACCGAACAATTCCGGGTAGCGGATTCTCATGTCTGCTTCAGTCTCCCAAGTGGCCTCCTCCACTGATTGGTTTAGCCACCGAACTTTGACCAACTTGGTCACTTTGTTCCGAAGTCTACGCTCCTGTCTGCCTAGGATTTGGACGGGTCTTTTCTCATAGGACAGGTCTGGAGCCAACTGCAACGGCTCGTAGCTCAGAACATGCGAAGGATTAGCTAGATACTTCCTTAGCATCGAGACGTGGAACACATTGTGTACCCCAGCCAGATTCGGCGGAAGGGCAACACGATAACCTAGTGTCCCAACTCTGTCAAGAATATCAAACGGCCCAATAAACCTAGGACTTAGCTTGCCTCTTTTCCCGAATCTCATAACACCCTTCACGGGCGCTATCTTTACAAAAACGTGATCGCCTACGGCAAACTCGAGATCTCTCCTTCTCTTATCGGCACAGCTCTTTTGGCGACTCTGGGCGGTCTTCATTCTGTCTTGAATATTGACCACCACATCTGCAGTCTGCTGAACTATCTCCGGACCAAGTTCTGCTCTTTCACCAACCTCATCCCAATGAACTGGTGATCTGCACTTCCGTCCGTACAACGCCTCGTAGGGGGCCATACCTATAGATGCTTGGAAACTGTTTTTATAGGTAAACCCCACTAGAGGTAAATTTGATTCCCAAGTTCCCTGGAAATCGATCATACAGGCCCGCAATAAATCCTCCAAAATCTGAATCACTCGCTCAGACTGGCCATCTATCTGCGGGTGAAAAGCTGTACTGAAAAGCAATTTCGTCCCCATGGCTGCATGTAAACTCTTCCAAAAGGACGATGTAAACCTTGGGTCCCTATCGGACACAATAGAAACTGGGACTCCATGCAATCGGACTATCTCCTTGATATAGAGCTCCGCATACTGCGTCACGGAGAAAGTCGTCTTCACTGGCAAGAAGTGTGCTGACTTCGTGAGTCGATCCACTATAACCCAAATAGAATTAAATCCTCTGACTGACCTTGGCAGACCAACCACAAAGTCCATGGTAACATTCTCTCATTTCCACTCTGGGATGAGGAGTGGCTTAACCAATCCTGCTGGCCTCTGATGATCTGCCTTCACCTGCTGACAAGTGAGGCATTCAGACACAAATCTGCGGATGTCTCTCTTCATCCCTGGCCACCAATACAGAATCTATAAGTCTTTATACATCTTGGTACCTCCTGGGTGAATATAATACGGAGATGCGTGTGCCTCTGTCAGAATATCCTCTCTGCTCGAATCAACACTAGGCACCCACATTCTATCTCTGTACCTCACAATACCATCTGACAATGTATAGAGAACACTTCCCTTGGCTTCATCCTTCAGCCTCCATTTCTGTAACTGCTCATCTGAAGGCTGACCTGTACGAATACGGTCTAACAAAGAAGATTGGACTGTCAGATTAGACAGCATCGGAGCTCTACCCTTGCGAAAAACTTCTAAACCAAACTTTCGAATCTCAGATTGAAAAGGTCTCTGCACTGACAACTGAGCTATGACTGCAACTTTCCAGCTCAAGGCATCTGCCACTACATTAGCTTTCCCCGGATGGTAGGTAATCTCGCAGTCAAAGTCTTTCACTAACTCCAACCACCCTCTCTGCCTCATATTCAGTTCTTTCTGTGTGAAAAAATACTTGAGACTCTTGTGATCTGTGAATATCTGGCACTTCTCGCCGTACAAGTAGTGTCTCCAAATCTTCAATGCAAAAACGATGACGGCTATTTCTAAGTCATGCGTCGGATAATTCTTCTCACGAACCTTTAACTGTTTGGAAGCATAAGCTATCACCCGACCCTGCTGCATCAAGACTGTGCCTAAACCGAGCTTAGATGCATCGGTGTATAACACAAAATTCCCTTGCCCTGATGGCATGGCTAACACTGGCACTGAAATAAGGGCTTGCTTCAACGTATCAAAGCCCTTCTGACATTCATCACTCCACACAAACTTAGAATTCTTTTTGGTCAGTGCCGTGAGTGTCACTGCTATCGATGAAAATCCTTGGATTAACTTACGGTAGTAACCGGATAAACCCAGAAAACTGCGGATTTCCGATGCATTCTTCAGTTCAACCCAATCCTTAACTGCCGCTAACTTGGTTGGATCCACCTCAATTCCACTGCTAGAAATAATATGACCCAAAAACGCTACCTTCTCCAACCAAAACTCGCACTTACAGAACTTCGCAAACAACTTGCGACCCTGCAAAACCTGCAATAATGTCATCAAATGATGGCTATGCTCCTCATGGCTCTTCGAGTAAATGAGAATATCGTCAATGAATACTATGACGAACTGATCAAGGTAAGGCTGAAATATTCGGTTCATTAGGTCTATGAAAATAGCTGGGGCGTTCGTCAGTCCGAACGGCCTTACTAAGAACTCGTAATGCCCATATCTGGTTCTGAAGGCTGTTTTTTTGCACATCTGCATCTTTCACCTTCAGCTGGTGATACCCTGATCGAAGATCTATCTTAGGGAACAATGTAGCTCTTTGCAACTGATCAACAAGTCTTCGATCCTAGGAAGTGGGTACTTGTTCATTATCGTTACCTTGTTCAACTCTCGGTAATCGATGCACAGCCTCATACTCCCATCCTTCTTCTTCACAAAAAGCACTGGTGCGCCCCAAGGCGAGCAATTAGGGCGGATAAATTCCTTGTCGAGAAGCTCCTGAATCTGCTGTTTGAGTTCTAACATTTCAGCTAGAGCTAATCGGTACGGTGCCTTAGAGATTGGCACAGTGCCTGGCATAAGGTTGATCGCAAACTCCACCTCTCTTTCTGGTGGAAGACCTGTGACGTCATCAAGAAAGACGTCTGGGAAATCTCTGGCTATTGGCACCTCTGATATAGATGGAGTGGGCACATCGGTTCTGAAATGATGCTGGCCAAGAATGCCTGACACCCCTTAGAAATAAGTCTCCGTGCCTGCATGCAAGAGATCATGCGCGGGAAACTCCTCCATCTGGCTGGCTCAAAAAGAAACTGCTCCATGCCAGGCGGTCTAACCAATACTGACCTCTTCTGAAAATCAATCAGAACTCTGTTCTTCGTCAGCCAGTCCATTCCCAAAATAATGTCAAACTCTGGCATCGGCAAGACGATCAAATCAGCATACACCAAGTGGCCGTGCAATTTTAGATCAATGTCTCTGACCATAATAGTAGCTGACAGCTCTTCCCCTGATGGGACGGTTACTGAATAATTCACGTCGAGTCCAATGGTCTTGATATCCAAGTGACTAGAGAACGCTTCTGATATAAATGAATGGGTGGCACCTGAGTCTATCAGGGCCTGAGTAGCTATTCTCTTAATGAAAATATTTCCTGGGAGACGTTAGCAAAACACAAACTTATATCCCAAAAATTCTAACATTAACATCAAACATAGCAGAAAATTATTAATAATCCCAAATAAAGTTCCACATGCAAGGCAAAATTAATACTGAGCTTAGGTAGAAAAATTTACCTGTCAGTAAAGTCGTGTCTGGGTTCGCCTCTTGTGCATGCATAGCGAATACTCTGCCCTGAGTAGGCTGCTTCCACTGTGGGCACTCCTTCAGCATGTGGTCGGTAGCTCCACATTTAAAACACTTGCCGGATCCCCATAAGCATTGTCTGGGATGCTAGCGATTGCACTTCTGACACAATGGGAAATTACCGGGCTTCTGAGACGCCCCCTGCTGCTGAATTGGACCTTTGCCCTTTGGCGGTCCTTGATATGGTTTCTTCCTCGGCGGCCCCTGAAACGCCTTCTTAAACTGGGGTCTCTGATGCTGCTGCTGCTGGTGTTGTGGTGGTGCTTGGTAGGGCCTCTTGCCCTGCCTGTCCATCTCGATATCCCTCAGATCCTGCTCTGCCACCAACGCTCTAGATACGGAGACTGCATAGCTAGTAGGACAAGCTACTCTCACATCGCGGCGCAAGATCGGCCGCAATCCATCCATGAAATGCCTCAGCTTACTCTGGGCATCATTAGCTATCAGGGGTATGAAATGACACCCCCTCTCAAACTTCCTCACAAAGTCTGCAACACTACTGTCTCCCTGTCGCAGTGTCATAAACTCTCTGGTTAGACGGGAACGTACTTCTTCAGTGAAGTACTTAGAGTAGAAAACCTCCTTGAAACCATTCCAAGGCAAAACATGTAAGTTGACTGCCACTGATGTACTCTCCCACCATAGTCTGGCGTCCCCTGACAGAAGGAACGTGGCACACCTGACCCTATCTGCATCGGTCAGTTCCATAAAGTCAAAAATTACCTCGATGGACTTAATCCATCCCTCAACTATCATCGGGTCGGTGGTACCCGAAAACTCCTTAGGATTCATCCTCCTAAATCTCTCACACACTGCTTCCGGTCTGGGCCTCTCCCCCGCATATACTGGAGTCTGGTTCCTCGCAAACTGTGCAAAGAACTGAGTCATTCTTGCAAGCATCTGTGCCTGCATATCTGGCGGTGGAGGTAGAGGTGGAGGAGCGTCTCCCCTCTCCTCCCGAGGCTCTCTGTCCTAATCCCTCCTTTCCCGGTCAACCACACGTCTAGGAGGTATTATGTTCCAACAATTTACCCAACACGTAAACCAACGATGCAAGAATATATAATAACAATAGCATAGATGCACATACTCTGAACTCAAAAATGTAAACATGCCGAAATCATGACAATGCGCTTACTACATAACATAATTCAAAACTTTAAACTTACAGACTTGAGGTGTGACTTCGTGAGCTTCTTGCGACTTGCAGTAGGCATAACCCTTTATAGGAACAACGCTCTGATACCAACTGTAACGTACCGTAATTTAACTATTTAAAATTTGCGAAAAAATTAAAAATTCTCTTAATAAAACATGAACGTTCAAAATTCGATAAAATAAATGTACGTCTCAATCATTTGTCACAAACAAAGGTCTAAAAATAGAGTTTGAAAAAATTGTTTGAACATTTTCATAAAAAATTCAAAACATGGGCGGTCCTCGGGTTTAACCTCCCGCTCAGTCCAAGCCAGCTCCTCGGTCAACACCTTCACCCTCCTCATAAACGTCCTCACCTGCATCGATCAAGTCTAGTGTGTCTAAAGAATCAACACGTATAAACTGGTAGTAACGAGTAGTACATAATAAAATCACATGCAACTTTAAAATAAGACATACATACTTAAAACTTGAACTTTCTTGATAAACCTGAGCATACGTACATACATACTTAGACGTGCCATAAACTTTTCTTAAACATGCTTGCATACTTGAACATACTTAAACATACATGGCTTCATCATTTTTGCATAGAGGATGTTTCAAAGCAAGTGACCCATAACATAATTTGCCTGATCAGACTAAACCAAAATACTGGGATGATAGGGACGTATCCAATGCCACATACATGATATCCCCGTTCATAATTTAACGGGAAGATTGGTCCACGTTCATAATTTAACGCTTTACAATCACGATCTAAACCTGTTTATAATTTAACGGGGTGGAGAGGTCCTCGGCCACGTTCACCGACTTCCAAACCCATTCATAATTTGGTCACAAGACAATTAGCGTACCTCAAAAACTTGAAATATTTCTTTTGCACGTTAACATACTTACTTGGCGTTGGGGGATTCGTTGGAATTCGATTGGGGCCGTTGCTGCACATACTAACCATGAATTTACAATACTTAACTTGCATTGCTTAGACGTAGGTACACATGCTCACCACCAAACTCCATAAATAACTTAAAACGTTCTAAAACACTCGGGAATTGACCTCATTTAGATCAATGTACTAAACCATCACAAGAAATCCCAAAGCAAACGTTTAAGTTTTCCCAAAACATGAAGTACACGGACCCCGGGTCCGAGTCCGTGCATGGGTCCGTGTGTGTGCGCAAAGAAAGTACCAACAAAAGGAAGGGACACGGACCCCGTGCCCGGTTCCGGCTCCGGGTCCGTGTAGACTCGGTAAAAATACACTTCGAAGGATATAAAAGCACGGACCGCGTGCCCTGGTCTGTGTGGGGGTCCGTTGATATGTGTCGTTTTTACGTGTTTTATTGCATTAATCTGTGTGTGTTTTGCATTGCGCATCGTTTTTTTCAATCACATTCTGTTCATTTTAGAATAAATATTTGCATTTTATCCTATCTCACTCGGGCATGATGAATTTGCAGGAAACACGACCGGAAGAAACAAAATCGGAGCCAAGTGCCAAGTCAAGACAAAAATGGCAGAGGAGTTGGTGCTCGGGCGGTGAAATTGTATTGCCCGAGCGCGAGGAGAGAAATGCCGAAACATCTCAACAGAAAGGTCGGCGCTCGGGCGGTAATTTTCTACCGCCCGAGCGCGAGAGATGTCATACAATGCCCAATTACAGAAGAGTCCGCGCTCGAGCGGTAGTTTTCTACCGCCCGAGCGCGAATGCCGAACTCCCCAAGGAGATTTACAGAAGGTGTGGCGCTCGAGCGGTAGTTTTCTACTGCCCGAGCGCCACCTATTTTTGGAAAAAGATCAATCTCGATTCCATTCCTTAATTATGAAGAGGGAAGATATGGTAGGGGAGAGGCACGAATTCAGGATTATTCAGACTTGATTTGGCAGCCGTCACAAGCTTTTGGGAGAGAACTTTGCGCTTGGATTGAAGATTTGAAGCTTTCCGGGCACCGTTCTTCGCAGATTTCGTCTCGCCTAGTATTTCTAATCTAGTTTATTTCATTTTAAACATTGTTGCATTTTTTTTTACAATGAATTCTAGTAGCTAACTCTATTATTTGTTGGGATTAAAGGGGATCCTACCCCGAACGTTGTTTGAATTAATTTATATTTCTATTGTGCGTTATTATTGATTTTACTACTGTTTTATCGTGTCATTGAAGCGTAGCTAACTTTAACGACGTTTTCATATCACGAGTGAGTTCGAGAGAATAACGAGTGATAGGATCGAGTAGTAGAATTCGCGGATCTACAATTTACATAGATATATGAAATTGGATACGTGCCGATAGTCATAGTCCTAATGGTCGAAAACTAGGGGATTTTATAGATCGAAATGCGATTCGCTCGTGATAAATAATTAAAGATATTTAATTACTTCATTGAGTGGAATTAGTTTGGCATAGCTCGAGAGAGTGTGTTCAATAGATTAGGAAATCCTGTCGGAAGCGTAGATCACGATCGAACGAATTAATAAATTAACGAGGGGTAGGTGAACCGAGATTCCCAACAAATCCATTTTTCATTGAATTTTACTCAACCATTTTAGACATTATATCTCATTACTTGATTTTGAATCTTTTTATTTGCATTCTTATTTGATTTTAGTAGTAATAAAACAATCAACTCAATTTTCGTTGCTAAATGTTAAATAACTGAAAATAACAATTGTAAAACACAGTCTTCAGTGGAACGATACTCGTACTCACGTACACTATATTATTACTTGACATCGTGCACTTGCGATTAATTTTTGAGCATACAAAATAATATTTTATTGGGGATTTCACTGTGCAAGTTTTGCTCGATCAAGTTTTTGGCGCCGTTGCCGGGGACTGTTAATCTACAATTTTATTTTTAGTTATTTCCTTTAGCATTATTTTATTTCTCTTGAGATAACACTTCATATTTTATTACAGATATCTCTTCCAGTGCATGCCAAAGTCACTTGACGTGGAGCTTGAGTTTGATCCTGAAATTGAAAGAACCTTCCGCAGGAGAAGACAACAACAGAGGCTTAAAGAACTGATGGAGAGACACGAGCCAGAACGTGAGGAGGAACAGTGTGAAAATAGACAAGTCGAGATGCCACGTCGCATACCAATGCTGGAGTATGCCCAACCTTCGTTGGAGGGTGCACGCCCTAGCATTGTGAGACCGATCGTGCAGGCAAATCACTTTGAAATCAAGCCAGCCATAATCCAGATGATTCAGAATACAGTACAATTCGGGGGAACTGCAGTAGATGATCCAAACACGCACATCGCAGATTTTCTTGAAATTTGCGATACTTTTAAATTCAATGGAGTTTCTGATGATGCTGTTAGGTTGCGTTTATTTCCTTTCTCTTTACGTGATAAAGCTAAAGCGTGGTTAAATTGTTTGCCTGTAGGTTCGATCGCTACGTGGGACGACATGGCGAAAGCTTTTCTCATCAAATACTTCCCTCCCTCCAAGACCATAAAGCTGCGGGCAGACATTACAACATTCGCTCAATTCGATCAGGAATCTTTATATGAGGCATGGGAACGCTTCAAGGACCTACTACGAAGATGCCCACATCACGAGTTACCACTTGGGTTAGTCGTTCAAACATTTTATTATGGTTTGCTTACTCCTAACCGTACTATGATAGATGCGACTGCTTGTGGAAACCTATTGAGAAAGACCGCGGAGGAAGGATATGAATTGTTAGAGGAAATGGCTGCTAGCAGCTATCATCCTCAATCTGACAGGAACAACCAGCGGAGAAGTGCAGGAGTTCACCAGGTAACTGATTTTTCTGCTATTACTGCACAACTTGACGCTTTAAACAAGAAAATAGACGGCTTGAATGTGGGTGGCACGGCTATGCGTCTTCAAGAGATATTCTGTGAAAAGTGTGGAGGAGAGCACTATGTGAAAGACTGTCAAGATGGAAATCCCTTCTATGTGCAAAATGAGGCACCGGTGAATCAAGTGGGAGTCCAAAACCGCCCAAGGAATGACCCTTATTCGAACACATACAATCCTGTGTGGAGGAAACATCCCAACTTCTCGTGGGTCGGTCAAAACAGTCAGAATAGACCGCAAGGAGGACAACAATATGGAAAACAACCGATGTATAGATCCGATCCTCCTAGAGAAGAAAAGTCCAACTTGGAACAAATGATGTCTAAGTTTATTTCATCCACTGAAACTTGACTCCAAAACCAAGATGCATCAATAAAGGGGCTCGAGAATCAAATTGGACAGTTGGACAAGATGATAGCAAGTAGAGAGCCGGGCACCTTGCCAAGTAATACCGAGACTAATCCAAAAGAGCAAGTGAAGGCCATTGAGTTGAAGAGCGGAAAAGTTTTGGAGAATAGAGAAAAAGAGAAAAGCCAAGTGCCGGATGACCAAGATGCGACATCAAAAGGTAAGTCATCTAACCCTACACCGGCACACACTACGCAGGCTAAGATTGTTATCCCTCCACCTTTCCCTGCAGCATTGAAAAAAGCAAAACTAGATGCACAATTCGGTAAATTTCTTGAGGTATTTAAAAAATTGCATATCAATATTCCTTTTGCCGATGCGTTGATGCAAATGCCTAGTTATGCTAAATTTCTTAAGGACATCTTAGCAAACAAGAGGAAGTTGGAGGATCACATGACGGTAAATTTGACTGAAAGCTGCTCTGCCTTAGTGCAAAACAAAATCCCACCGAAACTGAAAGACCCAGGGAGTTTCTCTATTCCTTGCATGATTGGGGATGTTGTTTTTCATAAAGCATTGTGTGATCTCGGTGCCAGTATTAATCTTATGCCATTGTCTGTGTTTAGGAAACTTAGGTTGGGAGAACCAAAGCCGACGAGGATGTCTCTACAACTAGCTGACAGATCTGTCAAGTACCCCCGCGGAGTGATTGAGGATGTGCTAGTGAAAGTGGACAAATTCTTTTTCCCTGCGGACTTCGTGGTGCTTGACATGGAGGAGGATGCGGAGATGCCTCTGATTTTGGGTAGACCGTTCCTTGCAACTGGCAAGACACTGATTGATGTGCAAGAGGGGAAGTTGAAACTGAGAGTGGGCGAGGATGAGATTACTTTTGATGTTTTTCATGCACTTAAGCACACACTGCATTCTGATAGTTGTTTTAGAATTGATGCTTTTGACTCTCTTGCGTCTCACTATGTGCAGGATGCTCTTAGGGACACTTTGGAGGCCACTATAAATACTGAATTGGCAGAGGAGGAGTTGGATGAAGAAAGAGCTGAAATAGTGGCACACTTTAATGCCAACCATCCATGGATAAACCAATGAGGATGCGACTGGAGGATCTAGGAGAACGGAGGGATTTGACCCCTCAAAGGTCAAGCATCGAGGATCCACCAATACTTGAGCTGAAGCTGTTGCCTCCACACCTCAAGTACGTATACTTAGGTGAGAATAACACTTTACCTGTCATTATTTCTGCTGCTTTGACAGATGTGATGGAGGACAAACTGTTGGAGGTATTGAAAGCACACAAGGGTGAAATTTGCGTGGAAGGTGGCGGATATCAAAGGGATTAATCCATCAGTCTGCATGCACAAGATCTTGATGGAAGAGAAGTACTCACCTCATGTGCAACCTCAGCGAAGACTGAATCCAAAGATGCAAGAGGTAGTAAAGGCTGAAACAATTAAGCTTCTCGATGCAGGTATTATCTATCCTATATTTGATAGTGCATGGGTAAGTTCTATTCAGTGTGTGCCAAAAAAGGGTGGGATTACTGTGATTACAAATGAGAATAATGAATTAATACCCACTAGGACTGTTACGGGATGGCGTGTGTGCATTGATTATAGGAAATTAAATGATGCCACCCGTAAAGTTCACTTTCCCCTTCCCTTTATCGATCAAATGCTTGAAAGGTTAGCGGGTCATGAATTTTATTGCTTTTTAGATGGGTATTCAGGGTACAACCAAATTATGATTGCTCCGGAGGACCAAGAGAAGACCACTTTCACTTGTCCTTACGGCACTTTTGCTTTTAGACGAATGCCCTTTGGTTTGTGTAATGCGCCGGCCACTTTTCAGCGATGCATGACTGCTATATTTCACGACATGATAGAAACGTTTCTTGAAATTTTCATGGATGACTTCTCGATATTTGGCTCTTCTTTTGATGATTGTTTGCAGAATTTGAAGGTGGTGTTGAAGAGATGCGAGGAGACGAATTTGGTACTTAATTGGGAAAAATGCCACTTCATGGTACAAGAGGGAATTGTCCTAGGGCACAAGATTTCGGGGCACGGAATAGAGGTGGACAAGGCGAAAGTTGAAGTTATCAAGAACTTACCACCTCCGGCGTCCATAAAGGGAGTTAGAAGTATTCTAGGCCACGTCGGCTTCTACCGGCGTTTTATCAAAGATTTTTCTAAAATTGCAAAACCTCTATCTTCTTTACTCATGAAAGATGCACCTTTTGATTTTAATTCGGATTGTTTGCAGGCATACGAGAAGTTGAAGGAGCGCTTGGTGACGGCTCCTGTCTTGGTGGCACCGGATTGGGATCTACCTTTCGAGGTCATGTGCGATGCCAGTGATACTGCGGTTGGTGCTGTCCTCGGCCAAAGACTAAACAAGGTATTTCACACTATATACTATGCAAGTAGGACTCTAGATGAAGCACAATTAAATTATGCCACCACTGAAAAAGAGTTACTTGCAGTAGTGTATGCACTTGACAAGTTCCACTCATACCTTGTTTTGTCAAAAGTAACTGTGTTTACTGATCACTCTGCCCTTAAATATTTACTTGCCAAGAAAGATGCAAAGCCACGCTTACTTCGGTGGATTTTATTATTGAAAGAATTTGACGTAGAAAAAAAGATAAGAAGGGTGTTTAGAATGTGGTTGCGGATCATTTGTCTAGATTGGAATTTATCAGTGATGATTGTGTGAATGATGCGATTAATGATTGGTTTCCAGATGAGCAGTTGTTTGAGGTGAAAAATTGTCCATGGTATGCAAATTTTCTTGTTACAGGCTCAAACCCCCCCCCCCCCCCCCCAAATTTAACATTTCACCAAAGAAAGAAATTCTTTTCGGATGTGAAGTATTATTTTTGGGAGGAACCTTTTTTGTTCAGAATTTGTGCAGATGCCATGATTCGGAGATGTGTCGCAGAGGAAGAGTTTGGGCAAATCCTCAACCATTGCCATGACCGTGAGGTAGGTGGTCATTTCGCACCAACAAGGACGACATCCAAGGTACTCGAATGTGGCTTTTATTGGCCAACTCTTTTCAAAGATGCTCGTTCTTATGTGCTACACTGTGATAAATGCCAGCGGTCAGGTAACATCTCTAACCGTCATGAAATGCAGTTAAATAATATTATTGAATGTGAGGTTTTTGATGTGTGGGGAATAGACTTCATGGGACCATTCCCCAGTTCTTTCACGAAAAAATACATCTTGGTGGCGGTTGATTATGTGTCTAAGTGGGTAGAGGCGGAAGCGTATGCCACTAATGATGCTCAAGTGGTCCTAAAATTTTTAAAGAAAAACATTTTTAACCGATTTGGAACACCACGAGCAATCATTAGTGATGGTGGCACGCATTTTTGCAACAAACTCTTTGAAAAACTTTTAAGCAAATATGGTGTCACACATAAAATCTCTACCCCTTATCACCCTCAGATGAGTGGGCAAGTTGAGGTGTCTAACCGAGAAATTAAGCGGATTTTGGAAAAAGTGGTAGGTGTCAATAAGAAAGATTGGTCGGTGAGGTTAGATGATGCTCTTTGGGCATATAGGACTGCTTTCAAAACACCAATAGGCACGACACCGTACAGATTATTGTTTGGTAAAGCATGTCACTTACCTGTAGAGTTAGAGCATCGGGCATATTGGGCAACAAAAGCACTAAACTTTAACTTTACTGATGCAGGTGAACGACGTTTACTTCAACTAGATCAGTTGGAGGAATTCCGGAATCTGGCCTATGATCTCGCACTAACCTACAAGGAAAAGACGAAGAAGGCCCATGACAAGCGGATCATCGAGAGAGAGTTCAAAGAAGGTGAAAGTGTCCTACTCTACAACTCCCGGTTGCGACTATTTCCCGGAAAATTGAAGTCGCGATGGTCTGGTCCATTCGTGATCTCAAAGGTTTATCCATCGGGAGCTGTAGAAGTGAAAGATGGGAAGGATGGGACATTTACAGTCAATTCCCATCGCCTGAAGCACTACATGGGTGGCACAATTGAGCCACAACTTGGAATCACCCGGTTCCAAGACATGCCGAACTGAGACAGACCGACAGTCAAGCTCTCGACTATAAATTGAGAACTATTTTCTTCCCCTTCTCTCTCATTTGATTTAGATTTCCCTTCGTGTCAATTTAGTTATTTTCTATTCCTTTTGTTTTATTTTTTTTTTTTAAAAAAAAAAACAAAACAAAACAAAAAAAATTTCTAAAGAAAAACAGAAGGGTTCGCGCTCGAGCGGTAGTTTTATACCGCCCGAGCGCGAACGCCTACCTCGAGATACAAATTCCCGAGAGATTGGCGCTCGAGCGGTAGTTTTCTACCGCCCGAGCGCGAGGGTGTACCTCTGGAAATAAACTCCAGTGAGGTTCACGCTCGAGCGGTAGTTTTCTACCGCTCGAGCGCGACAATTTTTAAAAGCGCGGACCCCTTCCCCTTTCCTCATTCTGCACGAATTATTTCCCCCAAATTCACCCCCAAATCCCTAACTCCTCTCAATTTGCTTTCTTCTCCTCGATTCTCTTGTGCAGGCACCACCATCTCCACTCCTCTTTCCGGCGGAAAGGAGCACTCTCCCTTAGGAAGCAAGAACATCCCTCTCCAATTCAAGGCACCAACTCTTCCAACAAAATGGCTCCCAAGAAGCAAAAAGGTAACCCCGGTTCTTCCTCTTCATCCTCATTTGATAGACACCATTTTGTTAGTATGGAGGCTAGGGCTCGATACGAGCATGCAAAAATTCATCGCAACCCAATAGCCGAGAGGGGATTCCGGCGACAGTTAGAGGACAGATACTTGGATATTATTGTTGATTTGCAAAGGCGTGGATGGGAACAATACGGTGAGCAACCTAAGGCGGCGGTAGTCTCTGGGGTTTGCGAATTTTATGCCAATGCAGCGGAGGGGCGAAATGGTTTGGTGTTCGTTAGGGGTAAACATGTGCCGTATGACTCGGTGACGATCAATGCACTGTTAGGTACAGCGGAGGTTGACGAATCCCACTTCCAGACATTAGTTGCCAACCCGAATTATGATACGATTCTCGCCACATTGTGCCATCCGGGCGCAATATGGAAACCATTGGGCGGCTCGCCGAGTTGTTTTGACGAGAAGTATTTGAAAGCCGAAGTTGCCCTTTGGTATTTATTTGTGGCTCGGAGAATGATGCTGGTCTCGCATAAGAGCGAGGTCCAGAAAGAGCGGGCGGTGCTGCTTTATGCTTTGACCGAGGGATACGCAATCAACGTGGGCACACTTATCAATTCACAAATCACACTGAGTGCCCACAACAGTCATGTGGGCCTGTTCTTCCCCACCATTATCTCCGAGTTGTGCGCTAGAGCGGGAGTCGTATTTCGCGATGATGAGGAGTGGTTGCAGCCTATGTAGCCTATTTGTGTCGAAGACCTCCAGCGGAAACGAGCTAAGCAAATCAGTGCATTTCCCCCTCGGGAGGAGGACGCCGGTGGATCTAGCACTGCCATCCCACGCCGCCGCCCACCACAACCCCGCAGGCGAACTCAGAATGACAAGATGGATGAAAATCTAGCCTTCCAAGCGCATCAGAGTCAGTTCAACTCTTACGTCACGGACCATTTATCGCACATTGACTCCATGATGCGCTCTTTGCTTGTGCACGGGGGCGTTGACCCGTCGACCATTCCACCGACTCCACTACCTCCTCCCCTATTCCAGTTCCAGTATGATTATTCTCAGCAGGGGGACGCTGCCGGAGTGCCACCACCCGAGCACGACGATGACGACGAGTCTTGATCAGGGGAGTTTACTGTTTCCCCTTTCTTTTTATTCTTTCTGCTTATTCTGTCGTTGCATTTGCATTCTTGAGTTTTTTGGTTTTTAATGTTTGTTTCGTTTTGTGCACTGAGGGCATTGCACAACTCTAGTATGAGGGGGGGTAGATTGTTTTGGTTGTTTAGTTAATTGGTTTAAGATTCGTTGCATTTCTTTTGTTTGGTGTCGTTTATGGTGAGAAGACATAGTTTATGAGCCAATGATGATGTTGAATTGATAGTTTACAAAATTATTGATTGGGTCACTTCGTGAATGGTACTCTTGATTGTTAAAGCATGAATTTTGGTACAAATTTGAACTTTTTGAGCACATATGTGTGGGGACTAGAATTTTGTAGGAATAATGGTGAAATTTGAAAGTTTTGTGTGGTTAACTTGAAAGGCACCATTTATGAGTTGATTTAGCATGTAAACCCGTGAAAATAAGTCGCTAATTGGGACCTCGAATGAGAAAATTTGTTTTGCCTTGAACTTTACATTTACCTCCTTTCCAATGCACTGAATTAAAATGTCATACTCCTAACCAGCTGTAATCAAAAGGATTATATTCTTAGCCTAGGGAGTACATGTGTGAAAATTGTGCATTTAAAAAAAAAAAAGAAAAAGAGAAGAAAGAAGGAGATGTAAGGTGAGGGGGAGCCGAAATAAAAGGAATGAAATTCTATTCCTAGGCTAAAAGTTGGAGATGTAAGGAGACGAGGAAAGTCAGACGAAAAGTCTTGACGATTGCACAATGAAAATGATCGGTGTACTCCCAACTTTTAGCCACTTGAGCTTATTTTCTTTCTTTTCGACACCCTTATCTGCACTTAAAAGTTGAATAAAGTTCAATTAATGGCTAGTGATAAATGGACACGGGGATGCATGCTAGTGAGACTTGTATTGAAGTGTTAATTGAGTGACTCGCATGATTTGATAATTGATCTATTTGAAATACGAATGACTAGACCCATCATGACACACACACACACGTTCAAATTAGTGTCGAGATTCATGTGTAGATGAGAATGAGTATTCGTTTGTGATTTAACTTGATTATGATTTGTACGTGAGAAAGTTCACTGAGGCATGAGCATAAAATTTGTTAACTCACCATTGACATTTACTTGTGTTGGTTATTTCTCGTGTGAGTATTGGGTGTTTGTTGTGTTTGTTTAGAATCTCGTGCTTTAACCTATTTTACTTGAGGGCAAGCAAAAGGTTTGTATGAGGGGGTTGATATGTGTCGTTTTTACGTGTTTTATTACATTAATCTGTGTGTGTTTTGCATTGCGCATCGTTTGTTTCAATCACATTCTGTTCATTTTAGAATAAATATTTGCATTTTATCCTATCTCACTCGGGCATGATGAATTTGCAGGAAACAGGACCGGAAGAACCAAAATCGGAGCCAAGTGCCAAGTCAAGACAAAAAGGGCAGAGGAGTTGGCGCTCGGGCGGTAAAATTGTACCGCCCGAGCGCGATGAGAGAAATGCCGAAACATCTCGACAGAAAGGTCGGCGCTCGGGCAGTAATTATCTACCGTCCGAGCACGAGAGATGTCATACAATGCCCAATTACAGAAGAGTCCGCGCTCGAGCGGTAGTTTTCTGCCGCCCGAGCGTGAATGCCGAACGCCCCAAGGAGATTTACAGAAGGTGTGGCGCTCGAGCGGTACTTTTCTACCGCCCGAGCGCCACCTATTTTTGGAAAAAGATCAATCTCGATTCAATTCCTTAATTCTGAAGAGGGAAGATATGATAGGGGAGAGGCACGAATTCAGGATTATTCAGACTCGATTTGGCAGCCGTCACAAGCTTTTGGAAGAGAACTTTGCGTTTGGATTGAAGATTTGAAGCTTTCCGGGCACCGTTCTTCGCAGATTTCGTCTCGCCTAGTATTTCTAATCTAGTTTATTTCATTTTAAACATTGTTGCATTTATTTTTACAATGAATTTTAGTAGCTAACTCTATTATTTGTTGGGATTAAAGGGGATCCTACCCCGAACGTTGTTTGAATTAATTTATATTTCGATTGTGCGTTATTATTGATTTTACTACTGTTTTATCGTGTCATTGAAGCGTAGCTAACTTTAACGACGTTTTCATATCACGAGTGAGTTCGAGAGAATAACGAGTGATAGGATCGAGTAGTAGAATTCGCGGATCTACAATTTACATAGATATATGAAATTGGATATGTGCCGATAGTCATAGTCCTAAGGGTCGAAAACTAGGGGATTTTATAGATCGAAATGTGATTCGCTCGTGATAAATAATTAAAGATATTTAATTACTTCATTGAGTGGAATTAGTTTGGCATAGCTCGAGAGAGTGTGTTCAATAGATTAGGAAATCCTGTCGGAAGCGTAGATCACGATCGAACGAATTAATAAATTAACGAAGGGTAGGTGAACCGAGATTCCCAACAAATCCATTTTTCATTGAATTTTACTCAACCATTTTAGACATTATATCTCATTACTTGATTTTGAATCTTTTTATTTGCATTCTTATTTGATTTTAGTAGTAATAAAACAATCAACTCAATTTTCGTTGCTAAATGTTAAATAACTGAAAATAACAATTGTAAAACACAGTTTTCAGTGGAACGATACTCGTACTCACGTACACTATATTATTACTTGACATCGTGCACTTGCGATTAATTTTTGAGCATACAAAATAATATTTTATTGGGGATTTCACTGTGCAAGTTTTGCTCGATCATCCATGTACTCTCGCAAAAAGGACAGTCAAGAAGAAACAAAGACACGGACCCCGTGCCAGGGTCCGTGTACTCTCGTTGGACGCGAACTCACGAAAATCCTGTACATGTCATGCTTACATTCTAGACTTGTTCGTACGGACCATGAACCGACACCTCGAGACACATCCTAGCATGCCAAATCATAGAACCAACTTCATACATGCACCCAAAGCAATGACGTCCACCTTACGATACATACAATTCAAAAACGTGGCAATTGACACCAAATCGGTTCGTACGACTTCTCGTGTATTCGAGTGCCTATCAACGCCGAACGACATGTCAAATAACAACTCAACATCATACTGATCATACCTAGACGCAGCAACGATCACCCGTCGATTCCCAACGAAGCCTGCCACAATAAAATCTCAAAAACGCATCAATACATAATTTTCTGAAAAATGTAGTTTGAGCAGTCCCACGAAAAACGTCATAACTCACTCAATTTTTATCCAAATATTTCGAATTTTATATCAAATCGAAGGTATCAAAAAGTTCTACAATTTGCACGTTTAAAGTTTTCTCAGATTCACGACCGAAAATTCGTCGTTTTAAAAATGATAGCGAAAATGAGTTTTCCGATCTAAAATTTTCTCAAAACTGATCCGAACCGTTTTTCGCTCAAACGATGAACGGTACACATATATTTTTATGCATAAACAACGCAACACATAATATGACATGATCGAGGCAGCATAAGAAAGAATATATGTGCCTTTTGATGATAAACTTTACCGACACGGCGATACCGAAGCGTAGAAAGAAGCGAGGTTGATCCGGGACCATGGTGGCTCGATTATGTTGCAATAAAATCGCCGAAAACTTGCTAGGAAATAGAAGGGAAGGGGGCGGCTGCTTGTTCTCTCAAGAACCCTAAGTTTTCTTTCTTTAAAAATCTGAAAATGAATGTGTAGGTGTGTTGTGTGTTTTAGTGTGTGTAAAAACGTGTAAGTGTGTGTACGTGTGTGTGGTTTTTTGATTAGGAGAAATTAGTGCTAACTTAATTGATAAAAATAATAATAAACGTTAACCCACACTAATTTTAACAAGACTGTTAAATTAAAATAAAATCCATCAAAATGCTAATTTTAAAAGTTTTAAACTCTTAAAGTTACCAACTAAATGATTTAGGCTCAAAGATGCTAAAACTAAATAAAAGATTAAATTGCCCCATCTTCAACTCAAAATAAATTACCACACTTTCGAATTGCCAAAAATCGTCACGAGTCTTTTCCTCTATCTCGCCTCGAATAATCACCTGAAACATGAAACTCGAAAACATTTTAACGTGCATCTCATAAACTCGAATAATTTAAAATAATGCATTTAAATAAATCATGCATGGCTTAAAACTCATTTTAAAATTAGTTAAATGATTTAATAATTAAATAAATGTATGGTTATACGTGTACTGAATTTGGGCACTACAGTTTTCTTTTTCAGATCTATATGATCATCAAAAACAACATTAATAGATTCCATAATAGTCCTAGTTCTAAGATTAAACATCCGATAAGCACGACTATTAGTGGCATATCTTAAAAACAAACACTTATCATTCTTTGAGTCAAATTTTTTAAGTTGATTCTTGTCATTCAAAATATAGCACACACAACCAAAAACATGAAAATATTTAAGGTTATGCTTCTTTCCCATAATTATCTCATACGATGTCATAGTCGAACCACTTCTCAAATACACTCTATTTGAAATGTGGCAACTGGTGTTAAGGGCTTCTGCCCAAAAATGCTTTGAAATACACTTTGAAGTCAACATCACCCTTGCCATTTCTTGAAGTGTTCTATTCTTACGTTCGGCTATCCTATTTTGTTGTGGTGTCTTTCGAGCAGAAAATTCATTTGAAATACTTTTTTTGTCACAAAAAGATGAGAATGAAGGGTTTTCGAATTCCTTACCATGGTCAGGCCTTATCCTTCTCACCTTCAAATTATGAAACTTTGTAATCCTTGTGATCAATTTTTTAAACACATCGAAAGTGTCTGACTTTTCCCTAATAAAACTTATCCAAGAAAATTGTGAAAAGTCATCTACACACACAAAGGAATATTTCTTACCTCTGAAACTTTCAACTTCCATAGGCCCCCTAAGATCCATATGTAGTAACTCTAGACAGCGTGTTGTCCCAGATGATGGCAACACTGGGTGTGACGCGTGAGTCTGTTTACTTTTTTGACAATCTCCACACACAAATGTTATACCAAATGAAAGATTAGGCATACCTCGTACTGCATCGTATTTACTCAAGTTCTTTAAGGTTTTGAAGTTTGTATGTTCGAGTTTTTGATGCCAAACGTCAAGTTCGGTGATTTGCGCATGTTTGCATGAAAGATCTTCATAATGCAAACGTTAGTTTCATCAAAAACTTAACAATTATGTTTATCAAACTTAACAAGCAAATTATCATCACACAATTGGCTTATTCTTATAATATTTGAATTTAATCCTTCAACATGAAGCACATTGTGGAGTTTTGGCAGTCCTTCAACATTCAAAGTGCACTTTCCAACAATTTTTCCTTCAGCTCCCCCTCCATAGATTACTCTACCACATTTTTGTTCAAAATAATCAATGAGATGTTCTCTTGAACCTGTCATGTGGCATGAGCTTCTACTATCAAAGTACCAATGACCTGCAGTGTTAGTTTTCAATGAAGTATATACAACATTACAGTGAGTTTCTAAGGACCGTGTATCGTATTATCGTAAATCTTATGTGATTATCGATAATTCATGAATTTGATATGTGATTATGCATTTGATGTATATTATGACAATGAAATTGAGAAAATGAATATTGAATATGACTTGACGTTGTAAGAGCTCGAGCGAAGAGTCCGGACGCCAATTTAGTACAAACATAAATATTTGTACAGAAGATGTGGCGCCCGGGCGGTAGGAAGTGACCGCTCGAGCGCCAGGGTATATGAACGTGAGTACTCGGATAGAACATGCCGCGCCCGAGCGGTAGTTTTTGACAGCCCGAGCGCGGTGCATATGAAACTCGGGGACAGAATGTCTGGCGCTCGGGCGCGAGAATTCTACCGCCCGAGCGCTTAAGCGGTGGAGATAAGAATACGCTCTTCTTCTTTCTTTCTTCACTTTTCTTTCAACGACTTCGAGAGATAAGTTCGAGATTTTAAATTTCTTCCATCCGAATCGACATCGAAACACTGCCTAAACGCGAAACAAATTATATATTTGTGATCGTCGCGTCGAGGGCTTCTGACTGAGGTAATTTTCTTCGAGTTCCAGCAGCTTGAAATATCAAAATGATGGAATAGCATGTATTTGAAGTTGAATTTCCTATATGTAGTAAAATAACCGACAATAAACTCGTATTCGAAGTCGGAATTGAATTATGATCTGATTTTGATTTGATATGGATTTTTGAAGTTTCAAATGATATTTGAAACTCATATTAATGATTTTGGATTATGTTATTGATTGGAATGAGTATGTTATTGATGTAGATAAAGTGTAATATCAATATCTTCATGCTACATCAACTGGAAACGAAAAATTGAGGTATGTTGCGACCGGGTAACATACGATAGGTATCTGTATTATATGATATATATCGGCTTGATTGGATTGATTGGAATGAGATTATGTGTCTAAATGCCTTATTTGTTGATTTATGTGGCATACATGACATTGAGATTGAGATATCGATGTATAACTAAATGTTTTGTTAACACACATCATTTGATGCATACATCAATACATGACATGCACGTTGAGCTATGATCCTTGATTACCCTGATATGATTTGATTGGATTCTGGGGTTTGTGAACAAAATTGCTATGCTGGTATTATATGACCCGTAAAGCATAGACATTTGTGGCCTCGATGATTGGATATGAGATTTGGGATTTGATGGCGCTTTGTCGACGATACCATACGAGTATCCCTTATTGAGGCCGGTGTGCCAGCTCGAGCATTGATTTGATAGCGATTCGTTTGATTCTGACATGTGCTCAGTGGATGGGCATTTGACCTGATACCTCCACGACATATATGCATTGCATAACAAATATCATTGTTTAGATATCTGTGGTATATATGATTGGTTGTTCCATACGGAGCTTTGCTCACCCCCAAGGGGGGCTATTGTTGTCTTTGTGTTTGGACAATGGCAGGTACTCTAGGATATCAGGAGACCGGAGAGGGTACTTCTGGAGGGAGCCACAGCTTGGGCTGAGGTTTTATATTTATGTCTTGTTCCCAGTATATATGTATATGTATCTATATACCGGGGAATGTCCCGAGGATATGAGTTGTTTGTTTGTGATTGGGTTTGATTATGTGTGGGCGTGTTTTATGATTTGAAATTAAATACTATTTTTAGTATTCAAATATCAGAAGAAATATTATGGGCTCATCGTAAAGAAAATTTAAACTTGTTTTCCGATGTAATTAATTAACCCTAATCAGATTGTGTTGTAATAACGATTAGGAGCTAAGGGCCCCACACTAGATGGTATCAGAGCATTGCTGGGAATGCTCGATTGAGTCTTGTGTAAACTTGAATAGGCGCAAATGAATTGTGCGTATGTGTTTGATTTATTTGTATTACTTGCTCCTACTTGATTTGGTTTGACTAAGTATCTGATGAGATTGATGCTATGAGATGATGCTATTATGAATTGATATGAAATTGTGATATTCATCTTTTGATTTGTAGATGGATCACACAAATGAAACTGCGAGTAGCAGTGCTGAGAGAATAGTTGGACAATTTGAAGGGTTGTCCATGGATGTTGTGATGGCTCGATTCCAGGATCTGAAACCACCGAGGTTCTTCGGCACTGAGAGTGCGGAAAGAGCTTAAGCTTGGTTGAAGGATATCGAGCACTTGTTTAATATTGTTGAGTATTCTAAGGCTCGGAGACTGAAACTTGCTTTGTATCAGCTGAAAGACCGAGCTAAATCTTGGTGGGAAGCCGCTGAGATTGGACTGAAAGAAGCCGGGATTGAAGTCACATCTGATGTATTCAAGGCCCAGTTTTTGGAGCAGTATTCCCCTCTTTCTTATTATACTGTTCAGGAGAATGAATTCAATAATCTGCAGCAGGGAACGATGTCCATTGCAGAGTATGATTCGAAGTTTTCTAATTTACTGAAGTATGCACCTCACGTAGCTGGGAATGCGAGGGCAAAATATAACAGGTTTGTAATTGGTTTACATCCTGCTTTGTAAACATATGTTGTTTCTGGATTACCTACCAGCTACGCAGAGGCAGTTGAACGAGCCAAGACAGCCGAGGCTGGACTTAGGCGGGGAGGTCCACAGTATACTCCTCCACCTCCGGTGTCAGCTCAGCAGCCTACTTTGCGACCGAGGGGTAAAAAGTTCAAGAAGACTGGCTTTGCTTCTTCGTCTTCTTCGAGTTCTAGTGGATCACAGAAAGGGAGTCCTGTGATTGCATCCTATTATAGCCATTGTGGGGGTAAACATACTATCGAGTAGTGTCGAGGTATGTTTGGTACTTGTTATCAGTGTGGGCAGGAATGTCATTTCTCTCGAGTATGTCCGAACAGGAGTACGACTTCCGCTCAACCCCAGCCAAGATTTAGAGGTGGCCCTGGTATGATGAGACCTGCTGTTCCTGTTCCATCTTTTCAGCAGTCGAATGTCCCACGATATCGAGGACCGGGTGGTCAGAGTGCCCAAGTTCCTCCTCAAGTAAGAGTGTATGCCATGACTGAGGATCAGGCGAGAGAAGCTCCTGGTGGCGTGATTGCAGGTATTTGCACGCTTTGCGATTATCCTGCACGTGTTTTATTTGATACAGGAGCATCTCATTCATTCATATCTCATGCATTTGTTGCATCTCACGATATTGAATGTACCCCGTTGTATGATACTTTGTCGATAGCCATGCCAGCAGGGAAGATTATTTTGTCGGAGAAAGTTGTGCATAATTGTGTATTGATATTGAGGATAATGTGGTATTTTTGAATTTGATTGTTCTCCCAATGCACGACTTAGATTGTATTGTTGGCATGGATATCTTGACGACAAATCGAGCTACTGTTGATTGTTGTCATGGAGTGGTTCGATTTCGACCGATTCATGGACCTAAGTGTAATTTTTATGGCAAGGGTTCCCAAGCCAAAATTCCATTGGTATCTTCCTTGGAAATGACCCGATTGTTGAATAGCGGAGATGAGGGTTATCTTATCTGCGTTATTGATATTTCGAAGAAGGAATCTTCTTTATCTGAGATTCCAGTTGCGAAAGAATTCCTGGATATATTTCCCGATGAGATTCCTGATTTTCCTCCTCATCGAGAAGTTGAGTTTAGTATTGATCTTGTACCGGGGACTGCACCTATTTCGAAAGCTCCCTATCGCATGGCACCATTGGAATTGAAAGAATTGAGAGAACAATTACAGGATCTTCTCGATAGGGATATATTCGACCGAGTATATCACCTTGGGGAGCTCCAGTTTTATTTGTTCGGAAGAAAGATGGTACTATGCGAATGTGTATCGATTATAGGCAATTGAATCGGGATACTGTGAAAAACAAGTACCCACTTCCTTGTATTGATGATTTATTTGATCAGCTTCAGGGTACTTCTGTATACTCGAAGATTGATCTTCGTTCTGGGTATCATCAAGTACGAGTTCGAGACGAAGATGTGCCCAAAACCGCTTTTCGTACTAGGTATGGCCACTATGAATTCTTGGTTATGCCTTTTGGTCTTACGAATGCTCCTGCTGTTTTTATGGACTTAATGAATCGTGTCTTCCGAGATTATCTTGACCGATTCGTTATCGTCTTTATTGATGATATTCTTGTATATTCGAAATAGAAGAAGGAGCATACTGAACATTTGAGACTGATACTTCAAACTCTTTGTACTAGTCATTTGTATGCCAAATTGTCCAAATGTGAAATTTAAATGGACAAAGTGGTATTTATGGGCCACGTCATTTCGAGACATGGCATATCTGTTGATCCTGCGAAGGTCAAAGCTGTATTGAATTGGCCGAGACCTACGAATGTTCCTGAGATTCGTAGCTTCATGGGTTTGGCTGGATATTATCGTCGCTTTATTGAAGGGTTTTCAAAGATAGCCAAACCTATTACTCAACTGACACAGAAGAATCAGCGATTCATTTGGTCAGATGAATGTGAAGCTAGATTTCTTGAATTGAAGACGATATTGACCACAGCACCTGTGCTTACTATTCCTTCAGGTACCGGAAGATTTGTGGTGTGTACAGATGTGTCTGGTAAAGGTTTGGGCTGTGTTCTGATGCAACACGACAAAGTGGTTGCTTATGCGTCTCGTCAATTGAAATCTCATGAAACACGTTATCTTGTTCATGATCTTGAATTGGCCGCCATTGTGTTTTCTTTGAAGATTTGGCGCCATTACTTGTACGGGGAAAATTTTGTTATTTATTCGGACCATAAAAGTCTGAAATATCTCTTTTCTCAATCTGATCTGAATATGAGGCAACGCAGGTGGATGGATCTCCTGAAGGGTTTTGATTGTGAGATTCAATATCACCCTGGATCGGTGAATGTTACTGCGGATGCCCTGAGCCGTAAAGTTTTTGATTCTGTGCTAACTTCTGTCAGTGTCGATAAAGTACACGAGGATATATGTAGTTCTGGCTGGACTTTTCACTCGAATTGGAATTCTGTCACTGTCTCTGCATTGCAAATTGAGCCGAATTTGATATCGAAAATATGAAAGGCCCAACGAAGCGATGCTCAGATCCAGAAGTCGAAAGAACTTGTATCTGCAGGACATCAGTCTGGATTCCAGATTTCTTCTGATGGTTCTTTATGACTTAACGGTCGGCTGGTAGTCCCTGATGATTCTGATTTGAAATCTGCCCTTCTTCGAGAAGCACATTGTAGCAAATACAGTATTCACCCTGGAGGTCGGAAGATGTATCTGACATTGAGACCTCAATTCTGGTGGAGACGTATGAAGAAGGACATTGCTGAGTTTATTTCGAAATGTCTTGTCTGCCAGCAAGTGAAAGCCGAGAGAATGAAACCTGGAGGATATCTCCATAGTCTTGAAATCCCGAAATGGAATTGAGAACATATTTCTATGGATTTTGTGACTCATTTACCTCGTTCGCCCAAGGGCTGTGATGCTATTTGGGTGATTATTGATCGGCTTTCGAAATCTGTGCATTTCATTCCGTATGAGCGGACTTATCCTTATAAGAGAATGACCCGTTTATACATTGAAAATATTGTGAGACTGCACGGTGTTCCAGTCACAATTGTATCTGATCGTGATCCCAGGTTTGCTTCTAAATTCTGGGGTAGTTTTCAGGAGGCAATGGGTACGCGTTTGGCTATGAGTATTGCTTATCATCCTCAAACTGATGGCCAAACTGAGCGTACGATTCAGACTCTAGAGGATATGTTGCGTGCGATTGGATGGATTTTAGAATGGGATGGCAAGATGCCTTACCATTGGTCGAATTTTCTTATAATAATAGCTTTCAGACGAGTATCGGTATGGCACCGTTTGAAGCTCTATATGGGAGACGATGTAGATCATTGTTATTCTGGGATGAGATTGGTGAGAAACAATTGACTGGACCTGAAATGATACAGGAAATGAATGATAAAGTTCAGTTGATTCGGCAGCGGATGAAAGCTGCTCAGGATCGTCAAACGAGTTATGCAAATAAACAAAGACGACCCTTGGAATCCCAGAAAGGTGACAGAGTGTTCTTGAAAATATCTCCCTTTATAGGCACTGTTCGATTTGGCATGCGAGGGAAGTTATCTCCTCGTTATGTTGGCCCATACGAGATTCTCGATCGAGTTGGTGATCTTGCGTATAGATTGGCATTGCCACCAGCTCTATCTACTATTCACGATGTGTTTCATGTTTCTATGTTGAGGAAATATGAACCGGATCCATCACATGTACTTGCACCTGATGAGGTTGAACTAGATCCTTCTCTTTCCTATGTTGAACAACCTGTTCGCATTATGGATCGAAAGGAAAAGATATTGAGAAACAAATCGATTCCTCTAGTTCGAGTGCAATGGACACGACATGGTGTTGAAGAATCAACGTGGGAATTGGAGAGCAAAATGCGAGAATCATATCCGCATTTATTTGATGCTAGTCCATCTGTTCCATTGTATTCGATGTATTCTGATCCGTATACTGATTTTAGTTTTGATATGTACTATAACTTATGACATATGTATGTTTACCAATGTTATGTATATAGAAATGTTTGAGATTTCGATAACAAAATCTTTTAGTAGGGGGAGAAATGTAAGGACCGTGTATCGTATTATCGTAAATCTTATGTGTTTATCGATAATTCATGAATTTGATATGTGATTATGCATTTGATGTATATTATGACAATGAAATTGAGAAAATGAATATTGAATATGACTTGACGTTGTAAGAGCTCAAGTGAAGAGGCCGGACGCCAATTTAGTACAAACATAAATATTTTTGCAGAAGATGTGGCGCCCGGGCGGTAGGAAGTGACCGCCCGCGTGCCAGGGTATATGAACGTGAGTACTCGGACAGAACATGCCGCGCCCGAGCGGTATTTATTGACAGCCCGAGCACGGTGCATCTGAAACTCGGGGACAGAATGTCTCGTGCTCGGGCGCGAGAATTCTACCGCCTGAGCGCTGAAGCGGTGGAGATAAGAATACGCTCTTCTTCTTTCTTTCTAAACTTTTCTTTCAGCAACTTCGAGAGATAAGTTCGAGATTTTAAATTTCTTCCGTCCGAATCGACTTCGAAACGCTGCCTAAACGCGAAACAAATTATATATTTGTGATCGTCGCGACGAGGGCTTCTGACTGAGGTAATTTTCTTCCAGTTCCAGCAGCTCGAAATATAAAAATGCTGGAATAGCATGTATTTGAAGTTGAATTTCCTATATGTAGTAGAATAACCGACAATAAACTTGTATTCGAAGTCGGAATTGAATTATGATCTGATTTTGATTTGATATGGATTTTTGAAGTTTCAAATGATATTTGAAACCAATATTAATGATTTTGGATTATGTTATTGATTGGAATGAGTATGTTATTGATGTAGATAAAGTGTAATATCAATATCTTCAGGCTACATCAACTGGAAACGAAGAATTGAGGTATGTTGCGACTGGGTAACATACGACAGGTATCTGTATTATATGATATATGTCGGATTGATTGGATTGATTGGAATGAGATTATGTGTCTATATGCCTTATTTATTGATTTATGTGGCATACATGACATTGAGATTGAGATATCGATGTATAAAATAAATGTTTTGTTAACACACATCATTTGATGCATACATCGATACATGACATGCACGTTGAGATATGATCCTTGAATACCCTAATATGATTTGATTGGATTGGATTCTGGGGTTTGTGAACACAATTGCTATGCTGGTATTATATGACCCGTAAAGCATAGACATTTGTGGCCCCGATGATTGAATATGAGATTTGGGATTTGATGGCGCTTTGTCGACGCTACCATACGAGTATCCCTTATTGAGGCCGGTGTGCCAGCTCGAGCATTGATTTGATAGCGATTCGTTTGATTTTGACATGTGCTCAGTGGATGGCATTTGACCTGATACCTCCACGACATATATGCATTGCATACCAAATATCATTGTTTAGATATCTGTGGTATATATGATTGGTTGTTCCATACGGAGCTTTGCTCACCCCAAAGGGGGGCTGTTGTTGTCTTTGTGTTTGGACAATGGCAGGTACTCTAGGATATCAGGAGACCGGAGAGGGTACTTCTGGAGGGAGCCACAGCTTGGGCTGAGGTTTTATGTTTATTTCTTGTTCCCAGTATATATGTATATGTATCTATATACCGGGGAATGTCCCGAGGATATGAGTTGTTTGTTTGTGATTGGGTTTGATTATGTGTGGGAGTGTTTTATGATTTGAAATTAAATACTATTTTTAGTATTCAAATATCAGAAGAAATATTATGGGCTCATCGTAAAGAAAATTTAAACTCGTTTTCCGCTGTAATTAATTAACCCTAATCAGATTGTGTTGTAATAACGATTAGGAGCTAAAGGCCCCACACGAGTTTTTACCTTTGGTACCCAAATTTGTCTTACTGTAGGTCGATGGTGGGAGGTGATGCGGGAAATGTTGGACAACATTCGGGGCAACATCGACTCGTCTTTCAATTCAAGAAGTCATCCCGGAGTTTAATGCAGTAGGGCCTGATATGACCAGGCTTAAAACATTAATGACATACATACCTGCGGTTTCTTTTCTTAGGCATGGGTGCAACATGTTGTCTTTTTGGAGGAGATCTTTTGATCGGCGGTTTGGATTGTGGTTGTGTGGATGTATCATCCTTTCCCTTCACAAAGATAGTCGACTTGGAAGATTCACCAATCTCAAACATACTGTCTTTGAAGCCTAAGTCTTTTTTGTCATCTCTTCCCATTAAAAGTATGGAATCAAGCTTGGATGTGCTTGAATTAAACTTGGACAAATTTTCAGTTGTCTTTTGAAGTTCTTCTTTGGTTTTACCAAGTTACAAATCCTTTTTGCTCAAAATTATCTCAAGTTTGGCAACTACGGCTTTTAGATCAATGTTCTCCTTCATAAGACTTGAGTTCAACTTGTTTCTTTTGGTCCAATTTTCAAACAACTCTTCATAAAGCTTTTGCACACTCTCAAAAGTGATTTCTTCATCATCAGCTTCTGATTCATCATCTCCACTCGAATTTCTAGAAGTTGTGGATTTCAAACACACTGCCTTTTTGCAGATGTTACGGCCAGGTGTGGCAACACCTAGGGCAACACCTAAAGGATTCACCTGCAGCCAGCGATTTTCTGTCAACAGTGCAGTCAAGGAGGTGTGATTGTCTTCATCAATGGATTTATCCTCCTCATCAGATTCATCATCGCATAGAGACACATTATAACCTTTGTTCTTTCGTAATCTGTTAGCACATTTATTGACATAGTGTCCAAAGCCCTTGCACTCTCTACACTTGTCTGCAAGTGATGTGTCCATTAGATATTTCTATCAAACAAAACAAAAGCCATAATCATCACTTAATATATCAAGAGTAGGATCTGATACCACTGGTTAGGTTTATTTTGTCCGAGAGATGATAAAAATAATAAGAATATCAGAATAGGATGTAAAATAGTGAATTTGTGTTTTATCAGAATTAAGTGTTGTGCCAGATGTTACAACATTCCGGACAACATGCAGCGGAATATTATAATTTGTAACACAAATTGAATTTAAATAAATAAATGGACAAGATTAAATTTGCACAATTATAAATACTTGTGCGGCGCCTTATGGAAAAAAAAATCACTAGAAAACCAAAACGTTTACAAAAACCTATCACTAGTGATTAAGACTAAAATCAATTTCCTCAACAAGTTGAGAAAACAAATGTTTTCTATAAAAAATGACCATAATAAAAACTTAATCAAAAAAGTTAAAAACGTGAGCCAAAATACTGAGTAACAGAAACGATCTTCAGCCAACTTCGTTACGATGTTGTCTGCAGATGTTCCCAACATTCAAGGCAACACGCGGTATCTGTACTCTTCATAACAGCACGTCCCTCGAAGGATTATTTCTCTGACTTTTTCACGGCGTGCACAAGTGCGTGTAAGTATGTATGATTGAGAGAGGAGAGCACCACGAAAAATTCCCACGAAAATCACCTCCACGAAAAACTATATCCACAAAAAAACTCTCTCCACGAAAAACTCCACTACTAAAACTCTCTGAATTTCTCTTCGTCTCTCTCAATTCTCTCTCCATTTTTCTTTTGAATCTCTATCTCCTATTTATAAATGCCTCATCTTCTATGATTTATCTTGACAAAGATCTATAAGATATGATATACAAGAATTTTATTAGAAACAAATCAATAATATCATATCATGTAAATCATTATCATAAATATTATATCTAGAAGATCTTTAACATAAAGATAGTATCAAGAAAGGTAAAACTCAATATTCCACATGATATTATATCACAATAAAATTTTAACATAATTATCTAGAAAGGCAAAACAATAATTAAATATTATACTCAATCAAATCAACAAGGAAAAGATAATATTAGGGAAATCAATTTAATATGGAAATTATATTTCCCTTCTAAAATGAATACGTATATGATTATGATGAGATACGTTTGAATATGTTAATGTTAGGATATGTTTAAGTTCATGCTTTTAAGATCATGAATTTTATTTTAATTACAATACTTTTCACTATTGCATGTTATGTATACATACTTGTTATAACGGTTGAGGTGTGTTTAGTCTTTAGACTCACTAGGTGTGATTGATGCAGGTGAGCATGATGAGGTAGAGACTAGAGACACCGAAGACTGAGTAGGTGGAGCTGGGAGTGCGCACGATAACCCGGGGACTTTACATTTTCTGTACTTTATGTTTATGAGCCACGGATGAAACAATGTTTTTATACATTTTACATCTTTTTATGCGTTGATGATTTGACAGGCTTTTGAATGTTGGATTCGAGTTCTTTTCAAAACAGTAGTATATGGGTTGATATTTAGGAACAATTTTAATACAGTTCAACCATTGGAGGATCTTTTTATCACGCATAGTTGATGGTTTTTTATTCCATGCATGTGCATGAATATTTCCGAAAATAACTTGCAAAAAAAATCTTGTATTATTTTAGTAGTAGATGTCACATCTACTCTAAATATTAATTACCGCATAACTAAAACACACACACGATTTTGTCTCGTGACATAATTTCTCTCTTCATGTTTTTCCTCACCGGTGATCAAATCAAACTATTTTAATACAGAATCACCAATCTATCCTTCAAAGATAGATGATTTTAATTTCACTTAAAATAACCCACTGTTTGTTTTTTGTTTTTGTTTTTTTTTTTTTGTTTTTTGAACGGGAGATCTTGAAATATTTGGTAAAATTTTGTTAGTTTCAAATTTAAAAATATTATTCTTCTTATTTTTCTGCATGAAAAATAATTAAGTCATGCAATAATAGAAAGCCCATTAGCGAAGCTCATTTCATATTTAGAACAGCCCATCTTATGCTTGTCACCTCGCGCATAATGTGAAGAAGGAGAGCAACAGAACAATGAAGTTTCCTGTGAATATATGAGCAGCGATCGAGCTATGTACACTGCTATGGCGGAGAATTCCGAGCCTTGATCCGAATGACGATACGAAACCCCACCAATGCAATGCCAAATGGTTCACTGCAGCCTGAAATGGCCGTGGTCGTGGCGGTAGGCGTGATTTTGCCCATATTTAGTTGTTTTGTTATTGCAAAGACTCGATACTAATTATTTTTTATCTGAAAATAATTAAAATTAATTATTTTAAATTGAGAAATTAAAATAATTCAGTCAAGCAGTATGTTTTTTAGAAATATCTAAAGACACGAACTTTTTTACACGCTACAATGTGGTTAACTTTTTAATCACACAATGAATGTCGCATGCACCAAAATAGTTATTGATACCCCATGGATGGGCCCACTACCCCTGGCCCATCCCAAGCCCAAATGGAAGACAGGCCCATCAAGGGCCCAAATATTCTCTTATAAATACCAGGTTTGAGTGTTAATTCAGGCATTCAATATTGTTTTCAGCAGCACCCTTAGCTGCTCCCCCCATATATCCTCAGTCACTGACTTGAGCATCGGAGGGGCTACGCCAGGACACCCTCCTGGCCCCCTCCTAACGATCTTATTTGTGATTTCAGGCTCAGGGTAATTTCAAAACCTGTGTCTGGACTACTGACACTTGCTGGATCGGACCCTAAATTTCCCGTGAGTATCACTTGGCGCCGTCTGTGGGAACGTTGAGTTGAGACGTAGAGATGGTAGGCAGGAGAGGAAGCAGAAGAGTTAACTCAGCGTCATCGCATCCTCAGAGGGGACCCGAACCGTCTCATGTTGAGGCGATTCAGTAACAACTCCATCCGGAGACGAGAACTGAACAGCCTCGTCAAGAGAACAGGGTCGAGCTACCCCGTCCTAATGAAAATGTGGGGAACTTGACCCTGGAACAGTTGGGCCACTTTATCACTCGGACAGTGGATGAGGCTATGAGAGGAACAAAGAACCTATGTTTGCTGAAGAACAGGCCACTCGCCAAGAGCAAAAAGAAAAAGCTGAGGGCCACCAGAGCAGGGTTGAAGAGACACAACAACACCAAAGTGGGGAGATTGGTGAGATGAGAGAAATGTGGAAGGAAATACAGATGTTGAGGCAGCAGTTGGGAAGCAGAGCGCCGACACCCAAGAGAGGAAGTCCCTTTTCACTAGCCACTTTAGGAGAAGGACTTCTTCCAAATTTTTGACAGTCGAATGTGGGAGAGCACGATGAACATACTGACCCCGAAGAACACTTGGGGAGATTTGAGAATGCGGCCATGTTACATCAATATTCAGATGGGGTCAGGTGCAGGGTGTTTCTCGGCACGTTGGTGAGGTCAGCCCAGCAATGGTTTAACACCTTGCAGCCCAACTCTATACGATCTTTCGAGGATTTTTCAGCTGCTTTCTTGCACAGATTCGCTAGCAGCAAAAACACCAAAAAAAACTATTTGAGCCTGTTTGTGGTGAAACAACAAGAAGCTGAAACTTTGCGAGAGTTTGTTCAGCGTTTTAACAACGCAGCATTAGAGATACCAGCGGCCACTCCTGGCATCATGATAAGTGCCTTTACCCAGGGACTCAGAGTAGGAGAGTTCTTTAAATCGTTAGTGAAGAAACCTCCATCAAGTTATGATGATCTGTTATCTCGGGCGGAAAAATATGTAAATCTCGAAGATGCCCAGCGGCATAAGAGGATGGAGCAGCGACTTGGGGGAAGCAGAGTTGAGGGAGCGGAAAGAGGAATTAGGAAGAGAGGCGCGGGCGAGAGGGAGGATGATAAGGCTAGGGGCAGGGGACAATTCTCATCCCATGTTCCTCTGGATGGGAGTCGGGACAAGGTGATGGAAGTGAGGGAGTCTGAGGGGAGGTGGGAGAAGTCGCAAAGGGTTAAGTGCAGTGCTAGATTGCCTTCGCGGGATATACGAGAAGGATCCTCATCCAGGAGCCGACAGAGGTCTCGCTCGTCCCATAGGCGTGGTCAAGGCCCTCCATGGCCAGGTCTGAGGATCGGGGAGCAGAGAGAGGAAGGTCGATGTTAAGATGTCCCTCAAGAGCCTGTCGAACCGAGGAGGGGAATGTATGAGGATAACCACCCTATGAGAGGAATGATTCATATGATCTCGGGGGGTGCTACTGATGGAGACTCGGGGCGAGCTCGGAAGGCACATGGGAGAAGGTTGGAGAACTTTGAGATATCTAGGGGTGCAGACTTACCACAAGACCCCGTCATCAGCTTTGGGCCGGAAGACCTTCGAGGCGTTGTGACTCCACATAACGATGCCTTGGTGGTAATGGCCACCATTGCAAATTATGATGTGGCGAGAATATTTATTGATAATGGAAACTCCGTGAACGTCTTGTTCAAGAGCACGTTGGATCAAGTGAAGATGGGAGGATTTGAGTTTGAGCCGGTATCCACCCCACTATATGGGTTTGCAGGACACGCCATCCCGCATTTGGGTCAGATTGTTCTTCCCCCAAAGATGATAGCCTTCACTGTGGTAGATACCCCGTCAGCATATAATGGAATCATAGGGCGGCCATCCCTGAAGGATTTCAGATCCGTAGCTTCCACTTATCATCAGAAGCTTAAGTTTCCTGTGGGAAAAGGAGTTGGAGTCTTTGATAAGTGCAATTTATTGTACTTTTATTACTTGTTTTTAACTTGGAATTTTGTGATTTTTGAGCAGGTTTTATTTGATATGTTGTTGTTTTTGTTATTGTAGTTTGGAAGCTTAGAAATGAGAGTTTGGAGTGATATAGTGATGAATTAGAAGGTGTAAAGGACAAAGAGACACAAAGCAAGAGACCGCACCCGCGCTGCTTACATCGCCGCCCCCACGCTGATTGTCGAAGCATGACCGCACCCGCGGTCATGCAAGCGCCGCACCCGCGGTGTCACCTATGCAGCAACAGATTTTTTGGCGAACATGCACCGCACCCGCGGTCATGTTAGTACCGCACCCGCGGTCATGCACAGACAACTTCCGGAAATTGTGAAACTATGGTGTGTTGCGCATGGGACTTGAAGACTTTGGTGTTTTGCGTGCAAGACTTGTTGAGGACTATAAAAAGCCTCCATTATTCATCATCTAGGGCATCTTGGATCAAAAGGAAAGGATTGGAGGCTACAACAAAGGGATAAAAGATCAAGTGCATCCTTGGGAAAGTTCTTGCACATCTTTGGATAAAAGCTTCATTTGAACTCCAAAACTCTTGTTCTAAGTTCTTCTTTCTTTACTTTCATTGTTATTTACTATGTTTTGTTCAAGATTTGTGTGTTGTGTTATTTTTATTATGAACTAATTTTTATTTCTAGAGGAACGATGGATCAAAACTAGAAACCATGTGTGATGATTTATGATTTATGCTATATGAGATTACTTTATTGTTCATTTGTATGTTTCCAATTTTAATGCTTTCAATTTATTGGCCATATCTTGAATGATGCTTATGTTTATAAATTATCACTTGGAAAAGGGAATTTATAAACAAAAAAGGGAAAAATACATCGATAGTAGTTTTATAGTTCGGGAGGACATATAGTGCTATTGAAGCCATTAAAAGATTTGAGTGATTATTGTGTTATTTAATTTTAGATTGTTGATGGGAACGTTACAATCTTTTGTTAGATAATTAGTATCTGCTTAACATTCGGGAGAGGGAGTAGATGATTTTAGAATTCTTGGCTAATGAATAAGAAAGACAAATATAATATAGCTACACAAAAATACACATGGTGGATAGTTGCGTGAAATCGGACCTCTAGATCTTTTATTCCATTGTTGTTCAACTCTGTTTGGTATTACAATTAAATTTATTTTCAAATCAGTTATTGATGCGAACAAATCTGTTATTTGATTATTCTAAATAAAATCAAGACTATTTTAATTACAAGCATTAATATAAATTTAGAAATACATTCCTCGTGGGATCGACACTTGTACTCAAAATTACATTTTACTATAATTTGACGTTGTGCACTTGCAAGCAATTAAGAAAACACGCAACAAGAAGTTTTTGGCGCCGTTGCCGGGGAGTGTAAAATTTGAATTTATATTAGTATTGTTATCAATTAGTCTAGATTTTAATTTAGAGCTATTTTTATTATACTACATTAAACACTGATTTGTTTATTGTTTTTGTTTGACAGTGCATGCGAAGATCGCAAAATCTTGACTTGCTTATCTTTGATCCTGAAATCGAAAGAACCGCAAGAAGATTAAGAAAGGCAAGAAGAGAAGAGATTCGAGCAATGGCTGAAAACAGAGACAATGAAAATCCACCCCCTGCAATACCCATCAGAGATCATTTTAGACCAGTATTGAATGCTCATTATTCTGGTATAGCACGAGGAACTATTAATGCAAACAACTTTGAGCTCAAGCCTGCATTGATAAACATGGTTCAACAGAATCAGTTTAATGGAGCCGCTACTGCAGATCCTCATCTACATCTCAGAACATTCCTTGAAATTACTGATACGGTAAAAATAAATGGTGTTTCTGATGATATAATTCGAATGCGTTTGTTTCCTTTTTCTCTTAGGGACCAAGCAAGAGGATGGCTCCAATCGCTTCCTTTGGGGAGTATCACTACATGGCAGGAGTTAGCAACTAAGTTTCTTGCAAAATATTTCCCACCTGCAAAGTCTGCACAGTTAAAAATCGAGATAAGTACTTTTAGGCAGACTGATTTTGAGCAACTATATGAGGCATGGGAACGGTATAAGGAGTTGTTAAGAAGATGTCCAAACCATGGTTTTGAAGATTGGGTACAGATTGAATTGTTTTACAATGGTTTGAATGGACAGACAAGAGGCACTGTTGATGCAGCAGCTGGTGGCACAATATTTGCTAAATCACCCGATCAAGCATATGATTTGCTAGAACAGATGACCATTAACAGTTATCAGTGGCCGTCTGAAAGGTCAGGAGTAAAAAAGCAAGCTGGAATTTATGCCATAGATCCTATTACCTCACTTACTGCTCAAGTTTCAGCTTTGACAAATCAAATTGCAGCAATGAATAAGACTGGTACATCAGAGGTTGAAAATGCATCGGTTGTTACTGAAGAACCACAAATTCCTGATGAGGCTCATTATATCAACAATAGGAATTTTGGTGGCTACGGAGGATATCGAGGTAACCCTCCCTCTAACACTTATCATCCTGGTTTGAGAAATCATGAAAATTTTTCATATGCTAATAATAAGAATGTGTTGAATCCTCCACCGGGGTTCAATACATCAAAGGGGGAGGGAAAACCTTCATTTGAAGATTTGGTAGGTACATTTGTTGCTGAGTCTGGAAAAAGGATGGCGAGAACTGAATCTCGTCTTGACAATATGGAGACTCACATGGGAAACATGGGTGCCACAATGAAATCTTTGGAAACGCAAATCGGACAGTTGGCCAACGCTCTAAAAGATCAGAACAAGGGGCAATTTCCCAGTAACACAGAGGTGAACCCAAAAGAGCAGTGCAAGGCAGTGACTTTGAGGAGTGGAAAAGAACTTGATGGTAAAAATTCAAATGATAAGGATGAAAAGGAGGTAACTGTTGAAGAAGTCGAAACTGAGGGTTCTAAAGTTGAAGTTGAAGTTGAACAACCTCCGGTATTTCAGCCAATACTTCCATATCCGCAGAGGTTTAAAAAGAAGAAATTGGATGAGCAATTTGCCAAATTTTTGGAAATTTTCAAGAAGATTCATATCAACATCCCATTTGCTGATGCTTTAGAGCAAATGCCAAATTATGCAAAGTTCATAAAAGATGTGATGTCAAAAAAGAGAAAGTTGCATGAGTTTGAGACAGTGAAATTGACGGAAGAGTGCAGCGCCATACTGCAAAGGAAACTACCACAGAAACTCAAAGATCCAGGGAGTTTTACTATCCCTTGTGTTATTGGTGGTTCTAGAATAAATAAAGCTTTGTGTGATTTAGGTGCCAGTATTAATTTAATGCCTTTTTCTATTTACAGGACTTTAGAGCTTGGCGAGGTGAAGCCTAGCACTATTACCTTGCAGCTGGTGGATAGATCACTTACATATCCACGGGGTATAGTGGAGGATGTTCTGGTAAAGGTAGACAAATTTATATTTCCTGCTGATTTTGTCATTCTAGATATGGAAGAAGACAAGGACACCCCACTTATCTTTGGAAGGCCATTTTTGGCCACTGGAAAAGCTTTGATCGATGTGCACAAGGGTGAGCTTACATTGAGAGTAGGTGGAGAAGAAGTCATGTTCAACATCTACAACACAATCAAAGAACCAAATGAGGTAAGTACTTGTAATAGCATTGATGTAATTGACTCATGTGTATCTCATGTTGGTGCAGGAAAATTGACAAAGGATTCCTTGGAGAGATGCTTGTTGGAATCGGCGTCTATACTGGATGAAGATGATTGGGATGTGCAAGAGGAATTACTTGCTCTCGATACATTGCCTAGAGAAAAGATTGATGTGCATAATGTAGAATTACTTGAAGATGCAACTATAGAGGTGCCAAAAGTATCCCCTGAATTGAAGGAACTTCCAAGTCACCTCTGTTATGCATTTTTAGGTGAAAATTCAACATATCCGGTAATCATCTCTTCTTTTCTTACTTGTAATGAAAAAGAAAAATTGTTGAGGGTGTTGAGAGAATTTAAATCTGCTCTGGGATGGACAATTGCTGATATAAGGGGAATTAGCCCTACTGTTTGTATGCATAAAATTTTGATGCAGGAATCATATTCACCTTATGTTGATCATCAGAGAAGGCTTAATCCTGCAATGAAAGAGGTTGTAAGGGCTGAGGTGTTAAAATTGTTAAATGCTGGTGTTATTTTTGCTATATCTGATAGCTCATGGGTTTCACCAGTACAAGTAGTGCCTAAGAAGGGAGGAATAACTGTGGTGAAAAATGAGAACAATGAATTGATTTCAACTCGCCCAGTGACTGGTTGGCGAGTATGCATAGACTACAGGAAATTGAATGATGCTACTAGGAAAGATCATTTCCCACTTCCATTTATTGACCAGATGCTTGATAGAGTTGGTGGTTATCATTATTATTGTTTTCTAGATGGTTATTCAGGTTATAATCAGATTGTCATAGCACCGGAGGATCAGGAGAAGACTACTTTCACTTGCCCTTACGGTACATTTGCTTTCAAGAGAATGCCATTTGGACTATGCAATGCACCTGCTACTTTTCAGAGGTGTATGATGGCCATATTTTCTGACATGGTTGAGGAAATAATGGAGGTTTTTATGGATGACATTTCTGTATTTGGTACATCTTTTGATCATTGTTTGCAAAATTTAATGCTTGTTTTGCAGAGATGTCAGGCGAAAAATCTAGTTCTGAATTGGGAAAAATGTCATTTCATGGTTCCCGAAAGTATTGTGCTTGGCCACAAAATTTCAGCTAAAGGAATAGAAGTTGACAGGGCCAAAGTTGTGGCAATTGAAAATCTACCACCGCCAAAGAATGTGAAAGGGATCAGAAGTTTCTTGGGACATGCCGGGTTTTATCGTCGTTATATCAAAGATTTCTCTAAAATTACTAGACCTTTATGTAATTTGTTGGAGAAAGATTCAACATTTATTTTTGACGATGATTGTTTGCAGGCATTTAACAAGATCAAGAAAGCACTGATTTCTGCTCCCATTATGATAGTGCCTGATTGGAAGGAGCCTTTTGAGCTCATGTGCGATGCTAGCGACTATGCTGTGGGAGCAGCATTGGGACAGAGGAGAGATAAGATGTTCAAGGCTATATATTATGCAAGTCGTACACTTAATGCAGCTCAACAGAACTATACAACTACTGAGAAAGAGATGCTAGCAGTAGTGTTCGCATTTGACAAGTTCAGAACATATCTTATTGGCACCAAGGTAACTGTTTTCACTGACCATGCAGCGCTTCGATACTTATTTGCCAAAAAGGATGCCAAGCCCAGGTTGATACGATGGATACTCCTACTTCAAGAATTCGATTTTGAAGTAAAAGACAAGAAAGGTTGTGAAAATCAGGTGGCAGATCACTTATCACGACTAGAGTTAGAAGAAAGAACGGAAAGTGGAGTTATAAATGAGTTGTTCCCAGACGAACAACTGTTTGAGGTAAGTTCTAAACTCCCGTGGTTTGCTGATATAGCTAACTTCTTGTCTTGTGGTACTTTTCCTCCAGATCTTAATCATCACCAGAAAAAGAAGTTCTTCCATGATATCAAATTTTTCTTTTGGGATGTTCCTTGTGTGTATAAGAGATGTGCTGACCAAGTGATTAGGAGATGTGTTGATGGAGAAGATGCACACAAAATTCTGGAACAATGTCATTCATCACCGTATGGTGGACATTTTGGGGTAACACGAACAGCAGCTAAGGTATTGCAATCAGGTTTTTATTGGCCTACTTTGTTCAAGGATAGCTATACCTTAGTGAAATCATGTGATAGATGCCAAAGGTTAGGGAACATTTCTAGGCGTCACGAATTACCACTGACAAATATTTTGGAAGTGGAACTTTTTGATGTCTGGGGCATAGATTTCATGGGACCTTTTCCCCCTTCTTTTGGTCAATCTTACATATTATTAGCTGTAGATTATGTTTCGAAATGGGTGGAAGCAATCGCCACCAGTACTAACGATGCTCGTGTTGTAGTTAAATTTGTGCACAAGAACATTTTCACAAGGTTTGGAACACCAAGAGCTATCATAAGTGATGAAGGTACGCACTTTTGCAATAAAATTTTCAATTCACTGATGGCTAAATACAATGTGAAGCACAGAGTGGCATTGGCATATCATCCTCAGTCGAACGGACAAGCTGAAATATCCAACCGGGAAATCAAACAAATCTTAGAAAAGACTGTCAATACAAACTGGAAGGATTGGGCTATAAAGTTGGATGATGCACTGTGGGCTTATAGGACAGCATTCAAAACACCTATAGGGATGTCTCCATATAGGTTGGTTTTTGGTAAAGCCTGTCACTTGCCGCTGGAATTGGAGCATCGAGCATTCTGGGCAGTTAAGAAATTGAATTTTGACTTGAAAGCCGCTGGTGATGAAAGAAAATTACAGTTAAATGAAATGGAGGAGTTCCGCAATGAAGCCTACGAAAATGCCAAGATTTATAAAGAACATACCAAAAAGTGGCATGATAAGCTCATTGTACGAAAGGAACTAAAACCAGGACAACAAGTACTCTTGTTCAATTCCCGTCTTAAGTTGTTTCCTGGTAAGTTGAAATCGCATTGGTCAGGCCCATTTTTGGTGGAGACAGTGTATTCTCATGGGGCCATCGAGTTGAAGTGCAATGATGGACGAACTTTTAAGGTGAACGGGCAAAGAGTTAAGCCATACTATGGGAATGAAGTAAGGCACCTCGACAACATTCTTTTGGGCGGGTCAACTTGATATCGACTCATGGTAGTCAGGCTGATGACGTTAAAACAAGCGCTTATTGGGAGGCAACCCAATTCTTTGTTTCTTGTTTGCATTGTGATTTCAGTTTTTATTTTATTTTAATCATGTTATTTTTAGTTGTGTATTTTTAATATAGTGTATGTTTATATCTTCCCGAATTTAATGAATCCTAATTGTTTTCTTTTCAGGACTGAAAATTTGAGAAGAAAATATTTTGACGAAACAGGAGTGCCCCTACAGTCTCATGAGCACTGCACCTATGCTTGAGGTGCATTCAAACACAGAAAATTCGAAGCAGGAGTGCACCCGCAGCACAAAGACAGCGCCCCCGCACTAGGAATGCCGAAGTGACACCGCACCCGCGGTTCTTACATGACCGCACCCGCGGTCATGCATTATGGAGAAATGCGCGTAGTTACCGAACAAACACCGCACCCGCGGTGCTTACACTACCGCCCCTGCGGTAATTTTACAAGAAAAATTTCAAAAGCTGCCGAACATTTACCGCACCCGCGGTATCCTAACGCCGCACCCGCGCTTCATTTTCGAACAAACACCGCACCCGCGGTGCTTACACTACCACCCCTGCGGTAATTTTACAAGAAAAATTTCAAAAGCTGCCGAACATTTACCGCACCCGCGGTATCCTAACGCCGCACCCGCGCTTCATTTTCGAACAAACACCGCACCCGCGGTGCTTACACTACCGCCCCCGCGGTGATGAAAATTACAAAATGTGCGCAACCCCGAACATTCACCGCACCCGCGGTCTTTCAAACAGCGCACCCGCGGTCATACGTTTTTAGGCAAAAATTGGGCATTTCTAGACACAATCGAAAATTCCTTCTCAAGAACACCTCTTCCATTTTCGAAATCTTCTCTCAACCAAACTCTTTTCACACTCATTTTTTGTGATTCCTTCCTCAAATTTACTACTCCCATCCAAAATATCTTAACCCATTCCATCAAATATCAATTCCTTTCAAGAAAATTTCAAATCCAAGCCTAGGGTTTGAAAAAGGGGGTTCGAAATTTCTTCAAGATTTGAGTGGAAATTTGTTTTTGTTCTTCAAGAAACAAATCAACACATCCAAGGTGAGCATATTCATCTCATTTTTGTTGAAAAAAATTCGAAATAAGTTGCTTTGGAAGGAAATTTCATTTGGTGAATAATATTGTGATTTTGGGAATATTGTTGGTTGATTATTGTATACATTGTTGTGGTGTGTATATTGTGAGTTGAGAAGTAGTTTGGGGAAGTGCAAGAAGTCTTTTATTTTGAGAAGAAGGTTGAATTGAAGTTGTGTAAACAAGGTGTTTGACAAAATGCCACTGAAAAGAAAGTCATCAAAGGGTGCTTCTTCATCAACAGCAGTGAACTATGATGCGAGTAGATTTTTTAATGAAAAATCGGAGGAACAATATGGGAAAATTTTGAATCGAAGCATTATCAAGGAGAGGGGTTTTGATTTTAGTTACCCTAATACTCAAATAGAACAAATGCTTAGGGATCGACAGTGGGAAGAATTTGGAAGACAGCCACAGGATGCTGTCATATCATTGGTGAGAGAGTTCTATGCAAACTTGAAGGTGAGATATGATCGGTTAGTGGTGTTTGTGAGAGGTAAAGAGGTCGCTTTTGATGCGCGGACAATCAACACTGTATATGGCTTTCCTGAAATAATGCACGATGAGTACGAAGAATACAAAAATGGGTATGTTGATTATGACAATATTCTTCAAACTATTTGTACACAGGGAGCCGAATGGCGAATGAGAGATAATGTGCACTTAAGCCTTGCAAAGTCTGACCTCAGGGAAATGGCAAAATATTGGTATTCATTCATTGCTGCCAGAATAAAGCCTACAGAACACACCACTACTGTGATTAAGGAGAGGGCCATTCTCATATTCTGCATTATGACAGGGAAGACAATCGATCTAGGTCGATTGCTTAAAAATTCAATTTACGATTATGCATGTGGCAACTCTCCGAGTGGACTTCTCCACCCCTCTCTCATCACTGTTTTATGCCAACATGTGGGGGTTACTTGGGCACCAAATGAAGAAGTTCTGAAGCCTAAAAATCCTATTGTGATAGCTCAGGCATTTATGGGATTCAGAAATAACCAAGCTGCAGCACGTAGAGCTGAAAGAGAATTCAATCGGAGAGCTGCAGAGAGGCGTGACCAAGCCCAAGCTCAAGAGCCACAGCCACAGCAAAGGCATAGGAGAAATAGGCTGAATCAGTTAGAGGAGGATATGAGGGTACAACGCCAAGAGATGGATGCTTTTCGGTATAGGACCGATACATTCATGGATTACATGATGGATTTCACATCAGCCTTGGCTCATCAATTTCCCTCTGCTGCCACTTCGGGACATCCATTTCCACCTCCTCCACAGTGGCCACCTGTCTACCACCCGCCAGAGTTCCAACAACAACCCAACCCTGATGACGATGAAGAGGATGATGGCAATGACCACTGACGGTCGTTGCCCAGTGTATGTGCATTTTCCTATTTTTCATGCCTATTTACATCGAGGACGATGCACATGATTAAGTTTGGGGGAGAGTTATTTTATTCTATCTTTGTGTGTTTTGTTTTAATTTATTTAGAGTGTTTATTTGTTTATTTGCTTTTGTGTGTTTATTTACTTAATGTATTTTTGTGTGTTTAATTTTTTGGTTTATTTTGTGTGTTTGTAGTATTTTAGTCATGAAATGTTTAATGAATTGGCCAATGATAAAAATATTTTTTGGAAAAGCAATGTCATGCATCAAATTCATGTTAATTGACCACTTTGAAAATTTAGAGAATAATCATGAGATTTGGTGAATTTGAGACTTAAAATTTCTATAAAACTTTGTGATTTTTATTTGACATTGAAATAAAATTTTTGCAAACATATAAATGATTTAGGCAATCTTTGAATTTATTTGGGCCATGTATATTATTCATAAACATTCATTTGAAGCCCTTTTGAGCCTATATGAGAAAAGAGTTGTGTTTTTAAATTTCTTGGAAGCCAAGCACATTTCTTTTTGAATATATATGTATTTGGTTGATGCATTTTCACGATGATTAGAATTCTACTCTTTGATGGTGAATTGAGATTTTGTCTAGAACTATCCAAACATCACTCGAGGCGAAATACGGACAAATTATGATTTATGAATGATTTAGGTGATTTTTGGATCGATTGAGCCTTTCAAGCTACCAAATAAATTAATTTATCATTTGTCACCTCTTTGAACTTATATGAATTTGAATGGCATACTTAAATATGTGTAAAAGACCCCCATTCAAATATTTTTTTCAAGAATCCCACAATTACCAACCTTTTGAATATCTTATACAATTAATTCCTACCTTCTCAAGGGAGTAAGAATTTGAAAGGAATTTATTTTCTCCTACAAAAAAAAAAAGACTAATGATACATTGTTGAAAATTGGAGAAAAAGGGGAGAAAAAGAGATGAGATGAATAAAGAAAAGAAAAAGATAAAAATTGGAGATTGAAAGAAATAGTGGAGTGTGCAAAAGAGAAGAAATTCAATTTACTCCCTTATTTGAACTCCTAGACTTTATTTGTAGCCATGAACCGAGCCTAACATTATAACCATTAAAAATCCTATTAACCTAGTCATAGTTGTCCAATATACTAGTGGAGAGTGATTGGGAGGATCTAGCCTATGGACAATCAATAAACACTTTCATTGAATAAGAATTTTGATCAATTTTTCACACACCTCATTGCATCAAATATTTATTGGGTATCCATTTCTTGAATGAATATTGCTTTGAACCCAATTTTTACCGAAAAAGACCTTATGATATGTGTTTGTAAAAATTTGAAATCAATTGCTAATGATTTGAAACATGGTTGAAGAGATTTAAAGTTAGAGAACGAACCAATCACATGATTTTATCCGGATGAACATGGTTGAAGTGATTTGAATTATAAATGCATGATGGATTTTGAATTTATATTGAGGCCAAGTTCTTTAAAATATTTCATGACTTGTTTGTTTGTTTGTTTTTGTTGTTTTGTTTTGCTCGGGACTAGCAAAATCTTAAGTTTGGGGGAGTTTGATAAGTGCAATTTATTGTACTTTTATTACTTGTTTTTAACTTGGAATTTTGTGATTTTTGAGCAGGTTTTATTTGATATGTTGTTGTTTTTGTTATTGTAGTTTGGAAGCTTAGAAATGAGAGTTTGGAGTGATATAGTGATGAATTAGAAGGTGTAAAGGACAAAGAGACACAAAGCAAGAGACCGCACCCGCGCTGCTTACATCGCCGCCCCCGCGCTGATTGTCGAAGCATGACCGCACCCGCGGTCATGCAAGCGCCGCACCCGCGGTGTCACCTATGCAGCAACAGATTTTTTGGCGAACATGCACCGCACCCGCGGTCATGTTAGTACCGCACCCGCGGTCATGCACAGACAACTTTCGGAAATTGTGAAACTATGGTGTGCTGCGCATGGGACTTGAAGACTTTGGTGTTTTGCGTGCAAGACTTGTTGAGGACTATAAAAAGCCTCCATTATTCATCATCTAGGGCATCTTGGATCAAAAGGAAAGGATTGGAGGCTACAACAAAGGGATAAAAGATCAAGTGCATCCTTGGGAAAGTTCTTGCACATCTTTGGATAAAATCTTCATTTGAACTCCAAAACTCTTGTTCTAAGTTCTTCTTTCTTTACTTTCATTGTTATTTACTATGTTTTGTTGAAGATTTGTGTGTTGTGTTATTTTTATTATGAACTAATTTTTATTTCTAGAGGAACGATGGATCAAAACTAGAAACCATGTGTGATGATTTATGATTTATGCTATATGAGATTTCTTTATTGTTCATTTGTATGTTTCCAATTTTAATGCTTTCAATTTATTGGCCATATCTTGAATGATGCTTATGTTTATAAATTATCACTTGGAAAAGGGAATTTATAAACAAAAAGGGAAAAATACATCGATAGTAGTTTTATAGTTCGGGATGACATATAGTGCTATTGAAGCCATTAAAAGATTTGAGTGATTATTGTGTTATTTAATTTTAGATTGTTGATGGGAACGTTACAATCTTTTGTTAGATAATTAGTATCTGCTTAACATTCGGGAGAGGGAGTAGATGATTTTAGAATTCTTGGCTAATGAATAAGAAAGACAAATATAATATAGCTACAAAAAAATACACATGGTGGATAGTTGCGTGAAATCGGACCTCTAGATCTTTTATTCCATTGTTGTTCAACTCTATTTGGTATTACAATTAAATTTATTTTCAAATCAGTTATTGATGCGAACAAATCTGTTATTTGATTATTCTAAATAAAATCAAGACTATTTTAATTACAAGCATTAATATAAATTTAGAAATACATTCCTCGTGGGATCGACACTTGTACTCAAAATTACATTTTACTATAATTTGACGTTGTGCACTTGCAAGCAATTAAGAAAACACGCAACAGTCTTGTGCGGGGACCAAAAAGCCGCGCGTCGATGTTATGAGGGGGTAGTGTGGGAGGAGGGGAAAAGAGCGCGTGTAGAGGTTCACATGATTAAGAGAGGAAGAAGTGGTGACTTTGTCTCAGGGAGGTATAAGAGGAGCATAAAAGTTGGAGAAAGCACAGGGTAAGGCTTCAAAGAGACCCTGAAATGTTTACCACCTCAGAAAATAGTACTCTTGAATTTATTATTGATGTATTTCTTCTTTTCATTTTCCCATGTAATCAGTTGGAATTCATTAAAACCAAGTTCTTATATTAAGTTCATGGATGTTGTTGTATTGTGAGGATGAAATAAATTTTATTTTCCTGCTAAGGCATCGCCTAGCAGAGGAGCAGAGTTGGGGTGGAAGAGAAGTTTTATTTTCCTGCTAAGTCATCACCTAGCAGAGGAGCAGAGTTGGGGTGGAAGTCGGCGGGGCTGGGCGAGCGTGGCTCTCGGGCGTGGCGAGCATGTGCCATTGTGGGCGAGGGTGTGCGATGCGGCGAGGCTAGGCGAGCGTGCGGGCAGGCTTGGGCGAGGGTGAGAGCGGCGAGGGGGTGCAAGGGCGAGCGTGCGGGCAGGGCGAGGTGGCTTGCGCGGGCGAGCGTCCGCATTGTGTGGGCGAGCTTCCGCGGCTGTGGGCGAGGGCTTGCAGGCGGCTGGGCGAGGGTGTGAGGGCGAGCTGGCGGAATGCGAGGCGACATTAGCGATGGTGGCGAGGTGAGCATGTGCTATTGTGGGAGAGGGTGTGCGATGCGGCGAGACTAGGCGAGCGTGCGGGCAGGCTTGGGAGAGGGTGAGAGCGGCGAGGAGGTGCGAGGGCGAGCGTGCGGGCACGGTGAGGTTGCTTGCCCAGGCGAGCGTCCGAGATGTGTGGGCGAGCTTCCGCAGCTGTGGGCGAGGGCTTGCAGGCGTCTGAGCGAGGGTGTGAGGGCGAGCTGGCGGCTGTGTGCGAGGCGCGCGCAGGGCGAGTGGCGTGGGGCGAGTGTGAGGCTAAGGCGCGCCTAGACGAGGGCGAGACGAAGGTGTGGCACTGGTGCGAGAGGGCTAGGTGGTTGGGTGAAGGCGTGAGGGCTAGGTGGTTGGGCGAGGGTGAGGCGAGTGTATGTGGGAGCGTGCTATTACCAGGCGATGGAGAACTGGTGAATGAATTGCAGTGGAAATTCTGTAAGAAGGTGGCCAGAGCAGGGAGGAAGCCTAGATCAAATCTTTCCCCGCAGAGCGGGATTACGACTCTATTTGTTTCCAAAGTTTTGGATACTGACGAGAGGCAGGAGCAAATTGCACAACTCACGCCCCGTAAACCGAGGACAACACAATTAATCGAACTTCGAACCTGCGATTCAGTTCGACTCGGGAGGGGAGACTGGTGATTTCCCATGGATGGGTCCACTACCCCTGGCCCATCTCAAGCCCAAATGGAAGACAGGCCCATCAAGGGCCCAGTATTCTATTATAAATACCAGGTTTGAGTGTTAATTCAGGCATTCAATATTGTTTTCAGCAGCACCCTTAGCTGCTCCCCCCATATATCCTCAGTCACTGACTTGAGCGTTATAGGGGCTACGCCAGGACACCCTCCTGGCCCACTCCTAACGATCTTATTTGTGATTTCAGACTCAGGGTAATTTTAAAACCTGCGTCTGGACTAGTGACACTTGCTGGATCGGACCCTAAATTTCCCGTGAGTATCAGTTATATTAATAAAATACATGCATCTTCCATGATGCTTACAATAATAATTCAAAAGAGACGCATGCTAAATATAACAATCATCCGTAGCCTTCTCTCCTTCCATCGGTTCTCTCTTTTCTTCTTTTTTCCTCTCAACGTTTGTGCCCTTTTTTGCTGCCATAGGTCATAGGAAATCGAAAGCAACCGCATACTCAGAAAGCTCTTGACGTAAGAATATTTCAATTTAAAAGGAATATAATTTTTTCCTTATTTAAAAATTTCCTTTTGATAATATTGTGTTTATTTACTTTTCTTATAAAACTTTTGTTTTCATATCTTGTAGGATTGTTTTTTTATGGAAAAAACTATAGGACAAAGGAAGCATATAAATAATCAAATATAATTGTTGTGGAACATGAGTGAGATCGAGAAAGAGAGAGAGACGCTGCAGGAGAGCAAGCACAAAAATTGAAGATTTACATCGAAGAGATCAAGTGCTCAAGCCAAGATGTATTGTTATGGAGTGTTGAAGACACACAGACATAACACCTAATCACAGTGCTGATTAGTGTATTGTTCCTCAAGAATATTTTCGGCTTCACAAATGCTGCAACCATAGTTTTGGTTATTTAGTTTGATAAGTGTTTTGGATGCACTTTGATCCTTCATTTTGTTAAAGGAGATAGTTTTTCTTCATTCACTAGTATTGATTTTGTAAACTGACAAGTTTTTATAGTGAATCTTTTTTCTTGAGGCACCGTACATGTATTCGCTTGTGCATAATTTATTGTGTCTTGTTTTATTTACATAAAATTTTGTGTTTTGAAATACTCAATTGCATGTTGTTTTAGGTGTTACAACACCGCACACAACACTTACTCTAAAACACATAGTCATTTTATTGATCAGTAATTTTATGTCATACAATCACCCTTCAAGTGGTAGCAGAGCGGACACTTGACATTACTAAGTGACATTCTGATTATTTTTGTTTGGAAAGGAAAGAGTACTATGAATGTGTAGCTTGTCAAAACGGCACTACGACTACCAATTTTGAATGGATCCCACTATGCACTATGGAAAGTAAAGATGAAGGTCTATATGAAATCCATTCAAGAAAGAGCATAGCATCCAGTTATATATGGTTGGACTACACCAGAGACTGTTGATGAAGATGAAGACAGTTTGGTTCAACCAGAAAATGCATGGATGGTTGATTAAGTCCAAATTTTGAACTTCAATTCAAAGGCACTTAATTTCATCTTCAAATCTGTTGATACAAACATGTTCAGTCTCGTCACTAACTATGTCTCTGCCAAGGATGCTTGGGATGTACTTCAAAGACACTATGAAAGATCCGAAAGTATGCGAAAAACCAAGCTAAGGATGCTGTAAGGCCCGAGAATTGAGTTTGATACTTTGTATTGATATATATAAAGTATAAATAAGGAAGGCAAAAACAGAAGGGGAGAAACGATGTTGCAAAACTAGAATATTTTGAGAAAACAGCACCGCACCCGCGGTGCCAGACATCACCGCAACCGCGGTGCATGGACAGTAAGTTGGCAAGAAATTCCGTAGCATCACCGCACCCGCGGTATTGGAAGGACCGCACCCGCGGTCTGAGCTTTTGGGAAATGCCAGGATAGGCATTGCACGACCGCACCCGCGGTGCATGACACGACCACACCCGCGGTCATGCGTGGTTGCTGAAAAATAAGACACGTTTCCTGATTTGCATGCAGTATATATATGTTCGAATGACACGTTTTATTCCTCAGAAAACTCAGAATAAGGTTGAGATTTTGGAAAGAATATCCTTACGCCTTTTAAAGTTGTGATTGTGAGAAATCCGTCTATCAGAATTCAAATCCGACTTCAGTTCTGTGTTCCTCTCGACACGAGCTACACAAGGACGTAAGTTTTGTTACGTTTTGAGATGTTTTGAAAATATGATGTTGCTAGAATCGAATATGATTCAGATATGGTGCTTCTACTATCGTAGACATTGTAGAATTGAAGTCAGATTAAATAACAGACTGGTTACGTAATTGTTATGATTTTCGAAAGATATTGACTAAGATTATATATCAGAATTGTGTTAGTATTCGGAGTATGAATTGTATTGACACAGTTTATGAGTTTCAGTATTATATTTGTGATGTTCAGTTTGACGGCAGACTGTATTGTTATGCCGTCGAAACATCAGTTGATTTAGATTAATCATATTTCGATATGATTCAGATTGTATTGTGATATCGACGATATGAATCAGATTATATCTTGTTCAGACATTGATCAGATTATGTACTGAGTTGAGTATTGATCAGAACAGATTGTGTATTGAGTTATTTACTGATACGTTGTATTCGGTATTGTCATTTCAGATTTGATATGGACAAAGTTGAATACAGGTCATCGTCTTCGTCAGACAGGGACGACAAAGGTATAATTCATGTGATATTCGGGAAGACATAACTCAAATAATATCCAATTTGAGTTTCCCAATAAAATCACATACTAGATTATTGTTATATTCTGATATGAATATGCTTTGTTTATATGCTGATATGTTACTGCTTTGTTTATAGATTTATACGCATTGTATTTAAGATAGAGAGTCTGACAGAAACAGTCAAACTTCTAGATGTTCGGTGTATCTCAGCTTAGGAGCAGCTCTGACTCCTATTGCAGCCGTTGATACAGCTCTGACCGAAGTCTAGGAATAAGACGTACAGTCACCCCGAGTGGGAGGGTAGGTGACAGCCATTGACGTCTTATTCACACCAGGATCCCTAGAGTTATAGTTGAGTCGAATCTAGACATGATTTGACTAGAGCTGTGTGCGTTTATGGATGTGGTTTCATAGACTATGAAACCCATAGTTATTGCTTTCAGTCATGATAGCATATGTTTATATGATTTGATTTAAATTGCATGTTTATCTGAATGGAGTTGCATGCTTATTTTGAATAGATTTAATAGATTATGACATCTATTTAGATTTCATAGATTATGAAATCTATTACTTTTGAATATGATCATGATAGCATGTTTTATGATTTAGATTGTTTCTATACATGCTTACCATGTTTTATACTGGGATTTATTCTCACCGGAGTATCCGGCTGTTGTCTTGTTTTGTATGTGTGCATGACAACAGGTGGGGCTGGATCGGGGTCAAGAGGATGAGGAGAGAAGAAGAGTTAGCGTGGTGATTCCGGACTTATTGTAGATTTGGTTTATTACTTGAACTTAGTAACCGAACCTTAGACTTAGATTGTACAGTATTGTACTCTTATACTGAAATGTATTTTATACTGAGATGTATATTATTTAGATTCCATTACCTTCCGCATTTATATTTTAAACAGAAAAATTTTTAGACCCTGTTTATCATAACTGATAATTAAATCCCAACGATGATTAAGAAGATGATTAGCGTCCGGGTCCCCACAACTGGTGGTATCAGAGCGATAGATCCTTTAGGAGGAGATAATCAGAGCGATAGATCCTTTAGATTGAGACAGTCAGAGTTGATAGATTCTTTAGACTGAGATAGAAAAGAATGAGCGGGGTAGATTGAATTTTCTTTCCTTGCATGTGATTGCTAGCATGAGATTTATTGTAATGTTGATTGACATGGTGTATGCTAGCATGATTTATTGCTTTCCCTATTACATGTTGTTTGTTATCTGAGTTGACTACAGCATGTAATTACCAAGATTGAATCAGAACCGAGTCTGAATCAGAGGTGTATGATCAGAGGAGGGCTGAGACAGATTATATAGATTGTATATTGATTTGTTTGATATTCAGATATACCGCCTCGGAGAATTCCAGAAAGGGGTAGTACTTCTTCTGAACAGATAGATGCATCAGAAACTCGGATGGAAGTAAAGTTGGCAGAACTTCAGTTATACAGCCGCCGATTCTGAGTGGTACCGAGACATCTGAAGATTGTCAGAGCTGGGTTGATGACATAGAAATACTATTTGATCTATTGGATTGTACAGATGAACAGAGAGTTAAATTGGTATTTCACCAGTTACGAGAGACTGCCAGAAATTGGTGGATTACAATCAAAGGAGTATTAGTACAAAGTGGTATTGTGATCCCTTGGGAAGTCTTCAAGACTGAATTTTATCGAAGATTTTTCTCAGCTTCGTACCGAGAGGACAAGAAAATAGAGTTTGAGAATTTGAGCCAAGGGCAGCTGAATATTGACGAATATATTGCTAAATTCTCTACGTTAATGCGTTTTGCTCCTCATTTAGCTGGAAATGATGAAGCTGTAGTGAATCAGTTCATCAGAGGGTTGAATTCGGAGGTAGTTGCATTTATGAATCTGCAACGACCTTAAAATTTTGCTGATATTTTGAGTAGAGCGAAGAGAGCGGAGGTGAGTCTGATTAGACAATTGACAAGGTTGTGTGTGAAGTCACCCCAGACACAGCAATCCCCTCTCCGATTTGAGCGAGGCAGTACGAGTGGAAAGCAAGATTTGCTGAAAGCTCGAAAGAAGCCATTCAAGAAGTTGGAAAGTGGTTCCTCTAGCTCAAGTGGTTCCAGTCCAAGTCATACTGAGGTCTATTGCAGGACTTGCGGAGGGAGACATTCCTCAGAGCAATGCCAGGGAGTGACTGGTGGATGTAATATTTGTGGACAGCCGGGACACTTTGCTAAAGTCTGTCCCCAGAAGCGTTCCCGAAGATTGTAGGGAACAGAGTCCAATTGAAAACACAAATCCAGAATTTACAACAGGTACTATTCTTTATGATTCTATTGTATATGTATTGATATATACTAATGCATTTATTAAGAATATCTTTGACTGAGTTGCATGGAGATATGCTGTATCTGTTGGGTTCGTATGTACTGTAGTATTGATGTCCTTGCTTGTTGAGGAAATATTGATATCAGAGATTTCTGTATATATTGTATACTACAGTAAGATGAGAATGAGATAGAGATAGATTATGATGTACTTGTGTTTCTGATTTGAACGCATTATTGATATGTATATGCTGAACAAGTACAGAACTATTATAGATTCCAGTCAGGAAAGTATAAGATTCAGACCAGATATGGCTGATGAGTAGAGATTTCACAGTAAGGATTCTAGATTTCGAATTCCTTTGATATCTGTGTTGTCTATGACTCGATTGATACAGAAAGGAACAGATAGTATCCTTATGTATTCTGTAGATCTACTGAAATCGAGCCTAACATTGACAGATATGTCAATGATGTATGAGTTGGATGATGTTGTCAGATAAGATTTTAGATTTGCTTATATCAGAAAGATAGATTTCAGAATTGAATTTAGATCCGATATTGAGTGCTGTTTTAGAGTTCAGCACAGAATAACATTGAATGTACAGAATGATACAGAATGAATTGAAAGATTAGTAGAAGAGTATCGACCAAGAGTTACATCTGATTTAGTGTTGCTCTTTGGCATGTGTCAGTATATTCAGAGATGTTCTGATGAGTTTATGCTCATTGTATCTATGAGATTTTGATATAATCGCAGCATTTGATTAATTGAATAGAATATCTGCAGATTGTATTGAATATGCTGAGAACTGTAATGAATGTATACAGAAATTATTCAGATAAGAATCCCTCTTGAAACAAATTGTATTCAGAGTGGGTGATATCTGAAATTAGTATACAGATTGACTTTGACACAGTTGTGGTTATGATCAGTGACTGAAAGATATGAAGACCAGAAAATTCAGAAATGTCAGAATTGTCAGATATATATTTTTGTCTGATTTGGCAGAATATTTTATTCGACTGTTGCTTTATATCTGCTGAGTATTGTTATTGTTCTAAATCAATATTTGAGATATCTATATTGTTTTGGGGAGCATATTTTATTTGCAAGATGACATATACCAGTTGATCAGAATGACATGAAGATATTTATCAGAAATCATTTTTTATGAGTTCACTGAACTCACTAGATCTGTATAGGATATTGATATTTCGTTGCTGATTTGATATTATTGTGTTTTGAATCCGTATATGCTACAGATTAGTGTGAACTAGAAGGAGTATATATAGTTTCAACCGAATCAGAGTTGAATTCAAGAGTTACAGTAATTCAAGAATGTGATCAGAATGTTCAGAACTTGATTGTAATAATCAGAACAGAGTAACAGATATGTGATTTTGTGTTGCGTGTGAGATTGATTATCATGTGATATCAGAATTTTTCAGAATGGTCAATAGGATTTGATATCGATAGTCAGAGCCGAATACCAGGTAGGTATATTTTCTTTCATTTATGTTATTAACTGATTTGTTTGTATCAAATAGTTCGAGTCTGAAATCACAGATAGGCTCAGAAATGTACCGTAGTGGATTCAGTTTGCAGTTGGATGATTGAGAATGTATTATGTTTGAACAGATAATGTTGATATAAATAGATTAGAACAGTTATGACAGAAATTGTATTGAAAGGTTGACAGAATTTGTATTGATATGTCCACAGTGTCAACGAAGGAAGATAGAAAGATAGAAATCAGAAGATTTATTACAGAATTGTATAGTTTTAAATAGAAAGGGGAGTACATTTCTATGGCTTTCGTAATGAAATTACCGCAATTTTCTACAGATTGTGATATGATATGACTAAGATTGACAAATTGTTCAATCTATATCTATCAGTTTGTACCAGATCACGTACAAACATGACCCAATGACACAGATTGATGTCAGAAAAGTGGTCAGAAAGATCAGAATGCTACAGTAGATTATGTCAGATTGTGATTTTGCTTGAGTTGTATTCGTGGTAGAGTATATCATGAACTCTCTCTTAGATTGGTTCACAGATTGACAGGCAGTCAGAATGTGTTATCCAGATATTGGAAGACTTTGTTACAGCTTTAGTGCTGGATGTTAGCACTAGTTATTATGACTTATTGTCACAGGATAAATTACTGTATGACAATAGTTATTAAGACAGTTCAGAATGGACAGATTTAAGAAACCAACGTCGGACGATGACGAGGGGTATTTGAAACTGAAGATTATATATGTTTGTGTTTGAGATAAACAGATGTGATAACAGCTGATGGTACTGATATGTGATGAACTGTAGATCGGTTTATACGGATCTTGTATAGCCAGTAATGCAAGACTGATTCTGTCAGAAGGATTGAAGAACTATTATGACATGACACTTAACGAATTCTTATTCCAGACTGGAATTAGATATGGGAGTTTTGGTTTAAACTCTGTGATGCATTTCTTCTGATATCTCTGAATTGATTGTTGTGAGTTCGAGGACGAACTCAGATCTAAGAGGGGGAGAAATGTAAGGCCCGAGAATTGAGTTTGATACTTTGTATTGATATATATAAAGTATAAATAAGGAAGGCAAAAACAGAAGGGGAGAAACGATGTTGCAAAACTAGAATATTTTGAGAAAACAGCACCGCACCCGCGGTGCCAGACATTACCGCAACCGCGGTGCATGGACAGTAAGTTGGCAAGAAATTCCGTAGCATCACCGCACCCGCGGTATTGGAAGGACCGCACCCGCGGTCTGAGCTTTTGGGAAATGCCAAGATAAGCATTGCACGACCGCACCCGCGGTCATGCATGGTTGCTGAAAAATAAGACACGTTTCCAGATTTGCATGCAGTATATATATGTTCGAATAACACGTTTTATTCCTCAGAAAACTCAGAATAAGGTCGAGATTTTGGAAAGAATATCCTTACGCCTTTTAAAGTTTTGATTGTGAGAAATCCGTCTATCAGAATTCAAATCCGACTTCAGTTCTGTGTTCCTCTCGACACGAGCTACACAAGGACGTAAGTTTTGTTACGTTTTGAGATGTTTTGAAAATATGATGTTGCTAGAATCGAATATGATTCAGATATGGTGTTTCTACTATCGTAGACATTGTAGAATTGAAGTCAGATTGAAGAACAGACTGGTTACGTAATTGTTATGATTTTCGAAAGATATTGACTAAGATTCTATATCAGAATTGTGTTAGTATTCGGAGTATGAATTGTATTGACACAGTTTATGAGTTTCAGTATTATATTTGTGATGTTCAGTTTGACGGGGTTATTCAGACTGTATTGTTATGCCGTCGAAACATCAGTTTATTTAGACTAATCAGATTTCGATATGATTCAGATTGTATTGTGATATCGACGATATGAATCAGATTATATCTTGTTCAGACATTGATCAGATTATGTACTGAGTTGAGTATTGATCAGAACAGATTGTGTATTGAGTTATTTACTGATACGTTGTATTCGATATTGTCATTTCAGATTTGATATGGACAGAGTTGAATACAGGTCATCGTCATCTTCAGACAGGGACGACAAAGGTATAATTCATGTGATATTCGGGAAGACATAACTCAAATAAGATCCTATTTGAGTTTCCCAATAAAATCACATACTAGATTATTGTTATATTCTGATATGAATATGCTTTGTTTATATGCTGATATGTTACTGCTTTGTTTATAGATTTATACACATTGCATTTAATATAGAGAGTCTGACAGAAACAGTCAAACTTCTAGATGTTCGGTGTATCTCAGCTTAGGAGCAGCTCTGACTCCTATTGCAGCCGTTGATACAGCTCAGACCGAAGTCTAGGAATTAGACGTACAGTCACCCCGAGTGGGAGGGTAGGTGACAGCCATTGACGTCTTATTCACACCGGGATCCCTAGAGTTATAGTTGAGTCGAGTCTAGACATGATTTGACTAGAACTGCATGCGTTTATGGATGTGGTTTCATAGACTATGAAACCCATAGTTATTGCTTTCAGTCATGATAGCATATGTTTATATGATTTGATTTAAATTGCATGTTTATCTGAATGGAGTTGCATGCTTATTTTGAATAGATTTAATAGATTATGACATCTATTTAGATTTCATAGATTATGAAATCTATTACTTTTGAATATGATCATGATAGCATGTTTTATGATTTAGATTGTTACTATACATGCTTACCATGTTTTATACTGGGATTTATTCTCACCGGAGTATCCGGCTGTTGTCTTGTTTTGTATGTGTGCATGACAACAGGTGGGGCTGGATCGGGGTCAAGAGGATGAAGAGAAAAGAAGAGTTAACGTGGTGATTCCGGACTTATTGTAGATTTGGTTTATTACTTGAACTTAGTAACCGAACCTTAGACTTAGATTGTACAGTATTGTACTCTTATACTGAAATGTATTTTATACTGAGATGTATATTATTTAGATTCCATTATCTTCCGCATTTATATTTTAAAAAGAAAAATTTTTAGACCCTGTTTATCAAAACTGATAATTAAATCCCAACGATAATTAAGAAGATGATTAGCGTCCGGGTCCCCACAGATGCTAACCTCAAAATTTGAAAATATGAGAATGGAAGAAACATATTCAATTAGTGTTTATGATAGCCGACTGCGAGACATTGCCAATGAATCTTTTAGTCTTGGTGATCTGATCTTTAATGAGAGATTAGTCTGCAAGGTGTTAAGATCACTACTAGTACGCTTCAAAATTAAGATTTTTGCAATCGATGAAGCTCGAGACACCAACAAGCTAAGGTTGGATGATCTGATTAGTTCTCTCAGAATATTTGAAATGAATCTGGATCTGTAGAAGAAAGACAAAGGGAAAAAAATTTCCTTTCAAGTTTCTGATGATTCATACAATGACTTGTTTCAATTATCTCAAGAAGCCAACAAGTCTAATTTATGTGAATATTTCATCTCGTTAATTACAAAAAAATTTGGAGACTATCTAAGAAGATCAGAGACAAGAAGAAATCGGGCCATCAACTTAAATTTCCAAGCAGTACTGCTCCAGAGAAATCTCAAAGGTTTGAACCTACTCAAAGATAATTTCGACTGAGGAATGATGGAAAGGTTCAATTTGATGTTAAGAGAATATACTAGGTTCAATGCAAAGAGTGTTCTGGATTCGGTCATTATGCTAGTAATTCTTCACGCTGAGGACAGAGCACTTCACGCTGGGGCGGTAATTCTTGACCGCCCCGGCGCATGTAGAAGCCAAGGAAGCAATTTGAGACAATACCTCGCACTAGGGCATTAATATTTGACCGCCCCAGCGCGAGATGCAGGAGAAAAAATTACAGAAGACCTCGCGCTAAGTCGGCAATTCTTGACCGCCCCAACGCGAGTAAACAAGGAAATTTACCTATTTGGCTTGTTTCAAACTTGGAAGGTGGGAGGCTACATAAGAAACCCCGAGGGATGAAAATTAAGAGAATTCAATAGCCAAAAATTTGGGAGAGGAGAAAAAGGCTGGGAGCAAAGCTTGGAGCGAAGAATTCAAGATTTCTGAGCATCGTTCTTCATGTTTTCATCAAGTCTAGTATTTCTAGCTTACAACTTATTGTTTAAATATTGTTTAGCTTAGTTTGATCATGAATTCTAGTAACTAACTTTCATTATTTGTTGGGATTTAAGAGGATCCTATCCCAAAACCGTGTTTAGTTAATTTATTTATCGACTTTTGATTTACTCTTGATTGTGCTATTATTTTATTTGTGTTGTTTAAGTGTAGCTAACTTTAATAACAATTTCAGACTGCGAGTGAGTTCGAGATAATAGCCCGTGATAGAAAAGAGCAGCATAATCCGTGGATTTACAATTTACATATAAATATGAAGTTGGATACACGTCGATAGTTATAGTCCAGTAGGTCGAAAGCTAGGAGATTTCATAGAACAACATACAATTCACCTTTGATAAATAATTAAAGATATTTAATTACTTCACTAAGTTGAATTAGGTTGTCATAGCTCGAGAGGGCGTGCTCAATTCGTTAGACATTCCTGTCGAAAGCGTTGATGATTGTCGAATGAATTAAGAAAATGAACGAGGGTTAGGTGAACCGAGATTCCTAACAAATTCATTTCTTTTTGAATCTTTAATCAATCATTTTAGCTTATTTCTTTTATCATTTAATTCGGAATCATTTCGTCGAGCTTTTATTTAATCATCGTAGTAGAAAACAATAAACCGAATTATCGTTGCTAAAGGTTTAATAAATAGGAATAACAATTGCGAAATACAGTCTCTGGAAGAACGAGGCGCTTACTCTTGTACACTATATTATTACTTGACATCGTTCACTTGCGAATATTTCGAGCTTGAATATTATCGATTTTTATCAAAGATTTTACAGTGCAAGTTTTTCTCGATCAAATTTTTGACGCCGTTACTGGAGACTGTTAATCCACAATTTTATTTTCAGTTATTTACTTTAGCATTATTTATTTTGTTTTGTTTGACACCTTCGATTTATTTGCAGGTATCCCTCTCCGTGCATGCCAAGATCTCTAGAATATGAACTAGAGATATTCGATCCCGAGATTGAAAGAACCCTACGCAGACAAAAACAATAACAGAGGCTTGGAGACATGATGAACAGGAACAAGCGTGAGGAAGAGCATCATGAAGATGTAAGAGTCAAGGAACCAAGGCGCATGCCCATGCTGGAGTATGCACAACCTTCGCTTGATGGAATGCGTCCAAGTATAGTGAGGCCAACCATTAGGGTGAACCAGTTTAAGATCAAACCAGCCATTATTAAAATGATTCAGAACATTGTCCAGTTTGGGGGAAATATGCTAGATGACCCAAACACTCACATCACCGACTTCCTAGAGATTTGAGATAATTTTAATTTAACAGAGTGTCTGATGATGTTTTTAGATTGCGTTTATTTTTTTTCTCTTTGCGTGACAAAGCTAAAGCCTGGTTCAATTGTTTGCCTGTAGGTTCAATCACAACTTGGGAGGATATGACCAAAGCATTCATCTTGAAATACTTTCCTCCATCAAAACCATGAAGTTGCGAGTGGACATAACCACCTTCTCTCAATTTGAGCATGAGTCATTCTACGAGGCCTGGGAGTGCTACAAAGATTTACTGCAAAGATGCCTACATCATGAGCTCCCTCTTGGGTTAGTTGTCCAAACTTTTTACTATGGTTTAATATCGTCTAACCGTACAATGATAGATGTTGCGGCTTGTGGGAATCTATTGAGAAAAACGGCCGAAAAAAGGTATGAATTATTGAAAGAGATGGCTGCTTGCAGTTATAACCCTCAGTCTGAGACGAACAATCAGAGGAGAAGTGCGGGAGTTCACCAGGAAACCGATTTTTTTGTTGTCACTGCACAACCAGAAGCACTGAATAGGAAAATAGACAGCTTGAATGTGAATGGGACAACGATGCGCCTTCAAGAGGTATTTTGTGATAAATGCGGAGGGGAACATTTTGTTAAGAATTGTCAAGATAATGGTCCTTTATATGTAAATCAAGTGGGGATTCAAAAACGTCCTAAAATTATCCATATTCAAACACATATAATCCTGGATGGAGTCAACATCTCAACTTCTCATGGGATGGTCAAAACAGTCAGAATTGGCCACAGAGATAAAAATTGAATGGTAAGAAACTGATGTACAGAATTAAGCCTAGAGAAGAAAATTCTAATTTGGAGCAGATGATGTCTAAATTTAATTCTTCCACCGAAACTAGACTACAGAATCAAGATGCATCGATAAAGGGGTTAGAAAATCAGATAGGGCAATTGGCTAAGATGATCGCTAGTAGAGATCCGAAGACCTTGCCAAGCAACATTGACACTAATCTGAAAGAGCAAGTGAAGGCCATAGCATTAAGGTGTGGAAAAGTACTTGAACAAGAGAAGAAGGAAAAGGGGATCCAAGAGAGGAAGCGGCTGACACGTCCACAGGCGAGTCTTCTAGCTCTACACCGGCACCCACTACATAATCTAGATTTTTTATCCCTCCACCTTTTCATGTCGCATTGAAAAAATGAAAATTGATGCGCAATTCGGTAAGTTTTTAGAAGTATTTAAGAAATTGAATATTAATATTCTTTTTGCTGATGTTTTGATACAAATGCCTAGTTATGCTAAATTTCTGAAGGACATCTTAGCGAATAAGAGGAAGTTAGAAGATCACATGACTGTAAACTTAACTGAAAATTGCTCTGCATTGGTAACAAAAAATATCCCACCAAAACTATAGGATCCACGGAATTTTTCTATTCCTTGCATGATTAGTGATGTTATTTTTCATAAAGCTTTATGTGATCTTGGTGCAAGTATTAACCTTATGCCATTATATGTATCCAGGAAACTCGGATTGGGAGAGACTAAGCCAACAAGGATGTCCTTGCAACTAGCAGACAGATCTGTCAAATATCCACGAGGAGTCATAGAGGATGTATTGGTGAAAGTGGACAAATTTATATTTCCCTGCAGACTTTTTAGTGCTCGAATGGATGAGGATATAGAGATGCCCTTAATTCTAGGGAGACTGTTTCATGAAACTGGCAAGGCCCTGATTGATGTGCAAGAAGAGTAGTTGAGATTGAGATTCGGAGAAGAAGAAATTACTTTTGACATCTTCAATGCTCTTAAGCACACACTGTGCACTGATGACTGATTTAGAATCGATGCTTTAAATTCACTTGTGAGTAATTTTGTGTTGGATGCTATGAATGATCCATTGAAAGCTATGCTCACGACTGAACTAAAGGAGGATGAGCTGGATGAAGAAAAATTTGAAATAGTTGCATATTTTAATGCCAGCCATCCATGGAAGAAGCAAGTGAGAATGAGACAAGAGAAATTGGGAGATCGAAGAGACTTAACCCCTAGGAAGTTAAGCATTGAGGAACCACCAACACTTGAGCTCAAGCCATTGCCTCCGCACCTAAAGTACGTACCTTGGTGAGAATATCAATCTACCTATCATTATTTCTCCTGCTTTGACAGATGCAATTGAGGGAAAACTGTTGCAAGTTCTTAAAGAGCACAAGAGGGCGTTTTCCTGGAAGGTGGGAGATATCAAGGGAATAAGTCCATCAATCTGCATGCACAAATCCCGATGAAAAGAAGTTGATAGGATCGGTTAATCGAATAAAGAGTGTTTAGAAGGAGGGGTTGAATAAACACTGCTCGAATTTAAATATCTTCGGCAATATGAGTTCAGTTTTGTTACAAACTGAAACTAGATATCCCGTTGGTCAATAACAATCAGTTGAACTGAATAAAATAGTTGCGGAAAATAAACTGACTGAAAGATAGAGTATCTAACTGAAAATGACAACTGAAGTAATAACAACACACTATGTTTCTGGATGTTCGGAGACGTGAATAACTCCTACGTCACCCCTTCTATCACTAAGATAGGATATCCACTAAAAGACTTTGATCAAATACACGACACTGTACTGACCCACTTCAGTTTGGACTTTTCACTTTGCCAAAACTGAAACTCTTAGTATACAACACTTTTATAGATCGTAACTGATCTTAGCACAACTTAAAAAATCTATCAACGATTACAAAGTGCTATTTAAGCTCGAAAAAGTAGTCTTGAATACTACTGATATGATTGATAATCGTGAGCTTTTGATTTCTGAATGTGAGTAGATATTTTTGCAGCGTAACAACAAGTAGAATGAGATAACTGAAATTCGGGGATGTTTCTTCAGTTGCTGTCTTCGACTATTTATAGGCTCTCTTCTCAATGGTAACATTAAAGAATGTTTGAATATTCTAACCGTTGATTGCCATGTCGATATATTCTGACAATCGTACACTGTTCATTCTGTAATGTGGCGTTCCACTACTAGTTGCATGTATATGTACTATTTGTCGGTTGTCGCTTTCAACTGATGACGTGTACAGCTGAGAGATCAGCTGGTAAAAATCAATTGACGAGAATGAACTTCAGTTGTATTGAGCAGTTAACTAAGTTCAGCAGATGACGTGTTCAGTTGATGATCAGTTCAGTTGCTTAGTTCAGTTTGGTAAGTCTTTTTGTCAAAACACCGGAATTAAGTTTCCAACAATTTCCCCCTTTATGGTGTTTGACAAAACTTAGAATAAATTATAACTGAATAACCGAACTCTTGTAGATAAAATAAGATGTAGATTCAACTGAACTCATATTCTTCATAGATACAAGAATTTAAGATTACTTCTGGCTTTCTAAAATCAGTTCAAGGTTCTTCCCTCTTTTTGTCAAACAGCTCCATCTTAGAAGATAGTTTCCGAACGTCAATAGATAGGAGCTTAACAGAGTCGGAAATAATGCTGATAGTAGTCATTACAACTTGAAGCAAATCTATCTTTCTTGAGACAAGTGACTCCACACTGTCAACTCGTTTGTTGATAGAGTCTTGAGTGGCAGTGAGGCTTGAAAATATCCCTCTATTTTTCTGTATATCTTCAACTGCGAATGTCAGAGAGGTAACAGCAGCTTGTATGGCGTTCAGTTTTTCTAAGTTGAACTGATGAGAATGGTCCAACTTCAGAGTGTATGATAGCTGAGTGTTATGAATTTTTGAAATGGCGGTAATCATTTGTTGCATATTGTTCTGCATATTCTGAACTTCTTCAAAAATAAGATCAAAATCTTATGAAGATGGAGGAGGAGATTGATGAGAGGTTCCTGGTTCTCCTGAGTTGTGTTCAGAAATTACTAGAGCTTGTTCAGTTGAGACTGTATCAGCAAAATTCTGAACTGGAACATCAGTTACAATGATTTCTTCTTGACCTAGAGACGATGAGGGTGGATTCTGATCGGCAGAAGAACTGGCTAGATGAATGGCAGATGGTGATGAAACCAAAACTGGTGCCTCTAAAGAATGAACATGAGAATCCATCGACACATCAGTTGAAACAACTTGGTCAGCAAATAGATCTTGCTGAACTGGTTCTTCTGAAGAGATGGTGACCTCTGGAGTGATTTGATCAGCAGAGTGATCAACTGGATTAGACATAGGTTCACTCAACTTAGTATCCTGCACCACTGCTTGGATAATTTCCTTAATGTTTGCAAAAGAAAGCTCGGCTTTAGTGTACAGTTGATGTTCAGCAGGAGATGGTTGAGGCATATCCAGAACTAACTTTTCAGTTGGAACCAAAGCCTGTTCTGAGGATGGTTTTTCAACTATATCCTCTTCATCATTTTCTGAATCTCCTTGATGAAGAACCAACTCCTGATCCATTTCCCAAAATTTTATTTGAGATTGTAACCCAAGCAAATCGGTATCAAGCTGAGTAATTACTTCTTGATCAGAAAACGCAGTAGGATTTGTTGGAACGTAGTTGTCTTTCAATTTGATGACAATTTGAGCCAACTTCTTGGCTCTCACCTGTTCAAACAAATAAGATTTCCTTTCCATCGCCTGAGCAATTTTTGCAGCTTTCACCGTTCTTAGAACATAAGCTTCCAATTTGATGAAGGTGTTCAGCTGTGATTTCTTCTTCAGTTGCTTGGCAAAAACTTGTGTGCGAAAAGCTGTCCAAGCATCATAGGACTGAATTTTTGAAGATGCATTAACTATTTACCTTTTCCCAAACAAGGTCAATGTGTGTCTGAATGGCATTGGAAGGTCTGGGCTCTTCAATCAGCTTACCCTTGCCTTTATCAGTGCTCAGAATGTGAGGGATTTACAATCCTGCTCGAGTTGATTCCACCACCTCTATAAAATTTATCCCTTTGGGTCGAGCAGGTGCCACACTAGCAGGGCGAGTGATCTGAATCAGAGGCGCTTTGGTCCTAACTGATTTCTTTTTGGCACCAACTGAAGCTTCTGGTGGAATGATTTTTAAAGGGACTGCTTCTATTGGTTGATGAGCATCTGAAGAAATAATTGTATCAGTAGGAATAGATACCTCGGTAGTTGTTGATTTAACCCTTTGGGTTCTTGGTTTCTTGACAATCTGTGGAGATGGAGTTTTCTCTGAGTCAGATGTACTCAAAATTAATTTCCTCTTAGCTACCTTCAGTTGAGCCAAAGTTTTGGCCTTCTTCACTGATTTTGGGGCTGCTTTATCAGTCCCAATCTCCTGTTTAATCTTGACAAACTGAGAAGGAGAAATTTCCAGTTTGGTTCTCAGTGGCATAGTGTTCTTAGCATTAAAAACTTTAAACCTTGATGAACTTTCCGAGTCATCAGCCACTAACCCTTTCATTTTCAGCAGATAACTAAGTTGCACCGCAAATCCCTTGGATTGTTTGGAAGACAGGAACATATTCTTCAGAATATTAAATATGAGATGCCTCCAGTTGAATTGACGATCAGCCATAATAACAGAAATGGCTTGAAATTTCTCCAAAGTAAGGGCAGCAAATTATCCAACTTTTGCCAAAAGCCCTTTGGCTACAACATCAGCAAGTAACTGAACTTCATGATTCAGTTCTTTCTTTGGATCGGAGACTTTGATCTTCCGTCCATCAGCAGAGAGTGCGGTTTGCATCTCTTCAATATCAGAGGCTTTAACATCCGAGAGTTGTGCCAGTCCATTAGAGGGTAGAGAGAAAATTTCTCCAAAGGAGTCTTCAGAGATGGTCAGAGAATGATTATTGACAGTAGAAATTATGTTGCCATCAGAGTCGACCATACCGGTGGAGTAGAAATCCTGAAGTTATTTTGGGTAGATTTCCTGAGATGATTTGCCCAAGAACTTACGTAATCCAGCAGTTTCCAATTTTTGAAAAACTTTCTTGACATCATCATCACCAAAGGATAGAATTGACCCAAAATTTATAGCCATAGCATTAAGCATATAAGCGGGAATTTGAGTTGCCATTTCGAACTGAGTGAATTCCTGAAAGAAAAGTTGAAAGATGAAACTTGTTCTTGCTCTCAAAAATCTGTGGATACACGCAATGTAAAACTGAATTGAAGCGGGGAAAGGTGCATATGTACGTGACTATTCAAATTCTGGACACGTGTCAGTCCATAGAAATTCTGAATTACAAAGTGTGTACGTGTGCTTTAAGCATGTGTAATTTGACGGTTTAAAGAGTATCCACGTTGACACTAATAATTTACTGAAAAACGGCATTTAATGCTTGAAAGACAGTCACGTCGCTTGATTTTGAATATAATATGTTTAATTAGTTAACTTATATGAGAAGATTAGTGAGACGCTCAACTAAACGATCAGTTGTTACTGTATCCTTTCAGTTGAGAGCTGACTAATCAATTGCCTTCTCAGTTAACCTCTTAGAACCAATATTCCCCCTAAATAAATGCATAAAATAATTAAAGAAAAAAGTAAATATCAGAGATATTATTTTTTGATGACACGTAGACGACCCTTCAGCTTCCTTGAAAGTCTGCTATAAATAGAATTGACATGGTTAGTTTCAGTCAAGTTGGTAGAAGAAGGAGAAAACAAAAAAAAATGGCAGATGCGAGTGGCTCAAGTGGTTCTCCATTTTCTCTGGAAGCTAGGAAGGCGGCTATTGAAGATGAAGTCTTCTACACCAGTCTTCCCTACTGGGAAAAATTACAGGAGCTTGAGTTCCTGTATAACTCCGGAGAGGCTACCACTCCTAGACTGGTGGAACAGTTGAGAGAAGTGCGGGAGCGCTTGAATATCGCTGTTTGCGTGGACGTCTTTAGAGATGGTCATATTCATCAGCTGATGCTTCAGAAGGAACTGGAGATTCTCAATCGCATAGCTTCTTCTCATAGCTTTTGTAAGACGTCTTCCTCAGCTCTATCAGTTTGGTTGAGAATGTGGATAGACGATGTAGAGGAAAAATATGACAGTGTAATTGAAGCAAATGTTTATCATTGAATGAAACGTTTATTTTGGTGTAACTGATGTTTCTTTTTCCTTAAGAGTCAGTAAATGTCAGTAAAATTGAAAGATGAATTAAGAACCAAGACAACAATAACAACTGATTAGGATAAATCAATTAATCCAAGAATATTGCGAAAATGAGAAAACTTAGTCTCAGCCAATTGTTTGGTGAAGATATCAGCTGCTTGCTGCTCAGTTGATACGTATTCCAGTCTGATGTTCTTCTTCAAGGCATGATCTCTGATGAAGTGATGTCTGACATCTATGTGCTTAGTCCTGGAGTAAAGAACTTGATTTTAGGTAATAGCAATTGTGCTTGTGTTGTCACAGAATATAGGAGATTCCTTTGCATCAATACCATAATCTTTCAGTTTTTGCTGAATCCAGAGCAGTGGAGCACAGCAGCTTCCAGCAGCAAGATATTCTGCTTCATTTGTGGAAGTTGCTATGGATGTTTGCTTCTTACTGAACCAAGAGATCAGTCTGTCTCCTAGAAACTGACATGATCCACTTGTACTTTTTAGATCAAGCTTGCATCCTGCATAATCTGCATCTGAATATCCAACTAAATTGAAAGATGAATCTTTAGAATACCATAATCCAACATTTTGTGTGCCCTTAAGATATTTCAAAATACGCTTGGCAGCAGTAAAATGTGATTACATAGGATTTGCTTGAAATCTAGCACACATGCATACAACAAATACAATATCAGGACGACTAGCAGTTAGGTACAATAATGAACCTATTAAACCTCTGTAAGTGTCGTCTCAACTGATATTCCCCCTTGATCAGTGTCTAATTTAACTGATGAGCTCATGGGAGTGCTTGCAGATGAACATGATTCCATACCAAATTTCTTCAGCATTTCCTTAGTGTATTTGGTTTGACTGATAAAAGTTCCTGAATCCAGTTGCTTCACTTGCAAACCAAAGAAGAATGTCAGTTCCCCATCATGCTCATTTCGAACTTATCCTGCATTAACTTAGCAAACTTCTCGCATAATTTGGGCTTAGTTGACCCAAAAATAATGTCATCAACATAAATTTGAACGAGTAGAATATGATCATTCTTGGAAAATTTGAACAAGGTCTTATCAACTGATCTAACAGAAAAATCGTGATCAGTTAGAAATTTTGAAAGAGTTTCGTACCAAGCTCTTGGAGCTTTTTTAAGACCATATAATGCTTTGTTCAAATGATATACATGATCAAGAAGATGATGATTGATAAAACCTGGAGGTTATTCAACGTAGAATTCTTCCTGCAACTGCCATTAAAAAATGCACTCTTCACATCCATTTGATAGACTTTGAAGTTTTTGAATGAAGCATAAGCAAGGAATATTTTGATTGCCTCCAGTTTTGCAACTTGTGCATATGTCTCATCATAATCAATTCCTTCTTCCTGCCTATAGCCTTGTGCTACTAGCCTTGCTTTGTTACGCACAACTGAACCATCTCCGTTCAGTTTGTTCCTGTACACCCATTTTGTACCTATAACAGTTTTCGAAATTGGTCTTGGAACTAAGTTCCAGACATTGTTATGGATAAACTGATTTAGCTCTTCTTGCATTGCATTTATCCAGTTTGGATCAGCAAGAGCTTCATCAGTCTTCTTGGGTTCTAGTTGTGATACGAAAGCTGAATGAATAAATAGATTGAGCATCTGATTTATTGTTCTTACTGGATCATATGGTTTACCTATTACCAACTCTGGAGGATGTGATTTCTTCCATCTGAGTTCAGCATTTATTGCTTCTGAATCAGCAACTACTTCTGTGGGTAACTGAACATTTTCAGTTTCAGTTGGAGCAGTTTCAGTTGGTAACTGAATGTCATTTGGTTGCTCTATTAACTGATCATTAGGAACAACTTCTGGTTCTTCTGGTTGATCCAATACTTCTGGTTCGGGTGTTTGGAGGTTGCTTTGATTGATATGGATGTCTTCATCATCATCATCATCCAAGCTTATATCTGTAAATCTATCAGCTAGCTCAACTTGATTATTTGGCTTATCAGTTAGTACAGTTTCATCAAAAACAACATGAATTGATTCCTCAACATTTAAAGTATTTTTGTTGAAGACTCTATAAGCTTTACTCACTGAAGAATAACCAAGAAATATTCCTTCTGCAGATTTAGCATCAAAGGCTTTTAAAAGAGTTTTACCATTAACAAGTATAAAACATCTGCAGCCGAATATTTTGAAGTAGGAAACAACACTTTTTCTTCCATGCCAGATCTCATAAGATGTTTTCATATGATTCTTATTAATCATTTATCTGTTTTGAGTATAACACGCAGTGTTCACTACCTCTGCCCAAAACCTTTGAGAGATACCAGAATCAGCAAGCATTGTTCTAGCAGCTTCTTTGAGGGTCCGATTTCTCCTTTCAGCTACACCATATCAACTGATTCATCAGTTTCTGTTTTATCGTCTTTGGGATCATTTTGCTTCGCTCTGGCTTTTTCAAACGATAAAGCAAGCTTTTGATACTTATTAACCATGTCATGCAAAGTTGAAATAAGTTCTTCTCTGGTAAAATTAGTTGAGCTATAGTCAAATACCTGTTGACTGCTGGACTCTAGTTCTCTATCAGCAGCCATCAGACATTTTACTTCTTCTTCATTGTCACTAGAACTGCATGAAGTTTCTGGTTCTGATTCCTCGTTGTCAGTGTCTGCCCATTTGGCTTTGCTATCTTCAGCTAGGAGTACTTTATGTTTCTTTCTGTAAGGCTTTTTGTCGTCCTTAGATCTCCTCTTGTGCTCATACACTTTCTTCTTTCTTTCATTTGAAACTTTACTGTCCTTCTTAGGCTTGGGACAGTCAGCAATATAATGACCTGGTTTGCCACAATTGTAGCATGCATTTGACTCTTCTCTGGAGTTGTTTCTTTGATAGTTCTTTTGAAAGTTTCCTTGATTTTTCCTCATGAATCTTCCGAATTTCTTAATGAACAATGACATGGCATCATTGCTTAGTTGATCAGCAGCTTTCTCAACTGAACCAGTTGGTTATGTTCTTACAGCAGTTAAGGCAGTAGTAGCTACTGGAGTAGATGGTTCTCCTTCTCGAGTTTGTAGTTCAAACTCGTATGCCTTCAAGTCAGCAAATAGATCATGGAGTTCAACTTTGTTCAGATCTTTAGATTCCCTCATTGCCATGGTCTTCACGTCCCACTCCTTGGGAAGACCTCTGATTATGTAACGTACCGTACTTTTCATACTCAAAATTTGCGGAAAAATTAAAAATTTTCTTAAATACGAAAATAAAATCAAAACGGTCGTCACTACATCATCCATCCCCAATAAAGATTTTGTTAAAAGAAAAGTTTTCTCAAAACATCTCACATCAAACATAGAATCAGAGTAATTTAACTTTTGCATAAACTTAAACATGGCGGTCCTCGGGTTTAGCCTCCCGCTCAGTCCAAGCCTGCCCCTTGGTCACCACCTCCTGTCTCTTCATCAACATACTCACCTGCATCGATCAAGTCTAGTGAGTCTAAAGACTCAACACGTATAAACTGGTAGTAACGAGTAGTACATAATAAAATCACATGCAACTTTAAAATAAGACATACATACTTAAAACTTGACTTGCGTATCAAAACTTGAACGTACGTACATACATACTTAGACGTGCCATGAACTTCTCTTAAACATGCTTGCATACTTGAACATACATGAACATACTTAACTTCATCATTTTGCGTAGAGGATGTTTCAAAGCAAGTGACCCATAGCATAATAAACGCCTGATCAGACACACCACAGTACTGGGCTGACAGGGACGTATCCACTGCCGCATACATGAGATCCCCGTTCATAATTTAACGGGCTGGTTGGTCCCCGTTCATAATTTAACGCTTTCCACAACCACGATCTAACCCGTTCATAATTTAACGGGGCGGAGAGGTCCTCGGCCACGTTCACCGACTTCCAAACCCATTCATAATTTGGTCACAAGACATTTAGCATACCTCAAAAACTTAAAATTTTTTCTTTGCACGTCAACATACTTACTTGGCGTTGAGTGATTCGTTGGACTTCGACTGGGGCCATCGCTGCTGCACATACTAACATGAAACTGCATACTTAACTTGAATAGCTTAGACGTATGAAGCATACTTACAAGTTCATTCAATTCCTTAGGACGTTCTAAAATTCCCATGACTCGACCTCGTAAATCATTGTACTAAACCATGACATCAAACCTCAAAGCATACTATAAGATTTTCCCCAAAATATGAAGGACACGGACCCCGTGCCCAGGTCCGGCCCCGGGTCCGTGTAGGCTCGGTAAAATGTGTGCGAAGGAAAAGGGGAGGCACGGACCCCGTGCTAAGATCCGGGTACAGGTCCGTGTACTCACTGTAATGGCGCACCAATGGAAAAACAAAGACACGGACCCCGTGCCAGGGTCCGTGTACCTGCGGGACAAGCGAAGTTACGAAAATTCTGTACATGTTTTGTTAACGCTCTCGACTCGATTGTACAGACTATGAGTGGACACCTCGAGACCATCCTAGCTTGCCATAACATCAAAACACATTCGTATAGACTCCCAAAGCAACGATGTTCACCTTACGACACATATCATTCAAAAAAAACGTGACAATTGACGCTGAATCGCTTCCTACGACTTCTAATTAATCCAGTGCCTGTCGACATGAAAAAAAACCTCAATAATACCCCCCAACATCATTACCAGTATACCATTATGCAGCAACAGTCACCCGTCGATCCCCAACGAATCCTGCAACATTAAAACTTCAAGAACACATCAATATCATAATTCTCTGAAAACGCAGTTTGAGCAGCCCCACGAAAAAAAACCATAACTCACTCAATTTGTATCCAAATATTTTGAATTTACTTTCAAATCTAAGGTATCGAAAAGTTCTACAATTTTTACGTTTAAAGTTTTCTCAGAATCACGACCGAAAAGTCGCAGTATTTAAAAAGACAGTAAAAACATGATTTTAGATCTAAAATTAATTCAAAACTGATCTGAATCGTTTTCTGCTCAAACGACGAACGTCACACATATATTTTTACGCATAAAAATAACACAACACATAATATGACGAGATCGATGCAGAAAGAACAGAATATACGTGTCTTTTGATATTTAAAAATACCGTAATGATGATACCGAAGCGGAGATGACGTGAGGATTGATCCGGGACAAACATGGCATTAATTTTCTCTTGAATAACTCACGAAAATTGCTTGAAATTTTGGAGGAAATGGGGCGGCTGCAACTAGCTTGTAGAACCCTAGGTTTCTCAAAAATATTTTGAAGGAATTGTGTGTGTTGTGTGAAGTGGCCGATGGTTTTGTGTGTGTGAATGTGGTGTGCGTGTGTTAACGTGTGCGTGGGTATTAAAGGTATAATTAGGAGAATAAATGGTGCTTAATTAACAATTGACAAGATAATTAAAAAGACTAATTAAAATGCCACCTAAAATGTTAATTAAAAAAAATGCTAATGCAATGCTAACTCACTATATTTTTTACAAAATCTCTTAAATAAAATAAACACACACTAATTTTTATAAAATTCTCTAATAGCATAATGAAATACACAAATGCTAATTTTAAAAGCTTTTAAATTCTAAAATCACTAAATACATAAATTAGGCTTCTAAAATGCTAAAAATTTAAATAACTATTTTAAAATGCCCCAACCATAAGTTAAAATAAAATACCATATTTTAAAAATGTCAAATTCGTCGTCGGTCTCTTTTCCTCGTTCTCGCATCGAATCGTCGTCTGAAACATGAAACTCAAGGAAAACGTTTTAATATGCACCCACTAAACTCATAATAATTTAAACTAATGAAAATTCATAAATCATGAATAAAAACACAATTTAATGGAATAAACATGCATTAAACTCATTTAATAAAATACATGAGGAATTTAATAACTTGCACGCACGTGGTTCATGTGGACCTCAAATTTTCGGGACGTCACAGATTATCTTTAATGCAACTTCTTTGTTTGAATACACCTTTCCAAGTGCATTTAGTTCGTTGATGATGCAGCTGGTTCTTTCATCATATTCATGCATTGTTTCTCCAACTTTCATTCTGATGTTGTCGAACTTCTGCACGGCAACAGAAAGTTTGTTTTCTTTGGTTTGTTCGTTGCCTTCGCAAAGCTGAATTAACTTCTCCCAAATCTCTTTGGCTGTCTTGCACATCTTGATTTTACTGAACGTTACTTTGTCCAGTGTTTTACACAATATGTCCTTCGCTACATCACTCATCTCTTGGCTTTTCTATACGATGAGGTGCCCAATCAATAATGGCAACAGCTGTATTGGCTTTCAAAATATTCATAGGTCCGTCAGTTATAACGTACCACATGTCATCATCTTGTGCAGCTAAGTGAGCCTGCATCCTGATCTTCCAATCGTCAAAGTCTTCTCTTGAGAACATAGGAATCTTGTTGAATGAAGACATAGTGAACAATTTGAGTATAGATAATCTTTGATAGGATATAACTCGCTCTGATACCACTTGATAGGATCGGTTAATCGCATAAAGAGTGTTTAGAAGGGGGGGTTGAATAAACACTGCTCGAATTTAAATATTCTTCGACAATATGAGTTCAGTTTTGTTACAAACTGAAACTAGATATCCCGTCGGTCAATAACAATCAGTTGAACTGAATAAAACAGTTGCGGAAAATAAATTGACTGAAAGATAGATTATCTAACTGAAAATGAAAACTGAAGTAATAACAACACAATATGTTTCTGGATGTTCGGAGACTTGAATAACTCCTACGTCACCCCTTCTATCACGAAGATAGGATATCCACTAAAAGAATTTGATCAAATACACGACACTGTACTGACCCACTTCAGTTTGGACTTATCACTTTGCCAAAACTGAAACTCTTAGTATACAACACTTTTATAGATCGTAACTGATCTTAGCACAACTTAGAAAATCTATCAACGATTACAAAGTGCTATTTAAGCTCGAAAAAGTAGTCTTGAATACTACTGATATGACTGATAAGCGTGAGCTTTTGATTTCTGAATGTGAGTAGATATTTTTTCAGCGTAACAGCAAGTAGAATGAGATAACTGAAAGTCGGGGATGCTTCTTCAATTGATGTCTTCCACTATTTATAGGCTCTCCTCTCAACGGTAACATTAAAGAATGTTTGAATATTCTAACATTTAATTGCCACGTCGATATATTCTGACAATCGTACACTGTTCATTCTGTAATGCGGCGTTCCACTACTAGTTGCAGGTATATGTACTATTTGTCGGTTGTCGCTTTCAACTGATGACGTGTACAGCTGAGAGATCTGCTGGTAAAAATCAGTTGACGAGAATGAACTTCAGTTGTATTGAGCAGTTAACTAAGTTCAGCAGATGACGTGTTCAGTTTATGATCAGTTCAGTTGCTTAGTTCAGTTTGGTAAGTCTTTTTGTCAAAACACCGAAATTAAGTTTCCAACAGAAGTATTCACCCATCGTGCAACCTCAGAGAAGATTCAATCCAACGATGCAAGAGGTAGTGAAGGCAGAAACTATTAAGCTCCTTGATGCAGATATTATCTATCCTATTTCAGATAACGCATGGGTAAGTCATGTTCAGTGTGTGCCTAAGAAAGGTGGAATTACTGTCATCAAAAATGAAAATAATGAACTTATTCCAACTTGGACTGTTATAGGGTGGAGAGTGTGTATTGATTATAGGAAGTTGAATGATTCCACCCGTAAAGACCACTTTTCCCTTCCTTTTATTGATCAGATGTTAGAAAAACTAGCGGGGCATGAGTTTTATTGTTTTCTATACGGGTATTTGGGATACAATCAAATCACTATTGCACCTGAGGACCAATAGAAAATCACTTTCACTTGTCCTTATGGCACTTTTGCTTTCCGACGTATGCCTTTGGTCTTTGTAATGCCCTTGCTACTTTTCAGCGATGCATGACTGAAATATTCCATGATATGATTGAAACTTTTCTTGAAATATTTATGGATGACTTTTATATCTTTGGTGCAATGTTTGATGAGTGTTTGCAGAATCTGAATTCAGTGTTGAGAAGGTGCGAGGAGACAAACCTAGTGCTGAATTGGGAGAAGTGTCATTTCAATGGTACAAGAGAAGATTGTGCTAGGGCACATGATTTCTGAGCAGGGGATTGAGGTGGATAAAGATAAAGTGGAGGTCATCAAGAACCTATCACCACCAGCATCAGTAAAGGGAGTTAGGAGTTTTCTACGACATACCGGTTTTTACCTATATTTCATTAGAGATTTTTATAAAATTGTTAAGCCCCTATCTTCCCTACTCATGAAAGATGTATCATTTGATTTCAATTCTGACTGTATGCAGGCATACAAGAACCTAAAGGAGCGCTTGGTGATAGCTTTTGTGTTGGTGGCACCAGATTGGGATCTACCCTTTGAAGTAATGTATGACGCCAGTGATATTGCGGTCGGCGCTGTCCTAGGACAAAGGCGGAATAAGGTATTTCAAACCATATACGATGCATGTAAGACCTTAGATGAAGCACAATTGAATTATGCAACAACTGAGAAGGAATTACTTGCAGTAGTATTTTCACTCATTACAAAAAAATATATCATCAACAACACTTATACGACAACGGTTTTTATTAAAACCGTTGTGTTTTTTCTTTTAACAATGGTTTCAACAAAAACCGTTGTCATAGCCTAAAAAAACCCGTTATAGACAACGGTTTTTAAAAAACCGTTGTCTTTGATGTGTCTACGACAACGATTTTTAACTGTTGTCTATGATAATCGTTGTCCAAAAGCGTTTTTTTTTTGCTACAACAACGGTTTTAACAACAGTTGTCTATGAACGTTTTTTAGGCTATAGTAATGGTTTTTAAAAACCGTTTTCTATGTATGTGTTTTTTTGGGCTACAACAATGGTTTTTAAAAACTGTTGTCTATATGTGTTTCTGTCAAGGGTCAAAGACAACGATTTGTGTAAACCGTTGTCTTTCAGCTGATTTTTTTCGTGGTTCTAATTTTTTTAAAAAAAATCGGTTAAATTAAAATTTTAGCAATATTTAGCGACATAGCGACGATTTAAAATTAGCGATGACCGTCGCAATTTTATAAACTGTCGCTAAATATAGCGATGATTTTAAAAATGTACGGTTTCAATAAAACCGTCGCACTTTTAAACCGTCGCTAATTTAAAAATTGTGACGTTTGTTTAAAAAACTATCACTAATAGCGGCGACTTAAGCTTAACCGTCGCTAATAGCGACATTTTAAACAAAAAGCGTCACAAATTGTGTATAAATATCCGCATCCTCGGTCATTTTCTTCACACAATAAATTTTTCTCTCTTCTATGATTTTAATTTCGCTTCAATTCTAAGTGTTAAGATTATAAATATTATTAGTTTAGTAAGATTGTAAATTATTAAATTATAAAAGTTAGTATTAATTTTTCTCTCTTTCATGATTTATTAAATTATAAAAGTAATTTTTTTTATTTTACGTAAAATATTAGCGACGAAAATCATGTGAACAACAGTTGCTATTAGCGACGGAAATAATATAAAATACCTTCGCTAATTAGCGACGGTTTTATAAAAACCGTCGCACATTAGCGACTGTTTTTCAATATTTAGTTTAACAACAATTTTTCAATGCTACGACAACGGTTTTTCACCGTCGACTTTAGACGTCTATGTTGCGTGTTTTCTTGATTGCTCGCAAGCGCACGACGTCAAGTTATAGTAAAATGTATTTTTGAGTACAAGTATCGATACCACGAGGAGTATGTATATAAATGTATATTAGTGCTTGTGATTAAAATTGTAAGGTCCAAAATTAAGACGACGTAATCCAACTACATGCGAATCTAGGAAATAATGAAAAATGAGTAATTAATTGATTTTAATTGCTAATTAATTATGTGACATATTTGTTTACATGCTAAAGGAGATCTTTATAGTCATCATGCATAAAATGGTATTTTAGGAATATTCAAGCGACGATCGAGGAACGGGGACCGAGGGCTGAAGAAAACGTAAAATATTTTTATTAAATAATTATTTAAAATATGGTCGATGCTTTTTAGTATTTTTGTGAAATTAAGGGTTTTTGAGGTGATTTTATACGCCGGGGAGTAAATTTTATCGGTGTTGGTTTTTCAACTAAAATACGAGCTTTTTGGCAACCCGACTAATAAATTCACATAATTAATTAAAGAAAAACATTGGTATTATTTTATTTAAATCCTAATATAAATAATGGGCTTAATTTTATGGCTTAATAGGCCTAAAGCCTACTTAGGGATTTAATTAGTATATAAAGTAATAAATTGAGCACTAAAACCCTATTCTCCTAGCAAACCATCGGCCACCAAGTTATGTTTCTGAAAAACACTCTCCCCAACCATACACTTCACGGCTGTGCACACACCAACAAATTGGAAGGAATTTTCTTGAGGGTTTTCGAAAGTAGCAAGAAGAAACAAGCCACCGTTTACGTCCCGTTTTTCGTCGTCAACGTATATTCGAGCGTATATTACGCAAAGGCACACTTTAATCTCCCATTTCTCATCCATCATGTCGTATTTATATTTTTAAAGTTGGTTTGTATGAAGCATGAAGCACAAAACGTTGCTGCTCGTATTCTGTCGTTGCATATGCTAACATAGGGAGGCCTTGATTCACATTTTTCTTGTTAAACTAAGGGGCTATCATGACATAGGTAAGATTAAGGGAGGGTTTTGCATGTTAGAGGGCCACCAACACTCAACCGAAACCATCAAAGAAAAAAAACAGAGATAGCAGTAGCAGACCGCAACCGTGTGTTTGCTGTCAAGTCGTGGGAACGGGTTGCAAGTATCATCGGGGAAGGGCCGTCCTTGGTGTGCGTTCGGGGCTGGCTAGGGACTTGTGTGAGTCTAGACTAGAGTCTTAGCTAAGCTAGGATTCGAGTGGAAGGGTAGGGAGGAGTCCTGATTTGCAGGGACTCCTATCCGTGCGCAAGCACAGAATCTCTGCAGGGGATGCGCTGTTCGCTGGGAGGGGAGGGCTCCGTCTAAGCTTGATGGGCAGGGTTAGGGCAAGTCCTCAGGGTCCTAGGCGAGTGCTGGAGAGGCTGGTTAGAGAGCCAAGCCATGGGTTAGAGTCTAGACACCAAAAAGCGTAACAGTCATGCACATTAAACTCTCGGCCAGAACATGGTGGGGCTTTGGGCAGCTTCTTTTCGGGTTTTGGGGTGAAGTCTTGGTGAACTTAGAGTCCAGTAGGGTACTTTGGCATGTTGGGCAGGTTTTGGCTTGATATTGTTCGGGGGTAACTCGTGAAAATCGAGAGTTGGCTCGGGGGTGAAAATTAGGTGTCAAATAGAGTTATCAAAACAAAGGAAAATTAGGAAACGACTCACGGGGGTCGAGTCGTGGTCCATAAGGACTAAAATAAAATAAAAAGACTAAATTTAGAATTTAGGAATTTTATATTAAAGTTTGGTATTTTTCGGGATTAAAACACTGTTAAAACAATTAAGAAAAGATAATTGAAAAAGTCTAACATTTAAGCCAAATAAAATTATGGAAAAATTCACGTAAGCTTAAATAATTATTTGGAACATGTTAGAGTCATGAAATCAAGAAAAAAGTCGAAAACGTAAAATGACGAGTCCAGGGGTAAAACGGTCTTTTTGCACCGAGAAATTAGTAAAGGTCGTGGCAGTGCCCTAAATGCCATTTTTATGAAAATATGATTATTTTTAAATGTTATGAATTGTTCATGATGTTGCATGCTTGGTTTCAAAAATGAAAAATGTTATGTTATGCATGATTTTTATAATGTGATGAGAATGTAAATGTTGAAGGATGTGAAATGATTGTGACTAATTCGTTAATGTTGGCGACGTCGTGAGGGTTATGGTACCAGTGGGAGCCCGACGATCGTGTTTCCATCATTGCGAATATGTGGTAACGGTTTTGTGGTAACGGAAGAATGGGAATATCGTGAGGGGAAAAGGCCCCAGAGGGAGCTCATTTATGGGAAAAGGCCCCAGAAAGAGCCCCGACGATCGTATTTCTATTCGAATCATGATAGGCCAGGACCCAGTTGACCGGTGAGAGCGTTGCTGGTGTCCCCCGCCGCCCAGTACTGTGGTTTTATGTAGATGGATCCATCGACCCTCATGAGCATGATCAGGAAAGTCACAATTAACGATCTGAATTCAACAAAGGAAAAGGAAAATTATTATGATCAAGTTAAAATGTTTTATGTCATGATAAGGAAAACGATCAAGATTTTATGTGCATGTCATGAAAATGTTATTTTTACCTAAAAGTATTTTCATTGTTGCATGTGGATTTATATATATTACTCGTTATAAAGATTATGGTGTATTGAGTCTTTAGACTCTCTAGGTGTGATGGATGCAGGTGAGGATGTAGGAGGACTTGACAGGTGATTAGACTGGACTGAAGGTGCACACACCCCGAGGACCAGCGCTACATTTTCCGCATTATGCTTTATGATTTAAGTTAAAGATTTTTAAGATTTTTTATTTATGCTTTGAGAGATTTTTGAGAGGTTTAGTATGGGCTTTACTTTTCAAATTATTGCTTTTTAGGTTTGGTAAAACAGTGGACGATTTTACTTTATGACTATTTCACTTGAATTTTTAAATACTAGTTGATCGAGGTTTTATTTCAAGAAGGAAAAAAAATTTTATAAAAATATTTTCATTTATTAAGTGAGTTGGCCGAAATTAAAAAAAAAATTCTAGAACTTTAAAAGCAATAAAAAGAGCAGGACGTTTCAGTTGGTATCAAAGCAATGGTTCTGTAAAGGGTTGTGCCACCATCAGCGCCGGGAAGATCAGTCGTCAAGCCTCCATTGTAAGTTTTTCAAGCTTTATGTGATTCAGTGTGTTCTTACCTGCATGACGTTATGGATATCATGATTATGCTACATGTTTATTATCTTTTGAGTATTTTCGCTATGCATGCTTAAATTGCTAATTGAGTTAGGATTTGTCACATGATTAGAGAACTTAGATTTAAATGCATGTTGGTTACGTTAGAATTTGGAAAACATTCAGATATAATGCCTCCTAGACGTGCACCCGTTGATGAGAATCAAACCAAGAATAGTGTTAATCGTCGAGCGAACAGTCAAGAAAATGCACCACCACCACCACCACCCCCACCTGGGGATCCTGCTACTCGTGCATTAGAGGGCATGACTCGTCTCTTCGAGCAACAGATACAGCAGCAGCAGTTACAACAGCAGCAATTACAGCTGCAAATACACCAGATGTAGCAGCCGCCACCTAGGCCACAGCAGGATATCTATGAGCAGTTCCGGAGTCTAGGGCCGAAGGAATTTTCTGGCACCACCGATCCATTTGCTGCTGAGAGTTGGATCCGTTCACTTGAGGTACATTTTCGCTATCTGGACATGGGAGATGCTGACAGGGTGAAGTGTACTACTTATCTGCTTAGGGACGATGCTTCTTTATGGTGGGAAGGAGCCGAGCATGGTGTTGACCTTGCTACACTCACTTGGGCACAGTTCAAGACGAAATTCTATGAGAAATACTTTACTGCTGATGTCCGAAGCCGGATAAAGAGGGAATTCATTACTCTCCGTCAGGGAGACGTATCTGTTGCTGACTTTGTTAAGAAGTTTGATAGGGGTTGCCACTTTGTGCCCCTTATTGCTCGAGACGCGGAGGAAAAGCTTAGGCATTTCATGGATAGCCTACGACCTACCGTTCGGGATAAAGTTATGATGATGCGTCCGGAGAATTATGCTATGGTAGTTACTTATGCATATCGGGCTGAGCCGTCCTTGAAGGACATTGAGTTTGAGATTTAGCGCAAGAGGCAGCACCATCAGAATAATAATCAGCCTAACAAGAAGCCATACACGGGACCTCCTAGACCTCAAGGGCCTCAAAAGCCCCAAGGTCAAGTCAAGAAGCCAGCGCCACCAAAGCCACAGAATTCGGGAGCACCAAAGCCTGCTGAGAGGCAACCTTGCAAGGAGTGCAACCGTCTACATCTTGGCAAATGCGAGTTGGGATCGTATAAATGCTTCTACTGCAAGGAGGCGGGGCACGAAGCTATTGATTGCCCAAAGAGGAAAGCAGCTACTACGGCCCGAGCTTATGTTATGAATGCCAAGGAAGCTGAGGAAGAGGCATACACTACACTCATCACGGGTAACCTAGTCATTTAACATTTTTATATTGCTTATTTCTGCATGAAATGTTAAATTGGTTATTAGAATTGAATTGTGATTAAGTTTCAACCCATGATAAATTAGGTTGCATGTTTTACTTAGCTGGACTTAAGCGATGATTGTAGAAACCATAGAAAAATGATTCGAATTTTTGTGCCTTATTTTATGTGAAGGATGTTATGATTCCAAATAAAAAGTTTTAGGGCCAAAATTAAAGAAAATCATAAAAGGGGGTTTCGATATTATTGGGGGGCCAATATGCAATTTTCGAAAATTTAAGGGACTTGAATGCAAATATTCGAAATTAAGGGACCTAAGTGTAAATTCTGAAATCTTAAGGATCAAAATGAAATTCCCAAAACATGAAGGGCTAAATCAGAACTTCGAATAATATAAGGACTTAATTTCAATAATTCAAAATTTTGGGGTCAATTTTGCAAATTTCAAAAGTTGAGAGACTAAAGTGCAATTATTCCTAGAAATGTTTAAGTTCAACACGAAATCTTCATCCAACCTTGGGAATTAATGATAGTAAATCCTTAAGTTTCAACACGAAAAGATTTAAAAGACATTTCCACCGCAGGGAGGATCATCATTCTAGGGGTAGCTACCTATGCTTTGCTAGATTCAGGAGCTACATATTCCTTCATATCAGAAACCTTCATCAAAAGACTGAATATTACTCCTCAAGATATGGGTTTGGGTTTCAAAGTTTCGATTCCATCCTGTGATCAGATGCTCACGTCTAAGATTGCTAAGAATCTGGAGCTTCGTTTATTCAGAGATGTTGTTCGGGCAGATCTTATTGTGCTTCCTATGCCCGAATTCGATATTATACTTGGGATGGGCAGTCTACTGATGAGCAGTTGCAAAAGTGGAGAGCAAGAGATGAAGCCAAGGGCCGGAATTTATATTCAGTGGTGGATGGTTTAATCCGTTATCGAGACCGTCTATGGGTTCCTAGTGACGATTCTTTGAGAGATCTTATTATGAAGGAAGCCCACGACACGCCATATTCGATTCATCCAGGCAGTACGAAGATGTATAGGGATTTAAAGTTGTTATATTGGTGGCCAGGCATGATGAGAGACATTCTGAGATATGTATCCGAGTGTTTGACCTGTCAGCAAGTCAAAGCAGAGCATCAGCGACCAATGGGAAAATTGAAGCCACTCCCTATCCCCGAGTGGAAATGGGAGAATATCACTATGGACTTCGTTGTGGGACTGCCTAAGACTGCTAAAGGATCGAATGTCATTTGGGTGATAGTTGATCGTCTTACGAAATCAGCGCGTTTTCTACCTATTAAGACGACATTCACCATGGTTCAGTATGCTGACTTGTATATTCGGGAGATAGTTCGTCTGCATGGGATACCAGTGTCTATTGTTTCTGACAGAGACCCGCGATTCACTTCATTTTTTTGGAAGAGTCTGCATGCAGAGATGGGGACCAAGTTGTTATTCAGCACAGCATTCCACCCTCAAACCGATGGTCAGTCAGAAAGGGTTATACAGATTTTTGGAAGACCTACTGCGAGCATGTGTAATTGATTTCCAAGGCAGTTGGGAACTGAAGTTACCTCTAGTGGAGTTCACCTAAAATAATAGTTTCCAATCATCAATCGGGATGGCTCCTTTTGAGGCACTCTATGGAAGAAAATGTAGATCTCCTATTCATTGGGACGAGGTTGGGGAAAGAAGGGATATTGGTCCAGATGTGATTGAAGAGACAGCTGAGCTTGTAGTCAAAATTCGTGATAGAATGAAGACTGCACAAAGCCGACAGAAGAGTTATGCGGACAAAAGGCGAAGGGACTTGGAGTTTGCAGTGGGCGACCACGTGTTTGTGAAAATAGCACCTATGAAGGGTGTTATGCGCTTTGGCAAGAAAGGCAAGCTTGGTCCGAGATTTATCGGCCCGTTCGAGATTTTGGAGAGGATTGGGACACTAGCTTATAGAGTGGCTTTGCCAGCCGCACTTTCTGGAGTTTACAATGTATTCCACATTTCGATTCTGCGAAAGTACTTGTATAATCCGTCACATGTGCTTAATTATGAACCTCTTCAACTAACTCCAAATATGACTTATGAGGAAAGACCCGTCCAGATTTTGGCTAGACAAGAAAGACGATTGCGTAACAAAGTCATTCCAATGGTCAAGGTCAAGTGGCTGAATCACTCGGAAGAGGAAGCTACTTGGGAAACCGAAAGGGACTTGAAGAGCCGCTATCCTGATCTATTCGGTAAGTTCTAATTTCGAGGACGAAATTTTATTTAAGGGGGGAGGAATTGTAAGGTCCAAAATTAAGACGACGTAATCCAACTGCATGCGAATCTAGAAAATAATGAAAAATGAGTAATTAATTGATTTTAATTGCTAATTAATTATGTGACATATTTGTTTACATGCTAAAGTAGATCTTTATCGTCATCATGCATAAAATGATATTTTAGGAATATTCAAGCGACGATCGAGGAACGGGGACCGAGGACTGAAGAAAACTTAAAATATTTTTATTAAATAATTATTTAAAATATGGTCGATGCTTTTTAGTATTTTTGTGAAATTAAGGGTTTTTGAGGTGATTTTATACGCCGGAGAGTAAATTTTATCGGTGTTGGTTTTTCAACTAAAATACGAGCTTTTTGGCAACCCGGCTAATAAATTCACATAATTAATTAAAAAAAATTGGTATTATTTTATTTAAATCCTAATTTAACTAATGGGCTTAATTTTATGGCTTAATAGGCCTAAAGCCTACTTAGGGATTTAATTAGTATATAAAGTAGTAAATTGAGCACTAAAACCCTATTCTCCTAGCAAACCATTGGCCACCAAGTTATTTTTCTGAAAAACACTCTCCCCAACCCTACACTTCACGGCTGTGCACACACCAACAAATTGGAAGGAATTTTCTTGAGGGTTATCGAAAGTAGCAAGAAGAAACAAGCCACCGTTTACGTCCCGTTCTTCGTCGGCAACGTATATTCGAGCGTATATTACGCAAAGGAACACCTTAATCTCCCTTTTCTCATCCATAATGTCATATTTATATTTTTAAAGTTGGTTTGTATGAAGCATGAAGCACAAAACATTGCTGCTCGTTTTCTGTCGTTGCATATGCTAACATAGGGATGCCTTGATTCACGTTTTTCTTGTTAAACTAAGGGGCTGTCATGACATAGGTAAGATTAAGGGAGGGGTTTGCATGTTAGAGGGCCACCAACACTCAACCGAAACCATCAAAGAAAAAAAAGAGAGCAGTAGCAGACCGCAACCGTGTGGTTGCTGTCAAGTCGTGGGATCGGGTTGCAAGTATAAACGGGGAAGGGCCGGCCTTGGCGTGCGTTTGGGGCTGGCTAGGGACTTGTGTGAGTCTAGACTAGAGTCCTAGCTAAGCTAGGATTCGAGTGGAAGGGTAGGGAGGAGTCCTGATTTGCAGGGACTCCTATCCGTGCGCAAGCACAGAATCTGTGCAGGGGATGCGCTGTTCGCTGGGAGGGGAGGGCTCCGTCTAAGCTTGCTGGGCAGGGTTAGGGCAAGTCCTTAAGGTCCTAGGCGAGTGCTGGAGAGGCGGGTTAGAGAGCCAAGCCATGGGGTAGAGTCTAGACACCAAAAAACGTAAGAGTCATGCACATTAAACTCTCTGCCAGAACATGGGGGGCTTGGGGCAGCTTGTTTTCGGGTTTTGGGGTGAAGTCTTGGTGAACTTAGAGTCTAGTAGGGTACTTTGGCATGTTGGACAGGTTTTGGCTCGATATTGTTCGGGGGTAACGCGTGAAAATCGAGAGTTGGCTCGGGGGTGAAAATTAGGTGTCAAATAGAGTTTTCAAAACAAAGGAAAATTGGGAAACGACTCACGGGGGTCGAGTCGTGGTCCATAAGGGCTAAAATAGTATAAAAAGACTAAATTTAGAAATTAGGAATTTTATATTAAAGTTTGATATTTTTTGGGATTAAAACAGTGTTAAAACAATTAAGAAAAGATAATTGAAAAAGTCTAACATTAAGGCCAAATAAAATTATGGAAAAATTCACGTAAGCTTAAATAATTATTTGGGACATGTTAGAGTCATGAAATCAAGAAAAAGTCGAAAACGTAAAATGACGAGTACAGGGGTAAAATGGTCTTTTTACACCGGGAAATTAGTAAAGGTCATGGCAGTGCCCTAAATGCTATTTTTATGAAAATATGATTATTTTTAAATGTTTATGAATTGTTCATGATTAATTGATGATTTTTTTAAATGTCTAAGGGATTTCCATGATTTAAGAAGACATTTAAAATACATGTTGCATGCTTGGTTTCAAAAATGAAAAATGTTATGTTATGCATGATTTTTATAAAGTGATGAGAATGTAAATGTTGAAGGATGTGAAATGATTGTGACTAATTCGTTAATGTTGGCGACGTCGTGAGGGTTATGGTCCCAGTGGGAGCTCGACGATCGTGTTTCCATCATTGCGAATATGTGGTAACGGTTTTGTGGTAACGGAAGAATTGGAATATCGTGAGGGGAAAAGGCCCCAGAGGGAGCCCATGTATGGTAAAAGGCCCCAGAGGGAGCCCCGACGATCGTATTTCTATTCGAATCATGATAGTCCAGGGCCCAGTTGACCGGTGAGAGCGTTGCTGGTGTCCCCCACCGCCCAGTACTGTGGTTTTATGTAGATGGATCCATCGACCCTCATGAGCATGATCAGGAAAGTCACAATTAACGATCTGAATTCAACAAAGGAAAAGGAAAATGATTTTGATCAAGTTAAAACGTTTTATGTCTTGATAAGGAAAACGATCAAGATTTTATATGCATGTCATGAAATGTTATTTTTATCTAAAAGTATTTTCACTGTTGCATGTGGTTTTATATATATTACTCGTTATAAAGATTATGGTGTGTTGAGTCTTTAGACTCACTAGGTATGATGGATGCAGGTGAGGATGTAGGAGAACTTGACGGGTGATTAGACTGGACTGAAGGTGCACACAACCCGAGGACCAGCGCTACATTTTCCGCATTATGCTTTATGATTAAGTTAAAGATTTTTAAAATTTGTTATTTATGCTTTGAGAGATTTTTGAAAGGTTTAGTATGGGCTTTACTTTTCAAATTATTGCTTTTTAGGTTTGGTAAAACAGTATACAATTTTACTTTATGACTATTTCACTTGAATTTTTAAATACTAGTTGATCGAGGTTTTATTTCAAAAAGGGCAAAATATTTTATAAAATATTTTCATGTATTAAGTGAGTTGGCCGAAATATATATAAAAAAAATTCTAGTACTTTTAAAGCAATAAAAAGAGCAGGACGTTTCAAAAATTGTCTCGACTTTATTTAAAAAATTCAATTAAAAGATTTGGTTGCAAGAATAATTAAATTGAAAATGATTTAAATGTAACACCAAATTGTAACATATAACAATGGAATAAAATATCTAGAGGTCCAATTTCACGCAAATATCTACCATGTGTAATTTCTTGTAGATATGTTATAAAAATCCTTCTTATTCATTAGCCAAGAATCCTATAATTATTTACTCCCTCTCCCGAGTGTTAAGTAGATATTAGTTATCTAAAAATAGATTACAACGTTCCCATCAACAGTCTACAATTAAATAACACATCAAGCACTAGATTCTCTATGGGCTTCGATAGCATTATAAGAACTCCCTGTGGGGACTCGGACGCTAATCATGTTCTTAATCGTCATTGGGACTAAATCAATTATAATAAATAGGGTCTAAAATTTTTTTTTTTAAATGCGGAAGATAATGGAATCGAACTCCTATACATATCAGTATAAAAGTATAAATCTGATAAAATATACAATCATACATACTCAGGTTCAACAACTAACTATCAAGTGTTTAAACCCTATCTCTAGTCCAAGTCCGGAATCACCACTCTAATCTCGATCTGTCTTCACCTCTGTGACCCTGTACCTGTCCCACCTGTTGTCATGCACACATACAAACAAGACAACAGCCGGATAACTCCGGTGAGATATAAATATCCCAGTATAAACAATGTATTAAATACAATCATATAAAACATATATAAAAACATAAACAAACATCAAAACATGTATCTAATCTGACTACATGAATCAATGACTCGTGATCTAATCTTATCTTATCTCAAATCTAGGGATCTCAATCTAATTTAGACTTTGGTATGCTTGACCGATTTATTTCGGTTGGGATTAATTCTAGCAAGCGGACTAGGTCAAGTTATAGTAAATGGACAGACGTCCAAGTATCGATCCCACAGAGACTATTATTTAATTACTAAGATTTAATTATTTTATTTAATCTAGGCAAACAATAATAAGTGATTTGATTTTTAATTCAACTACGTAAATTTTAAACTAAGTTATGCAAATTTAATGGCTAAATCGAATATCAGAGAGGCTTAGAACTTGGGATTTTCAAATTTAAATAGGATGACCGGGAACACACGACGGTAACAAACTTTGATTAAAATCATGCACTGGAATTATTTAACCACAAATTATTCAACATCACGATGCAATTCCCTGATTTAATCATAAATCTATTTCTAGAATTTATAATCCTATTTTTATTTAACAGTTCAATTATTTCTAATTGAATTTAATTAAACAAAAACGCATTTAACAATGAATGAATTACAGCTGTCGCCTACAATCGCACACTGAAACCGAATACTATTTCTAGTCGGTTTAACCGTGTGTTGATCAATATTTTCGAAGCTAAACTCAATCTGTTCTCTTTCGAGTCAAGATTGAACGACAAACATGCAAATAATTGGCCAGATTAAAAGCACGAAATTTATACGAATATTAATCAATAACAGGGAACAAGTTTATAAATCAAATACTTCAATGAATAAATAGAAATCAAACGTTTGTCCTGTATCATGGTCCCGATCACAAAAGAAAACTACTCCATAAATTCAAGACTAAAATCAAATTTAAATGTTGAATTCATGTCTGAAAATAAGAAATTAAAAAGAAGAGAGATTCTCCATGATGGCGCGCGGATCTTGCGTGTAAATTGCGTTGTCTTTCGCCCACGTTGTCGCCGTCTTTTCCGGGTCGCAAATCTTCCCTTCTTCTCCAAAAGTCGGCCGCCTCTTCGAATATTCAACCCCCTCCTTTTTGTTAGGTTATTTTCTTTTTATATCTCCCAAATCGCGAACAAAATCTTTGCCAAATTCTCGATCTGATATTGCATACACGGACCCCGTGCTTGCATCCGGGCAAGGGTCCGTGTAGACTCTGCCTCAAAATTCTTCCGGAATGGTGGACACGGACCCCGTGCCTGGGTCCGTCCAGGGGTCCGTTTGTCCGTCCAGGGGTCCGTGTAGACTCTGGATTTTTCTTCTCTGGATGATGACAAGCACGGACCCCGGATATAGGTCTGGCAAGGGTCCGTTTACAGGTCCGTCTACACTCTGCTTTTCTCTTCTTTGGAAATTGCTGCACACTGACCCTTACACGGGGTCCGTGTAGACTCTGTGTCTGGACTTCATATCTTCTTCCTATTTTTCCGGGTATTTCTGATGTGGCATTGCGGAGTTTGACTTTTCTCTCATTTCTTTGGCTTTCGCCCTCTCTTGGTCAAACCTACAAATAGCCAAAATTAATCGAATTAAGCGCGAAACTCGGAATAAAATTGCCAGATAAGCACGAATGCGACAAAATATAATCCCTAAAACGCTATATAATTCGTGCTTATCAACTCCCCCACACTTAACCTTTGTTCGTCCTCGAACAAATCAGAGAAAAATAAAGATGAGAAATATTTCAGATTCAGAACTCTAGAGACACAATCAAAACTTCTCAATTTGTCAAATTCATTCACCCCCGGTCAGAAGATCATGCTTCACATATCACAAGACTCGCTTTCGTTGCAATTTAAGATTCAAACATTTACCCAGTAAGGATCAACAGAACAAGATGTGTGTAGTGTGTAGGTCAGACTCGTACTCATCTTCAGCTACTTGGTTTCATGATCACTTATTTTTTTATTTGTGATCGAAACGCCCCATATGCTTGACTTTCATACCCCTCTCTACTAAATGTTGAACGACAGTGACTTGGTTAATAGGTCTTTTTAAGCTTATAACGTAAGGCCAAGGCTCACGGCTACAATAAAAGATAGGGAATCAAAAGTGAGATACAATAAACATTATTCCTGTATCACATTCATTCAACTTTCGACTCGTCAACAGTTATTGTCTTTTCATCAATTCCAGAGCTCTAGCGTCTCCTTTTCTTTCTCATTGTCCATCAACTTTCACCCATAGAATTTTGTTTCGGGTGCTTTCAACACTATACATTTTCCTCCTCTTTTTTTTTTTTTTTTTTTTCATGAATAAAAATTCATCGATTCCTTCACACATAATTTTTCAATCCATTGGAGTAAAACATTTCAATGTGCACAGGAGTTTTATTTTTCTCACATGTAGGTAGGAAAAAGTGTATAGGCTATGATTCAGGTAGTTGATGTGGGATATTGAATAACCGACGAATGGGGGCTAACTGTGTGTCATACCATTCGATTTTTTCAGGCTCAAAAGGGGTTACTAGGGGCAATGAATGATGTATCGGTCAGGCTTGAAAGGCTCAAACGGTTCAAAGATCGCCTAAATCATCCCTAAGTCACCATCGTTCGTATTTTCGCTTCGAGGGCTAATCAGACAAGTTCTAGGGATCGTTGTTCGATTTCTCTTTTTCTTTTTTTTTTTGATTTTTTTTTTTTTTTTTTTTCACCAATTCACTATCAACGAGTAAAAGTTTGACCTCGTGCATTGAACAAAATGTTGATACAAAACTGGTTCATGTCTGGCCCTCTCCTTGAAACTACGACTCATCTCATTCAATACTAGGCACAAAACCATTTTCCGGGTGATCCAAAATCTAACAAATTAATCCGATTATTAAGTGAAACAAGAGTTCTTTGTCTAAAAATAGTCTCCTCCTACGTTAAAAGTGATGTTCAGTGTTGTGTAACGATGTGTAACAAGACTGACCCACCCCCACACTTTGAACTTGACACTGCCCTCAGTGTAAAACAATATAAAATGAACTATCTAATATGTGAAAACAGAAACACTTCCCTGGTCAGATGTCGAGTACGTGGTGAAAAGAGGTAGAGATCGGCAAGTCCTGGTCTGTTCGAGATTTTGAGATCGGTCGCCCTGCTAAATTTTCCCACACCTGATAAATTCCACCGCCAGTAGATAAATTACCTGCACCACCAATCACTGAGATTAACTCATCAACTAAATACATAAAACAAAAATAAAGAAAACGAAAATAAAACAGGAAACGAAAACTAAAAATAAACACTGGGTTGCCTCCCAGTAAGCGCTAAATTCATTGTCTATAGCTTGACTACGGAGAAGCATCCCTCAAATAGCGGCTTCCGCCCATAGTAAATATCATACAATATTACATATGGGTCTTGGTTATATGTGCCCTCAAGCTTGGCATGATATTGACATTGTAAGCTCGTCACTCCAACAACACTCATGTATGAGTTCAGCTCCTTCGACTTGAGTTCTTCTACATCCTCCAACTTCTCTTCTGCCTTATCATCGCATAGGAATTCCTCGAAGAATTTTTCGTTCCTCTTTGAGATCGGTCTGCCTGCTTCCAGGTACTGCATGTATTCCTTAACATCCTCAGTTTCCAACTTTCCTGGACATGAATTAGTCAAGCAAATTCCTAAAGGATCTTCACCTATCAATTCCTGCGAACCACACTCAACAAGTTCGTCAGTAGCATCAATTCTAAAACAGTTAGATGTATCATTAGGATATTTGATGGACTGAAAAACATTAAACACCACACTCTCATCATTCAATCTCAACACCAACTCACCCTTTTGTACATCTATCAGAGCTTTTCCCGTGGCTAAAAACGGTCTTCCTAAAATAAGAGGAATCTCACGATCCTCTTCCATATCTAACACCACAAAGTCCACTGGGAAAATAAACTTATCAACCTTCACCAACACATCCTCCACAACTCCCCTAGGATATTTAATTGACCTATCAGCTAACTGTAGGGAAATTGTAGTTGGTTTCACCTCACCTATTTTCAACTTCTCAAAACATGAATATGGCATCAAGTTAATGCTTGCGCCTAAGTCACACAACGCTTTATTAAAATTCGAAGTTCCAATAGTACAAGGGATAGAGAAACTACCTGGATCCTTAAGCTTCGGAGGGATTTTATTTTGTAAAATTGCAGAACATTCCTCCGAAAGCTTAACTGTCTCAAAATCTACCAGTTTCCTCTTGTTTGATAAAATTTCTTTAAGAAACTTTGCATAGGAAGGCATTTGAGCTAAAGCTTCTGCAAACGGGATATTTATGTGCAGCTTTTTGAAAATCTCAAGAAATTTTGAAAATTGAGTATCCAGTTGCAGTTGCTTTGCTCTTTGGGGAAACGGGAGTGAATTAATATCAATATGAGAGTTCGAGTTTAGAGACTTACCTTTCTCCCTTGCGTTCTCGGACCTTTGCTTTGATGACTCCTTCTCCTTCGCATAGTTATCGACATCAACCACCTCTTGCTTTATGGGAGACGTCACCGTGACTGCATGGACACCTTTAGGATTCTTTTCCGTGTCACTAGGTAGTGAACCCGGAGCTCGTGTGGCCATCTGTGTCGCTAGCTGTCCTAGTTGAGTCTCCACTCTTTGCATCATGGCATCATGGTTTTGCCATCTCATCTCGTTCCCGGCTATGTATTTGGCAAGCATATCCTCGAGATTCGACTTGCTCTCTTGTGGCTTGAAACCGGGTGGCATTGAAGGTCCAGCACCTTGCGGTGGTTGAGGTGGCTGTTGAGGAGGTCTTTGCTGTGTAGGATGTTGTGGCGGATTAAAAACTAGTGGCTCAACAGCAGTTTCAGGTTGCCTCCATCCAAAATTCGGATGATTTCTCCAGCCCGGATTATACGAGAAACTGTATGGGTTATATTGTGGAGGACCTTGGTTTCCCACATAATTCACCGAGTCCCCCCCAAAGCACTGCATTCCCTCACAAGACATATCCGGCATGAATGGCATGTCACAAGATGGACCACCAACTAATTCAGCATTTCCTTGGATCTGATTCACTGACTTGACTGGTATTGACTTCTGCGCTTGTAACTGTGCCATCTGATGTGTCAATCCATCAAGTTTCGCTGTAATTGCTGCCAGAGCATCCATTTCCAAGAATCCTACTTTCTTCTCCCTGCGGTTTTCTTGCCAACCCACATTGCTCTCGGCCATATTGGATATGATTTCAAGTGCTGCAGTCGGCGTTTTTCGATATAAGCTCCCATTTGCTGCCGCATCGAGCATAGATCTCACAGAAGGATCCACCCCATAATAGAATGTCTCCACTTGCTGGCCAGTTGAAAAACCATGTCTCGGGCACATCCTCAACATCTTTTTAAATCTTGCCCATGCTGAATTCAGTGACTCCCCATCTCTCTGCCTGAAGGATGTGATCTCATTCCGCAATTGTGTAATTTTAGTTGGGGGAAAGTACCTATGCAAGAATACCTCAACCAATCCATCCCAAGTAGTGATGGAACCAGCTGGCAGATCACGAAGCCATTCCATAGCGTCTCCCTGCAGGGAGAATGGAAATAATCTGAGTCGAATGGCGTCGGTACTCACCCCATTGCACTTAATCGTATCACAAATCGACAGAAAATTCTCCAGATGTGCATTAGGGTCTTCAGATGGTGCTCCACCGAACTTTACTTGCATTTGGATCATTTGGATGATGCCTGGCTTCAGCTCGAATGTATTTGCCTGAATCGTAGGGCGGATTATACTAGACCCATAACCTTCGAATGCTGGTCGATGAAGCTCCATCAATGTACGGTTATCCTCTTCTCCGGCCATTCCTTCGAATTCTGGTTTAAGATCTATTTCAGGTTCTGCTTCAGACTCGGATTCAAAAGACAAGTTGTTGTTCCTTCGATTTCTGCGGATGCTTCGAAGGGTGCTTTCAATCTCCAGATCGAGTGGCACTAGATTTTTGACGTCCTGAGCACGGTTCATATAACACGAGCTAACCCCTGAAATCAAAAATTTAAGTGCACAATTTAAGCTCCAAAAGAGTATATATAATAAGAAAAACTGAAACAAAATTAATCAAAATACTAAAGAATAGAATAACTGAAAAATTTAAAACTAAGAATAAAAGCCTAGTCTCAAACAAATAATTTATCCTAATATTAAATAAATAGTCCCCGGCAACGGCGCCAAAAACTTGACCGATTTATTTCGGTTGGGATTAATTCTAGCAAGCGGACTAGGTCAAGTTATAGTAAATGGACAGACGTCCAAGTATCGATCCCACAGAGACTATTATTTAATTACTAAGATTTAATTATTTTATTTAATCTAGGCAAACAATAATAAGTGATTTGATTTTTAATTCAACTACGTAAATTTTAAACTAAGTTATGCAAATTTAATGGCTAAATCGAATATCAGAGAGGCTTAGAACTTGGGATTTTCAAATTTAAATAGGATGACCGGGAACACACGACGGTAACAAACTTTGATTAAAATCATGCACTGGAATTATTTAACCACAAATTATTCAACATCACGATGCAATTCCCTGATTTAATCATAAATCTATTTCTAGAATTTATAATCCTATTTTTATTTAACAGTTCAATTATTTCTAATTGAATTTAATTAAACAAAAACGCATTTAACAATGAATGAATTACAGCTGTCGCCTACAATCGCACACTGAAACCGAATACTATTTCTAGTCGGTTTAACCGTGTGTTGATCAATATTTTCGAAGCTAAACTCAATCTGTTCTCTTTCGAGTCAAGATTGAACGACAAACATGCAAATAATTGGCCAGATTAAAAGCACGAAATTTATACGAATATTAATCAATAACAGGGAACAAGTTTATAAATCAAATACTTCAATGAATAAATAGAAATCAAACGTTTGTCCTGTATCATGGTCCCGATCACAAAAGAAAACTACTCCATAAATTCAAGACTAAAATCAAATTTAAATGTTGAATTCATGTCTGAAAATAAGAAATTAAAAAGAAGAGAGATTCTCCATGATGGCGCGCGGATCTTGCGTGTAAATTGCGTTGTCTTTCGCCCACGTTGTCGCCGTCTTTTCCGGGTCGCAAATCTTCCCTTCTTCTCCAAAAGTCGGCCGCCTCTTCGAATATTCAACCCCCTCCTTTTTGTTAGGTTATTTTCTTTTTATATCTCCCAAATCGCGAACAAAATCTTTGCCAAATTCTCGATCTGATATTGCATACACGGACCCCGTGCTTGCATCCGGGCAAGGGTCCGTGTAGACTCTGCCTCAAAATTCTTCCGGAATGGTGGACACGGACCCCGTGCCTGGGTCCGTCCAGGGGTCCGTGTGTCCGTCCAGGGGTCCGTGTAGACTCTGGATTTTTCTTCTCTGGATGATGACAAGCACGGACCCCGGATATAGGTCTGGCAAGGGTCCGTTTACAGGTCCGTCTACACTCTGCTTTTCTCTTCTTTGGAAATTGCTGCACACTGACCCTTACACGGGGTCCGTGTAGACTCTGTGTCTGGACTTCATATCTTCTTCCTATTTTTCCGGGTATTTCTGATGTGGCATTGCGGAGTTTGACTTTTCTCTCATTTCTTTGGCTTTCGCCCTCTCTTGGTCAAACCTACAAATAGCCAAAATTAATCGAATTAAGCGCGAAACTCGGAATAAAATTGCCAGATAAGCACGAATGCGACAAAATATAATCCCTAAAACGCTATATAATTCGTGCTTATCAATGCTATATCGAGTGTCTGAGATAGACGTCGATCTACATCTAAGGCTCTTCGATACACCGTAAGTCTAGAGTCTTATCGGTTCTGAGAAAGACTCGGCGGTTCTGCCCTAGCTAGACTGATCAGCCCTAGACTCGGACTCTGACTCTGTTCTAAGTCAATACATTAACATATCAATCTGATAATCTGCAAATATCAATGCAATAAATAAAGTATGTGATTTTGGGAAACTCAAGTCAAACCTAACTCGAGTTGTGCAATCCCGAATCAACATTTATTTATACCTTTCTTGCTGTCGATCTGATACAATCAAAGTCTGGATTCAAAGTCTGTCACTGTTCAATCTGGCAATGACAATACCAATATTCTGTGTCAATATTCTAATCAAATCATAACATCTCTGTTTTATCAAATTCTGACGGTATAACAGTACAATCTTGCGATACTGATAATATTATATCAGTCTATATCAATTCCAAACGTTTACAATCAACTACCGTACAAATCTGATATCACTTCTAGTCAATTTCATTCTGAAATTCATAACAATTCCATATTCAGTCCGTTTCTTAATCTGACCTCGATTCTACATTGTCTAACATGCCAAGAATAACATATATGACGTGTATTCAATTCTAACAACATCATAATTTCAAAACATGTAAAAACGTAATAAAACTTACGTCCTGTAGTATCCTGTGTTGATATGAACACAGTACCGAAGTCGGATTTAAAATCTAACGGACAGATCGATCGTAAATCAAATTCTAGAATCAAGGATCAAAAGTTTCTCTCAATTTCGATTTTTGCTTCTTTCTCCAGATTACGTTTGTGTGTATATATATATATATATATATTATACTCACGTACATGCAACCAGCCAAATGTCAATTTTCCCTTCTGCATGTCTCGCGCATATGCGCGACATTTCTGACGCATATGCGTGAGACCTACTGGTCTCGATCTTGGCAGCCCGCGCATATGCGCAACATTACTGGCGCATATGCGCGAGGCCTACTGGTACTCAACTGCATAGGCTCGCGCAGATGCGCGACATCTTTCGCGCATACGCGCGAGGTCTTCTGCCTTTTTGGCGCATGTGCGCGCATCCGGTCGCGCATGTGCGCCGATGCTACTGTCCTCGCACATCAATTTTTACACGTGATCTCCTTTCGTGTCTCGGTTAGCCCTTTCATAATCACATTAAATTAGTACTCAATAATGGTTCATTAACTGTGATTAATTCTCGGGCATTACATTTCTCCCCCCCCTAAGATACGATTTCGTCCTCGAAATCACAAGCATTTCATTCGTATCAACAAGGAGTATACATACAAAACTGTATAAGAAATTTACATTATCGAAACAACTCTGAGAATTCTTGTCTCATATCTTATTCAGTCTCCCAAGTTGCTTCTTCTACACCATGACGAGTCCATTGCACTTTTACAAGTGGAATCATCTTTGTTCTGAGCTGTTTTTCTTTACGATCAATAATCTGAATCGGTTTTTCAACATAGCTCAACGTCTCATCCAGTTCGGCCTCGTCTGGTTGAATAGCATGTGAAGCATCAGGAAGGTACTTCCTTAATAACGATACATGAAAGACATCATGTATCCCAGATAATGAAGGCGGTAAAGCGAGTCGATAGGCACGATCTCCTATCTTCTCGAGAATCTCATAAGGCCCGATGTATCGTGGAGACAGTTTCCCTTTCTTGCCAAATCTGACAACTCCTCTGAAAGGTGAAATCTTCAAAAATACTCGATCTCCTGCCTCAAATACCAACGGTCTACGTCGGACATTGGCATATTTGGCCTGTCTGTCTTGTGCTGCCTTCATTTTATTTTGAATTAGCTTCACTTTTTCTGTCATATCTCTGATCATATCTGGTTCAATTTCAGGCACTTCAGATATATCATCCCAATATAAAGGGGATCTACACTTCTTTCCGTACAACGCTTCAAATGGTGCCATCTCAATACTCGTCTGATAGCTGTTGTTGTACGAAAACTCACAAAGAGGCAATGCATCTTGCCAATTAGTGCCAAAATCTAGCACTACTGCTCTCAGCATATCCTCCAGTGTTTGGATAGTCCGCTCTGACTGTCCGTCGGTCTGTGGATGATATGCGGTACTCAGATGTAACTTCGTACCAAGAGCCTGCTGCAAACTCTGCCAGAAGTGCGAAGTAAATCGAGGATCAAGATCTGATACAATTGACTTCGGCACTCCGTGCAATCTGACCACTTCTCTGACATAGATCTCTGCCATCTGGTCAAACCTGTACGTCATCTTGTACGGAATGAAACATGCGGATTTGGTCAATCTGTCAATCACAACCCAAATCGCGTCCCAACCTCGGGAGGAACGCGGCAACTGCGTCACAAAGTCCATGGAAATATGATCCCATTTCCATTCAAGAATGGACAAACTCTGTAATAATCCTCCTGGTTTCTTTCTTTCTGCCTTCACCTGCTGGCAATTCAAACATTTGGAAACAAATTCTGCGATGTCAGTCTTCATTTGTTTCCACCAGAATTGTCCTTTCAAATCGTTATACATCTTTCTGCCACCAGGATGAATACTGAATCGACTGTTGTGCGCTTCTGACAATATCTGTCGTCTCAAATCTGAAACATTCGGCACAACTAGACGATTATTCGCATACAAGACGTTGTCACGTACCTGATATTCTGATCGATGTCCTGTTCTAACCATCGATACTGATTTCTGTACATTCTGATCACCTCGCTGAGCTTCCTTAATTCTCATAATCAGCTCTGGTTCTACTTGCACCGTATAAAGTCTCAACGGTCTATAATCTGTTTCAAATTCTAATCCAGACAAACAGAAGTCTTCTATCAAATTGGAAACACCAATCGTCGATAAGGATAAAGAACATACCTTTCGACTTAGTGCATCAGCTGCTGCATTAGACTTTCCTGGATAATATTTGATTTCACAATCAAAATCTTTAAGCAAATCAAGCCATCTTCGTTGCCTCATATTCAATTCATATTGTGAAAACAGATATTTCAAACTCTTATGATCAGAATATATCTCAAACTTTTTACCATAAAGATAGTGTCGCCATATCTTTAGTGCAAAGACAATGGCCGTCAATTCAAGGTCATGAATTGGATAACGAATCTCATGTGGTTTAAGCTGTCTTGAGGCATAGGCAATAACATGCCCCCGTTGCATCAGTACACATCCCAACCCTCTGTGAGAAGCATCGCAATAAACCACAAAATCACCAGTACCTGACGGAATAGTCAACACCGGGGCACTGGTCGGTCTCTTCTTCAACTCCAGAAAACTGATCTCACATTCTTCAGACCAAACAAATGGAGCATTCTTCTGCGTCAGTTGAGTAATTGGTTTAGCAATACTCGAGAAATCTTTAACGAAACGACGGTAATATCCTGCTAAACCCATAAAACTGCGAATTTCAGGCACTGATGTCGGTCTTGGCCAAGAAATCACGGCTTCCACTTTACTGGGATCCACTGATATACCATCTCCAGATATAATATGACCCAGAAATACTACATGTCTTAGCCAAAACTCACATTTCGACAGTTTAGCATATAACTTCTCAGCCCTTAGAATTCGCAACACAGTTCTTAAATGCTCAGCATGCTCACTCATATTCTTTGAATAAATCAAAATATCATCGATGAAAATAATCACAAAATCATCGAGATATTTCTGGAATACACGATTCATTAATCCCATGAATACAGCTGGAGCATTCGTCAGACCAAACGGCATGACAATAAATTCATAGTGTCCATACCTGGTTCTGAATGAAGTCTTCGAGATATCAGAATCTCTGACTCTCAGCTGATGATATCCCGATCTTAAATCAATCTTGGAATATACTGAAGAACCCTGCAACTGATCGAATAAATCATCAATACGAGGCAAGGGATATTTATTCTTTACCGCTGCCTTGTTCAGTTGCCTATAATCGATGCAGAGTCTCATCGAACCGTCTTTCTTTCTTACAAATAATACTGGAGCACCCCAAGGAGAAACACTAGGTCTGATGTACCCCTTGGCCAGTAAATCTTCCAACCGATCCTTCAATTCTTTCAATTCAACTGGTTCCATTCTGTACGGAGCTCTAGAAATCAGCACTGTACCTGGCATCAGTTCAATGCTGAAGTCTATCTCTCTAACTGGAGGTAATCCCGGGATCTCATCTGGAAAGACGTCAGCAAACTCACGTACCACTGGCAGATCTGCCAATGCTGGACTCGACTTCAGTATGTCTACTGAATATACAAGGAATCCTTCTGCTCCTTTCTGTAACAATCGAGTCATAGACAATACGGATATTAACGGAATTCTCGATCTAGAACCCTTCCCGTAAAATTTCCACTCTTCAGCCATATCTGGTCTGAATCTCACTATCTTGTGGAAACAATAAACTGTCGCTCTGTACTCGGTTAGCATATCAATACCGATAATACAGTCAAAGTCAGACAACCCAAGTACAATGCAATCTAACTCAATCTCATGCCCGTCATACTGTAGTACACAATGGTTAACCGAATTTACGGATATCAAACCCATCCCCAACGGAGAAGAGATAGACACTACAATAGCTAAAGACTCTACAGGCAATGCATGACTTAATGCAAATCGTTCAGAAATAAATGTGTGTGAAGCACCGGTATCAATCAGTACATAAGCAGAGTAACCACATAAAGAACAGTTACCTGCTACAACGTCATCTGGTGCTTCCTGGGCCTGCTCCTCTGTCAAAGCGAAGACTCTGGCCTGCTGTCTAGGAGGCTGACCAACTGTCTGGCTTCCTCCTGGCCTCTGTTGTGACTGAGCTGGCGCTGGCTGGAATGTGTGAACAGCAGCTGATCGTCTCTCAGTCTGTGCTGCTGATCCCGATGACTCGGACACCTGAGTTCTCTGCAAACCTTTCTGTGGACACACTTTAGCAAAGTGTCCCGGCTGTTTACAGAAGTTGCAACTACCAGTCACTCCCTGGCATTGCTCGGTTGCATGTCTTCCTCCGCAAGTCTTGCAATAAACTCCAGTGTAACTCTGGCTCTGTCTGGAACCACCGGAGCTGGAAGAACTACTCCTCGACTTCTTAAATTGCTTTCCACTGGCTTTTAAAAATTCTTTCTTTCCTCCACTACTGCTGCCACCCTCGAATCTGGGAGGTGGTTGCTGTGATCTCGGTGCTGGAGGCACAAATGAAGCCCCTTTCTGTCTCATCAGACCGGCTTCTGCTCCCTTAGCTCTGTTCAGGGCATCAGTAAAATTATTCGGTCGCCCTGTGTTCACCATGTGAAAATATCGGGGTTCAGGCCATTGATGAACTGGTCAGCAGTAGCTTCTTCGCTGTCGGCCACATGTGGAGCAAATTTCAACAAGGAGGAGAACTTTGACACGTATTCTTCGATGTTCATCTGTCCCTGCCTTAGATTGGCAAACTCCGCCCCCTTGTCCTTTCGATACGACACTGGAAATAATCGTTGATAAAATTCAATTCTGAATATATTCCAGGTAATAATCGTACCTCTATGCTCCATGGCTCTCTTTCTCGTAATCCACCAGTCCTTGGCAACGTCGTGTAACTGGTGTCCAATTAATTTCACTCTCTTCTCATCTGTATACTCCAAGGATTCGAACAGCATCTCTATATCATCGAGCCAACTCTAGCATTCCACAGCGTTCTCTGTTCCTCTCAAAGTCGGCGGATGAAATGACTGAAATCGTTTCAGTAACGTTTCCATTGGAGTCGGTGTGACATCCATGGTAGGATTGGATGTACTTCCCTGTTCTTGTACTCGTCTCGGAGGCATATATGAGAATCAAATAGATTAACAACAAATACCACAATTCTGTTGCAATCCTCTTCTGATCATCTTACTGCTGATCTAGAATCAGTACTGATCCAATCTCAATAAAACATATTACTATATCAAATCAGATAAACAAGTAACATGCAATAAAGCAGTAAGACATGCTAGCATTCAAAAGCTGGAAATAAAACCTCAATCTACCCCGCTCACTAGCCTCTTCTATCTCAATCTAAAGGATCTATCGCTCTGATACCACCTGTTGTGGGGACCCGGACGCTAATCATGTTCTTAATCGTCATTGGGACTAAATCAATTATAATAAATAGGGTCTAAATTTTTTTTTTTAAATGCGGAAGGTAATGGAATCGAACTCCTATACATATCAGTATAAAAGTATAAATCTGATAAAATATACAATCATACATACTCAGGTTCAACAACTAACTATCAAGTTTTTAAACCCTATCTCTAGTCCAAGTCCGGAATCACCACTCTAATCTCGATCTGTCTTCACCTCTGTGACCCTGTACCTCTCCCACCTGTTTTCATGCACACATACAAACAAGACAACAGCCGGATAACTCCGGTGAGATATAAATATCCCAGTATAAACAATGTATTAAATGCAATCATATAAAACATATATAAAAGCATAAACAAACATCAAAACATGTATCTAATCTGACTACATGAATCAATGACTCGTGATCTAATCTTATCTTATCTCAAATCTAGGGATCCCAATCTAATTTAGACTTTGGTATGCTGTATCTAGTGTCTGAGATAGACGTCGATCTACATCTAAGGCTCTTCGATACACCGTAAGTCTAGAGTCTTATCGGTTCTGAGAAAGACTCGGCGGTTCTGCCCTAGCTAGGCTGATCTGCCCTAGACTCGGACTCTGACTCTGTTCTAAGTCAATACATTAACATATCAATCTGATAATCTGCAAATATCAATGCAATAAATAAAGTATGTGATTTTGGGAAACTCAAGTCAAACCTAACTCGAGTTGTGCAATCCCGAATCAACATTTATTTATACCTTTCTTGCTGTCGATCTGATACAATCGAAGTCTGGATTCAAAGTCTGTCACTGTTCAATCTGGCAATGACAATACCAATATTCTGTGTCAATATTCTAATCAAATCATAACATCTCTGTTTTATCAAATTCTGACGGTATAACAGTACAATCTTGCGATACTGATAATATTATATCAGTCTATATCAATTCCAAACGTTTACAATCAACTACCGTACAAATCTGATATCACTTCTAGTCAATTTCATTCTAAAATTCATAACAATTCAATATTCAGTCCGTTTCTTAATCTGACTTCGATTCTACATTGTCTAACATGCCAAGAATAACATATATGACGTGTATTCAATTCTAACAACATCATAATTTCAAAACATGTAAAAACGTAATAAAACTTACGTCCTGTAGTAGCTTGTGTTGATATGAACACAGTACCGAAGTCGGATTTAAAATCTAACGGACAGATCGATCGTAAATCAAATTCTAGAATCAAGGATCAAAAATTTCTCTCAATTTCGATTTTTGCTTCTTTCTCCATATTACGTTTGTGTGTATATATATATATATATATTATACTCACGTACATGCAACCAGCCAAATGTCAATTTTCCCTTCTGCATGTCTCGCGCATATGCGCGACTTTTCTGACGCATATGCGCGAGACCTACTGGTCTCGATCTTGGCAGCCCGCGCATATGCGCAACATTACTGGCGCATATGCGCGAGGCCTACTGGTACTCAACTGCATAGGCTCGCGCATATGCGCGACATCTTTCGCGCATACGCGCGAGGTCTTCTGCCTTTTTGGTGCATGTGCGCGCATCCGGTCGCGCATGTGCGCCGATGCTACTGTCCTCGCACATCAATTTTTACACGTGATCTCCTTTCGTGTCTCGGTTAGCCCTTTCATAATCACATTAAATTAGTACTCAATAATGGTTCATTAACTGTGATTAATTCTCGGTCATTACACTCCCGAACTCTATAAATACCATTGATGTATTTTTCCCCTTTCTTGTTTATAATTTTCTCTTCCGAGTGATAAATTGTAAACATATAAATCATTCAAATTATGGCCAATAAATTGAAAGCATTAAGATTAGAACAATACAAATGAACAATATATATGAAGAACTTAAATAGATTAGCTCATAGATTCTTACACATGGTTTCTAGTTTTGTTCCATCTTTCCTCTAGAAATAAAAATTAGTTCATAATAACCCAAATAAAACAACAAAAAATAGTTCTAAAACAAGACATATCAAATTAAAAATAAAAGAAAGAAGAACTTAGAACAAGAGTTTGAAGTGCTGATTCTGTCCCCGGAGTTGTACAGCAGATTTCCCAAAAACTTGATGAACTTGAGTCTTCAATCTCCTAGCAGCAGCCTCCACTCTTCCCTTGGCTCCCAAATACTCTAGATGGTAAGTAAATGATGTCTTTCATAATCCCAGACAAGCCTCAATTCGCAGCACACCAAAATCTTGGACTTCCATGCGCAGCACACCAAAATACAGATTTTCTGGATTCTGTCTTGCAAGGAGCGCGGGTGTGGTCAAGAGGATACCGCGGGTGCGGTGTTGGTTCTGGTGAGCGCGCGCAGGTGCGATATGGATTTTAGCGCAGGTGCGATGTGACACCGCAGGTGCGGTGTAAAGATGAACGCGGGTGCGATATAGCCTCTGTATTTTTTTATTTTTTGCACTTTCCAATTCAACACTTTAATACTCCAAACTCTCATTCTAAGCTTCCAAACTACAACAACAAAAACAACAACATATCACATAAAACCTGCTCAAGAATCATAAAATTCCAAGTTAAAAACAAGTAATAAAAGTGCAATAAATTGCACTTATCAGTCAACGACAACAGTTTTTCACCATTGTCTTTGAGCACACCCTTTAACCATAGGGCCTTTAACAACAGTGTTACAAGACCCATGACAACGGTTTTTCACCGTCGCCTTTGACGTCTATGACAACGGTTTTTCACCGTTGTCTTTGAGCACACCCTTTAACCACATGGGCTTTAACAACGGTTTTATTTGACCTTAGACGACGGTGAAAAATTGTTGTCTTTTGCCTTTTTTAGTGACTTGATAAGTTTCATTCATACCTTTTTTTGTCAAAAGTCATTGTGTTTACTTACAACTCTGCACTTAAATATTTGGTTGCTAAGACAGAGGCAAAATCACGATTGCTTAGGTGGATTTTACTTCTTCAAGAGTTTGAACTAGAAATAAAAGATAAAAAAAATGTGGAGAACGTGGTAACTGATCATTTATCTATACTTGCGTATGTTAGCAAAGAATGTAAATGATGAGATAGATGAATTGTTTCCTGATGAACAACTGTTATTGATGCAAAATTGTCCATGGTATGCATATTTCGCAAATTTTCTTGCCACAGCCCCCCTCCCAGCCCCCAAAAAAAAATTAACATTTCACCAAAGAAAGAAATTATTTTCAGCCGTGAAATATTATTTTTGGGAGGAATCTTTTTTGTTCAAAATATGTGCAGATGCCATGATAAGTATATGTGTGGCGGAGGAAGAGATGAGGTAGATTATAATCACTGTCATGACCACGAGATAGGTGGTCATTATGGACCCACACGAACAACATTCAAAGTTCTTGAATGTGGCTTTTGTTGGTCAACTCTCTTTAAATATGCACGTTTGTTTTTTCTTGCTTGTGATAGATGCCAGCACACAGGTAACATTTCTAATCACCATGAGATGCCTTAAAATATTATTATTATTATCGAGTGTGAAGTCTCTGATGTTTGGGGAATAGATTTCATGGGACTATTTCAACATCTTTTACAAAAAAAATACATTTTGGTTGCGGTTGGCTATGTCTCCAAGTTGGTGGAGGCGGAATCATATGCCACGAATGATGCTCATGTGATACTAAAATTTTTAAAGAAAAACATTTTCAATAGATTTGGAACACCACGAGCAATAATAAGTGATGGTGGCAATAATTTTTTAAATAAACTTTTTGAAAAATTTTGGACAAATATGGGGTCACTGATAAAATCTCCACTGCCTATCACCCCCAAACAAATGGTCAAGTTGAGGTGTCGAATCGAGAGATCAAGAGAATTCTGGAGAAGGCTATGGGGGTGAATCGAAAGAACTGGTCGTTGAGGTTAGATGATGCACTTTTGGCTTATAGGACTGCTTTTAAGACACCTATAGGCAATACACCTTATAGGATGCTTTTTGGTAAAGCGTGTCATTTATATATTGAGTTAGAGCATCGAGCTTATTGGGCAACTAAAGCGCTGAACTTTGATTTTGCTCTTACAAGTGAACACATGTTGCTGCAATTGGACGAATTCAGAGGTCAAGCCTATGAACTGGTGCTGACCTACAATAAACATACTAAGCAAGCACATGAAAAACGAATTATGCCAAGGGAATTCAAATAAGGTGAAGCGGTGCTACAGTACAACTCAAAGTTGCGCTTATTTCCTGGAAAGCTCAAGTCAAGGTGGACGGGACCATACATGATCACTAAGGTGTTCCCCTCGAGAGCTATAACTTTGAGAGATGGGAAAAATGAGCCGTTCATAGTCAATGCTCAACAACTGAAACACTATTTAAGTGCCATAGTGGAGCCACAAATTGTAGTCACTCGATTCAAAAACTGTCAGAACTGAGAGGGATCTACAATCAGTTAGAGTAGGTGCCCGTCGAGCCAAGTGTTGGCCGATGGTTCATGTTGAAAATCTATGTATAAACCATCTTTATTTTAATTATATTTGAAATTATTGTTTTGGCACATCTTCATCTGTCTACACATTCTTGTTGCATAGATAAAGTCCTTGAATATACAAATTGTAGAAAAAATATTAGATGCTCATATGATGAGTATCATAAAACTCATATTTGCAATACTGTATATTCTAAACATGTAAGGTCTAAAATTAAGACGACGTAATCCAACTCCATGCAAATCTAGGAAAAAAATAAAAATAAGTAATTAATTGATTTAATTGCTAAATTATTTGTGTGACATGCATGATTTTATATTAAATATGATTTAATTGTCATTTGCATAAAATTGTATTTTTAAGGAATATTACGTTTGCGATCGATGAACGGAGACCGAGGGCTGAAAAAGGTAAAAAAAAAATTTATTAAATAATTATTTTTAATTATTTAAAATTTGGTTGATGATTTTTCATATTTTTGAAAATAAGGGGTTTTGAGGTGATTTATACGCTGTAGCGTAAATTTTATCGGTGTTGGCTTTTCAATAAAAATGCGAACTTTTTGGCAACCCGGCTATTTGGTTCACAAACTATTTTTACCAAAACTATTTTAATATTCTATTTAAATCCTAATCAAGACTAATGGGCCTAAAATGTGGGCTTAATAGGCCCAAAGCCTTGTTGGTATTTAATTAGTATATATATAATATATAAAGTCTCCTAAAACCCTACAAAACTATACGCCTACAATTCTGAAATTTCACACCATATACATGACACCACACAGCACCATATTTTAAAGAAATTTTCGGTAAAAGCTCAAGGGAAATTCAAGCCAAGGTTCTTGTCCGTTCTTCGCAAATCGTCGACGAATAATCGTGCGTTTAAAACGTAGAGTCACACCTATTCTTTCCTTCAAACCATCATCACATCATAGTATTCTTTTTATGCATGAAAAGTTTGCAAAACAATAACACTTTATGTATTTTTCGTTTTTCCATATAACATGAAAGTTTCCAGTAGGATTATTGATCCAAATTGTGTTGTTTATGGGCATAAAGGGGCTGCCATGTCTAGGAAGTGTTATGGTATTGTTTTACATGAATTTTAGACTCCTAAAACACCACCTAAACACCACACACGAATCTAAGAACAAGCGGTACGCAACCTGCTGTCATGGAAGCAAGGGATTCGGTTTTGGGTCCCAAGGGATTGGCTGGGTCGTGATTTCTGTCCAGGGCTTATCCAGGGTCTGTGAGGGATCGAGAAGGAGTCCTAGCCATGCTAGGACTCGAGCTAAGTGGGCTGGGAGGAGTCCTTTTGACAAGGACTCCTACCCGAGAGTGAACAAATTAGCGCAGGGTGCACGGGCTTGCAGGGTTCATGTAGCTCGGCCTGAGGGCTTGAGGTAGGGCTAGGGTGATGTCGTGGGGTCCTAGGTAATTACACGAGAGGCTGGTTCAGGGGCTAGGTTGGTTGGCTAAGTCCTAAGATAGTATGAAGAGTCCTTGTCCAATAAGGCATCTCTCGGCCAGCTTAGGGTAGAGGAGTAGGGTCTCTAGGTGGGTTGTCTAGGTTTTGGCTCAAGGTGGCTCGGGCGTGGCTCGAGTAGATTGGGAGATGGCACGGTGTGTTCGTCGATGTGTCAAAAACGAAAATTAAAAGGCTAAAATTGAATCCAAGGGTCCACGGGGTTGGCTCATGACTTGGAAGGGTAGAATAAATCTTTAAAATGTTATTTTTAAAATTTGGGATCAAAATAACGAGTTTTTGGTTTATCCAGGATTTAATCGCCGCACGAAACGCTAATTAACGAATTAATTGAAATGCCTGGTTTCAGGCTTTATAAAATTATGAAAAATTATATTTAAGCTTAAATAATTATTAGAAGTCTAATTTTTTAATTTTATATAGAGTTTTGGTCTAATTCGAGATTAAAACGCATTAATACGTCACATTTAAAGATTAATTTTAAAGTCCTCGATTTATGATAAATAAAAATATGAGAAAATTCAAGTAAGCTTAAATAATTATTTGGGATATATTAGAGTCAACGGAATTAATAAAAAATCGAAAACGTGAAATGTCAAGCCCAGGGGTAAAACGGTCTTTTTACACCAAAAATTAGTAAACGTCATGGCAGTGCTCTAATTGATGTTTTATATGCTAATATGATTATTTCACATGTTCATGAAATTTTATACGATAAAATATGATTTTTAAATGTTCATGAATTATTAAGGTTTAAATTTGACATTTAAAGGATATGTTGCATGCTTGGTTTCAAAATAAAATGATATTATATGCATGTTTTTATTAAGTGATGAAAATACGACATGTTGAAGGACGTGAAGGGATTGTGACTAAATATGTGACATGTTGGAAATATCGTGAGGGTTATGGTCCCAGTGGGATCCCGACGATCGTGTTTTCATTGATACGAATACGAATACGAATACGTGATACGAAAACGAATACGTTGATATGTTAATACGTAAGGCCAGGGCCTAGTTGACCGGTGAGAGTGTTGTTGGTGTCCCCCGCCGCCCAGTACTGTGGTTTTCTTTAGATGGATCCATCGCCCAATACGATCAAGAATACGAGTCGCAATCACGATATGAATTCAACAAGCATGAACATGAATATGAACATGAACATGAACATGAATATGAATATGATTATGTTTATGTGACATGGTTATGTTCTTAAAAATGTTTAAGTTTAAAGTTTATGCTTTATTAAGAAAATGATATTTTAAATACAAGTATTTTCACTGATATATGTTAACTATATTACGTACTACTTGTTATCAAGGATATGACGTGTTGAGTCTTTAGACTCACTAGGTGTGTATGATGCAGGTGATATAAATAACTATGATGTTGGAGGTCTTGACGAGTGACTTGCTGGACTGTCGATGCACATAAACCAAGGACTAGCGCTTCTATTTCCGCATTTAAGTTTATGATTTTAAGTTAAATATTTTTACGACATTTTATATTATGCTTTTTGAGAGATTTTGAGAGGTTTAGTATGGGCTATACTTTTCAACTTTTATTGCTTTTTAGATTTGGTAAAACGATTTACGATCTCATGTTTGACTATTCCCTTTGGATCTTCAAGTACTAGTTGGATGTTTTATTTTAAAAATAGCGACAAGATATTTTAAATTATTTATATATATGTATATTTTTAATTATGGAGATTAAGGAGAGAAAAAAATTAGTACTTTTTAAGAAAATGAATAAGCAGACGTTTCAGTTGGTATCAAAGCCGACCTCTCTTAGTACGGTGTGGTTCGGGGACGAACCAAGCGGAAGCCGGTGGGCATGTGAAGCCTGGGGCCGAAGAGGGCGGGGGTGATAGCCGGTGCCATGAGGTTGCACGGACAATGGGCATCTCCTGGCAGGCTTAGAGGTTGAGGGAACATGAATGAACCAATCCCACACTGGAATGAGAGGGATTCCAAAATTGTTCGATGTAATGGACTGTACAGTTGAAGAGGGCTTAAAAGATTTGATATGTAATACTCATATCAAGAAGGTGCATCTTCTTTTCAGTAGCTCATCACATAAGTACTCCAAAGTTAAGTGTGCTTGGCTTGGGGCAATTTTGGGATGGATGACCCCCTAGGAAGTTTCCTAAGGTGAGTGTGAGTGAGGACATAAGAATGCTGGAAAGAATCGTCTTGGTACAGTGAGGACAGTCTTCGAATCTGGGGCTTTACAAACAGTTCCTAGTCGATTCAACCGCCGCTAAGAAGGATAAAGACAACTCGAGTTTGGGACAAGTATCTGCGATGTGAGTACCATGTTTCATTGGTAGGGGACATTGTGATGTCCGAGCATGCAGATAGGTGCTCCTTGTAGAGTGCACTGAAAAACCCTACATAAAGGACTTTCCAAGTGGTTCTCACTTATCGAGTGAAAACGTCCTAGTTTATGGTTGTACACCATTAGACCTTATGATGACCTGGGAGAACATTGAGACTCTATATGGTAGCATTGCACTTTGACTTGTTTACCGACTCTTATGGGGTCATCAGGTGGCAAGGTTGGGTGTTCTGTCAAAATATATAGGAGTCGATGCATTATAGTCGGGGATTCACCGCTTACCTTCGGGTATTGATATCCTATGTGATCTCATGTGTATGTATTTTGAAATCTCTGATCAGAGTGTTGGCGGTAATTAAGAAATGGGTTTCTTATATTACACCATCGATGCAGCTATGACATGACACATAGTATCGATTTTTTGACAACTCTCGATATACCAATAATTGTCGAATCGGTTGGGATAAATGAGATGAAGGGACCGTACTATGCGCTAACCATAATGGATTGGTTCTTGCAGGCATTATCATTTGATACCTAGGGAATCATGTAAGCGATGACGCTAGGCGTTTAATACGATTGGTTGGGTACTATCAGACTTGAGTTCTGACGTTCTTATTATCAAGGAGTTTATTAGTAAGAATGGAGCAACTTGGGTATGCTCATATAAGAACATGTTTAGTCCCTAATCACATTGAGATGTTAACCCATGGCTAGTTGTATAATTGAACCATTGAGAGTCACACAAGTGCTAACTTTCTAGATCTCGTTGAGAAGGAAAATAGTTCAATGTGTTGAACGACTTATAAAGGAGTTTATAAGCGCAAATAAAAATAGAAACATGACTTCTATAAGAAGATTATGAGGAATGTAACCTTTAATTTGTGGAAGTGTCCTTAAATTAAAAGATAACTCAAGTAAATAATGTATTTGAAAATTGTGGTTTTCATAAACATCATTCAAGACTAAATTAAATTAATCCAAGTGTTTAATTAATTAAACACTAGTAGACCTAGTAGAGTCCAAATAATTAAATTAATTCAAGTGTTGAATTAATTAAATAACATTGGGTCTAGTAGAACCCAATAGGAAATAATTATTCAACTAGTGGGCTTGAGTAAAATCAAGTATGTTTTAATTGGTCTCAAATGTGTTTGAGATATTTAAATTTAAGTCCATGTTCTTTGTAAATGTTACATGCCCAAATAAAATTGCATACTTGGGAGGTGAAGGGTTGGAGGCAACTTTTTCAATAAACAAGGCATGACATGCACATGCAACTTTTTACTTTTCACACAACCAAAAAAAATTCTTCTCTCCTCCTTGCAATGCATATGGCCGAAACTTGTCCGGTAACGTACCGTATTTTTACTACTCAAAATTTGCGGAAAAATTTTAAATTTTCTTAATTAAACATGAACATTCAAAATTTGATAAAAGAATAAACTGTACGTCTCACAAGTTGTTGCAACAAAAGATTTGAAATTCAAAGTTTGACAAAAGTATTGATTGTTTTCCTAAAATTAAAACATGGCGGTCCTCGGGTTTAGCCTCCCGCTCAGTCCAAGCCTGCTCCTTGGCCCCACCGTCAGTCTCCTCATAAACATCCTCACCTGTATCGATCAAGTCTAGTGAGTCTAAAGACTCAACACGTATAAACTAGAAGTAACAAGTACTACACAATAAAAATCACATGCAACTTGAAAATAGAACATACATACTTAAAACTTGAACTTGCATATCAAAACATGAACATACGTACATACATACTTAGGCGTGACATCAACATAAACTTTTCTTAAACACGCTTGCATACTTAAACATACTTGAACATACATAACTTTATCATTTTTCGTAGAGGTATGTTTCAAAGCAAGTGACCCATAACATAATCGCCTTATCAGACTAAACCACAATACTGGGCTGACAGGGAAAAATCCACTGCCACATACATGAGATCCCCGTTAATGCTTTAACGGGCGGATTGGTCTCCGTTCATGATTTAACGATTTTCAACCACATACATAAATTGGTCACAAGACATTTAGCATACCTCAAAAACTTTAAAATGTTTTCTTTGCACGTCGAACATACTTACTTGGCGTTGATGGATTCGTTGGATCTCGCTTGGGGCCGCTGTTGCACATACTAACATGAATTTAAATACTTAGCTTCCATAACTTAGACGTAGGTATACATGCTCACCACCGAATTCCATAAATAACTTAAGGCAATCTAAAACACTCGTGGCTTGACCTCATTTAAATCATCGTACTAAACCCAGACATGAAACTCCAAAACAAACGATCAAATTTTTCTCAAAACATGAAGTACACGGACCTCGTGCCTTGGTCCGTGTATGAGCGCAAAGGAAGTACCAACAAAAAGGAAGGGACACAGACCTCGTGCCCTGGTCCGGCTCCGGGTCCGTGTAGAAGCGCAAAATGGGATACTCGGAAGTGGAAGGGACACGGACCCCGTGCCCAGGTCTGGATCTGGGTCCGTGTTGGGTCGCAAAAATGGCACCAAGAAGAAATGAAGGCACGCACCCCGTGCCAGGGTCCGTGTCCGGGTCCGTATACCTGCGCGACTTGCAAACTCACGAAAATCCAATACACGCAATGCTTATCATCCTAGACTCGATTGTACGGACCATGAACCGACACCCTGAGGCCCATCCTAGCATGCCATAACATCGAACCAAATTCGTAGAAGCACCCAAAGCAACGACGTCCACCCTACGACACATACAATTAAAAAACGTGGCAATTGACACCAAATCGATTTCTACGACTTCTAATGAATTCGAGTGCCTATCTACACTAAACGACATATCAAAAAACAACCCGACATCATACTAAGCATACATAGACGCAGCAACGATCACCCTCGATCCCCAATGAAGCCTGCAACAATAAAATCTCGAGAACACATCAATACATAATTTTCTGAAAAACGCAGTTTGAGCAGTCCCGTAAAAAACGTCATAACTCACTCAATTTTTATCCAAATATTTGGAATTTACTGTCAAATCGAAGGTATCAAAAAGTTCTACAATTTTCGTGTTGAAAGTTTTCTCGAAATGCGACCGAAAAATCGCAGTATTTATAAAGACGGCAAAAACGTGAATTTAGATCTGAAAATGGTTTCAAAAGAGAACTAAAAATAATTGCTCGAACTTCTACGCATCACACATGTGTTTTTACGCATAAATAACAACACAACGCATAATATGACGAGATCTATGCAGAAATAACAGAATATACGTGCCTTTGATGATTCGAAATACCGTAACGACGATACCGAAGGGGGAACGAAGCGAGGCTTGATCCGAGACGAACGTGACACTATTTTCTTTGAAGAAAACACAACAAAACCTTGCTGGAAATTCAGAGGGAGGGGCGGCTTCTGTAAGAGGAAGAACCCTAGGTTTTCTTTTCTTTTAAAATCTGAAAAAAAATAGAAATGTGTAGTGTGTGGTGTGTGTTGAGCGTGTACAAGTGTGTGTAAGTGTGTGTGTTTGATTAATTAGGGGATTAAAATTTTCTTAATTAGGAATTAATAATGGTAATTAAAATGCTAATCAAAATGCAAATAATATGCTAATAGAATGCTAATTAAGAGTTTAACCCCTCAATTATGAAATCCCCTGATTAAAAAAAATGAGATACACAATTGCTAGACTTTAAAAGTTTTAAAATTCTAAAACTCACCTACTAATTAAATTAGGCTTTAATTTACTAACAACTTAATAAAACAGTTAAAGTGCTCCAACCTCAACTTAAAAATAAAATACCACATTTTAAATTTCCAAGATCGTCACCTGTCTTTTCCTCGATCTCGTCTCGAATAATCGCCTGAAATATGAAACTTGAAAAAAAATTTAACATTCATCACTTAAACATTAAAATAATGTAATTTAAATAAATCATGCATCACTAAAACCATTTTAAACTTAAATAAAATATTTAACAATTTAAATAAATGCATGGGTTATATGTGTACTGATTTTTGGGAACTGCACATCCTCAATTTTTTCTCCATTTTTTTCTTCTTCAATTATTGAGGAAAGTATACACTTCTCCAAGAAAAATACTCTAATTTTTCTATTGCAAAATTAGAGTGGATCTACCTTGTTGGTGGTGGACCTAATTTGAAGGAAGTAGTCCATTTGAGCAAGGAGTGCTTTTGAAAGCTTGTAGCTTGTCTACTCTCAAGAGCTAAGTTGTTTACAACTTAGTTGGAGCCAAAATATCAATCCTTGTGATTGATAGGAAAGAAATTCCAACACACACTATGTAATTTGTGTTTTTGTTATTTGCTACACAATATCTTGTGGTGCTCGGATTTTTCTTGTGAAAACATTATTTTTAAAACTTTTGTTGCGCTTTCGGGCAATGTAACCGATCTTTTTTCACAATCTAGCTCTAGACTATAAATTGAGAACTAATCTTTTTCCCTTCCCACTCTTTTTTTTTAATTAGTTGAGTTTTAAATTAAATTTTGGTTGTTTTTATTTAGTATTTCTTGATTTTTTAAAAAAATTAAAAAATTTGGCGAGATCAGAAGCAGAGGACCTCGCGCTAGGGCGGTATATTTCGACCGCCCCAGCGCGCCACACAGGTCTTTTGGGGGCAGAGATCTTCACGCTAGGGTGGTATTTTATGACCGATCCAGTGCAACACACTGGTATCTCGGGACAGAGAGATTTGCGCTAGGGCTGTATAATTCGACCGCCCCAGCGCGCCGCATTATAAAGTCGTCTCTCCCCTTTCTTTCTCATTCTCCGCGTCAAATCCCCCCTCCCATTCGTTTTTATGCAACTATTCGCCCTCATTCTCAACTTTTCACTCTCGATTTTGAGGTACTCCTCGTTTCCTACGTTCCCTCACCACTCAAGCATGTCGGTGACTCCGTTCCCCTTTCAAAATTTGCAAGGCATTTGTGGTGGCTAGTTCATCTCTCCCACATCCACATTCTTCCATGGCTCCCAAGAAATCTAAGGTAACACATGCCTCTTTATCTTCGTCTTCTAATCATAGGGGGAAATTTGTGAATGACGAGGCCCGTAATCGGTATGAACACGCCAAAGTGCATGGTTTGATTTCTCCGCTAGATCATTACATCTGCTGCATGATATTGAGGAATGAGGATGGGAATCTTTTTGTGCTACACCCAAGGCTGTGGTGGTCCCAATCGTGCGTAAATTTTATGTCAACGAGGCTGAGCGGACTGATGGAATGGCTATGGTTCAGGGTAAGTTAATTGCTTTTGATTCCGACACCTTGAATGAATTGTTGGGTACCAATGTGGTTGATGAATCGGTTTTAGAGGAGTTAATAACCAACCAGATTTTGAGTTAATTATGCGAACAGTCTATTAGCTGGGGGCTATTCTGAGTTGTTTTCTCGAAAAATATTTGTTGTTTAGGCCCGAGATGTGGTATGATTTTCTTTCCGAGTTTGTTGATGCCGGTGTCCCACAATAGTGACGTTTAGAAAGACCGAGCCACGATGGTCTATGCATTGTTGATGGGTTTTCCGATAAATGTGGGCCAATTAATATTCTCCAAAAATCAGCAATCCATACACAGCTCCAAAATTGCCCTATTTTTCTCCACTTTCATTACAGAGCTGTGTGTGCGAGCCGAGGTCGTCGTCAATGTGGATGATGAATTGTTACAACCGATGAAGCCCATTGAAGACTCGTGGAAGAAGATGAAACGGGGTAAGTGCGCTCTAGACTTCCCAAAGATGGCCGAGGATGAAGCCGCAGCTAGCCTCCCACCGCTACCCCCTTAGCCCATACGGCGAGAAATTATTGATAAAGTTTACGAGTTCTGTGCTTTTGCGGTTCATCTAGATCAGTGCAACACCGTCAAAAACTCTTACATGACATCGATGGATTGTTTGGTCGTGGTATGGACTCGCACATGGGTCTCGACACCTCAGCCTATCCACCACCACTGCCATTTCCGCTTGTGCCACCAACGGACGACGAGGATGAGCAGTGATCAGGGGAGTCTTCGTGTTTCCCTTTCTTTGCATTCATTTTATCTGTTTTCATTGAGATTTCATTTTGTTTAGCATCCATGTTAGTTCCCGCCATTTGTTTGTCTACCTGTTTGAGTGGTTTTGTGCACTGGGGACACTGCACAATTTTATTTGGGGGGTGGGTTTTTAGTTTAGTTATTTTGTGTTTAGGTTTTATTTAGTTCATTTTTCGTATCGCATTTGTCTCATGGTATTTGTATTGTCACTTGAGAAGTGGTCTATAGTTGGTGCTAGATTTGTATGTGGTAGCCAATGATGATGTTGAATGGGTCACATATACGCACGTCCATTTTTGTTACGACGCTAGTTTAGAACACATGTGTTATTCACACATGAAAATCTTAATTGGATAATGAAATTTTCGGCATGTATGTGGGAAATAGAAGAATGCATGACATAGTGAACTTGGAAATTGTTTGTGGAGAATTTGAGATGCACTAGGTGACTTGAACTTGAACACTTCCTTTGACACGAACACTGCCCAGCGGCACGAGGATGAGTTAGGCACATTTCTGTTAGACTAATGCATTGGAGTGAGCTTACTGATAATAATTGTGTTGCAATACTTGTTACCCGTATATCTAGCCTTGTCTAGCCTCATTTATGTACCCTTGAGATTGGACTAAGGCCACACACCCATATCTATTATTCCTATCCGAGGGAGTACAGAAAAATAAGAAAAGAATGATGCAAGAAAAAATAAAAAAAAAAGAGAAAAAAAAGAGATGTAAGGTGTGGAGAAGCCAAAAAAAAGGAATGAAATTCTATTCCTAGGCTAAAAGGATGGAGATGCATGGAGTTGAAGAAAGTAAGATTCAAAATCTGAATGTGCACAAATGATACACCACTGTACCTCCCTCATTTTCCCATTTCAGCCTAGTCGAGGTACCCCTATCATGTGTTGATTTATGCCTGACGAGTCCTAACTATCCGTGCTGCGAATCAGTAACTATTGAAGAGGGATGTGAGAGAGGGATTGTTACACTGATGTGTTGACTGAAGTCTCTTACAACGTTGAAAATTTTACTATGGAAATGCATGATACTTGAGCCAACATTGCGCACACACACGTTTTTAAATCCATGAAAGATTGTAGTGTTGAAACTTCATGGTGAAATGCGGAACTAGGGTCTTCCGTTAGTGGATAAAATATGTGTTGAGTTCGTTGAGGCAGACCAGAACCATGAATGTACCGACATGCTACTTCTTGTGTTATTATGTCATGCAACCTATTCTGATCGAGGGCGAGCAAAAGGTTAATATGAGGGGGTTGGTAGAGGTCGTATTTACGTATTTTAGTGCATTGTGTGAGTCTTAGTTTGCAACGTTTTGGTTGCACGAGGTCTGCATTTTGTTCATTTCATATTAAATTATTGCTTATGATCACCGCCCACTAGATTGTATGAGTGTGCAGGAGGACGACAAAAAAGGAGAAAATTCAATCGGAAGTGAAATCGAGGACAGAGCACTTCATGTTGGGGCGGTAATTCTTGACCGCCCCAGTGCATGCAGAAGACAAGTAAGCAGTTTGAGAGAAGACCTCACGCTAGAACATTAATATTTGACCACCCCAATGCGAGAGGCTGAAGAATCACGAGTTCAACATAAGACCTTGCGCTAATGTAGTAATATTTGATCGCCCCAGGGCGACATGCAAGAGAAAAAATTATATAAGACCTCGTGCTAAGATGGTAATTCTTGACCGCCTCAACGCGATTAAACAAGGAAATTTTCTAATTGGTTTGTTTCAAACTTGGAAGGTAGGAGGCTACATAAGAAAACCCTAGGGACGAAAATTAATAGAATTCAGTAGTCAAAAATTTGGGAGCGAAAAAAAAGGCTTGGATCAAAGCTTGGAGCGAAGAGTTCAAGATTTTTGAACATTGTTCTTCGTGTTTTCATCAAGTCTAGAATTTATAGCTTAAAACTTATTGTTTAAATATTGTTTTGCTTAATTTGATCATGAATTCTAGAAGCTAACATTCATTATTTGTTGGGTTTTAATGGGATCCTATCATTAAACCGTGTTTAGTTAATTTATTTATCGACTTTTGATTTACTCTTGATTGTGCTATTATTTTCATTATGTTGTTGAAGCGTAGCTAACTTTACCAACAATTTCATATTGTGAATGAGTTTGAAAGAATAGCCCGTGATAGGAACGAGTAGCATAATCCGTTGATTTACAGTTTACTTAGAAATATCAATTTGGATACATGTCTATAGTCATAGTCCAGTAGTTCGAAAGCTAAGGGATTTCATAGAACGACATACAATTCACTTTTGATAAATAATTAAAGAGATTTAATTACTTCACTGAGTTGAATTAGTTTGGCATAGCTCGAGAGGGCGTGTTCAATTGGTTAGGAATTCCTGTCTAAAGCGTAGATAATTGTCGAATGAATTAAATAAATGAACGAGGGGTAGGTAAACCGAGATTCCCAACAAATTCATTCCTCATTGAATCTTTAATCAATCATTTTAGCTTATTTCTTTCATCATTTAATTCGTGAATCTTTTTATTGAGCTTTTATTTAATCATTGTAGTAATAAACAATCATCCAAATTTTCGTTGCTAAAGGTTTAATAACTGGGAATAAAGAGAAATGCAGTCTCTAGAGGAACAATACTCGTACTCTTGTACACTAATTTATTATTTGACATCGTGCACTTGGGATTATTTCGACCTTAAATATTATCGATTTATACCAAGGATTTTACAGTGCTATTTTTGCTCGATCAATGGGAAAATATGGCAAAGCTGGATTGAGGTTTAACAATAATGTGTTTGAAGTTTGAGAATCGTCCAACTCTAAATCTCAACAGATTATTTTTGTGAAAGAAAGTGTTGATACTGTTGTTCCAAAAGATACTCCTTCGGTCAAAACTGCTCAAAAGCCTAAACAAAATATACAACGCTTTGTATGTCACTACTGTTTAAATGATGGTCATATCAAACCTTACTATTTTAAGTTGAGGGATGCTTACATAAGCTATGAGGCAAATCGGATGTTGTACCAAGTTTTGCATAACACCAACTGCAACACCTTCGCCAAGAAACTTTCAGTGAAGAAGATTTGGGTTCCAAGGGCTGAAATTCATTGTATTGATGTTTATACCTCCTTAAAAACTAATATTGCAGGTATTTGGTATTTTTATAGTGGGTGCTCACACCACATGACAGGTTCTAAGGACCACCTTACTAATTATATTGAATTAAAAAGTGTCCGAGTAACCTATGGAGATGGTGCAAATTGAAAGATTGCTGGAAAAGTGGCATTGAACGTGGATGGACTTCATAAGCTTCACAATATGCTTCATGTTTAGGGACTTAACTCAAATTTAATAAGAATTAGTTAATTATGTGATGATGATTTTCATGTTATGTTTGACAAAAATACATGTGAAGTTTTTGATAAAGTTAATGTTTATGTTATGATAGGTACTAGATCTGCTGATAACTTCTACCAACTGGGAGATGAACATGTTTGTAGACATACTGAGGTAAGTGAACGAGATTTGTGACATCAAAAGTTGGGTCATGCATACTTCAAGACACTGAAGAATATAGGGAAATATGATGATGGGCGAGGTATGCCTAATTTAACCTCTTGAATACCTTATTTTTGTGGAGCATGCTAAAAAAGTAAGCAAACCCATGTGCCACACCAAGTGTTACAACACTACGGGAAAACACAGTGTCTGGAACTTTTACACATCTTATGGCTCAAATAGAAGTTAAAAGCTTCAGAGATAAAATTTATTCATTTGTTTGTGTTGATGACTTTTCACGTTTTACATGGGTAAGATTTCTTAGAAAAAAAACAGATACTTTCATGCATTTAAAAAACTATTTGTTGGAATTACCAATCTGCATAATTTGAGGGTTGGTAAAATCAAAACTGACCACGGTAAAGAATTTGAAAACTCGTGTTTTTCATATTTATGTGATAAAATAAGTATATCAAATTAGTTTTCTGCCCCCAAAGACTCATCAACAAAACGGCATTGCCGAGTTGAAGAACTGAACTCTGCAGGAGATGGCTTGGGTCATGTTGAGTTTTAAAATTTTTGAAAACATTTTTGAGTTGAGGCCTTAAACACAGAATGCCATATTTCAAATCGTGTGTATTTAAGGAGTGGTTCGATTATAACATCCTATGAGATCATCGTGGGAAAGAAGCCAAACCTAAATTACTTTCATATTTTGGGGTATGTATGTTAGGTGTTAAATTAACAAGATCACCTAGCCAAATTTGATTTCAAGACTGACAAATGTGCTCTCGGTTATTCAACGAATTACCGTGCTTATCGTTTGTTTAATTTGAGAACTAGAACGGATATGAAATCAATTAGTCTTGTGTTTGATGATCTTGTCATGAAATACGATCGAAGCTGATGCAGATGGTATCTGGGAAACATCTGAGGCACTGGTCAACACAGATGTTGTAATTGATGTTGTGACACCAGAGACACCACCTCCTCTAAGACGGACAGAATCCGAATATGATTATCAAAGCAATGAGACAGAAGATAATTATGATGGTTTGAAAAATATTGGGAAAGAATTCCCAGCAAAATCCAGAAGAATCACCCTATTTCAAATCATAGGAGCTTTAAACGGAGACATGAAAACTCGATGAAAATAAAAGGTTGAGTACCGGAAGATGATTTGGTTAGTATGCATGACTGTCGTGTACTGTTAAGTTAGACACTCATGCTTTGTTTCACAAATTGAACCAAAGAACATTAATGTGTTCGAGTAGTTGCCCGTCGAGCCAAGTGTTGGCCGAGGGTTCATGTTGATACTCTATGTATAAACAATCTTTGTTTTAATAATATTTGAAATTATTGTTTTGGCACATCTTTATCTATATACACATGCTTGTTGCATAGATAAAGTCCTTGAATATACAAATAGCAGAAAGAATATGAGATGCTCATATGATGAGTATCATGAAACTCATATTTGCAATACTGTATATTCTAAACAGTTCCTAGTCGATTCAGCCGCCGCTAAGAAGGATATAGGCCGCTCGAGTTGGAGACTAGTATCTACGATGTGAGTACCATGTTTCATTGGTAGGGGACATTGTGATGTCCAAACATGCAGATAGGTGCTCCTTGTAGAGTGCACTGAACAACCCTCCATAAAAGACTTTCCAAGGGTTATCACTTATCGAGTGGAAAAATCCTAGTTTATGGTTGTACACCATTAGTCCTTATGACTCGGGACAACATTGAGACTCTATATGCTAGCATTGCACTTTGACTTGTTTACCGACTCTCATGGGATCATCAGGTGGCAAGGTTGGGTGTTTTGTCGAAACATGTAGGACTCGATGCATTGTAGTCAGGGATTCACCGTTTACCTTCGGGTATGGATATCCTACGTGATCTCATGTATATGTAGTATGAAATCTCTTATCAGAGTATTGTGGTAATTATGAAAGGGGTTTCTTAGATTACATCATCGATGCAACTACGACATGACGCATAGTATCGATTCTTTGAAAGCACTTGATATACCAATAGTTATCGAATCGGTCGGGATATATGAGATGAAGGGACCGTACTGTACGTTATCCATAATAGAATGGTTCTTGTGGCACTATCATTTTATACCTAGGGAATCATGTAAGCGATGCTGCTAGGCGTTTGACATGATTGGTTGGGTACTATCAGACTTGAGTTTTGACGTTCTTATTATCAAGGAGTTGATAATTAAGAATGACAACAATTGGGGTATGCTCATATAAGGACATGTTTAGTCTCGAATCACATTAATATGTGAACACATGGCTAGTTGTATCAATGAACCATTGAGGGCCACACAAGTGATAACTTTCTAGATCTCGTTGAGAAGTAAAATAGTTCAATGTGTTGAACGGCTTATAAAGGAGTATATAAGCACAAAGAAAGATTAAAAGCATGACTTCTATAAGGAAAATGTAACTTTTAACTTGTGGAAGTGTTCCTAAATTAAAAGTTGCCAAGTGAAAAATGTATTTGAAAATTTATGATTTTCATAAACAATATTATGGACTAAATTAAATTAATTCAACTGTTGAATTAATTAAACCCTATTGGGCCTAGTAAAATCCAAATAATTAAATTAATTCAAGTGTTGAATTAATTAAACAATATTGGGCCTTGTAGAGATCAATAAGAAATAATTATTCAACTAGTGGGCATGAGTAAAATCAAATAAAGTTTAAATAGTATCAAATATGTTTGAAACATTTAAATAAAAGTCCACGGGCTTTGTAATTGTTATAAGAAATAGAATTGCATGCTTGGAGGCAAATTTTGAGTTAATGACATGGCAGGCAGATGCAACTTTTTACTTCAATTTTTTCCACAACCAAGAAAAGGTCTCCCCTTCTCTCCAAAACACACAATTGCTGAAATTTTTGTAGCATTATCTCCTTCATTTTGTTTCTTCAATTGTTGAGGATAGCACTCTCTTCTCAAAAGAAAAATCCTCTAATTTTTCTAGTGCAAAATTAGAGGGGATCTTCTTTATTGGTGGTGGACTTGATTTTGAACAAGGAGTGCTCAAGGGTGGCTTGTTGATCAATCTACCACTCAAGAGCTACGGTGTTTACATCTTAGTAGGAGCCATCATCAATCTTTTAAGATTGATAGGTAATTTTTCTTAAAACACCCTATGAATGTCATATTATGTTTTATTGTATTTGCTACACATATTAGTGTTTAGGGTGACCGGTTTTTGCTAGAAAATAATTTTTGAACTTCCGTTGCGTATTTCGGGCACCTTAAACGATCCTTTTCAAGTGGAATCAGAGCTATGGATACTATTTTTGTATCATATACATGATATTATATTGAGGTCAATTTCTAACCGCATGATACAATCAAAACAACAAATAGAATGCCGGTTTTTTGGGGCATTTTGGGCAGCAAGTTGCTCCCCATTTCGGGCAGCCCGAGGGGCTGGCTGAAACGGGCAGCCAGGGTAGCCCCCGAACAGCCCCTTCATTTTAATAAAAGAAGCAAAACATTTATGTGCATGTTGGCCGGAATCCGGCGACGGAGCTCCGGCAACGGCGATGACGGCTAGGGTTTCCAAAAGTGTTTTGAAATATCAAAATGTCATAGGCCTTGAATTTGTTGGGCCATTAGATGGCTAATACAATTTTTTGAATTTAAATAGGCCAAAATATTTTTGGTGAAAAATGAATTTTTGGGCCCTTTAGTTTAAATCCACAAAATTTGTACATATTTTCTCATAAAATAAATAATTGAAGTTGGACTTTAATTATTTATAGTAAATGGTGATTTTTACAAAAAATTCGGTTATAAATAAATTAATTATAAAATAGACAAAGGAGTTTGTATACTTTGTTAATTTAGTTTATAATCGTGGCAGTTAGTGATTTGATCAAGATATATAATATTGGATCAATTGATTATTGTGATAATTAATTGATGGTGTATGATATGTGATATTATGCATGAAAGATGATCAAAAGCTCAAGCCCAATTTGCTAGGTGTATGCTAGAATATTTGTGTTGAATGATTGTAATAATTATCAGTTTATAAAGTAGGCTTGGTTTATGGCCCGTTACCACCACATGAGATGTATTCCTATTTTCCATGGATATTTAATTTTAAATATTAGTATAGTGGAAGATCAAGATTGGAAGATGGTGGCCTTAATGATTATGAAGATCGAAGACATGTAAATATTGGAAACTTACGTAAAAGTTTCATTTGCATCCCATGCATTTTCCTAGGATTGGACCTAGGCCCGTGTTTAGCTCACACGGGCCATTAGTATTGGGACAATTGATCATCCTTGTTTTGTTTACTGTTTATAATATATGCATGATATGTTATAAATAATGAGTATGTGTGTTATTATTATGATAATAACAAAGTTGCACGAATCCGGCAAACATACAATCAAACATGGCGAGCTTTTAAATAAAATTAATGATGAGACCTTTCAAAATTAAAAACTCTCATTTTGATAAAATTAAAAATTAATATCAAGCCTAAAAAAGGGAATTATAAAGGTGTTTATAATTTTCATGTCTTCCATCGAAAATGGGTGCATGATGAACGCTACCCGTGTTCGGGGCTCGGCTCATATTATTGGGGGGCCTGGACACTGGAAAGTTGTGACACCCATTGACATGGTGATGTGAACTACGTGGAACTCCCATGATTTCGGCTCATATTATTGAGGGAACTCATGGCGATCGTCCATTAAGGTTCAACATCGATGGGTAACACTTGACACGTAAAGATGAACGTCATATTATTGATTCTTAATCAAACGTGAGACAGGAGTTTACGTAGAGGGTTTCATGGAGATGCAATTGGAAACTAACTTTTAAGAATTATGATTGGCTAATATTATTCGGGATCATAATTTTCTAATTGGACCTTACGTACCTACCGAGGAAAGGAGTTTCCCGTTTTCACTAGAGGGTAGTGAAAATTGTCAAAACAGTGGGAGCGAAAATTTATGAAGTAAAAGTCCATACTTTATATCTTAATAAACATTTTAAAATAGTCATTAACATTTATATGTTTTACTTTTCAGTACAAATTTTGACAATGTCTTTGATTCGCATTCCGCTATCTGCAATACTCGACAAACATGTATTAACCGGACCTAATTACCTCAATTGGCTAAGAAATCTGAAAATAGTCCTGAATTCGGAAAGGATAGCATATACACTTACTGAGTCGCATCATGTTGAGGCTCCGACTAGCTACACTCCTGAGGAATTGCAGACTTACAAGGATAGGTGTGACCATGACTTGCGAGCTAAGTGTTTATGCAGGCTTCTATGAATGATGAGCTGCAAAGGTGTATTGAGGATGCAAAGAGTGTTGTTGACATTCATTTGCATCTCAAGGAGCTCTTTGGTGAGCAAACACGGCCTCTTAGGCATGCTACTGTCAAGGAACTAATCACTTTACGCATGCGAGATGGGGTTTCGGTCCATGATCATGGCCTAAAGATTATTGGGCTCGTGGATAAGCTCGTTGGCATGGATCTTACGTTGCCTTCGAAGTTGACCACCGACGTGTTGCTCTTGTCACTGCCTAGCTCATTTGATACTTTTTTGGTGAATTTCAACATGAACGAGCTAGAGCCTACCCTTGAGGAGTTGGTGAACATGCTTGTGACCTTTGAAACCACCATCAGTAAGAGAAGTCGGTTCTTTATGTGTGTTCTTCATCTGATGCGAAGACTGGTCCACATGGGAAGGGAAAGAAGCGTTCTTTCCAACGTCCCAAGAAGAACGTGCCCTTGAAGAGGCAAGCTCCGAGTCCCGCTGTGGCACCTACACCAGTTAAAGCTGACAAGATGTTGATATATGTGATCACTGCAAGAAGCCTGGACATTGGTGGCGTAACTGCATAGAATATCTTGCCCAGAAGATTTTTGGAAACGGTATGTTCTATATTAAGGTAAACATTTCAATTAACTATACTTTTTGGATATTGGATACCGGATGTGGCTCACATCTATATAATGATTTCCAGGTGATGGGAAGAAGTAGGAGACTTAGGGAAGGTAAGACCTTCTTGAGGATGGAAATGGAGTAAGGGTTACTGCCAAGGCCGTAGGAGATGTTTACTTGCTTTTGAACAATGATTTTAAGTTAATTTTAAGAGATGTTTTGTTTGTACCTGATTTGATGAAAAATATTGTTTCCATTTCTATGCTTGATAAAGATGGATATTCTTGTTTATTTAGCAAAGGTGTTTGCAACATTTACAAGAATGAATGTTTAATAGGTACGGGTGAACTTGAAAACGATCTCTATAACTTAAAATTGAAATATATTCCAGTAAACACTGTCCAAGCAATAACAACAACAAACAAGCAAAAACATGATACTCTAAGTTCGGCACAATTATGGCTTGCTTGATTAGAACATATTTCCCTAAGAAGGATGAACAAGCTAGTGGGAGTGGGCATGTTTGATATGTCTGATATTAATTCTCTCCCAACTTATGAATCATGTCTAAAAAAATATGACCAAAATTCCCTTTAAGGGCCATGTGGAGCGAGCCAAAGGGTTATTGGATTTGATCCATACCGATGTGTGCGATCTACTTAACATCACCACTAAGCATGGACATGCCTACTTCATCACCTTTACCGATGACTTTTCGAGGTATGGGTATGAATATTTGATGAAATACAAGTCTGAAGCCTTTGAAAGGTTCAAAGAATTCTGAAGTGAAGTAGAGAAACAGTTGAGACGAAGCATCAAGTCACTTCGATCGGATTGAGGTGGTGAGTAATTGAGTGCCGAGTTCCAAGAGCATCTTAGGGAGAATGTGATTCTCTCGCAGTGGAATCCTCCTGCTACACCACAGTTGTATGGTGTTTCGGAGCGTCGTAACCGGACTTTGATGGACATGGTTCGGTCTATGATGGGGTTCACGGAGTTGCCGCCAACCTTTTGGGGATATGCGCTTGAGACAGCGGCACTGTTGTTGAACAATGTCCATTCAAAGGCATTTGATGAGACTCCATATGAGATATGATGGGTAAGCCTTCCATATATTCTTATCTTAGAATATGGGGATGCCCTGTTTTTGTGAAGCAGACAGTGGAAGATAAATTAGATAGTCGATCCATTTTATGTTACTTTGTGGGATATCCAAGGAATTCAGTTGGATACTATTTCTATCATCCCCAAGAAACAAAAGTGTTTGTTTCTAGGAATGTAACTTTTTTGGAAAAAGAATTTCTATTGGATAGAAAATGGGAGATGATAGAACTCGAAGAGGTTCGAGAGACACCCACAATTGAAGAACTCACACCCAAAGATCCAAGAGAGGAGATACAAGCTCCTATAAGATCTGAGAAAGTCGCGAGACCACATATGGGTATGGTCTGCTTCTTCAAGAGGGCCATGATGAGCCTAACCATGGATGTGATCCACTGACCTTCAAGGAAGCGTTATCTGATGCCAATTCATCCAAGTGGCTTGAAGCAATGGAATCTGAGATTAATTCCATGCATTCGAACCAAGTGTGGAATCTCGTGTATCCACCTGAGGGAACTGTTCCCATAGGGTATAAATGGATTTACAAGAGGAAACTTGGGCCGGATGGGAAGGTATTGACCTTCAAGGCGCGATTGGTAGCAAAAGGATATACTCAAAGACAAGGAGTTGACTTTGAGGAAACTTTTTCTCGAGTTGCAATGTTCAAGTCTATAAGGATATTGCTAACCATAGCTGCATGGTATGAATATGAGATATGACAGATGGATGTCAAGACAGCCTTTCTTAATGGGGATATTAAGGAAGAGATTTACATGTCTCAACCTGAAGGGTTTACATATGTCGGAAGTGAGCATATGGTGTGCAAACTTAGAGATCTATTTATGGTCTAAAGCAGGCATCTAGGAGTTGGAACCTTAGATTCGATAGTGCAATCAAAGAGTTTGGTTTTATTAAGAATCCTGAGGAACCCTGTGTGTATAAGAAGGTCAGTGGGAGTGCTGTGACATTCATGGTGCTTTATATTGATGACATCCTACTCATTGGGAATGACGTAGCAATGTTTCAATAAACTAAAATATGGTTAGCGAGTAAGTTCTCGATGCAGGACTTGGGTGAAGCATCTTTCGTATTGGGAGTACAAATCTATAGAGATAGATCGAGAAGATGGCTTGGTCTCACCCAATCCACATACATTGATACCATCGTGAAGCGGTTCTCGATGGATGATTCCAAGAGAGGGCATCTACCAATGTGTCATGGCATGTCTCTATCCAAGTCTATGTCTCCCAAGACTGATGCAGAGATAGCGGCGATGACACGCATTCCGTATGCATCCGCAATTGGTAGCATCATGTATGTAATGATATCTACACGTCCTGACGTGGCTTTTGCACTAAGTTTAGTGAGTAGATATCAATAAAACCCTGGTCTTCCACACTAGAATGTTGTGAAAAACATCATCGAGTATTTGAGAAGGACCAATAAGTTGTTCTTGGTCTATAGGGGTGGAGAACTGAAATTGGAAGGCTATACTGACTCTAGCTTCCAAAGCGATATCGATGACTCGAAGTCAACCTCTAGGTTCATATTCATGCTCAATGGTGCTGCGGTTTCTTGGAAGAGTTCCAAGCAAGACAATACTGCGGAATCCATCACTGAGCAGAATATATTGTTGCATCAGCTACAGCAAAGAAGGCTGTTTGGATAAGGAATTTCGTCCAATATTTTGGCGTCATTCCTAATGGAGTTGCTTCTGTCCCGGTGTTTCGTGACAACACGGGAACTATAGCTCAAGCAAAGGAGTCAAGGTCTCATCAGAAATCTAAACATGTATTGAGAAAGTACCACATCCCTTGAGAGATTGTGGAAGAGGAGAAGTGTCGATTGACAAAATCGGCTCCGCAGATAATGTTGTTGATCCGCTAACTAATCCTTTACCTAGACCATTATTCGAGAAGCATTGCGAATCGATTGTTGAAGCATATGGGTAGTTGGCTCTAGTGCAAGTGGGAGATTGTTAGAGTCGGTACCCGTCGAGCCAAGTGTTGGCCGATGGTTCATGTTGAAACTCTATGTATAAAAAATTTTAAAAATATTTGAAATAATTATTTTGGCACATCTTTATCTGTATACTCATTATTGTTGCATAGATAAAGTCCTTGAATATAGAAATAGTAGAAAGAATATGAGATGCTCATGTGATGAGTATCATGAAACTCATATTTGCAATATTGTATATTCTAAATAGTTCCTAGTCGATTCAGCCGCCGCTAAGAAGGATATAGGCCGCTCAAGTTCGAGAGTAGTATCTGCGATGTGAGTACCATGTTTCATTGGTAGGGAACATTGTTATGTCCAAATATGCAGATAGGTGCTCCTTGTAGAGTGACCGAACAACCCTCCATAAAAGACTTTCCAAGTGGTTATCACTTATCGAGTGGAAACGTCCCAGTTTATGGTTGTACACCATTAGTCCTTATGACCCAAGACAACATTGAGACTCTATATGATAGCATTGCACTTTGACTTGTTTACCGACTCTCATGGGGTCATCAGGTGGCAAGGTTGGGTGTTTTGTCGAAACACATAGGAGTCCGTGCATTGTAGTCGGGGATTCACCACTTACCTTCCGGTATGGATATCCTATGTGATCTTATGTATATGTAGTATGAAATCTCTTATAAGAGTATGGTGGTATGTATGAAAGGGGTTTCATAGATTACACCATCGATGCAACTACGACATGACGCATAGTATCGATTCTTTGACGGCACTCGATATACCAATAGTTATCGAATCGGTCGGGATATATGAGATGAAGGGACCGTACTGTACGTTAACCATAACAGAATGGTTCTTGCAGGAACTATCATTTTATACCTAGAGAATCATGTAAGCGATTCTGCTTGGCGTTTGACATGATTGGTTGGGTACTATCAGACTTGAGTTTTGACGTTCTTATTATCAAGGAGTTGATAATTAAGAATGAAGCAATTGGGGTATGCTCATATAAGAACATGTTTAGTCCCGAATCACATTAAGATCTGAACCCACGGCTAGTTGTATCAATGAACCATTGAGGGCCATACAAGTGCTAACTTTTTAGATCCCGTTGAGAAGTAAAATAGTTCAATGTGTTGAACGGCTTATAAAAGAGTTTATAAGCACAAGAAAAAATTAGAAGCATGACTTCTATAAGGAAAATGTAACTTTTAACTTGTGGAAGTGTTCCTGAATTAAAAGTTGGCCAAGTGAATAATGTATTTGAAAAATTGTGATTTTGATAAACAATATTATGGACTAAATTAAATTAATTCAAGTGTTGAATTAATTAAACACTAATGGGCCTAGTAGAGTCCAAATAATTAAATTAATTCAAGTGTTGAATTAATTAAACAATATTAGGCCTTGTAGAGGCTAATAGGAAATAATTATTCAACTAGTGAGCTTGAGTAAAATCAAGTAAAGTTTAAATGGTATCAAATATGTTTGAAACATTTAAATAAAAGTCCATATGCTTTGTAATTGTTACAAGCCCAAATAGAATTGCATGCTTGAGAGGTGAAAGGTTGGAGACAACTTTTGATTTAATGGCATGGTATGCACATGCAACTTTTTAATTCAATTTTTTCCACAACCAAGAAAAGGTCTTCCCTTCTCTCCAAAACACACAATGGCCGAAATTTTTGTAGCATTATCTCCTTCATTTTGCTTCTTCAATTGTTGAGGATATCACTCTCTTCTCAAAAGAAAAATCCTCTAATTTTTCTAGTGCAAAATTAGAGTGGATCTTCCTTGTTGGTGGTGTGCTTAATTTTGAGCAAGGAATGCTCAAGGGAGGCTTGTAGATCAATCTACCACTCAAGAGCTAAGTTGTTTACATCTTAGTTGGAGCCATCATCAATCTTTTAAGATTGATAGGTAAGTTTTTTTAATACACCCTATGATGTCATATTGTGTTTTATTGTATTTTCTACACAGCTTAGTGTTTAGGGTGCTCAGTTTTTGCTAGAAATTTTTGAAACTTTCGTTGCGTATTTCGGGCACCTTAAACTATCCCATTCATAATGAAGCCTTAAATGATGAATTTTGGTTAATGTTATGCATGAAGAACTTGAACAGATTGTCGGAAATGATTTGTGAGATCTAGTTACAAGGCCTAAACATGTTAATGTGATTAGAACAAAATGGATTTTAAGAACAAAACTGATGTATTAGGGAATGTTGTTAGAAATAAAACTCAGTTGTTTGCTCAAGTGTATACGCAGGTTGAGGGGTTGATTTTGATGAAACATTTTCTCTTATAGCCCGCATTGAGTCAGTACGACTGTTGTAATGCCCGAAATTTTGATTACTGTAATCTGATATGATTTGTGGATAATTGTGATGCGATTATAAACAGAACGGATTAGATCGGGAAAGCGAAAAGAAGACTGAATTATGTGCGAGGACTGGACCCCTCGCGCATATGCGCGACCTGAGAGGGCGCATATGCACGAGGCAGGCAGAGAACCTCGCGCATATGCGCGACATGAATCCGCGCATGTGCGCGAGGGTACCCAAGAGTTGTGAAGAATGGACAAGGGCCTCGCATATGCGCCAAGTGAGGGCGCGCATATGCGCGAGCTTCCGTGCTAGGAACGCTCCGAGACATATTGTCTCGCGCATATGTGTCGATGAAGGTCGTGCATATGCGCGAGATGTGTTACTTGAAAGAATGAGCCATTTAGCTTACATTCAGAACTCGAGAGAAAAGGGAAAAGCTTCAGGGGAAAGGTGCAAATTCGTAAGTTTAAATTGAAGGTGGATAGAATTCCGTCCGTTCGATTTAGAATCCGACTTCAGAACTGTGTTTCTATCGACGCAGGCTTCAACTGGACGTAAGTTTTGTTATGTTTTGATATGTCTTGAAATTATGATATTGCTGGAATCGAATATGATTCATATATGATGTTCTTGCATGTTAGACATCGTAGAATCGAAGTCAGATTGAGAAACAGATTGATTGTGGAATTTTTATGATTTTTCAAAGTATATCGATTGATATTTAACCGATTTGAATTATGAATGGATTACATATTGTATTAGATATCGGTTATGAATTGTAATTAATATCTGTTGAGATTGTGTTGACAGAGATATCGGGATTGTTCTGTTACGCCGTTGGTTTTTTGAGTTGAATCCAGATTAATCAGATTTGGTATTGATTTGAGCAGTATATTGATATGATATTATTGATATTGTCATTACCAGATTGAGGATTGACAGACTTTGAATTCCACACGGGAACGACGTCAGAACTGCAATAAAAGAAAGGTATAAGTCAATATGGTACCGGGAGAACGACTCGAGTAGGATATACTTGAGTTTCCCTAAATCACATACTTATTGTTATTATATACATTGATTGAATTGATATGCTTGTTCTAAATGATTTATAGAAAGCATGTATTAGACGAGTGATCTTGTGACATAAGTGCCGAAAGTGATGGAATCGTCACTGGAACATTGCACATTGTCACAAGATAGTGAATTGGCGATAGTGCCAAAGTCTGTGACGGATAGGTCAAGACATCGGATGTTTGGTTATATCGATGTTGAATAGAATAAGAGTTTCTTCTATTACTGATATTTGTTTCATGTTTTATATTGATTATATGATCCTGTTCGCGCATATGCGCGACATGGTTCCGAGCATGTGCGCGAGGGTGGCAGAAACTTGTGAAGAATGGAAAAAGGGTCACGCGCATATGCGCGAGACACAAAGTCTCGGCGCGTAGCTTCACGGTGTCTTGCACATATGCGCGCCGAGTAAAGCATGTATTAGACGAGTATTAGACGAGTGATCTAGTGACATAAGTGCCGAAAGTGATGGAATCGTCACTGGCACATTGCACATTGTCACAAGATAGTGAATTGGCGATAGTACCAAAGTCTGTGACGGATAGGTCAAGACACCGGATGTTTGGTTATATCGATGTTGAATAGAATTGGAGTTTCTTATATTACTGATATTCGATATGGAATGCCAACGTCTGGAAACCGAGATCCATAAACTAGGATTGAGTCTAGTCTGAGACGTGGAGTCACGAGTCTGATTAATGATTTTATATTGATTATGTTTTGGATTTTGATATACGTTACTGATATTTCTTACATGCTTTTACATTGTTATATGATTGCATGTTTCGTTTATTTGTATTGGGATATATTTCTCACCGGAGTTACCCGGCTGTTGTCCTGTTTGTATGTGTGAATGACAACAGGTGGGACAGGGTCATGATCTAGGGGATGACGATAGATCATGATTAGAGTAGAGACCACGGACTTTGACGTTGCTGTAGATAAGATTCAACACTTGACATTAGTTGTTCAACCTTAGTTTGAGTTGATGTTTATTGTACAAGACTTGTACTGTTGTACTGATATGTACCTTAGATTGAATTCCATTACGCTCCGAATTTAATACCATATTTAAAAAAAAATTAGACCCTGTTTATTATAATTATTCCCACAGACGATTAAGAACTTGATTAGCGTCCGGGTCCCCACAACAGGTGGTATCATAGTGATAGATCCTTTAGATTGAGGTAGAAGCTAGTGAGCGGGGTAGATTCAGTTTTCTTTCCTGCTTTTGATTGCTAGCATGTCTTACTGTTTTAATACATGTCTACCTGATTTATCTGATTTTGATATGGTAATTTGTAATATTGAGAATGGATCAGAACCGATTCTTGATCAGAGGTAGGATGATCAGAAAGGGGCTGAGATAGATTTGTCAATTGTGATTGCTAACCATTTTGATAATCAGATATGCCTCCCCGAAGAATACCAGAACAGGATAGTACTTTGACTCCTCCAATGGATGTGACAGCAACACCGATATTGACATTGCTGAAGAAATTCCAGTCATTCCATCCACCGACTCTGAAAGGTAATGAGACTTCAGTCGATTGCGAGAGTTGTTTGAACGACATTGATATGTTGTTCGAGTCCTTGGATTACACTGATGAGCGGAGAGTGAAACTGATAGGGCACCAGTTGCATGATGTGGCAAAGAACTGGTGGATTACAACCAAGCGGGCATTGGAGCATCGAGGTACAGTTATTACCTGGAATGTGTTTAGAACTGAGTTTTATCATAGGTTCTTTCCCGTGTCGTATAGGAAGGACAAGAGAGCCGAGTTTTCCAATTTGAGACAGGGCCAGCTGAATATCGAAGAATATGTGGCCAAGTTCTCTAAACTGCTACGATTTGCTCCACATGTGGCCGAGACTGACGAAACTGTTGCTGATCAATTCATTAATGGCTTGAATCCTGAAATCTTTACGTTGGTGAACACTGGGAGACCGAATAATTTTACCGGTGCTTTGAACAGAGCCAAGGGAGCCGAAGCTGGTCTGATAAGACAGAGAGGAGCTTCGTTTGTGTCACCCGCACCGAGACCACAAATGCCTTAACCATCTCCCAGATTTGAGAGTGGCAGTGGTAGTGGAAAGAAAGAATTTCGGAAAGCTAGAGGGAAACAATTCAAGAGATCTGGAAGCAGTTCATCCAGTTCTAGTGGCTCGAGACAGACCGGTCAGGGCCAGAATTATACAGGACCTTTTTGCAGCACTTGTGGAGGGAAGCATTCCAGAGAGCAGTGCCGAGGAGTGTTTGGAACTTGCCGTATTTGTAGACAGCAGAGACATTTTGCTAGAGTTTGTCCCCAAACAGATTCTCAGAGATCCCAGGGTGCCGAGTCATCTGGATCAGTATCTCAGACTCGTAGACGACCAGCTGCAGTCCACTCCTTTCAGCCAGCACCAGCTCAGTCACAGCAGAGGCCAGGGGTAAGCCAGACATTTAGCCAGCCTCCTAGACAGCAGGCCAGAATGTTCGCTTTGACTGAGGAGAAGGCTCAGGACGCACCTGATGATGTTGTGGCAGGTAACTGTTTTATTTCTGGTTACCCTGCTTATGTCTTGATAGATACTGGTGCATCACATACATTTATATCTGAGCGATTTGCATTGAGTCATGCATTGCCTATTGAGTCGTTATCTCCTATAGTGTTTGTCTCTTCTCCTTTGGGGACATGTTTGATATTAGTAAAGTCTGTGAAACATTGTATGCTACAGTATGGTGGGCATGATATTAAGTTATACTGTATTGTGCTTGGGTTGTCTGATTTTGACTGTATTATCGGTATCGATATGATAACCAAGTATAGAGCCACTATTGATTGTTTCCACAAGATTGTGAAATTCAGACCGGAGATGGCTGAAGAGTGAAAATTTTACGGTAAGGGTTCTCGAGCTAGAATTCCTTTGATATCTGCTATGAATATGACTCGATTGTTGCAGAAAGGAGTTGATGAATTCCTTGTCTATTCATTTCATTTACTGAAATCGAGTCCATCATTGGCGGATTTGCCAGTGGTGTGTGAATTTGCTGATGTCTTCCCAGATGAGATTCCTGGTTTGCCTCCGATTCGAGAGATAGACTTCAATATTGAGTTGATGCCAGGTACAGTTCCGATTTCGAGAGCTCCGTACAGAATGGAACCGATTGAGTTGAAAGAACAGTTGGAGGATTTACTGGCCAAGGGGTATATTAGACCGAGTGTGTCTCCTTGGGGTGCTCCAGTACTGTTTGTGAGAAAGAAAGACGATTCGATGAGACTCTGTATCGACTACCGACAACTGAAAAAAGCAACGGTAAAGAACAAATATCCCTTGCCTCGTATTGATGATTTGTTTGATCAGTTGCAGGGTTCATCTGTATATTCCAAGATCGATTTGAGATCTGGATACCATCAGCTGAGAGTCAAATATTCTGATATCTCGAAGACAGCATTCAGGACCAGGTATGGACACTATGAATTTATTGTCATGCCGTTTGGGTTGACAAATGCTCCACCTGTGTTTATGGGTATGATGAACCGTATTTTTCAGAGATATCTGGACGATTTTGTGATTATTTTTATTGATGATATTCTGATTTATTCGAAGAGTATGATTGAACATGCCGAGCATTTGAGAATTGTGTTGAAAATTCTGAGGGCTGAAAAACTGTATGCTAACTGTCGAAATGCGAGTTTTGGTTGAGACAGGTTGTATTTCTGGGGAATATTATATCCGGAAACGGTATATTAGTTGATCTCAGTAAGGTTGAAGCCGTGATTTCTTGGCCGAGACCGACTTCAGTGCCCGAGATTCGTAGTTTTATGGGTTTGGCAGGATACTATCGGCGTTTTATTAAAGATTTTTCCAGCATTGCCAAGCCGATTACTTAGTTGACTCAGAAAAATGCTCCGTTTGTATGGTCTGAAGAATGTGAGACTAGCTTTCTTGAATTAAAGAAAAGACTGACCAGTGCACCGATCTTGACGATTCCATCAGGTACTGGTGACTTTTTTGTTTATTGTGACTCTTCTCACAGGAGATTGGGATGTGTATTGATGCTGCGAGGCCATGTTATTGCATATGCTTCATGACAGTTGAAGCCAAATGAGACTCGTTATCCAATTCATGATCTTGAATTGGCAGCTATAGTCTTTGCATTGAAGATATGGCGACACTACCTATACGGTGAGAAATTAGAGATCTATTCTGATCACAAGAGCTTGAAATATCTCTTTTCACAGTCAGAGATGAATATGAGACAGCGGAGATGGCTTGATTTATTGAAAGACTTTGATTGTGAAATCAAGTACTATCCGGGGAAATCCAATGAAGCAGCAGATGCACTGAGTCGAAAGGTATGTTCTTTATCCCTATTGACGATCGGTGTTTCGAATTTGATAGAAGATTTCTGTTTGTCTGGATTAGCTTTTGAAACAGATTGTCAGCCTCTGAGATTGTGTGCTATACGAGCTGAACCAGAACTGATATTAAGAATCAAAGAGGCACAGAAAGTTGATCAGAAGTTGCAGAATTCGATCACTATGGTCAGAGCTGGACATCAATCGGAATATCAGGTTCGTGACGGTGTTTTGTATGTGAATAATCGTATTGTTGTGCCGAATGTTTCAGATTTGAGACAGCGGATACTAGCTGAAGCGCACAGCAGTCGTTTTAGCATTCATCCTGGTGGCAGAAAAATGTATAATGATTTGAAGACACAGTATTGGCTGAAACAGATGAAATCTCATGTTACTAAATTTGTAGCCAAGTGTCTGAATTGTCAACAGGTAAAAGCAGAAAGAAAGAAACCGGAAGGTTTACTACACAGTTTGTCTATTCCTGAATGGAAATGTATCACATTTCCATGGATTTTGTGACGTAGTTACCGAGATCCTCCAGAGGTTGTGATGTGATTTGGGTCGTGATTGATCGATTGACCAAATCTACATGCTTTATTCCATACAAGATGACATACAGACATGACCAGATGGCCGATATTTATGTCAGAGAAGTGGTCAGATTGCACGGAGTGCCGAAGTCGATTTTTTCAGACCGTGATCCTCGGTTTACTTCGCACTTCTGGCAGAGTTTACAGCAGGCTCTAGGTACGAAGTTACATCTAAGTACCGCATATCATCCACAGACCGATGGACAGTCAGAGCCGACTATCCAGACATTGGAAGATATGCTGAGAGCTGTAGTGCTTGATTTTAGCACTAACTAGCAAGATGCATTGCCTCTTTGTGAGTTTTCGTACAACAACAGCTATCAGACGAGTATTGAGGTGGCTCCTTTCGAAGCGTTCTATGGAAAGAAATGTCGATCCCCTATTTATTGGGATGATATCTCTGAAGTTCCTGAGACTGAACCTGATATGATCAGATATATGAGGGAGAAAGTGAAGCTGATTCAGAAAAAAATGAAGGCAACTCAAGATAGACAGGCCAAATATGCCAACTTCAGATGACGACCGTTGGTATTTGAGGCAGGAGACCGAGTATTTTTGAAGATTTCACCTTTCCGAGGAGTTGTCAGATTTGGCAAGAAAAGGAAGTTGTCTCCACGATTTATTGGGCCGTACGAGATTCTCGAGAAGATAGGAGATCGTGCTTATCGACTCGCACTGCCGCCTTCTTTAGCTGGGATACATGATTTCTTTCATGTATCGTTACTACGAAAATACCTGCCTGATGCTTCACACATTATGCAGCCAGACGATTCCGAGCTTGATGAGACATTGTGATACTTCGAAAAACCGATTCAGATTCTTGATCGAAAGGAAAAACAACTCAGAACGAAGACAATTCCGCTTTTGAAAGTTCAGTGGAGTCTTCACGGTGTCGAAGAAGCCACTTGGGAGACTGAGTCAGACATGAGACAAAGATTTCCTGAGTTATTTCATTGATGTGAGTATTATTATTCCACTTCTGTTATACATTTCTTTCCATTATGATTGATTGCCTGTGATTTCGGGGACGAAATCAGATCTTGGGGGGGGGGGGGGGGGGGGAATGTAATGCCCGAAATTTTGATTACTGTAATCTGATATGATTTGTGGATAATTGTGATGTGATTATAGACAGAACGGATTAGACCGAGAAACCTAGAAGAAGACTGAATTATGTGCAAGGACTGGACCCCTCGCGCATATGCGCGACCTGAGAGGGCGCATATGCGCGAGGCAGGCAGAGAACCTCGCGCATATGCGCGACATGAATCCGTGCATGTGTGCGAGGGTACCCGAGAGTTGTGAAGAATGGACAAGGGCCTCGCGTGTATGCGCCAAGTGAGGGCGCGCATATGCGCGAGCTTCTGTGCTAGGAACGCACCGAGACATATTGTCTCGCGCATATGCGTCGATGAAGGTCGCGCATATGCGCAAGACGTGTTACTTGGAAGAATGAGCCACCTAGCCTTCTCATGCAACTATATATATATATATAAATATATATATAGCTTACATTCAAAACCCGAGAGAAAAGGGAAAAGCTTCAGGGGAAAGGTGCAACTTCGTAAATTTAAATTGAAGGTTGATAGAATTCCGTCCGTTCGATTTAGAATCCGACTTCAGTACTGTGTTCCTATCGACGCAGGCTTCAACTGGAGGTAAGTTTTGTTTTGTTTTGATATGTCTTGAAATTATGATATTGCTGGAATCAAATATGATTCATATATGATGTTCTTGGCATGTTAGACATCGTAGAATCGAAGTCAGATTGAGAAACAGATTGATTATGGAATTGTTATGATTTTTCAGAGTATATTGATTGATATTGAACAGATTTGAATTATGAATGGATTAGAGATTGTATTGGATATCGGTTATGAATTGTAATTAATATCTGTTGAGATTGTGTTGACCGGGATATCGGAATTGTTCTGTTACGCCGTTCGTTTTGAGTTGAATCCAGATTAATCAGACTTTGAACTCCACACGGGAACGGCGTCAAAACAACAATAAAATAAAGGTATAAGTCAATGTGGTACTGGGAGAATGACTCGAGTAGGATATACTTGAGTTTCCCTAAATCACATACTTATTGTTATTATATACATTGATTGAATTGATATGCTTGTTCTAATTGATTTATAGAAAGCATGTATTAGACGAGTATTTGACGAGTGATCTTGTGACATAAGTGCCGAAAGTGATGGAATCGTCACTGGCACATTGCACATTGTCACAAGATAGTGAATTGGCGATAGTGCCAAAGTCTGTGACGGATAGGTCAAGACACCGGATGTTTGGTTATATCGATGTTGAATAGAATTGGAGTTTCTTATATTACTGATATTCGATATGGAATGCCAACGTCTGGAAACCGAGATCCATAGACTAGGATTGAGTCTAGTCTGAGACGTGGAGTCACGAGTCTGATTAATGATTTTATATTGATTATGTTTCGGATTTTGATACATGTTACTGATATTTCATACATGCTTTTACATTGTTATATGATTGCATGTTTCGTTGATTTATACTGGGATATATTTCTCACCGGAGTTACCCGGTTGTTGTCGTGTTTGTATGTGTGTATGACAACAGGTGGGACAGGGTCATGGTCGAGGAGATGACGAGAGATCATGATTAGAGTGGAGACCACGGACTTTGACGTTACTGTAGATAGGATTCAGCACTTGACATTAGTTGTTGAACCTTAGTTTGAGTTGATGTCTATTGTACAAGGCTTGTACTGTTATACCGATAAGTACCTTAGATTGAATTCCATTACGCTCCGAATTTAATACTGTATTTTAAAAAAAAATTAGACACTGATTATTATAATTAAATTAATTATTCCCACAGACGAATAAGAACTTGATTAGCGTCCGGGTCCCCACAATTGTTGCTTTCCATTGCAAGTTATATTGGAATTAAACTTTATCAAATTGATGTGAAAAGTGCTTTTTAATAGCATTTTGAATAGGGAAGCTTTTGTGAGTCAACCGAAAGGATTTAAGTATCCACATCACTTGTACCATGTTTACAAGCTGAAGCATTGTATGGACAAAAACATGCTCCACATGCGTGCAGTGTAGGTTGACTGATTATCTACTTAAGATTGGCTTCAAACAAGGTGAGGTCGATAAAAATATTTTTATGAAAGGTCGAAGGATGATATACTCATATGTCAAATTTATGTTGATGACATAAATTTTTGTGGTTCTTCTAAGAAGCATGTTGATAACCTTTTTGAATGTATATCTTCGATATTTGAAATGAGCATGGTAAGTAGTTAAGTTTTTTCTTGGTCTTCAAATAGATCAATTACGTTATGAAATTTTTTTGTGTCATAGAAAGTATGCTAAAACTTATGTGAATAAATTCTTAAATGAACATGCTAAACATATGAAAACTCCTATGGGATCGAGTGAAAAACTAGGAAAGGATGATATTTCCGAAGGTGTTGAAAACACCATGTACCACAACATCATTATAAGTATTCTTTATTTAATTGTCAGTCATCTAGATATAATATTCAACGTCTGTTTATGTGCTAGATATGAAGTTAATCCTATTATCACACACTCAAAAGGCTGTAAAACAAATTTTTAGATACATTGCAATGATTGTAGATCTAGAATTATGTTACACAAAGAAAACTAACACCAATTTAGTTGGGTTTAGTGATGCTGATTGGGATGATATGAAAAATACCAGTGGGGAAATCTTTTCCCTAGTGGTATTTTTCCTAGGAAATAATTTAGAGTCATGGTAGAGAAGAAAAAAAATTGTGTATCTCTTTCAACTGCTGAATCTAAATATGTGGCAGCTGCTAGCTTCTCTTCACAACTCTTGTGTATGAACCAAATGGTAAAGGACTATGGTTTCCACAGAGACCTTGATTGTTTACTGCAACAACTCGAGTGCAACTGAAATTTCAAAAAATCCAATAAAAGACTCTCGCACAAAACACATTGACATCACACATTACTTTATTCGAGATTTTGTTGAAAATGGAATAATACAAATGGAATTTGTTGGAACTGATAACAAATTGCCATATATTTTCACTAAACCATTAGATTTTGAGAGATTTTTTAACTTTAGGAAGTCTTTCAGTTTGTGTGCATAATAATCACTCACTAATGTTGTCTCGGATGCTATAACATCTAGCACAACACCCAACATGCATAAGATTCTATAGGATGATAGATATATTGCATTAAATTAGTCATCCTATTTTGTGAAATGTTTATACTATGAAGGCTATTTCTTGATGTGCTTTCCGTTTTCAGTTTTATTTCAATCAACACACTTGACCACAAGATGTGCTCTGACTAAGTCATGAAGTAGTTGAGGGATGTTCGTATACTTCATGATCTTGTCTCATGTGAAAAATGACATTCGAAGATTGAGCAAAAAAAATAAAAATAAAATAAAATAAAAAAAGAAGGATTTTGTTCTGTATCATAAGAAAAAGAATGGAAAACGATACTTAAGAAAGTTCAGTGTAGACTGTTCTTTTAGTGTGAGAGCTACCTCTTCTGAATCAAAAACGAAAATCATAACAGAAGAAATGGAAAAAGCTATCTAAAAGAGTCCAATGAAGACCGTTCTTCTAGTGTGAGAGCTACTACTTCTATTTAAATAATTAAAAAAATATAATTGATCTACGTGTGTGTGCAAGAAAATCAAAATTCTTTTTGAATTTGAAAGTGCTGTTGTGAGATGTTACCCCCCACCGCATATAAACACCTCACAATTTGATCTCATGCCTGACATTTCTTTAATAAATCATATTCTAGACATAATTAAGACGTGCATGTTAATGGTTATGTGATTTTTTTCTTGATCAATTTGTTATCATATTTGAACTTGGGACATTTGCATGAAACTTTAATCTTCCTGATTTTGAATATCTGTGATTTCTCGTGGATTAGTGGGTTGAGCTGATGAGGCGTGAAATATGTATGATTTTCTTGAAATATGTCGGTTCGTATTATTTTACCGTTGTGTGAGAGAGTAAAACTTTATTAATTTTGGGTATATTTTTCAGTAGGAGAATCTTTGTTACCATTGGAAGCCTTACTGTTTAAATTCTTGCACAATTTTGTTACTTTAATTAACTTTTCTCTCTACTCGAACTCTATTTGCTTGTTTTTTTATTGCTCTCATTCTTCGTGTTCTCTGAACGAATTCTTTTTCAAATTATCTCGATTTTCATATGTAATCTTCATATACATTTTATAGATAGCTAGAACTGGATAACATCCTCTTGATATTTGAAGAAAAATGGATGTAAGCGTCGGTGTTTCACCCCGTGTGGCAACACCTTCTATTGAACCCCTAGCTGTTGATTCTCTTCAAATGGCTGTGGTCGCCGAAGACCAAATTCGAATTGAAGTCATTGCTCCTGGGGATCCAGTTAATGCAATTGATGTGGACAATCTGCCGGGTTTTGAAGTGCTGAATCGTGTCTTCCCTATTCCTCCGCAGCCAAGATGATCAATGAGTCAAGCAGGGTATGACCCTGATTTTGTCCCATCAAAGAAGTTCTGAGGATCCTCCTCCACTGCCAATATTCTGGATCCTGATATTTCATCTGGAGATGAATTTGATGATGAAGATTTTTAGTTGTTCTCTAGTTCAAAAGCTGTTGCGGCTGAAAAGAAGATGACCCCTACTGTTAAAGGAGTTTGGTTTTTGAAGAACCAACTACCCCTTCTGAGGACGAAGAGTCCTTTGCAGAGTTTCTTTCATGGTTAAAAGAAGAAAAAGTCTTGAAGCAACTCCTGAATCTGACTTTGATGAATATTCTTGTGGTGATGAAGAAAGTGATGATGCAGATGTTGGTCCTAATGTTGAGGACGATGTTTTCGACATCATGGGCAGCAGCGACACTACAGAATATGACTTAAGTAGGTCATTTTCCACAAAGTTCTATTCTGAAGTTGCTCTCGCTTTGTGACCCCTCTACGACAATCAAGGACTAACCGATGAGAAGTACATTGATGCTGACTGACTTCTTTCCTTACCAATCGACGGCTGCTGTTGGTGACTGCAGTAGCACAATACTGCAGAAGGCCAATTCTGGAATTTTTCTCAAATCTCTCATCCATCGTGGGTGAAGAAAGATCTCCAAAGTTTTGACGAGTGTTTGTCCGTGATAGAGTCTACAAATTCAATCCTTCGGTTATCAATGCATTTTACAACGATATTAATTTACTATTGTCATCACTGGAGGACTTGTTAAGATTTTTCCAGACCATCCCAAACGGATGTTTGCAACAAATTTAACGTTTTTATTCAGTGATGCACAAAACGGGCATTCGAAATTGGACTCCTTCAATGAATACAACAACATTTACTAGACTACATACATTTGTTCTATTTGCAAATAGTATTGGGAGTACCTTTAATTTTGGGAAGCTGGTGTTCTAAACAGTTCTTAAATTTTCTGAAGGTGGACTTAAATAAAAAGGCCATCATTTTCATCTTTAATCTACGGCATTCTAGAATATCAAGATTTATCATAGACATTGATGAATATATTTTTGATTTTGGTTAAAATTGAAGATTGTCCCAGCTTACTTTAAGGGGAATAAGAAGCTGGACCTTCAATTATTTGCTATTAATGTTGCTCCCGATGTTGGCAACACGGCCTCTTCATCTACTATGATCCCTACTGACTTTATGATACTTTCTCCTTATATTCTACAGGCTCAAATTGAGTTTGACTTGAAGCAATCAGCAATGAAAAGGACCTTATCGTGTACTATGAAAATTAAATAGATAAGTATGGTTTACTTCTGGAAGCGACGTAAATTCTGGTAAAAAATGGGAAGTAGGAGAAGCCACAACAAAAATGGAAGGAGAAGCAAACAGTGAAGAAGAAAGACTTACATATGAGCTCACCGATGGAGTTGGAGTTAAAAATACTCAATTTTATTTATGTTTACTTATCTCTCTGCTCGTTGTTAGCTTTTAGTAATGATGTTTAGTTGTTGGTGGTGTCATGATATTATTGAATAAACTGCTAGATGTTCTAGTTTCCCGTGTTGCAACACCTCTAACAACACTGTTCTAACAACATTTGATTTAACATGGTTGAATTCAGGGGGAGACGATTCTCTAACTTAGGGGGAGTTATATGCTAACTAAATGAAGTTTTGATGATTAATATTTTTGTGTTTTTTTCCCAGAAAGGCAAAAGGGAGATATTGAAAAGAATATAATTTATTTCTTATTAAAAAATTTCTTTTGATAATATTTTGTTAATTGAATTATAGAGTTTTGTCTTTCTAGACCATGTATATTTATGATAAGAACTTTAGATATTATATTATTGTTTAAAGAGTTTATTTTCCAATAAAACTCTTGTTTCCATATCTTATAGGATTGTTTTTTAAGGAATAAAATATATGACAAAAGAAGCATATAAATAATCAAATATAGCTGTCGTGGAACATGAGAGAGAGAGAGAGAGAGAGAGAGAGAGAGAGAGTGATGTCGCAGGAGAGAAAGCACGAAAATTGAAGATTTACATCGAAGAGATCAAATGCTCAAGCCAAGACGTATTGTTGTGCTGTCGTGGAGTGTTGAAGACACGTAGACACAATGCTTCATCACAGTGCTGATTAGTGTGTTGTTCATCAAGAAGATTTTCGGCTTCACAAACGCTGCATCCATAGTTTTGTTTATTTAGTTTGATAAGTGTTTTGGATCCACTATGTTCCTGATGCGAACACGGGTCGTCAAGCCCCAAGGAAAGCATGGGATCCTTTGCAGTTGCCGAAGGGACCAGTCACGAGGGGTCGATTAAAGAAGTTCAATGAGGCACTACAAGGAGTCATGAGTAGGCATGAAGAAGTCGTGATGCATGGGAGTGTGTTAGAAGACCAAAGGAATAGTATTCAAGTACTGATAGCATTGGCCGAGTCTGGACGGACCAGTACACGGACCTGCACACGGGGTCCGTGTTCTATACAGCCTGAGGTGCCCATTGACAGTGTCTACACGGACCCGACGACGGACCCAGGCACGGGGTCCGTGCCCTATGTTATTGGCGAAGACAGTGTCTACACGGACCCGTACACGGAGGTGGGCACGGGGTCCGTGTCCCATGTTTACAACTGAAGTTTATTTACCGAGTATACACGGACCAGGACACGGAGGTCTGCACGGGGTCCGTGCCTAGTGTTTTTCTGCGCGAATTATTTCCTTCTTTAGAGTTTTATTTTGTTAGGTAACTAGATTCTAGTAATCTTTTTGATATGTAAACCATATTGGATGAAATTTTACACACAATACACATATTATTTTGAGTTTTATCAAACTTGTGAGAATTTTCTCTCAACTTTTCAAGGCTTTAGCTTTGTTAAATCAAATCAAACTTATCAAAGTTTATAACTTTGTGGCGTTTGTCGATCGTGCATGTGTGGATTGTCGTAGGCGTCGTTCTTCGAAGGTTCGTATCAAATTTTCGATTGTTATCCTCGTGTTTATTTGTTGATTCAAAGATCGGGAAAACACCAATTACTTGATTCAAAGGTCGGGAAAACACACGAGTCTTATTATCGTAATTAAATAGAGGGTGTGATTGCGTTTTAATCGTGTTTGCTATTTATTCGTATCGAGATTCACATCATTTGGTATCAGAGCTTTGGGTTTATTGAATTCAAGTAAGTATCTTGTTATTAAATTTCAGATCTGTGATATTTCTTCGTTCCTTGTCAGATCTGTGTCAATCTATCGTTCTTCGTTTATTTTTTTCGTGAATCTGTGATTCTCGAAAAAAAAATTTTTTCTTAATTATTTTTTTGGGATTTTCGAGTAGTAATCAAAAAAAAAAAAGGTACAAAAATTCCGAAAATTCACCATTATTTCTTTTTGATATCTTGTTCTATTCCCTTTAGAGAGTCATATTCAATTGCCTCTCACAGTCAAAAAAAAAATATTCCCTATATTCGAATTTCTTGTCTACACAGTCCAAGTGAGTCGGTCGCATTTGTTCACAAGTTTGAACCTTGATTGTTTGATATACCCAAAATACAAAGCTTGAGCACTTCCAAGAGAGCTTTCAAAATTCGAGTGATACACTTGAGTGCGAGTGACTTTTCTTTGGAGTGAACGGTGAGTATTTGTTGTGAGCAAACAAAATTGTGAGAAAAGACGAGTGAATTTCTTTGGAGTGACCGTGAGCATTTGGGTGAGGATTATTTTATTTCTACTAACCTTTTCTTGCAGGTACAAATTTGACATTAAATGGAGAGGGAGGTAGGAGGTAGTTCGAATTCGGGGTTGTCCAAGGTCCAAATAGATGCGTTGATTGGGGATTTTAGAAGGATGATGACGACCCAAATGGAGTCGTTGCATGAGAGGTTGGGTAAACTTGAGGTTAGTGTTAGTGGGGGTAAATCTAAGCCTAGGGATTTGGGTGGAGATGATGAGGAATATGATCTGGGAGGAGGCGATGAGAGTCAAAATGAGAATTGGGGCAGGAATGGAAGAGGTAGAGGATTTGGGAGAGGAAAAAGGGAAGCCATGCGGGGTAGATATGAGGAGACTAGGGAAGATGGTCACATGGGTAGCATTAAGATGAAAGTTCCATCGTTCCATGGGAAATCTGACCCGGAGGCATACCTAGAGTGGGAAAAGAGGGTAGAGTTCGTATTTGAATGTCACCACTACTCCGAACAAAAGAAGGTGAGGTTGGCGGTGGTTGAATTCTTAGACTATGCTCTCATTTGGTGGGATCAATTAGTGACCACTAGAAGGAGGTATAATGAGAGACCCATTGAGTCTTGGGATGAGATGAAGAGGGTCATGAGAAAAAGGTTTGTGCCCAATCACTATTATAGAGAGATGTTTAAGAGGCTACAAACTTTGAGGCAAGGAGCTAAGAGTGTTGAGGACTACTATAAAGAGATGGAAGTAGTCATGATTAGGGCAAATATTGAGGAGGATAGTGAGGCGACCATTGCACGTTTTCTTTGTGGTTTGAACAGGGAAATTCAAGATCAAGTGGAGCTTCGGCACTACTTGGATCTAGACGAGATGGTGCAAATGGCCATAAAGGTGGAGCAACAAATCAAAAGGCGTGGGGTTGGCCGTACCAGTCAAACTGTGGGTGCATCATCTTCTTGGAGATCAAATGTGGGGAAGCGTGAGGAGAAGAAGGTGGTGTCCAAGCCCAAATTTGAGACCAAACAAGAGGCGCCTAAGCAAAGAGCCCAAGGTAAATCTGAAACTCCTCTCACTCGATCTAGAGATGTTAGATGTTTTAGGTGTCAAGGATTAGGACATATTTCTAGTGAATGTCCTAATAAAAGGGTGATGATTCTGAATGATTATGGTGAGTATGAATCTCAATGTGAGGGAGATGGCGAGGGTAGTGATGATGATATGCCTGTGTTGGAGGATCCCGATGAGGGATATGGAGCGGTTATAGGAGAAGCGCTGGTGACTAGGCGAATCATGAGTGCCCAAGTCAAGGATGAGGAGGCTAGCCAAAGGGAGAATTTGTTCCACACTAGGTGTTTTGTGAATGGTAGGGTTTGCAATGTAATCATAGATGGGGGAAGTTGCACCAATGTGGCTAGTGTTGAGATGGTGGAAAAATTGAGATTGCCTACAATAAAACACTCTCAACCATATAGGCTTCAATGGTTGAATGATTGTGCGGAGGTGAAAGTAAATAGGCAAGTACTAGTGTCCTTTTCTATTGAGAAGTATGTGGATGAGGTTTTGTGCGACGTGGTGCCCATGCAAGCTTGTCATATTTTGTTGGGTAGACCATGGCAATTTGATAGGCACGTTACTCATGATGGGTTCAAAAATCGTTACTCCTTTGTTTTAAAGAAAGAATCCATTGTATTGCTTCCTTTGTCCCCAAAGCAAGTATTGGAGGACCAATTAAAAAAGAAAAAGAGAGATGAGGCCGAAAAAAGGAGTGAATTGAAAAGTGAGATGGCCTTTGAAAACAAAAATGAAGTGGCTGAAAAAAAGAGTGATCAAAAGAGTGAGATAGCCATAAAAATAAAAAAAAAAGAGAGGAAAGAAAATGAGGGAAAAGAAAATGAGAGGAAAGAGGCCAAAAAGAAATCATATATGGCCCAAAAAGATGAGTTGAAACAATTGTTGCACACACATGAACCACTTGTGTTAATTCTTTACAAGGAGATCCTCCTTAAAACAAGTGACATAGCCGGGTCCCTTCCGAGCGTTATTGTTTCACTATTGCAGGAATTTGACGATGTATTTCCGAAGGAGCTACCTCAAGGTTTACCACCATTGAGGGGGATTGAACACCAAATTGATTTGATGCCCGGGAGTGCCTTGCCGAACCGTCCAGCTTATAGGAGCAATCCGGAGGAGACTAAGGAGCTGCAACGACAGGTGTAGGTATTGGTGGCAAGGAGGAAGGCCGGTGGCTTACTTCAGTGAAAAGCTCAATGGGGCAGCACTAAACTATCCCACGTATGACAAGGAGTTCTATGCGCTTGTGAGGACTCTTGAGACGTGGCAGCATTACTTGAGGCCTAAAGAGTTTGTGATTCATACGGATCATGAGTCTCTAAAGCACCTCAAGGGGCAACAAAAGCTGAACAAGCGGCATGCTAAGTGGGTGGCTTTCATAGAGACATTCCCCTACATGATCAAATATAAGCAAGGTAAGGAAAAAATAGTGGCCGACGCACTATCACGGAGGTATGTGCTTTTCTCTACTTTGGAATCTAAAATCTTGTGGTTTGAGCTGGTTAAAGAATTGTATGTGCTAGATGATGATTTTAAAGAAGTGTTTGAAACTTGTATGCATGGTCCACATGATAAATTCTACTTGCATAAGGGTTGTTTAGAGAAGATAGGTTGTGCATCCCTAAATCGTCTATTCGTGAATTACTTGTTAGGGAAGCACATGGAGGTGGCTTGATGGGACACTTTGGTGTGACTAAAACTTTAAATGCTTTGCATGAACATTTTTATTGGCCACACATGAAGCGTGATGTTGAGCGTATTTGTGAGAAGTGCATAACTTGTAGACAAGCTAAGTCTAGGACACTACCACATGGATTATATACACCACTTCCCGTCCCTAGTGAACCTTGGGTTGACATCTCTATGGACTTTGTTTTGGGGTTACCTAGGACAAAGAAGGGGAGGGACTCTATATTTGTTGTTGTGGATAGGTTTTCTAAAATGGCACACTTTATTGCTTGTCACAAGACTGAAGATGCATCTAACATTGCGGACTTGTTCTTTAGAGAAGTCGTTAGGCTGCATGGCATGCCTAGGACTATTGTGTCGGAACGTGATGTTAAATTCTTAAGTTACTTTTGGAAAACACTATGGGCTAAACTTGGCACTAAATTACTGTTTTCTACGACCTGTCATCCTCAAACTGATGGTCAAACTGAGGTAGTTAATAGGACGTTAGGAACTTTATTACGTGCTATTCTCAAGAAGAACTTAAAGAATTGGGAGAATTGCTTGCCATTTGTTCAGTTTGCTTATAATCGTTGTGTGCATTCTACTACTAGCTATTCGCCATTTGAAATTGTATACGGTCTTAATCTTTTGACTCCGTTGGATTTGATGTCTTTACCTGTGAGTGAAAGGTTAAACATGGATGGCAAAAAGAAGGCTGAATTTGTTACGGGGTTGCATGAGAAGGCCAAAGCCAATATTGAGAAGCGGAATGAGCAATATGCCAAGCAAGCTAACAAGGGGAAAAAGAAGGTGGTATTCGAGAAGGGTGATTGGGTGTGGCTACACTTGAGGAAGGAGAGGTTTTCGGATAAGCGACGCTCAAAGCTACTACCTAGGGGCGATGGACCATTCCAAGTTCTTGAGAGGATCAATGACAACGCCTACAAACTCGATCTACCAGGTGAGTACAACGTAAGTTCTACATTTAATGTTAGTGATTTGTCGTTGTTTGATGTAGGTGATGAGCAAGATTTGAGGACAAATCCTTTTCAAGAAGGGGAGGATGATGCGAACACGGGTCGTCAAGCCCCAAGGAAAGCATGGGATCCTTTGCAGTTGCCGGAGGGACCAGTCACGAGGGGTCGATTAAAGAAGTTCAATGAGGCACTACAAGGAGTCATGAGTAGGCATGAAGAAGTCGTGATGCATGGGAGTGTGTTAGAAGACCAAAGGAATAGTATTCAAGTACTGATAGCATTGGCCGAGTCTGGACGGACCAGTACACGGACGTGCACACGGGGTCCGTGCTCTATACAGCCTGAGGTGACCATTGACAGTGTCTACACGGACCCGACGACGGACCCAGGCACGGGGTCCGTGCCCTATGTTATTGGCGAAGACAGTGTCTACACGGACCCGTACACGGAGGTGGGCACGGGGTCCGTGACCCATATTTACAACTGAAGTTTATTTACCGAGTATACACGGACCCGGACACGGAGGTCTGCACGGGGTCGGTGCCTAGTGTTTTTCTGCGCGAATTATTTCCTTCTTTAGAGTTTTATTTTGTTAGGTAACTAGATTCTAGTAATCTTTTTGATATGTAAACCATATTGGACGAAATTTTACACACAATACACATATTATTTTGAGTTTTATCAAACTTGTGAGAATTTTCTCTCAACTTTTCAAGGCTTTAGCTTTATTAAATCAAATCAAACTTATCAAAGTTTATAACTTTGTGGCGTTTGTCGATCGTGCTTGTGCGGATTGTCGTAGGGGTCGTTCTTCGAAGGTTCGTATCAAATTTTCGATTGTTATCCTCGTGTTTATTTGTTGCTAAACTTTTATAGTTTAGAGGTGAATAACACACCAATTACTTGATTCAAAGATCGGGAAAACACACGAGTCTTATTATCGTAATTAAATAGAGGGTGTGATTGCGTTTTAATCGTGTTTGCTATTTATTCGTATCGAGATTCACATCAGTTCCCTCACTCTATTAAGAGAGTTAGCTTTTCTATATTCACTAGTATTAATTTGGTAATTTGAAAATTTTTTCAAGTGAATATTTTGCCTTGAGACACCACACATATGTGTACACTTGTGCATAATTCCTTGTGTCTTGTTTTACTACATAAAGTTTTGTGTGTTGAAATATTCTGTTGTATGTTATGTCAGGTGTTACAATATCGTACAACACTTAACTCTGAAATACACAATCACTTTAATGCACAATACTTTTATGTCATACAAACCAAATCTCACGATTTTCTAACCCAAGGCCAAAATAAAAAAAATTTAATGTCATAATTTTATTAATCTTTTTCAAAAAAAATTAAACAAATGTCATGTGTTCAATAAATATTAATTACAAACTAGCTAGCGTAGGGGTGGTATAATATATCGTACCGAAAAATACATATTAAATACCGTACCGAAATTTTCGTCATGTAAAATTAACATATATCATATAAAAAAATGTAGTATATATAATTAGCATACCTATTAGATCAAAAAATAAAACATTTTATCTGAACAATAATGGTCATTTCCCACAATTGCTACACATGGATATAAATATTCTCTTGTTCATTACATTTTTTAAACAAAATCAATAGTTTATTTCTATAAAAGTATGGAGATTAAACTTGTCCTCCTCTATAAGTCTTCTTTGGTTTAGGTCTGTACTCGGGCTTGGTTTCTGCAAAGAATTCTTCATTTTTTTAAAATCAAAATTTGAAGTTGAGCTTGAGCTTGAAATTGAGGTTGTGGTTGAGGGATTTCATGATTATGGTATTCCACTAGTTGATGATTCAAATGTCGTTGAACGATATACAGTGGATAGTGAATCATTAGATGGTGAATAAGTTTCTACTGTATATGTTATGGAGGTGGAGAGTAGACATGGTGAAACTTTGGTTTATGAATGTGTTGAGAAAAAATGTATATATCTTTTTCAATTGAATCCAAAGGTAGTTCTTGAGGATCAATTGAAATTTATTGAACTGATTGGAAAGAAATGTGAAATGGCAGAAAGAGTGACAAAGAACAAGGTGGGCATAGAAAGAAAAAAAAATATGAAAAAGAAAAAGAAGCCAAACAAAGATAAAAGAAAAATATATTGATGGTCCAAAAGTGAGGGTGAGAAAGAATCGATTTTATACAAACCCATTCAAATAACTTTGTGCAAAGAGATTTTATTCTCATTGTGATGATATAGTCGGTTCAATCTCGAGCATTATTAATTTTTCTTTGCAGGATTATGGAAATGTCATGATGAGAAAGCAAACGAGTGTCGGTGATGGAGGAATGCCAGGTGTTGATTTGCATAGTTTCCAGGGACGGACCCAGGAATAAAAGTTGGGGGGGCTTGAACTCAATATGTTAAGTTATATATTATTAAAAAAAATTACATTATATCGTTCAACGAAGTTGTTCCCTACGAGATTTTAAAACATAAAATTGAGGTGCTCAAACGCAGACGATTTTTCTCTTTTGAGGTGCTAGCCAACAAACAGCTACAATTGAGGTGCTCAAACGGAGACGATTTTTCTCTTCTTCCTCTTTAGATTGTGCATGCATCACTTTATCAATATGTTGTGAGGGCCTCATCAAATTTTCAGCCCTTCTCTCACACATAGTATGAGGTGAAGAAGCTGCAGAACCAATATGGGCAAGAAAAGCACATGTTTTTCCTTGGTTTACCCTTTTCCAATTTTCAAATCCTTCATTGACCAATGCCGAGATATTAAATGAATTAACATCATTCAGGAAAAGAAAACAATAGAAACAATATGCCTTATTTGTTGAAGGCGAATACTCCAACCAATAAAATTTCTGAAACCAATTTTTCTGAAAACGACGATTCTGAAATAGTTCAAGTTATAATCCTAAAAAAGAATAAAATAATTATTAAACAAATAAATAAGTAATAGTCAATCAACAACTCAACAACAAACAATCAAGAAACCACAAATCACGCACAGAGAAGCTATAAAAAACAAAATAAAAAATGTATAGCCGATTCTTACCTGGATTGTTGCCTTGCAGATGAGCAATTCGATTTCTTCGGGAGTCCGCAATTCGATTCTGTCGCTAAAAGGCTTGGGACTTGGGAGAGAAATTTTGTAGAATTGAGGTGGGGCGGATCAGAGGATATGGGATGAATTTGGTCTCATCCTTGTAAATGGAGGGGACTTGATTGGACTAAGACATTGATGTACGACGGTTTTTGACACAACCGTCGCTATTAGCAACGGTTTTCCAAAAAACAGTCGCTAATAGCGACTGTTTGAATTAAAACCGTCGCCGATCCAACATCGGCGACGGTTTTACTAAAACCGTCGCAAATATTAGCAACGGTTTGCGAAAAACCGTCGCTAAAAAAAAGTGGGCTGAGCTACATCCCAGTACATCCCTAGAATAAATCTGTCTCTGATAGTTTCAAAAGCAATCAAGGTGAGGTAAGATTAGTTGACAACACAACAACTATGAGGTATGTCTTGCTTCCTTACCTTAATTATATGTTGTCGTGTTTCTAAGATTTTGGAGGAAGTTTTGTAAATGCGATATTTAAGAGATATGACTTTGATTTAAATTGTCTCTAAATTTCATGGAGGTGAGAGTGGTGAGACATTGCATGCATTAAGTTCAAATGTTATTGATTTTGATTTTTCACAAGTTGCCAAATTAATGAGACTTAGTAGTAGTAATGACTCGTATGCATTAGAATTAAAGTCTTGTTATGTGTTAAATGATTGCATGGATGGTTCATTTGGCATGTTCTATTTGCATGATTGTTACTTGTTTGGTGATTATATGATAATTTCTATGTTCATGATTAATATTTGTTTAAAGAGAATGAAATTTTCATTCTATATCCATTGCATGAGCTATTTGACAATGAGTCACATTGTTGTGATTTGATCATTGATATAATGCATGATTATATGTGTTGGTCGCATATGAAATGAGTTGAGTGGGGGGGGTTGTGACAGGTGCACTGCATATAGGAGATTGTCATTTTGGCTAGGTTCTTATATCATGCATAAGCTATATCTTATTCCTAGTGAGCAAATGTCGTACATTTGAATGGAATTTGTTAGTATTGTTAACTAGGTTTAAGTAGAGGAATCTAATTTTTGTTATGCTTAATAATGTTTTATTATTGTTGTGTGTCATTTGCTATTTATCAGATGGTGTAATTTATGAAATGATGATGAATGCAACCGCGGAGTTGAGATTTCTAGGGCTGATGGAGCGAGTGTATGATAGCACCTACAAGGTAAAGTTGAAAGGTAAGCATGTTGATAATGTAATTATTTTTAATGTTAACTTGCTTTGTTTATGTATAGGTAGCAAAGATTTGGGGATCAATCTTTTTGAAGAAGAGGAGTATGATATGAATCTGATTGGGCATTACGAGCTAACTTTTGGAAGGAGTTTCAAGAAGCGATGTTGTCTCGATACTACAAGCTTGAAGGTAATTGAAGATGAACAATCAAACATATTCATGCGATTGAAGGAGTTCAAGGAAGTATTAAATCAAGATGTATCCAGCAACCAAGCATTCGAGTTCGAAATTACCTCTGAAGACACTAAGCGCGTCTCAGCGATCTTTTGCGTAAACACGGCGCCCAACAAGTTCCGCTCGGTTAGAAGTTCAGAAATTTAGGATTTGACGCAAATTAATTAAGGAAATCACTAATTTTGAAGTTTAGATTATTTCTTACCTTTTTTCAGTTTTATTGATACTATTAAAGATATTTGTGAAAAAAAGTTTGGATTTTGTGTACACTTTTGTGTGTTACTCAAATCAAACTTATCAAAGTTTCATAACTTTGTGGTGTTTGTCGATTGTTCTTCACTCGAATTGTCAAAGACGAGTTCTTTGAAGGTTTTTTTGAGGTCGACTGTTATTTCTCGTGTTATTTGTACTAAACCACGTTATTTAGATGTGAATACTAGTTACTTGTTTCAAACATTAAATATCGGTGGTTAATAAAATCTTTTCATTCATTGAATTGAAGGCACAACTAAGTCTAGCTCGTGTTTGTCTTTCATACATAACATGATTATCCATCACGTGGAGGACCAAGTGGGGGTCCCAACATTTTCTTTCTTCTTTCGTCATGACCCATGCACGCACCCACGCGCGCGTGGTCGCGTGGATCTGTGTGGGTTGACCGGGGAGTTCATTCTCCTTTCTTTATTAATCCAATGTCAATGTATGTTCGCATGGATTCTTCTTGGCCTCGTTCAAATTTGTCTATTCTTTCTCCAACTTTTCCGGCACTTATCAAGGGTTTTGTTTACGTGACATCCATTTGTTGATTTTTTTTTTCCACCAATTTCATCATCTTTTTGTGCTTTAATCAACATTCCACATCAAAAAAGTAATTCATTGAATAATCATAAAAATGGGAGGCATAAAAGCCAGATAATCACAAAAACGACAAAAAAATGAAATGCAACACAACATTATTTTTTGTGTTTATTAGATGGTTTTATAGAAGTTTTGGTTTTTGTTTTTTTTTCCTTAATGAGATGTTAAATGCATGCATGATATTTCTTTTTAATTATCTTGTCTATTTTTCACACCATGGTCCTTTTTTCGCATTATATTATTTTGACTATTCCTACTTATTTCTATTGTCTCTTCTCTGTGTAGAACCATGTGGTCTGGGATACGCGAGTACATATTTTGCTTTTCTCTTGTCTCGAAATTGAATTCTCTCCGTCACCATTAATTAATTTATCTACTTTTTGAATCCTCAATAGTCTTTCCTAATCATTTAAATATTTAAATCAGAAAAACGATATAATTAAGTTCAAAGAAACTCAACGAATGTACAAAAATTTCAAAACATAAATCAACAAAATTTTATTTCTCCACAAAATATGATTTTTTTTTTAAATGCTTATATATTTTCCAAGATGATTCAATTGAAAACGAAATCTAAGACATGTTAGGTTGTATAAATTTTGGATTTTATTTGAAATGAGCAAATTGAAAGGCGACCACTGATCTAGGCTAAGTTTGCAAGGAATACGCAACAATTCCAATTTCTAAAATTAAAATTATCATACATACTATTCCACATATTTTATTGTGTTCAGTAGAAAAACAATTTATTTACTTTTTAAATATTATATATATATATGGGTGAAAATTGTATAATAAATTTTTTTTTTTGGAATGGGGTGTATCGAAAATTTATTTGCAGTAGAAGCACTGAATAATTATATGTAACGTTTTAACCAATACCTCAAATTCGTATGATAATCATATGAAGATTTAATCATTTCATCCAGCCTAAACTCATCATTAAATCATCCAATCTTGAAGTTGTCAACATATCTGATAAAGAAATATGAATGAAAAAAATTCTATCGCTGAAATATGCTACTCAGATTCAAGAAATATCAACAGGAAGAACACAGAAAGTATCTACCTAACAAGATCCCCCTATAAATTTTATGGATTCAACATATTTAGACAACTTTGCTATGATTATTGACAGCAGTGGCAAGAACTTAACCAACACATGTCTTTCACTTTGTTCAAAACAAAGTGATTTATTAGATGGATATTATACTGAATTTGGCTACTGTCAAACTCTGATACCAAAAGATTTAAATAATTTACATTGAAACTAGTGAGTTTTGAATATCATACTAAAGTTTGAAGTTTTGATGCTTGTGGGTACTCTTTTCTCGGGGATCATGATGTGTATAAGTTTCGAGTTTCATACTTCTCCGTTGAGAATTTTCAGAACAAGAAAATTCAGGAAGTTTCTATCTTGATTGATTGGCGGCTTGGGAGTGAAAAATATGATGAAGCTAAGAAATATGTTGTTTTTGCTTGTAGAAAAAATAGTGTTTGTGTTGATTCAAGCATTGGTCTTGGAGGATACCGATATAACTACAGAGCAAGGTAAGAAGACAATTCATATCTTAGTCTGGGCTGCACAGAATAGTTTATATTTTTTATTTATTTTATATTGATATTTGAAATATTTTATTTGAAGAAATAATTACAATTGATTAGCCAACCTACATTATTTATATTCAGTTTAACCCACCAAACATCAAATCTTGATTTCTTGACATCTATGTTAACATGCGTTCTTGGGATTTAAGTATATGGAAGATGAATCGATATAAATATGTTATAAAAGAAGTTCGATTTGAGTTCACTTACAAGTTTTTTTCCATGACAATATGACAGATCAATTTTTTTTGTCTTGCCACATGTTTCATATGTTGTAAACTCGTAGAGAGATCTTGGAATAATTAAAAAATAATGTTTTCTTTCCAAGTTGCTCCTGCCAGATCTCTCTTCATTCTTTGTGACATATATAAATGAATGTAATGACAATAGATGCGATGCAAATGGTATTTGCTCGAATATTCAGAGAATTTTAACTATGCTTGCAAAAAGAGGTACTCTAGTGATGGGAGAAAGGATGGACATGGATGTATTCTTGTAAATTCTCAGTTTTCAATAATGAAACCCATCATAGGTAATTTATTTTACATGCTTGTACCATAATATTGTGAAATCATATATTATATATATGTTTGTGTGTATATATAAAATATATAAAAGTAAGATTTAAGAAAAATGATCACCCCAACCGACCGAATTTTACACATTTTTTCTTGTTCTCGATCTTTATGCATAATTTTTATGTTGTCACTTGCTATTTTAGGTTTCAGTATTGGACTCCTATTTATTTTTAGTGTTATGACATGGCTTTATTATTAAATGAAGAAAATAAAACTTATTAAAATGAGAGAGAAATTTTTCGGACAAAATGGTGGGCTCTTTTTGAAGCAACATACTTCATCTCTTGAGTGTGGATTCGAGTCGAGTAATATATTCTCTACCAAGGAGCAAGAAAAACCACTAACAACTACTCTGAAGACCGGATCATTGGCAGGGGATGTTGTGGTATAGTATACAAAGGAATTATACCATATCAACGGGTAGTCGCTATCCAAAAATCAAGAATCATCGACCAAAACCAAATTGAACAATTTATAAACTAGGTTTTCATTTTTGACTCGAGTAAAACATCAAAATGTCGTCAAGCTTTTTGGATGTTGCTTAGATAGTCATGTTCTTTTATTGGTTTATGTCACGTAATCTGGCTGGTTGAGATGGGCCCGCCACACCCTGCCACAACACATCATTAGGACATAAACAAATAAAAGAACTTCACTCTCTAAGAAACATATCAAAATCTTAACGACATTTCGATGGATTACTTGAGTGAAAAACAAACATCTCATTTATAAATTGTTCGATGTGGTTTTGGTCTATGATTCTTGATTTCTTGATAGCGACTACATGTTGATCGGGTATGATTCCTTTGTATACTATACCACAACATCCTCTGCCAATGATTCGGTCTCCAGAGTAGTTGTTAGTGGTTTTTCTAGCTCCTTGGTAGAGAATATATTACTCGACTCGAATCCACACTCAAGATATGAAGTCTGCTGCTTCAAAAAGAGCCCACCATTTTGTCGAAAGAATTTCTCTCTCATTTTAACAAGTTTTATTTTCTTCATTCAATAAGAAAGCCATGTCATAACAATAAAAATGGATAGTAGTCAAATACTGAAACCTAAAATAGCAAGTGACAACATCAAAATTATGCATGAAGAGAACAAGAAAAAGGTGTAAAAGTAGGTCCGTTGGGGTGATCGCTTATCTTCAATCTTAATTTTATATATTTTATGTATTACACACACAAACATATATATACTATATGATTTCACAATATTGTGGTACAAGCATGTAAAATAAATTACTTATGTGGGATTTCATTATTGGAAACCGAAAATTTATAGGAATACATCTATGTATATCCTTTCTCCCGTCACCAAAGTATCTCTTTTTAAAAGCATATTTAAAACTTCTCTAAATGTTCGAACAATACCATTTGCATCCCAATCATTACGTTCATTTATATATGTTACAAAGAATGACAATAGGTCTGATAGGAGCAACTTGGAAAGAAAACAACATTATTTTTGAATTATTCCAAGATCTCTCTATTGGTTTACAACATATGTTGCAAGACAAAAAAGAAATTGATATGTCGTATTGTCATGGACAAAAAGTTGTAATTGAACTCAAATTCGAACTTGTTCTATAACTTATATCGAATCATATTCCCTATACTTAAATCTCACGCATGCATGTTAACATAGATATCAGGAAATCAAGTTTTGTGTTTGAGTGGGTTAAACTAAATATAAATCATGTAGGGATAACCAATTGTAATTATTTCTTCAAATAAACTACTTCAAATATCAATATACAACAAATAGAGAAACATAAACTATCATGTGCAGGATAGACTAAGATATAGATTGTATTTGTACCTTGATGTGCAGTTACATTGGTATTTTCCAAGACCGATGCTTAAATCAACACAAAAAACTATTTTTTCTACAAGTAAAAACAGAAGATTTCTCAGCTTCTTCACATTTTTCACGTCCAAGCCAACAATTAATCAATATAGAAACCTCCAGAATTTTCTTTTTCTTAGTACTCTCATCCGAGAAACTCGAAACTTGAAACTTAAACACATCATGATCCCAGAGAAGAGAGTACCCACAAGCATCAAAACTCCAAAATTTAGTATGATATTGAAGACCCACGAGTTTCAACGTAAATTTTTTTAAACCTTTTGGAATCGGAGTTCGACAGCAGCGAATTCCAGTAGAATATACATCTAATAAATCACTTTGTTTTGAACAATGTGAAAGACATGCGTTCGTTAAGATCTTGCCGCTGTTGCCAATAATCATAGCAAATTTTTCTAAATCTATTGAACACATATAAGTTATAGGGGGGCCTTGTTAGGCAGATACATACTGGGTTCTTCCTGTTGATGTTTTCTGATTCTAGGTAGCATATTTCAGTGACCAAATTTTTTTTATTCATATTTCTTTATCGGATATGTTGACAACTTCAAGATTAGATAATTTAATGATGAGTTTAGGCGGGACAAAATGATTAAATCTTCAAGATGATTATCATACAAAATTGAGGTATTAGTTAAAGCATTACTTGTAATTATTTATTGCTTCTATTCCAAATAAATTTTCGATACAACTTTCACCCATTACAAAAAATATTATTGTAGAGTTTTCACCCATACATATTTAATAAATTGTTTTTCTACTAAACACAATAAAATGTGTGGTATAGTAGGTATGATAATTTAAATTTTAGAAATTGGAATTGTTACATATTCCTTGAAAATTTAGCCTATGTCAGTGGTCGCCTTTCAATTTGCTCATTTTAAAATTAAATCCAAAATTTGTACAACCTAACATGTCTTAGATTTCGTTTTCATGTGAATCATCTTGGAAAAAATATATAAGCATTTTTTTAAAAAAATTGATATTTATAGAGAAATAAAATTTTGTTGATTTATATTTTGAAATTTCTGTACATTCACGAGTTTTTTCGAACTTAATTCTTTTGTTTTTCGGATTTAAACTAATAATGATAAGGAAAGACTACATTGAGGATTTAAAAAGTAGTTAAATTGATTAATGGTGATGGAGAGAATTTAATTTCAAGACAGATTTCTGAATTCAGAAAAATTTACTTCTCTTGAGAAAAGCAAAAAATGTACTCGCAGATCCTTGTTACAAATTCTTTACCACATGGTTCTCTTTTTACAAATTTTTGTCAAGTAATGATGATGACCTTGTAACCATACCGAATAGCATTAATGATCCTTAAAAATAGTAATATAAACAATGATGAGGTCTCGTCGTGGCAAGTTGTCTATCCTTGGCATGCATTCTTACAAAAGAATCAAATAAAGGTCACCATTAATTTTTCTTGCCTCGTATGATCCATTATAATCACACAAAATTAGTCGGAATCATATGTCTAGATTGTAACAAAAGAAACCACAATCGATTCCGGTTCAAATAAAATAAAAACAAACTAGACAATGGTTCTTAAAGCTTGTCTTTAATTAAAAAAACGTTCATAGACCACACGCTTTTTTAATAAAAACGTAGTCTTCTGGCTGTTATCTATGACCATCTTTCTTGTTGTGTCTCTCAAATATTTAAACTGAAATTATGGATCCTAGTCAATGAATCTAAAGGTTGATGGGTTTAAATGGTTCATTTTTCATGTTTGGAGCACCTAGACATGAGTTGTGTGAACTTTACCAAAGCAACAAATTGGTTACAGGTCATCAGCACACTCCTTTCTTTAATAGATCTACATTTTCACCCTTGCGGTCTTGGTATCATTCGTCATTAGATCATGTCAACCTTTATTTTTTGGTGGTTCTTGATCTTTCTGACATCGAGTTTCGATCTACTGCTATTTCAAGTTGGATTTTCCAACTCAAAGAGCTCATTTTTTCTCGATATTAGCCTATGTTTTTTCACGATACAGATCCAAGTGCTAGCAACATCACCAAGCTTCAAAACAGCTATCTTCGAGGAATCATTTCAATGCCACAATATCATATTGATTTTACCTTTGCAATCATCTTCGGTATACTAACATGGAACATGTTTATTTCCATGGCATGATTTTATAATCCATATCTAAGCTCCCTAAAAAGCCTCGATATATCCTTCATTCGACTTTTAGGGAAAATACCACGAAAACTTTCAAAGATACTAATGTTAAATATTGACAACTGGCAATATTTAACATTAGTATACAATGATTTTTGCCCGTTGTCTTGACATTAAAAAACAATGGGTTAAAATCGTTGTCTAACCGTTGTCTTCAACTTAGAAGACAATGATTTAAAACTGTTGTAAAACGTTGTCTTTGAGCGTACTAATAACAACAACATCAGTTACAACCATTTTTACCCCCTAAAGAAAAACAGATAAACTCTTTTGTCGTTAAACGTTTTTGTTGTAGTTAGATTTCGGATATCATAAGGAATGTTTCCGTGAAATCCCTGTTCCCTTAAATTAAAATTCACGAATGAAGGAAAAAATTGTTGCTCCCCCAGATAATTCTGGCTCGAGTCAAGATATTGAAGATTGAGGAGAGAGGGATTAAACGCTTTACCTGAGTTTCCCAAACTATGTCTCAGGTGAAGTTCAAGAACATGGCTTGTAAATTTGCTGCTGCAATCAAATTTACAAAGACATCACCATCAAAGCACATTTATACTTACAAAGACATCAATTATGTACATTATTGCCTCTAAACGCATACTCAAATATTTGAAAGGAACCGCAAATGTGGGTCTTTGGTATCTCAAAGATTCAAGTTTTAACCTTGTAGGTTACTCAGATGCAGATTATGCAGGATGCAAAATTGATCGAAAAAGCACAAGCGGTTCATGCCAATTTTTAGGGGAAAGACTTATTTCATGGGCCAGCAAGAAGCAAACGTCTATCGCTACATCAACCGCTGAAGCAGAATATTTAGCAGCTGGAAGCTGTTGTGCTCAAATGTTATGGATTCAGCAACAGTTAAAAGACTATGGAATCCAAGCGGCTGAATCTCCTATATTTTGCGACAACACAAGTGCAATAGCTATAACATACAACCCTGTCATGCACTCTCGGACAAAACATATCGATATCCGACACCACTTCATTCGAGAGCATGTGATGAAGAAAGAAATACGGCTTGAATATGTTCATACTGATCAACAAACAGCTGATATTTTTACAAAACCATTACCCGAGGCTAAGTTCTCCCATTTTCGCAATATGCTTGGTTTAATTGACTTATCATGATGTGTTTATTTATTGTGAATGTTCAGGTTAAGTTTGCAGAAAACAAAAGAACAAGACAAGCATCTGTAAGTAAAATAAAATAGTATATCATTAGCAAGGAGAGATTAGTACATCAACAAAGGCGGAGACGAACACTCCTAATCTCCTTATCTACGTACAACCTCCAAAGGGCTAACCATCCAGTCATCCCTCCTACGGCAATACGTGAGAACTCCTCTGAGATGGCTACTTTTTTCAAAGCTCTTCTCTACTTAAGCAGCATAAGAAGATAAACACCGTCATCAGAAAATACTCCAGCGTTATCAGCGACGCGAAGCCGTCGCCTATATCTTTTTAATGCCGCCTTATTTCTGGAAGAAGGAGCCTCTCCGCTCTCAAGGACGGACTGTAATCTTTGAACTTTTTCCCAAATGGCCAGCGGCTTCTCATGCACTCTGTCCATGATAGTCTTCTTCCTTGAAGCCACGGCATCCTTCATGAACTCCTCAGCCAAGTCTGAACTGCTATCTCTATCCATATTTTTAACTTGAAGTATGGTGTTAACATCTTGGCTGATACTTATAAATAAAAATCAAGCGTCAAGGGCTTATGTCATCATGACTCTGGTGGGAAATGTGAAGAGTTTTATCATACGCAACCGACGGTTCACTCTCATTTATGCACGTGTTTAGGGGGAACATGGTTAAGAATGATTATCATTTTCTGTAACCGGTTCCACCTAATAATATCAATGATCCGGTTCATATTATGTGGACATAATTAATCCACGTCATTTTCGTAAACCACACCCAAGATTTTTTTTACTGCCCCTATATGAAGTGACGGTTATCTCCTTGAAATTTGAAAAACACTAATTTTGCCGCCGTCCAAAAATTTCAAATATTCTTTTAAAATTCTCCACCAACAGTCCTCCACGTGGACCTGTTAGTACGTCCTTGAACCGGACATACATACCCTTACTCACCTCATTGTTCTTCTTGCCACTTCATCGCAGCTTACTATACAGGAACCAGTTTACAGAATCCTTTCAAGAATCATCAAATGGTTGCATCCATTTCACATAATACAGTGGCTATTAACTTTCCATCTGTCTCCTCTATGCCCAACAAACCAATGAAGGCCATGTTCCGTACAATTGAAGAATCTGGGCTTCGAACTTTTCTGGGCTGTCGGTACTCATACTCTGAAATATTACTGAAAGAGTTCTTTGAAACTGCTCACATGAAAAATGGAGAAATTCTCTGTTCTGTTCAGGACCAACACTTTACTTTCACCCAAAAGGTGTTTGCTGAATTGTTTAAGTTACCTACGGCAGGTGTCACTGACTTCTCTACACTACCAGATGGTAATATTGATATCTGGCGTCAAACCTTCTCACTCACTGCCTCTCCTATCTCTCATCCAACTTGCCAAAAGCGAGATCTAAAGATTGAATATCGACTGTTAGCTGATATTGTGGCTAAAGGAATTCTTGCTAAAGCTGGTGCTTATGATAAAATTACTCTGGAAAAATTTCTTGTTATGGCAACCATCTCCTCTAAACTAGGAATCAACTGGTCTGATATCCTCTTCAACATTCTGGTGGCCATGGTAAAGAAAGACAACCAATCTCAAGGATTTGCAGTTCCAATTTGCCACATGCTAATTTCTGCCGGTGCTCAACCAGTTGAGATGATTGAAGTTGGTAAAACCAAGCTGTTCTCATGGGTATCGGTTGACAAATTCATTTCGAAAAACAAACCGACGGATGAAGAATTCGTCCAAGTCAAAACAGAAACTGGGGTTGAATTTGTGAAACAAAAGAAAGCGATTGCCTCCACTCCCAAGGAAACAAAAAGAAAGCTGGTTCTGAAATCCAGTTCTGATGAAGAAACTAAGGATGACATTCCGGTTTCACAAGTGTTCAAAAAGAAACGAACCGCTCCTGCCAAAGCAACGAAGATTAAGCTGATCAAGCATATCTCTGCACCACTTATTCCTGTACCTATCCCATCAGTCTCGGTTTCAAAGTTAAAAGGTATTCAGATTACAGAAAAGGATATCCAATCATCTTATTCAGGAGTTCCGATTATTCTTTCATCAGACAAAGGCAAACAGGTTATGAGTACCAATCCTCCGCAAAACCATGCAGTTCATACGGCAATCGTTCTCACAAGTCATCGTGTTTATGAAGCTGTTGAGTCCAAAATCAAGAAGTTTGATAAATGGGTAAAATATCGCACTGCTGTCTCTTTTGATTCACTCATCGAAACGGGGAAAATAAAGACTGCTGCAAAGCTTGAACGGTCCATTTTGGAATGGGCAGAAACAACAGACATTCCAACCGCTCTTCAAAGACGTGATTTCATAGAAATTCAAATGAAAGAAAGCACTCTTCGAATCATCATACAGTTAAAAAGGAGAAATTTTGATCCATCTAGTCCTACAGCTCAAGATGACTCTGCAGTCATATCTCAACTTGAAATGGATGCTCTGTCTCTTGCTACATCAGTCGCTCTCATGCGAAATACGCTCAATCTTCCAGCTAGTGCAGATCACAATAAATTTGACTCTTTGATGGATATTCATGATGACTTCAGCACAAAACCAGTTCCACCAATTGCCTCTCAGAAGGCTTCTTCGTCACAACTTTGCACTAATTCCAAACTCACTTCACCAGGCATTTCGACAACAGCTCAGCTGGAGCTAAATCTTATTCAGGACACCCAACGGTCAGAACAACAGCGAGCCTCTCCCACTTGTCGAGATGTTTTATCTGATACACATGATAAATCTGCATCACCCAAGGCTATTGTTGAAACAAATCAACCAACTCATGAAGACACGGTTCCTACACCATCTGAAACACTTCTGAAAGAAGACTCTTCCTTTCCAAACAACAATGCGGTCTAGATATTTCAATTGTCCCAGTTGTTTCGTCACCACATTCTGATACTGGCATCATTGCCTCTCAGCCCTCTGTTGAGTCAATCAAAGCTTCAGCTCTTTCAGTCGATGAAGCAGAACAATTTCTATCTGACTTTGATGCTGCTCAACCATATCAGGACTCTATTGTATCTTCACAAGATCCTCCTCAGGTTGTTGCTCCAATGGAACTTCAAAAGCAGCCCTCAGCTTCTTCGAGAGTCATTCAGAAAGCAGAGATAAACATCTCCTCAAAACCTTCCTCTGCCAATGATCAAATTGACAAACCAGAGGAATCCAAGCTCATTGGGTCAGCATCTTTTGTATCAACTGACGACATTGATAAATTTATTGAGAGTATCGCGGATGACCCCCTTGACATTGACCCCTCGCCTTCATCTGCCAAAGCAACCTCATCTAAATTAATTGCTTTCAAGGGCAAACTTCTTGCTGATCCCAAAGCACCTGAAGACGAAGAAATTTTCGCAACTGAAGAAGAATAAGTTGTCGAAGCAAACTTCCATCAGGATCTGCTAAGCCGACTTGTCAATATGGATCAGTCTATCCTCGCTCTAAACCGTAAATATTTTGATCTAAAAGAGGATCTACAGACTATCAAGAGCAGTATATCTAAGGATTTTGCTGCCATCACTTCAAAGGTTTCCAACATTCAGTCGACTAATGTCAATATGTGCCTTGGTCTTTCATCTCAAATCACTCGTATTGAACAAAGAATGGATGCCCAAGGAGCTCAACTTACAGAAATTATGGACTTTCTGGTAAATGGTGATGTCAAAAAGAGGGAAAGAGAGCGAGAAAAGCTTATTCAAAAGGAACTGGCCGCTCTAAAGAAAAAGGAAGCCAAATGTTCAGAACCTAAGAAATAGCAATATTGTCTCTGATTTGACTAACAGAATTTCGGCTCAGTTTTATCATCACCAAAAAGGGGGAAATTGTTAAGAAATGAAATTTCAGGAATTTTGGTGTATGACAAATTAGAAATCAACCGCGGTTGGAAATTCTCAACCGCTAATTTTCAACCGCTTATTCTTTAGATTTCAGCCGATTCATTTAAGAGACTTACTTATTGCTAAACGACATTCTCTGACCGGTTGAATGCATTCAAATTCTCGAAGTCAACGATCTCACATCAATTCCAAGGAAGATGTGCATTTATATCTCTTTCCTAGAAAGGACGTTCAGAGACAGTTTTCATAACCTATTGCTGTATGCACAGTCGCCCAAAGGAGTAAACCTCAAGTAAGAGCTTCAAATTTATGATAAGCAAAAAGAAGATTAAATGCGAGCATTTATTGCTCATTATGAGAAAGTGACTCATCTGATTCAGAAGCTCAGGTTTACGTTAACTGTACTTTTTGACCGTTACATCGTTCGGCTATATCATCTGGGAGGAATGCAAGTTAAACACAAGCAAGCTACACAACTCTAACATCGATTGAAAAAAGTTTCTCAGCTTGCCTTCATAGAGATCTTTGAGCGCTTTCACAGTCTACATTTTCCATTATCGCTCTTTTGCACGCAGCTCCACAGACACATATTTGATCATTTAAGGATCTTTTCGTGCTACCAAAACAATCTACTGTTCTATCAATAACCTGCGGTTATTTGATTAAAGTTTGGAAGTCTGGTGAACTAAGGGTTCTTAAAAATCCAGAAGTGTAAAGTGATCACTAGGAGTTCCAAAACAGGCAATGGAATAAGTCCTGATTGGATTGGGCTGTTACAAACGATTTGTAAAGTCAAAGTCTTTTAGTGGAATCCTTCCTACCAAAGGAAGAAGGGGTGACGTAGGAGTATTCAATCTCCGAACATCCATAAAAATACTGTGTCTCTTATCTTGTGCAAACTGTTATCTGTTATTCATATCCTTGCTGTTTAGATTGTCAAATCTTTAAGAAATATCTGTCAAAAGGAAGTGAACCGTCTTCCGCACACTTTAGTGGTTCACCTCTTTCGACCGTTTGAAAAAGAAGTTTTTCGAACCGCCTAAAAACGGTTGAAAATACATTTTAAATAAGAAAATGTGAAAGAGTTCATTCACCCCCCCCCCCCCCCCTTAACTCTTTCTCGATCCTAACAGAGTTTAAATTCATTCTTTTAAATTTTAAGTCATGATTATTTATTTTAAAGGTAGAGGTTTAGTTTTATCTTTTCAGGATAAATACGCGAGGCCGGACCGGAGTTTGGAGATTAGAAATAAGAAAAATATTCCTAAATTTAATTTAAGCTAAGGAATAATTTATTTTAATGAAAAAGAACGTTTTAGGATTTATTGAATTAATTGGAGTCAAGTTATTAAATAAATTCTTTTAGGTTCAATATTTAATTAAAGCTTAAATAAAAATATGTTAATAAATGGAGATGAATTAATCTAGATATAAAATATTCAAGAAATTAAATATAACATTTAAATACTTAAATTGTTAACCATGCAATGCCATATAAGAGTTCATTTTAAACTAAGGTGTAAATCCACTAAATTATATAATAGATGTATTAAACCTCAAGCATTTAGATTACAAGATTTAAACAATAAAATACCATGCAAATTAGTAATAATAATTTTGGGTCCAATATTTAAAATATTTCAAAGGTTGGTAACTCTCAAGTCAAACCATCTCTAATTGCACTTCATGGTGTATTCAATTACCCATTTTTAATTCACTAATTAGTAGTAATTCAAACACAATATTACACCTTATCTCCCCAACTAATTACTAAGTAAGTCACCGAATTATGCAGCAAAAAAAAATAGAAATGGGAATCGGCAGCTAAGGGAATCCAAAGTGCATGTTAAAACCCATTTATTCCCTTGACTTGTAACCTCCAACTTAATGTGTTTTATATCACCTTTAACACCTCCTATATCATTCACTTTCATCCCTTACACTTCCTGCAACCTTAAGCTTCGAAAACATCAGAAAAACAGCAGTTGAAATCGAAGGAACATCAGCAGAAAAGTAGAAAAGAAAGGAAGATATCCAACTCGGTTCCGTCGCGTCGTATTGTCGTTTTGATTTGTTTTTCTTCAAAACAAATTCCAGGCATATATATATTAGTTCTTGACTCTTCAATCAAGTCCTATAAATATTTTTAAAGCATTACATGTTCATGATTCAAGCTACAACTCGAAATTTTGGCAGCAAGTTTCTGAAAAAAAAAATCTGTACAGCTTCGGCCAATGCTATGTGCTTCATGTTTTGGTGTGTTTTGTTGCGTACAGGGAGTTGCTCGGTTCCAGGCTCACATGGCTGCTACTAGGCATGAATTAGAATGTGTTAGGGTGTTTTTAATTCAATGGTTCAAGCCCATACACGCATAAACCGAGAAATGACAGCAACTTTTTATGAGTACAGAATTTTGGTTCACGGTTTCTGTCATTGGATTGTTTAGAGGGGTGTTCGAATCTTGGTTGTCCTAGGGACTGTAGCCATGGTTAAAGCCCTTCCTTATCATGTTTAGGACGTGACCAAATCATCTTTTCAAATCTTGTTTCATAGATCCCTCAGATTTTTACATAAACATGACAAGTGCTCATCGGTTTTAAAAGTCTGATTTTTGAATGAGTATGGTTTCGGTTTTGGTTGTGTTGTATGGATTATGGTTGGCTTCTAGCCCATAGCCATGGTTCCTACAACACTCCATCATGTCTAGATCGAGCCATGGTCGATCAAATGGCCCTTGGAACGAGACAAGACAGTAAAACATTTCAATACATCTCACTGCACAGAATTTTGTGGTCTCGGGTTGAAGCTGTGACAGTCCTAGATATTTTCTTGGGTTGTGGTTGGTTTCTAGCCCTTAGCCATGGTTCAAGCCATACCTTAGGATGTTGGTAAGGGTCTTTGGTCGGTGGTTCAAGCCCCAATGGCCATGAGATTCATAAATTGGGCAAAACAAGCAAACTGCTCCTGCTGCACTTTTGACAGCAACGTTGGGTCATGATTTTGATGCTTGTTTGAGTTCTTGGTTGGCTTTTAGCCCATGGCCTTGGACTGGACAGTACCTCAATGAGTTAGGAAAGTCATGTTTTTGGCCGTTCGTGATTTGGTCGAGTTTAGAGGTCGTACGAGAATTTACGGTGAAAGGTGCCAAAATGACTCTCGAAAGAGTGTTTTATGTTTTTGGATTCCTTTCACCTATTTTCGTGTTTTACAGTTATTATGCATATTTTTCAGTATGTTTGGGGTATTTTTAATCATGGTTAAACGTCGGTTTAATGTTGGTTCGGGTTGGTACGAAGCCATGGTTAAAAATCAAGTTGTTGGTCCAAATCGTCTCGTTTTTTGTTCTATTGTTAAAATTTTGTAAAGTTAAGATTTATTGCATGTGTCACATATTAGTAGTAAGTCGCAGCAAGCCTGGGAACGATCCAACTCATCCGGTAAAAAAAAAGGTTATAATTATATTACGTGCATAAAAATATAAAATATTTATTTTTGAGATATATGTTATATGTCTTGTGGCCACCTTATGCTTATGGTTTGGAAGTCGGTAGGCGCAACCGAGGACCTCTCCACCCGGTGACTTACGACCGGTTTATGATTATGTATGGGTACGGACATCCAGTCCAAGGGCTGTGATTGATCTCTACCGCCAAGTATACTGTGGTTTAGTCTGATCAGGCGCTTACGTTATGTTATGGGCCACTTTCTTAGAAACATTATCTCTACCAGAAAATTATGATATGACATGACAGAGCACTATTGAGCAAAGCTTTTACGTATGATTTTCAGATATGCACGTAGTTATAATTATTCATGATACGATTTTCACCGTACACTTTACGATACTTTATTTTTACGTTGCATGCGATTTTACGATATATTTACTTGTTATTCACGATATATACATGTTGAGTCTTTAGACTCACTAGACTTGATTGTTGTAGGTATTGATGAGGTCGAGACTGCGGGCGGAGACCAGTGAGCGATCTTGGGACAACAATAGTAAACCCGAGGACCTCATGATTTGGTTTATGCACCTTTCATTATTCAATCTCAATTTTAATACGTTGGATTATTTTAAGTTGATGTTTACGTTGGATTAATTTTAAAATGTTTGTTTGAAAACAATATTTGCTTCCACTGTTATTTTAAAGTTAAAATTATTTACATGTTTATTTTATAAATTGGGCAAATTATTTATTTATTTAGAAAAATTTTAATAATTCCGGAAAATTATGAATACGAAATACGGGCCTTTTCAGTTGGTATCAGAGCCTATGATCTTGTAAAGGGTTGTACTACTACTGCTCTCGAGAAGCTCATGAAGTCACGTCTTCGGTCCGTAAATTTTACATTTACACATTTTATTTAAAGCATGTATTATTTTAACAGCATGTTTTCATGAAATGTTTTTACGTTCAGATTTTAATTGTTCAGTGTTTATTTAAATAAAAAATATAATAAATTAAGGAATTATGCATGTTGGGTACGTTTGGAATTGGATATGTCTAAGAATTCGAATATTGGGCTTTAGGAGAGGTTAAAATTGATTTGACTATATTAATTTTTAGGTCAGTAGCGTTGATATCCTCCTTATGGGTTATAAGTTAATCTTGAAAATTATGAATGCTTTTGAGGCTTGTAGAATTTCTAAGAAATTATTAATGGTTCTTGGTTGCTAGTCGAGTAAATTTTTGAGGATTTCATATAAGCAATAGCGATTCGAAGACTACGACAATCTTTAGGATTATAAATGTACAATTTGAGGATTTGAAGTATCTATGGAAATGTAAGATTAATTATGAGAGTTTATTTAGGATACATGCTCTACATAGTTAGATTTAAGGATGGAATTGCATGAATTGAGAATTTTAGGGACCTAATTGTAATAACTAATAATTTGAGGACCTAAGTGAAGAAAAAAAAATTCTAAGGGACTATTTTCGAATTTACCAAATTTTGGGGATTAAATTTCGAGTTCGAGAATCTAAAAGTTTAATGAGGTAAAGATGGAAAATTTTATGGGGACAATGATGCAAATTTGGAAGAGTTGTAGGGCCAAAATGTAAATTGGGAGAACTGTAAGGGTCAGGTTGCAATTTTCAAAATTTTAAGGATTAAATACGAACTTTTGAGGAACACTTGGGATTTTAAATATTTATAGAAATATAAAACGTGTTATGGGAATTAATTTTGGGTTTAATAAACTTAAGACTATTGAATCTTATGATACGGGAAATCTATAAAATGAAATTGAGAATACTGAGAACTCATGGGTAATTGTGGAATTTTTGGGATTTAAAAAAAAATCTTGAGATGAGAATTGAAAGGTTTAAATGATAAGAATTTTCAGTAATTTAAACTTGGAAAGATGATTAGAACCTCGAAATAGCTGAATTATAATGTTATAAGGAATGACAATCAAGGACACCGTAGGATGAATAAATCTTGGGCTTTACAATTTAAGCGTTGGTGATATAACGTCGGGGCAAATTAAGAATTTAAAGTGACGACAAGTTAAAGTAAAAATTTATCGGTTAGCTAAGTTATAAGAGTAAACATTGAGTTAGCAAATTTTTTTTGGGATTTTAAGTTTGATGTGTCGTAAGTTTTAACCAAGATCTTAACAGTTAGAATTTCACTTTTGGGGGAATTTGATTTTTCTAAAAAGTTGAGTATGATGGATGGTTAGGTTACTCGATAGACGCATGTAAGAATTGAATTAGACACCTTATCTTGAGGAATTTTGGAAGTCATTAAGAAATTTGGGACTAAGCGGATATGTGGGCTGGAGTTATACTATCTAATATTATTTGGGTTGCATAAGCTTGAATTTCAAGATTTATAAGATAGGTGTTCATACATGAGTTTGGGTGAAATAAAAACAAAAAGAGAATTAGAGGCGTTCAACATAGAGTATCAATGAACTAACATTAAGATTTTAATTGAGTAAGAAATCTGAAATCTTGATATGGGAATTTTAGAACTCTATGGGTGATATGAGCGAAGTTGAATTATTAGAGTAAGTTTATCGCTAACATGAGATAACTTATTAAGTTTTATACACTAGACTTAATTAAGCATTTATGATACTTAAGAATGCGACATTTGTTTCAATGAGGAAAGTCCAGAGTCTTAGGCCTCAACTATATTATAATTGGAAAGAAAATGGTTTAAGCATATAATTGAGACTTGAAGGGCTTTAAAATATTGATAGAAGGTCGATGTTGTATAATTGGGTTTTATGGATTAACGTTATTTGAGGTTTAAGATTTGCAACAATTTTATATTTGGGGTATACTCGTAAATAGTTAAGTTATATAAGTTTGGGCTGTAAGATAAAGATTCGATTCAAGGATCTTAGACTAATTTTGTAATGGAGCTGAGATAAAATTTAACTTTTAACTGTATCACCGAGGATAGAAGTTGATCAGTAACCTTTGGTGCTAAGAGTCTTTAAGTTGAACTACGTAAATGCTAACGTAATAGGTCGTTGAACATTACGGGTATAGTATAAGGAAGGTAAGATATGATAAGTTTGAACCACCAATTCTAATATTGAGAACGATGAGAAAATTCAGAATTCGAGGTCATAGTAAAGCTAAGTTACCATAAGTCGTTTTAAGTTGCGATTCGCAAATGAGATTTTTGGCAGGCAATCTAATTAGGATTGAAGAAACGTAAGGACAGCCTATGACTTAATTTTTATCATAGTAGCGCAGCGGTAGCGTGGATTGTTGGGATAATAGAATTAAGAATCTAAACCTTTGGATTATCGAGGATTAGCGAATTTCGGGGACGAAATTCAATTTAAGGGGGGAAGATTGTAACGACCCGAAAATCAAACTACGTATAAGCCATGCATAATTACTGTGATTTAAATTAAAATGATTTTTATGCATGAGAGTTTAAATTCATTCTTTTAAATTTTAAGTCATGATTATTTATTTTAAAGGTAGAGGTTTAGTTTTATCTTTTCAGGATAAATACGCGAGGCCGGACCGGAGTTTGGAGATTAGAAATAAGAAAAATATTCCTAAATTTAATTTAAGCTAAGGAATAATTTATTTTAATGAAAAAGAACGTTTTAGGATTTATTGAATTAATTGGAGTCAAGTTATTAAATAAATTCTTTTAGGTTCAATATTTAATTAAAGCTTAAATAAAAATATGTTAATAAATGGAGATGAATTAATCTAGATATAAAATATTCAAGAAATTAAATATAACATTTAAATACTTAAATTGTTAACCATGCAATGCCATATAAGAGTTCATTTTAAACTAAGGTGTAAATCCACTAAATTATATAATAGATGTATTAAACCTCAAGCATTTAGATTACAAGATTTAAACAATAAAATACCATGCAAATTAGTAATAATAATTTTGGGTCCAACATTTCAAATATTTCAAAGGTTGGTAACTCTCAAGTCAAACCATCTCTAATTGCACTTCATGGTGTATTCAATTACCCATTTTTAATTCACTAATTAGTAGTAATTCAAACACAATATTACACCTTATTTCTCCCCAACTAATTATTAAGTAAGTCACCGAATTATGCAGCAAAAAAAAAATAGAAATGGGAATCGGCAGCTAAGGGAATCCAAAGTGCATGTTAAAACCCATTCAATCCCTTGACTTGTAACCTCCAACTTAATGTGTTTTATAGCACCTTTAACACTTCCTATATCATTCACTTTCATCCCTTACACTTCCTACAACCTTAAGCTTCGAAAACATCAGAAAAACAGCAGCTGAAATCGAAGGAACATCAACAGAAAAGTAGAAAAGAAAGGAAGATATCCAACTCGGTTCCGTCGCGTCGTATTGTCGTTTTGATTTGTTTTTCTTCAAAACAAATTCCAGGCATGTATATATTGTTTCTTGACTCTTCAATCAAGTCCTATAAATAATTTTAAAGCATTACATGTTCATGATTCAAGCTACAACTCGAAATTTTGGCAGCAAGTTTCTGAAAAAAAAATCTGTACAGCTTCGGCCAATGCTATGTGCTTCATGTTTTGGTGTGTTTTGTTGTTTACAGGGAGTTGCTCGGTTCCAGGCTCACATGGCTGCTACTAGGCATAAATTAGAATGTGTTAGGGTGTTTTTAATTCAATGGTTCAAGCCCATACACGCATAAACCGAGAAATGACAGCAACTTTTTATGAGTACAGAATTTTGGTTCACGGTTTCTATCATTGGATTGTTTAAAGGGGTGTTCGAATCTTGGTTGTCCTAGGGACTGTAGCCATGGTTAAAGCCCTTCCTTATCATATTTAGCACGTGACCAAATCATCTTTTTCAAAGCTTGTTTCATAGATCCCTCAGATTTTTACATAAACATGACAAGTGCTCATCGGTTTTAAAATTCTGATTTTTGAATGAGTATGGTTTCGGTTTTGGTTGTGTTGTATGGATTATGATTGGCTTATAGCCCATATCCATGGTTCCTACAACACTCCATCATGTCTATATCGAGCCATGGTCAATCAAATGGCCCTTGGAACGAGACAAGACAGTAAAACATTTCAATACATCTCACTGCACAGAATTTTGTGGTCTCGGGTTGAAGCTGTGACCGTCCTAGATATTTTCTTGGGTTGTGGTTGGTTTCTAGCCCTTAGCCATGGTTCAAGCCATACCTTAGGATGTTGGTAAGGGTCTCTGGTCGGTGGTTCAAGCCCCAATGGCCATGAGATTCATAAATTGGGCAAAACAAGCAAACTGCTCCTGCTGCACTTTTGACAGCAACGTTGGGTCACGATTTTGATGCTTGTTTGAGTTCTTGTTTGGCTTTTAGCCCATGGCCTTGGACTGGACAGTACCTCAATGAGTTAGGAAAGTCATGTTTTTGGCCGTTCGTGATTTGGTCGAGTTTAGAGGTCGTACGAGAATTTACGGTGAAAGGTGCCAAAATGACTCTCGAAAGAGTGTTTTATGTTTTTGGATTCCTTTCACCTATTTTCGTGTTTTACAGTTATTATGCATATTTTTCAGTATGTTTGGGGTATTTTTAATCATGGTTAAACGTCGGTTTAATGTTGGTTCGGGTTGGTACGAAGCCATGGTTAAAAATCAAGTTGTTGGTCCAAATCGTCTCGTTTTTGGTTCTATTGTTAAAATTTTGTAAAGTTAAGATTTATTGCATGTGTCACATATTAGTAGTAAGTCGCAGCAAGCCTGGGAACGATCCAACTCATCCGGTAAAAAAAAAAGGTTATAATTATATTACGTGCATAAAAATATAAAATTTTTATTTTTGAAATATATGCTATATGTCTTGTGACCACCTTATTATGCTTATGTGTTTGGAAGTCGGTAGGCGCAACCGAGGACCTCTCCACCCGGTGACTTACGAACGGTTTATGATTATATATGGGTACGGACATCCAGTCCAAGGGCTGTGATTGATCTCTACCGCCCAGTATAATGTGGTTTAGTCTGATCAGGCGCTTACGTTATGTTATGGGCAACTTGCTTAGAAACATTATCTCTACCAGAAAATTATGATATGACATGACAGAGCTCTATTGAGCAAAGCTTTTACGTATGATTTTCAGATATGCACGTAGTTATAATTATTCATGATACGATTTTCACCGTACACTTTACGATATTTTATTTTTACGTTGCATGCGATTTTACGATATATTTACTTGTTATTCACGATATATACATGTTGAGTCTTTAGACTCACTAGACTTGATTGTTGTAGGTATTGATGAGGTCGAGACTGCGGGCGGCGACCAGTGAGCGATCTTGGGACAGCAGTAGTAAACCCGAGGACCTCATGATTTAGTTTATGCACCTTTTATTATTCAATCTCAATTTTAATACGTTGGATTATTTTAAGTTGATGTTTACGTTGGATTAATTTTAAAATGTTTGTTTGAAAACAATATTTGCTTCCACTGTTATTTTAAAGTTAAAATTATTTACATGTTTATTTTTATATATACTACGGATCGAGACACACGTGAATGCATGTGTTCTCCATAAAAGAAATAAAGGAAAAAGTATTTAAATTTTAAAATAAAAATTATTAATTTTTTAAATTGATATTGTAGAAGAGAAAAATAAAATATAAATAAAAATGTTATTTAATTAATATAATAAAATCATGTAATCAGTTTTATAAGATGAATGATGTTTTAAGTAAATCTATAATTAGTAATAAGATATTCGAATAAGTAATGATTTTGTTGATTTGGGAAAT